>NC_086171.1:143402012-144032012 GCF_023053635.1 Elgaria multicarinata webbii
CTGCTAAATCTACTTTTCAGAATGTATTCAGTATTTCTTCAATGGTATTTACAATTTCCAGTTGTAAAAATAATAATTCAGTCACTAATTACCTTAATGATAAACAGCAGTCCCAATTTCATGCTGAATTCTTCTATCTTTCTCTATAATACCTGTATGCATGTGATCTATCTCCTTATTGAACCTAAACCAGACCAACCTAGTAAATGGGCAAAAGGCTAAAAGCATTGGCTTTTGTGCAATCCTGCCCCCCCCCCCCCCATGTAAATTATAATGTGTATGATTTGAAATAAAAGAACTGCAGAGTTCAAGCTTTCACATTTGGGCCTTCCATGATTACATACCTGAAGAGAAGCAAAATCTTTAGAAGCACAGGCTCCAAGAATAGCAGCACCCATTAGAACAGACTCTATCTCTTGGGCCAGGACAATAGGCATGCCTAGACAAAGACAAGACACATCTGTTACACATACACACAAGCAAGCAAAAACAGCTGGAGGAATATATATATATATATATATACATACATACACACACACACACACACACACACACACACACACACTGTTGTGTGAATGCCTGGATATCTGTAGAGAATCTATAAGGTGTGTTAATGTCATTTGGGGGCGTTTTCCAGGGTTACAGAAACTTGAATGACTTCTCAAATTTAACAGAACATGGTAATTTACAGAAAAACATTACTTGACAATTTGCCAAACAACTCTGCCCCTCTAAAGATAAACAGAGGCTGATTCTTACATGGCAGTCTGGGAAAACTCCCTAGCCATTGTCTTAGTAGCAGTGACATCACAGACGTCTGGAGAATAGAGTTGCCAAGAGCTGTGGATCAACATGTAATATCTGAGACAGGTTCATCGTACTGCACACATGAAATAAATATATTTGAAATAAACTAGCAGGTATTTTATTATTTATTTATTTATTTCATTTCTATACCGCCCAATAGCCAAAGCTCTCTGGGCGGTTCACAGAAATTAAAACCATGAAGAGCATAATAAAACAACCAACAATTTAAAAACACAGATACTATTCATAGCACAATTCAATCCCCTCCGGTCGCACACTAACTGTATTCAATGGTGACTACTATCACACAGAACAGATTTTGAACTCACCTGCAACATTTTGTTGCAGGCTCTACTGAGCTATTCTATGTTCCATTGCCTCTTTTTTTAGGTGTGGATTTCTGAGAGGAAATCAAATCAGTTACACATTCCTTAAACGTATATGGACTATGTAAGAGCTTTTTAACGGCAGAAGTAAACTAGAAGCAAACACAGAATCGGAGGCCTAAGGTTTATCCCGGGATTGTCCCAGGGTCAGCCCTGTTCATGTAAATGACACACAGGGGATCCCAGGAGCAGGCAGGGACGACCCTGGGATGATCCCAGGATAAACCTTAGGTCTAGCTAAGGCCAGAGAAGAGTGCATTAAAAGAAGAGAATTGTTGAGCTGCAGGGATGTTCTCAACTCTTTTCCTGCCTACTGATTCTCTCTCATGCCCTCACTTGGGTGCTGTTTTTCCCCAGCTGGGTCTGATCTTAGAAACTGGCCCAGCATAGGAGATGCGTAGATGAAAACTGTAGGTTCTCAGTGGCAAAAGTGTTTTGACATAGAAAGTTGTTTAAACTTATTGGAGAGCTAAATTAAGAATTGAGTTTACAGCTGGCACATTTTAAATGTACTTTAAAACTTGGCTGCTGGTGTTGTACTCTGCAAGTGCCTTCACAATGAATGCATTCATCTTGCCATCTGAACAATATGAATCTGAGGCTTTTAAGTGGTCTATGAAATTATCTATTGGTACCCTGCATAATTGGCTAATGGGTGCTTGCATTTAACAGTAATATATTCAGAATTTTCCTGTCTTTTCCTGGAAGAATAGGGGATTGATACTGGAATGTTAGCTATTTTATCGGATAGATTTTAATGAGGGCAAGAGAACCAAGAGCATTTTAGTCAGATGAACTCTGACATCCTCTGTCAGTCACAGTTTCTACAAACAGGAAAAATTCCAAGACCACAGAAAGGCCTCTTTGTCCTACATTGTACTTGGCTATTAGATACAGTCAAAGGACTCTAGTTTAAAATTTAATCAGAATTATCTATTAATAGATCTTTAATTTTAGACATCAGAAAGCAGCTCTCAATTCCAAGGCTATTTAAATTAGATAAGGAAAGGTGTGGACTTGATAAAATCTTGTTTGACAAATAGAAAGCATCACTGTGGCAATAGCCCGTTGTGTATATCTAGCCTGGGTCAAGACCTTGTGTCATTTGGTTCACTTTTTCTGCTTTCATGAAACATAATTACATAATGCTGATTTTCATCTTTCTTCCTGCATCAAGGTAGGAAGTCTGGTTTGATGTTCAAGTGATGCTAATCTTCACGCTAAATACCCAGAATCCAAGCTGTAGACTTGATCTAAACCACATTGGCTCTTCTTAAGTTAAAAAAGAAAAGGAAAGAAGAGCCATACAGTTCATGGTTTTGCTTTTCCTCTCAAGGCATTAGAACTAAACAAAGATGTTTTCTGCAGGTTAAATACATATTATTTATAATGACTTAATGGGTGTCCAAAAATACCCCTTGTATAAAGACTGGGTTTAGGTGAATTTAGATCTTACTCTTACAAACATGTAATTTGCTATAAATATTATTGTCATGTGGGTTCAAGAAAATGCATCACCTGAATTAGGGTAAGTTGTGTTTTATTAACCAGTTTCTGCTGATTAGAATATACAAACTTTGAGCCTCAGAAAGATCGGAGAAATGCCAAAGGCTTGTATGCCAGCGAAAATTGCCCTAAATTAAAGGAATCATCTTATTTATTTTGTATAAATATTATTTAAACATTATTTGTTTGTTACATCTAGGAGCCCAAGGTAGTGTATATGATTTGCCTTCTCTCCATTTTATCCTCACAACAACCCTGTCAGGTAGGTTAGGCTGAGAGCCTGTGACTGGCCCAAAGTCACCCAGTGAGCTTTGTGGCCAAGTGGGGACTAAAACACAGGTTTCCGAGTCCTAACCACTACACTACACTGTAATGTAATCGCTACACATTCTACACAACACTGGCTCTCATTATAAACCTACAGCCATACATTTGGTTTACTAAAACTGATTATCTTATCTGATAATTCACCAGAAAGGTTTCTTAAATACAACCATTGTTCCTGTGCAGCACCTATTTATTTCAACATGGATTATGATGGAGAACATCTTGGTAAATTGTATTACACACTGTTATACAAGCTAAGTATTTTCACTGAGAAATATGCTGCCTTCTATTCACAGAAGAATCCCTGATCTAGAGGGAAGGCAAATTTCAATAATTCTCCTCTCTCCATGCATCTTATCCATTTATTTATTTCATTTCATTTATATACCGTTTTTTCCTCCAAGGAACCCAAGGTGGCATACATAATCCTCCTCCTCTCTATGTTATCCTCACAACAACAACCCTGTGAGGTAGGTTGGGCTGAGAGTCTGTGACTGGCCCAAAGTCACCCAGTGGGTTTCCATGACCGAGTGGGGACTAGAACTTGGATCTTCCAACTCCCAGTCCAACACCTTAGCCAGTACACCACTCCTTACCCCTCCCTTCAAAACCTGTTCAGAGTGTCAGAGGATTGCCCAGAATAGAGTGAAAGGTGGCACAGGGAGGTGCAGATATAATTGGCCAAAATCAGCATCCTTCCTCCTCCATTATCAGAGACCTCTACTAAACAAAGGGCACCAATGGATACAATACTACACAAATTATTCTAATGAGGCATAAATGTTAACAAAATACCAAGAAATATAGGAATATTAATAGATCTAGAGCATTTCATTTATAAAACCCCCATAACAAAGTTTTGTAGTCTGCAAAATTCCCCTCTCCCTTCTTCCCTTGAAAATGAGAACTTCCATTCGATTTCCTGATAAGCATTAACTACTGTGTAACACTGTCATGGTTCACATGTATTGAGAAGCCATTATGGATGACTTTCCCTTTGGAATTCTTTGATGTGGCAGCCGCCACTATTTTCAATATTCGATATTCACGCCATGGTGGGGGCGCACTGTAACACAGTTATGTGTGAACCCGGCAGGATGGGTTGTTGGGATGGTTGACAAACCACCCACAACTTTGAAACAGTCCATGGGCTCTGGGTGGCTCGTTAATCACTCCAACAATCCACCCCCGCCACATTTGCACACAATGGCAACCTACGCTGCACCTCCACCATGTCTTGAATATTAAAAATGGCAGCCACTGCCACAACAAGCAGCCCCATGGGGAAATTTACCCATGGTAGCTTCTTGTTACATGTGAAGCAGGTTTTTATGTCAGCATCAGTGCTAACCATGATGAGCTTCTATCCCAATGCTAGCAGCTTATTTGAAAACCCTGATTAGAGCTACCCATGGTTCATATTAATGGTGTTTATTACTTTTACATTGAACCACAGTTAATATTAACATGGGAAGGAAGAGCTGATTCATTTAGGCAAGGGAAGAACAGAGGGAGAGGAAATCCACAACTCATGGCAAACTTCCGATCTCCTAACTACAGTGTTATGGCTAGTGTTATGTCTGCACTTGCCACTATACATGTGTTCTGACAATATTCACAGACCTTTCCACAAATCATGTATATCCCATAGATAAATGCCTTTATCTTTTGTTTTTCCTACTGGTCTCTTTATGTTAGCCAAACATAATTGCCATGAGATTCAAGCGCTTGGAAGAAGAAATAATAATAATAATAATAATAATAATAATAATAATAATAATAATATCATCTAACCCAAATATTTGAGCGTAAAGTAATTCCTAATTCCTATGTCATTTAAAGGGGAGCGTCCTCCAAAGGAGGACAGCCACTTCAGTCCCACTGAAATCAATGAAATGCAAGTTCTGGAATACATTAAAAATGTATATTTACATTTACAAAACAGCAACAACAATGCCATATTGTTCCTTCACTGCATCCGCAAACTTACCAATGATATCTGCGTGCATCTGCACAAAGAGAGGGTTCTTGCTCAGCCCACCACACATGAAGAGCGTGCTGACATGATGCCCTGCAGCTTGCATAGTTTCCACAATATGCCTCATTCCCAACTTGAATGTGAGAGAAAATAGAGAAACACCCATTAATAAACAAGGCTACAGGTAAAATGGGTGCTTAAAATGCTGGAGAGAAGTGGTTGGTGGCTGCTGGCATTTTTGAAGAAGAGGGGTAGAAAAATGTCCATGACTTCTTGGAAAGATAACAAGACCTGATTCCAATACTGCTGCAGATGTGAATTTTCTGTTTTTATGTTTAAGTTGTACACTCTCAACTCTTTCAGAATGCCACCCATGATGGCAAAGCGACAGGCATTACGTTCAAGACAAGCACACAGCATTTTTTTCCTTGTGCAGCAAATAATTAACCTGGAGAATTCATTCACTTCACTGGGGATGGCTTTGGGCTTTTAAAAAAAGAGATTACACAAATTCAGGGAGGATGTCTATCCATTGTTCTTACCCTTAACAGACTTCTATGTTCTGAGCCAATGAGCCTCTAAATACCAGACTCTGGGAACAAACAAGAGGGCATGGCCACTAACTTCATGACCGACATCTTATAAGTTTTCTGGAAATATCTGGTTGCCTGCCATTCCGGTTAGAATGCTGAAAAAGATATACACTGATCTGATCCGGTAAAGTAATTCTCTGTGATTGTGTTTCTCTTGGTTATCAAGTGACTTGACTTGTCATTTCTGAATTTTCAGCCTGGTCCAAGTCTCTCAATGAACAAATGGTTAGCAGGACAGGGAACAGTTTTTTTTTTGTTTTGTTTTGTTTAGATTGATGGCAAGGGGAACGGCGAAAGGCTCCACAAGCACAACAGCAGACAAAGTGCCTGCTGCTCCCGCTTTTTGTGAAGTTTTGGATGAGAACCAGAACTACATAAGGAAATGGCGAAGTTGAATATGAAAGATTTAACCTCCCCCATCCACAGCAGCAGGTTGCTGGAGCAATTCCTGCATGGAAATCTGCTACAGCTCTATTTTTCTACAGCTTTAACAAAGAACACCTCCTCACTGCTCACAGAAATAAAATGGAAAAGTGTCACCTTGTACTTGCTCTAGAGTAATTTCTTGTATTTACTTTGAAAATACATTGAAAGGTCCACAAAATTCATTATCAAACAATTACAGCTGAAAATCAAGGCATTAAAGGGTGAGCTAAGTTAATGAAGTGTTATTCTGATGCCCCATATGTACAAAACAGGAAGATGATAGTGTAAGATATAATGATGATGCAAACCAACTCCTGGCTTTCTCACAATATCACCATTGAAAGTATGTATTTAATGTTAGTTTTTCTGTCATTAGATAACAATTCCGGCATAAACAAATTAGGAATACATGAGTCCCTCAGGCCAGCAACTCATGTTATATGGCAAACACAATTGTGTTAGCCGCTACTTTTCACAACAGTGTGGATAGCAGACACTTGTACACACATCTTATAAATATGTACCTAGAAAGCCTGGCCTAATCTTGCTTCCCAAATACATATACATCTCATCCATGCTATTGTGGGAATGCCAGATTGTACATGCAACAATCATGGGAGCCCTTCTCCACATCCCACCAATGCAACATATATGCTATGATGGGACAAGGGAGAGGGCTTTCTCTGTTGTGGCACCCAGACTGTGGAATGCCCTCCCCTTGGAGGCCCGACTGGAGCCAACACTGATTTCATTTCGATGCCAAGTAAAAACATGGCTTTTTAACAAAACATTTGATGGTGAAACTCACTGGCACATTGTTTTAACTGCTTTTACTGCTTTTAAATTATATATTGTTTTAACTTGGTTCATGGTTTAATTTATTTTTAGCTGTGTATATTTATTGTTTTATACTGTATGCTTTAATCTGTACGCCGCTCTAAGATCTTAATGATATAGGGCGGGATAAAAATGTTTTAAATAAATAAATAAATAAATAAATGTTTGCTGCATAACATACATCTATCTATCATATTCTTACCCCACTCCTCAGCAAAAAAAGTCTCTCAGAGTGGCTGATAATCAATTAGCAAAGAAGACAGTCCCTGCCCTCAGGCTTGCAATGTAAAAAAGACATGAAACACAAGGAAAAGGAGCTCAGGAGGGAAGAAGGCATCCATTCTTTTTCTTCTGCCACACACTATTGCGAACTATCCCAGGCACTCTATTTTCTCTACAGAATTCAAGAACATCTCTTTCAACTCACTTCAACCTCTGATTCACCCTCTGAATGTGTAAACAAATCAAACGTTTAAATGGGTTTAGGGGATTTTTGTCCCACATTCCCTGATCATAAAGACAGGGCCTTTGTGCACCAACCGTATACCTTGAAATCAATTTCTGTGTTTCAAACTTGTGGTTGAAGAGGACAAAAACCTCCAAAGCAAAATTCCTGCCAAATCTGCCCTTTGCCAGCCCCCAAAAGCTAAGGAATTCCCTGAGCATTTACGCCGAACATCTTTTGAAGCATGGCCAAAGTTCACTGCAAGTTTTACAACCTACAGCAAATGTCTCTAAGATCCAGGCTGCGTATTTAAGAAAAGAAAAGAAAGTTAAGCTTCGGCTGTTTATTATGGCAGGATTGAGTTTCAAGTGTATTTTGGTTTAAGATAGGTAGTTTTGGCAAACTGCAACAACTACAAGGGCAGCTAATGAAATCCATAACATCCTTTTTGACACTCAAGACTGGTATTTCAAGCCCTAGAGCCACAATTTCAATGAAAAGCATAAGCTACTTTTTAAAACTTTGCCTTGAGACTACAAGTATAACTGCCTTTAATTGTTGCAGTTTTGCCACTTCATAATCCTAAGGTTATTCTTTCAGAATCTCCACCATCCACATTTCCGAACTATCCAGACCTCAACACATACACAGATGACCATACAAATACTCCCTCATCCCTCCCGCAAATATTAGTCTCTTTCTCATTCATACTCAGAGTGTTTGTTTCCCCCCTATGCAGTATAAAAAGAGCATGCCCAAAGAATTGCAGTTACCTTTATCTAAAAAAGTGGTTTACATTAATGTATAAAATGAGACCATTTCATTATTAATTCAACATAGGATTTAAAAATGCAAACTTGGAGACATCAAATGCAAATTTCATTTTCCCACAAAGTCTTTCAGTCAACTGAAAAGATTGGCATTTCACAGCTAAGGTTACAATTTTGACTAGGGCCCCATCTTCATGGAGTTGGATTCTTAAGTGCTTTCTGGTTGTATCCAGAAATCAGTTTGGTCTGTCAGCAGCACACAAAGAAAAGTAGAATACATATTACCTAAACACCCACTTTCATAGGTTAAATGACACTTGAAAGTACCATACATCAGGGTTGGGTGGGTGTAGTCCTGTGAGTAGAACTGAATGTCTTTAACACTGTAGGTGCTGCTCAGCGAATGAACGGGATTTGCTCCCCACCTTTCTCAATGCTCCTCTGCTCAGGGAAGTGGAATGGAAGAGAGGAACGTTGCCCTTGTAGTTTACCCCACACCTCTCCCCTCACATCCACCATTTGTCTTCAGAAGTAAAATGTGCTTCGCTTCTAGAATGGTTACACTGATACGAAGCCACACACAGCCACAGCACCAGAGATGCCTTATTGATGCCTCAATGCCCTGCTTCCTGCAGCCTTGGTAATTGTAATGGCAGACAATGAGTTACTACTGAGTACATGTTGAGGAGACTGATGATTTCAATTTGTTTCCATGATACTTCATGTCCTTATTGAGTGACTCTGCTACCGCCATTGTAAATAGCAGGGAAGAAGCTGCAAAGGTGTGACTATAAAAATTCTTAAAGCCCCTAAAATGAAAGTATGCAAGTGCAAAGTAGCAGAGAGGTAAAGAAAATGAATCCATAAAAGCTCTAACCCGGCCCCTGAAACCAAAACAGCACAACCACAAAACAGTGCAAAGTAAAAATAGCAACTGGAGTAGAAAAACCAAAGTGCCCTATATTGAAAGTGTATAACTAGGATGACCATACGAAAAGGAGGACAGGGCTTCTGTATCTTTAACAGTTGCATAGAAAAGGGAATTTCATCAGGTGTCATTTGTATGTATGGAGAACCTGGTGAAATTCCCTCTTCACAACAGTCTGCAGGTGCCCTGCCCTCTTTTAAATCTGGTCACTCTACTATAGCTCCTGCACCTTTAACTGTTGTGTTGAAGAGGGAATTTCACCAGGTTCTCCATATGTACAAATGAAACCTGCTGAAATTTCCTTTTCTATGCAACTGTTAAAGATACAGGAGCCCTGTCCTCCTTTTCATATGGTCACCCTAGTATAACTGCACAACTGCACAATTTCACAATTGTACAACTGCAAAATAGTGCTAAGTGAAGCGGGAAAGGAAGTTTAAAGCGCTCTGGGGGGGGGAAGGGAGAGCCCACACACAATGGTGACTCAACAGAAAAATACTCTATGACAAGGTCACAGACACACCCCTAGGAACGCTAATAATCAGTCCAATATTATTGTATATAACCATAGGTTTTTACAGATTTGGTGCAACAGCAACAAAAGAAAAACAATCACAGAAAAAAAAGGTTGAACAGGCCACTCAAATCAATTCATCATGTGCACAATCTACAGTGACAGTTTTCAGGAGCCTTGCTCTAATCTTTTTAGCAGCCACTGCAAATAAGACTCATAATCAGGATTTAATTCGTGGAGATTGGGCACACAGCAGCAGAAGCATTAAAGATGCAGAAAAAAGGTGCAGTAAAATGACATTGCAAAAATGCACTTTTTTGAGAGGGAAACTGCGCAATTGGTGCGGAGTGGCCACAAAATCATGTATCACGAATGACCATGATGTGGTTTCGCTCCACACTAAATCACCTGCGTAGATTTCAAAGTTGAACTCATGTCAAAGTCTGGTGCAAAACATATGGTTTGAATAGTACCAATGGCAACTACAAATTAATATAATATATTTAACCTATATACAATGCAAACTACCTTCCAAACATTTAAAGTTATGCTTTTAAAATAAGATTTCAAAAATTGTAAAAATCAAAATTTGCATCTTTTATCATCAGTTGGATCCTCGTTGCCTCAATTCCATTATTTACTGCAGAAACAGGAATCAGCTGTGAAAGAAAACCTACTTTTTATCTTCTTATGTTATACACCTTAATGATCACTAAAGTATGATACACGAACGAAAGACCAGCAAAGGCTTAATTTTAAAGCAGGATGCAGCCATGTGCAATGAAGCACTTGGATAATAATAGGTTTTCCCAGGATATCCAACTGAGGAAGCTTCCACCTCATTAGCATAGAATAATGCCACGGTGCTTGTTTGGCATTGAAATCTTGTTGTCTGTAATCTCTTTCACGAGACAATATCAGTAGTTCTCATTTTCCAGGAAAGCACTTGCATTTTTTATTTAAATGAAAAGGAATGGCATTAAAGAACCAAGTTCACTGCTATTACGCTACCAAAGAGAGCAACAATAGGACTAGCAGTAATGTATTCTAGGTTTAGTGAGAGTAATCCTGTTTTTGTCCAGGGAAGTGTTAAAACAGTGCAAAAGGAGTGAGTTCACAGAATCTGCCCTCGCTGCGAAGACTTTATGGAGTGACATGATGCTGAATGCAAAAGTAATCCGCATTGCCTGTACAATTTTGTGCCTGCCCCTCCTCCATCAGAGGACAGAAGAAATTGGTGCCTTCCAAGCGAACACAAAACATGTCTGACTTGGGCAGAGGAAAGCTAAAGAATTCCGGTTCCATGCCAGGCCTTGTATTGCATTTGTAATGTACTTGCAAGGCTTTCGATTTACATTTCAATTGAGTTATATCACGCCAGATGACTAACAACGAAATAGCTACTAATACCGTGCAGGCACCAGTTCAGATAAAAGGCAGACAGAAGTAGCAATGTATTGCACTTACACCATGGGTCAGAATAAGGTAGATCAAGATCTAATGGAAGATCTCCAGGTGATAACGCAATAGAATTGCAAGGATTCCCAATGGTTTAACAAGGGCAGCAATAAAATGCCTCTGCTCTCACCCCACAAATTATACTGCTGAAATGAAGAAAGCTGGAGTGAGGGGAGAGAAATAGGAGTGGACTTTTGTGTGGAAAGATTATGACCCCCATTCAGTTCTGGTACTTAAAATAAATTCCTGAGCTCAGAATTATTTAATTTTAACTGTAAGCACAAGGTTTCCAATTGGCAAATTTTGACATTCTAGTAAAAAGTAGTTCCCAAAACCCTGAAGTCTTCCCAACCTGATTTACACCATACTTTTTAAAGAAGGGCAGAAAGGTTGTTAAATATTTTGATTCTGAAAAAATATTACAGAAATTATATATAAGAGCAAATGCTAGCACGCATCAGAAGCTAACAAGTTTGACTTTGCAGGAAGCCCTTCATTTTGTTCCTTATAAGAAAGCAAAACCAAAAAGCCTAATTAATTCCCAATAACTATCAGTGCACCCCTTCTCTCTTCCTTCCCATCTTGCCGTTTGTTTAGTGGGAAAATGTGGTGGCCACTGCAATTATTACATTCAACTAGGGATGGTGGAGAATTTTATTTGACCCTCATTTTTAAGCAAACTGGCCAAAGTTGCACCTTCTGGACTAGTATGAGGATCAGAACACAGCTATCCTTTGGACTGTGCACTTGTCCAAATTTTGGTTCAAAATTGCATATATAAATGTGTATATTAGGGACATTTGCATACAAAAATGACCATATAAGGGAAAGCAGCATACAAAAATGTGTATATTAGGAAAAGTGGTGTTCAAATATAATGGGAAAGTTCCATATGAAAACAAAATTTCCACTGATGAAGAAACTGGACAAAATAAACTTATGATGAATACATGCAAAATTGGCATGGACTGGATACAGACTCATTCATCTAACCGTATAATCATGAGAGACTGAAGTAATCATATGCAACAGTATTGTGTGCCTTAAAAGGGAGTAAAATTCAATTTCTTGTGTTTTACATTCCTGGCTTGAGGAACAGAAGCCTGCTTTCCAGGTCCATAAGCTGTCTCATCTGCAAGAGATCAACCCAATGATCTATGATGTCCACTCTACTGCTTTGCAGTAACCAAACCGATATTCTTCTCAAATATCCCTCTGTAAAATGAAACTTCCCTGTTTGAATATTTTCCTGCAATAGCTGCAGAGAAGGAACAGGTATGCATAGGATGAACCCAAGAAATAAGCACTGAGGGGCTTAGAACTGAGCTGAACTTTCTCTGAAAACAATTTTCTCAGAATTTCTAATATTTTTCTTTTTCTCACCCCACAAAAAAGGCCATTTGTAGAATTTCCTTCCAATATTCTCAGCCATTTCTTTTTGTGGTGGCTCCCTTAATGCCCTAGAATGATGTGAAGTCCAGAGCACTTGAAGGATGCAAAATGGTATCCAGGTTGCAAATATAATTACTGCTGCTGTTGTCATTTGCAACAACAGCAAAAAAGAGAAAAAACATAAACAAAACAAATTAGAAATCGTTGGGAGGAAATAAAGAAGCTGTACAACTTCCACTAGTAATGGTGAAGCACAGCCTTGAGAAACTTGAGAAATTTAGTGAAATTGTTTCACCAATTTCTCTAACCAACATTTAAAGGGGGCATTTTCACTGCATACAGCTGTAGGTGAAGCCTCCCAAAATGATCTAAAGAAGAGCATTTCCTAATTTTTTAAAAAATACTTCTTTAGGAATTGGACACATTGGGAATAATTTCTTCTATAGTCCTTGCAAACTAGCAAGAATTCCAACAGAGTAACTATTTCCATCCTTTCCTGGCAAATTTCTATTTCATCAATCTATGGATATTGTAAAATTTATTCAAGTTTCTTAATATTAAAAAAAAATGAAGAAAACTATTTTAAAAGCTTGCTTCCAATGACTTACTGCAATGGCCTGAATTGTGGCTAAATAGATCAGAGCAAGATCATCAAGGCCTTGAGATAATGTCAGTCCCACCACCTGCAGGAACATAAGAATAATTTTTTTTACTGTTGTGACAGTTCAGTATAGACCCTTGCTAAACAAACTTCCAAAGTACATCTCAAACTTTTTGTTTTAAGGGATGTATAACTACAGTCATGTTAAAGACCTCTTTTTATCCTGGATAGGCAACTACAGATAGATTGTGACTTAGACAACCACTCTTATGACCCCTGGACTGTGTCTCAGGGGTCATAGGATTGTTCGGAGTCCCAGCTCTGGGATTGGAGACCGTGTTCTGACCCCAGAAGGGGGAGCTGGAGATTTGACCCTTCTTCCCTTCCCTGCTGACAAAGAAAGAACCACGCTATCTGGCCTCCGAGATTGGGAACTCAGTCTTGGAAAAGGGGACTTTCTGGTGGGCGGGGAGGCTGGAGAGGCCAGGATATGAGCTTTCTTGAGTCTCTCCCGGCCTCCTTCTCTCCCCCTCTGAAACTAGATGGAGGCTCAAATGCACAATTGATAGAATTATGTCTCAATGAGCACTGGGACAAATCAATCCAGTGACATTCTCCTAGTTTATTTTCCTTGTGAATTCCAATTGTAAAATCTCCACCCCAAAATCATTCTTGAGCCACCCACCTGGTTTCAAAGGGACTATAAGCTTGAACCCAGATCCCCAGGGTTCACAACAGAGGGCTGTTCATTTTATTATACATCTCATTTGGCTGCATAGCAAACCAAGAGTCACACTAGAAGTTATAAAAAGAAAAGAAAAAAGCAACAGTCACTTCTCCTGTCACTTATTCTTTAAAGGCTGCACCTGCACTGGAAATTGCAAGAGCCACAGACCAAGGAAAAGAACTAACACACAGGAGATGTGTCTTCTAAAAGGCAGCACCAGCCAGGTGCTTTACCCCAGGAGGGCACACTGTGTGACCCACAAAACTTAATCCAGTTTAAGAGTCATGGATGAGCTTGATAAACCCCATCTTTTGGTTCTCTGGCAGAGATTGTGAAGATTGGGTGAGGGTTTGTCAAACTCCTGGCAGGCCACAAAATGCGACAAGGAGGCAGTTTTCAGACTGGTGGGTAACAAATTGTGCAGGCCTGCTTTGCTCTGCTGCTTCTGACAGTCGCATCATACCTCCTGCTATTCGTTGTGTATTTGAGATGCTTTAAGTGTAGGCAGTTAAGAAAGGAATGCGTGAACACAACAAATGTGCTTCCAAACCCATATTCATCAAGGACTGGATGTGGCCAAGGGTACTCTAGATTCAACCTCTAACATATTGAAATAGCTTTCAGGCAGAAAGCAAGGTGCTTTTGGGTGGAGGCAGAGAAGGGGAAATGGCTCATGGTTGAAAATAATGGTACACAAGGCAGAGCTTTATCCAGTTTGAATGCTGAGACTACCGCGAGGTAGAGCAGCTGAGCGGTTTCATACTGGTGTTTTGCCCTCTTATCAGGATGCATTTCCTCCATCTCTGTTTCCTCCATCTCTGTTGTCTTTAGTTGTTACGTAGTTAATTCAGTGTATCCAACTTTGTACATCTACCTCTTGCCCATCAGAGCCTATGGTAGGCATCTTTTGCCCGTGTCTCCACTAACAATGAATGAGGCCACTCATCTGGAGTTTGCTGTGTATCAACACTTCAGAACCTCAGACAATCCTACAAAATTCTATAATCATAAGTAGTACAACTAAAACTGTAAAATGTTTGCAGATACCTGAACTCAAAAGTGCCCTGAACTTTTGTGTCTGTTAAAAATAAAAACTATCAAATTTCAACAACAACAATAATGTAAAGAAAACCCCCAAACTCTATAGGATTTCTATTGAAGAAGAAAAACAATTTTATTCAAATGATAACAGAAGTGCCCTGAACATTTGTGTCCTTTAAAAAAAAAAACACCTTATCAAATTTCAATAACAACAAATGTAAAAAAACCACAACCCAAACTCTGTAGGATTTCTATTGAAGGATTATAATTTTATTTAAATGATAACAGAAGTGCCCTGAACTTTTTCATCCTTTAAAAAAAAACACTATTGAATTTCAAAAGCAACAACAAATGTAAAGAAAAACCCCCAAACTCTGTAGGATTTCTATTGAGGAAAGATGATAATATTCAAACTAAAAACCCTCCCTTGAAGCTCTTATTTTACCACCTTGCTCAGCTTTGACCCTTTTGCAACAACAAGCTGTTTCTTACCATGCCCTTTAGAGTCAGATCTGCAAGGGGAGATCGATTGCCATGGAAATCTGGCCAAACATGTAAATCAACAGTGAGGAAACCCAAAGGCAAAGATTTCTTAATCAGATCCAGGTGACTGTTCAAGTATGTATATATACTTTGAGCACTGCAAGAAAAACAAGAGAAAGGGGAGTGGGAGGTGGGCGAGGGAGAGAGGTTATTCCCTGAACATATTGCATGATCTGGATTCCTAACAAGAGACACACACAAATCATCAAAAGGCCTACAAAGCCAAACTGAAAAGGGAGAGGGGGAGAGAATATTAATACATCGCCTGCCAGACACACACTGTTGGAGAGAGGGGAGTAGGGAAAGGGTCAGAAGTAGATTTAGGATCTCATCTCAGCAGTGCCTAGGAAGTGGTTTTATACCTAAATCCTGAGCAGATTTACTCAAGTGTAAACCTCACTTTGTTCAAGCCAGGGAGATGTTTAGAATTGCAGCCTTATGTTTTCAAAAACTATCCAAGTCTTCCTGGACATATAAATGAATGACCATCCGTTCATTGACCACAACTTTAGAAGTTTGAGGACTGCGTCTCTCACGAAGAGGGCTGCAGTTCATCTAAAATCTAAAAAAAAATTGTTCAGGGGAATCATTTTCCATCTAGGAATCATGGCTTTTAGCAGGCATAATGCAAATACTGCGTGCCCAGCTATTGAAGCCTTGGGTGCAATCCAGAGAATGCTTAAGTGTGCTTAATTCATTTCGGTGGAATTTAAGTGTGCTTCACTTTCTCTGGAATGCCCCCAGAGGGTGAAATCCAAAGAAAGTTAAACAAGCCAAATCCTACTGAAATCAATGGGAATTGCCTGTACTGACATGCCGGTAAAATACGCTACTATTATGGCACTTTATAAAACTCTAAGAACAATATTAAGAATACACTTTTTAAATTATATCATCAATTTTGCCTTCTATGGAATATTGGCTCTTGGTTTTCTGAAAGCTTGGTCAATACGAGTATCTTCCTCTAATTACAATTGATTAGTCATTGTCTTGGTTTTGGAAGTCTAAATAGTGATATTCATTTAGCCTCTGCATGTATATTCAGCCACACACACTAATGAGCTCCCTGAGGGAATTTGGCATGTGTTTACTACTCTGACTTATGACCTCCTTGCAGCTGTATATTTATATTATGCATTTAAGCATTCAGCTGCACATTGTTTCCATTAGATCTTACCATGTGTTTGCTATTGGAGGGTATCATTCAAAATGAAATGCACTTGGAAAACATTAAAATAACTAATTCATATCATTATTCACATACTTTAAAGGTTGTTTAATGTGATTTCTTGAAGGAGGGGAGACACACTCATCGCTTTACAAGTTACTCCAATTCTTTAGTAGCCATATTTCATTTCCATTCGTCCCGTGCTCTCCAACATAATAGTCCTTCACTAAGGAAGATGGAGAGCAGAAGGAAGATGGGAATTTCTCTATAGTAATCGTGCACAGGATGGAAGGCTTCACTGAGAAACTGTGAGCTGCTATCAAGATTTCCCACAGGCAGCTGGTTGTCTGCCATGTGAACAGTGGTCTGATCCAGCATGGCTCTTGTTAGGTTCTTAAGAAGGATGAATCAGTAGAATTCTAGTGGAAATAACATGTCTAAGGACACCCTATAATACCATGCCAACTCATCATAACTTTCAAACATTTTAATCATACAGGAAATTAAGGGGAAAGAAATAAACATCAGTTTATAGACAAGCATTTCAGTACTTCGGTATTCAAACTTTAAAGAGCTTCATGTACTTATGAACATATGAAGATCCTTTATGCTTAGGGTGACCATATGAAAAGGAGGACAGGGTTGCTGTATCTTTAACAGTGGAAAAGAAAATGGAATTTCAGCAGGTGTCATTTGTATATATGGAGAACCTGGTGAAATTCCCTCTTCATCACAACAGTTAAAGGTGCAGGAGCTATACTAGAGTGACCAGATTTAAAAGAGGGCAGGGAACCTGCAGACTGTTGTGATGAAGAGGAAATTTCACCAGGTTCTCCATATATACAAATGACACCTACTGAAATTCCCTTTTCAATACAACTGTTAACGATACAGGAACCCTGTCCTCCTTTTCATATGGTCACCCTACTTATGCTGAAGCTGCTCATGGGTCCATGTAGTCTATTACTTTCTACTATTAGGACTGAGTCCAGGCCCTCTGTTTTGGTTTTGGACTCTGATTCAGATTCGGAGACAGAGTTAGAAGAAGCCCAGCAGACACAGGGTAAAGGGGAAGAAATTCCCCAAGACTCCCCAGGAGCCAGCGAAGACCCTTCCCAGGAGCTTAGCAGGGAGAAAGGCCAGGCTCAGAGACCGTTTCTCCCCTCCCTGTGGGAACCCAGGCTCTGTTGAAGGGGGAGGGAGCTTTGGGATTGACAGATGCCAGAGCTCACAGACAAATTAAGCAGGCAGAGTTGGAGGAGGAGGTGGGAGGGAGGCATCACACCATACTTGGCTGCCTATCAGAAGTTGGGTTGAGTGGATCATTCCACAAGGCAGGAGCTCAGAAAAAGCCAGCCGAATGTGTCAGCAAACCCATCCACAGCTGAAAAGTAACTGCCCTACTTTCAGTAGCTCTCTTACCAAAAAGTTTACTTTGCAAATTAGGCCTAGAGGGCAGCTCTTAGCTTTTGTAGTCACTTTAGAGGTGAAGAAGTGCTATTAGCCGAATAAAGAGTTTGTGGATTGCACAGTGAGACTCTGGGCTCATCTACACCAAGCAGGATATAGCACTATGAAAGGGGTATATGGTATGTGCCAATGGGCCCCAACAGTTGTCAGTGCACTTCAATACCACTATAAAGCCATAGTGTGGCTCCTGCCTCTGTTGCCTCACTCCTCAGCAGAAGGGATGAGCATCCCTGACATCTACTCTGATTGGCAGCTTATCCCTAGAGAGTGAAGAATAGGTATTTCCTAGCCTTGCTACATGACCTCCTTTCAAACACCCATACTCACACGGTCTGCAGATACTAGGGCCAGACGTTCTGCAGTAAGTTTGAGTGGGGCCCAGGTGCTCCCCTGACAGCTCCGCCGATGGCACTCCGGTTTCTACCCCCAGTGCTCTGACACTTTTACTCCATTTTCTCTCCCCTTGTTCCACCTCAACTCTCCTGGTGCCCGGGTTACTCTACTCTCCTTACTCTGCATAAAAGGTGGTGGAGCAGGTAAAGGTCCCATTTTTCTCTTTTAACATTAAGTGGGCACACTCTACAGCAAAGTACCTGCTGTTGCTGAGGCGCCAGCCATATCCATCCTCTTCATTTGCCAAGAATGGAATCCGGGTTCATGGGGCCCAGAGACACTGTGGGCAAATGAAAATGGCAGGTGTGGCTGGAGAATTGGCAGCAGGCAAGTCACTGTGCAGCATCCATGCCCAAGAAAAATGTTGTGTGGCGAGAGGCATCGTCCTCAGTATGCAGCTGCCCAGGCCAGGTACTGACACTGCGCTGTTTCTGCTGTCTCCTTTGGTGGTTCTTTAGGGCCACTGGATTGCAGGGTTCAGCTTTATGGAGCCACAAGTAAGGCATGAACCTCAAGCCTTCTGTATCCTGTTACTGCAGGTATGCTATCAATTTGCATATCCTCTTCAATAATGATTACCCTTATATTATGGAATTTGGATTGATGCTGCAAAATGTCAGAGGCAGGTTTTGAATTAGATACTACCTAAGGCACAGTTCAAATGCTTAGTCACTACACTCTGTTTTTTTATGCACTGGGCAAAAATATATAACACAAACCCTCAGAGCCAGAGCAAAACTCTGCATTAGTGTTAACTTTCTGAATCAGGATAAAATTAGGAAATGTTGAGCCTGACCAAATTCCTCATGAAAACGTCTTCTGACAACAAAATCAACCTTGGAAATAGGCATTTTCTGCTATAGGTGCTTTAATAGATAGTTATAAGATGATCTAAATGGAATTTCAAACTTAACTACACAACTCCTTTCTAGTTTCTTACTATTCAACATAACCACTTGATGTTCCATATGTAAAGAGAAAAAATGGCAATTTTATGTGACTTGTTTACTATGTTAGCAGTTATAAGTGCACTTCATTAAAAGATCGCCATCTGGAAAGCATTAGAGACACACAACTGAATACAGTCCTCTGATATAAAGTGCTATAAACCTCTTTACCAACACACTTATGTCCAGTTCTGCAAAGTGCTATGTCTCAAATTAGAATGAACGGCAGTTGCTGACAGTACAGAAGAGTTCAGCCGTGCTGGCTACACATGAATCTGGACAGCCACAGAAGGGCTGCAGAGTAATTGCATACGGGTTCCTCCACTGATTAAAAGGAATTGCTCTCATGGCTACCTGACTGCCAAGTCACTGCCCAGCCATCTAATTCACAAGGGTGCTTCTAACTTGGCCACTCAAAAGCCATAGCAGGAAATATGGCCCAATCCAGAAGTGTTTCCACCCACCAGACAGATTTGCAGATTTAGGTATCACCTGGGCACCCCTCACAATACCTTTTGATTTGCATACCAATACCTCTTTGTGTCTTCCATAGTGTGGCTTTCTGCACTATACAGCCAGCTAGCTTTAACTAAATCAAGCAGAAAGGAACCTCCAGGAAGTTTCTTCTCATTCCACAGAATCAAACTATAGTTTCCTTTATTCTGCCCCTTCCTGGGGCTGTAATCCCCAATCCGAGGCACCAGCTGGAAGAGCATTCCTCCAGCCACAGTACAGTTAGGAACTCTGACTGAGAAGCTCCAGCTGGCACTTCGGCTGTGGAAGCCTTAGTGGTAGGGTCACCCCACTCCTTCTTTAACCCCAAATAAAGTGCCCTTTGCGTCCAATGCAGAGCAACCTGTGGGCTCCCTACTTCAATTTTTGATGCCTTTCAGAAAACTGTGCCCTAAGTATGAGGTGCCATATTTGAGTCCAATGGTAGTTGTCAAGCAGGGAATCATAGAGCATTGGGAAGATGCTATCAATGGTCTCCAGCAAAGCGCAACTATTTTTACTCACCTTTCTAAGCCTTTTATCTAAAACATCATCCAATCCCCCACCCCTGCCTTCTTTCTGTAGTCTCCACAGTTGTTGCGTTGTTTTTAATGTACTCAGAATCTAAATTCATCCCCCATCCCTAATGTACACCTATGCAGACACTGGCCAGTTCTCACTATTTGATTAGGAGTGCAACATAGATAAGAAGCAGAATCATGTATTGCAGCTGCTGTTCTTTTCATGAGAAAACCCCGTGTATAATTTTGGAAAAGACACAAGAGAGGACATGCACGTTACGCATTCTCATTGTTTGAATTCCCATACCGCCCGCTATCATGGCGACAATATAACCAGGGAGGTTTCACAAATTGTTGCCTATTCATCTCATGCAAAGTGGTGGCAACAGATATTGCAGTATCCTGCTCAACCCATCTGTTTCTTGATATTTATCAGCTTTATAAATATTTTTTTGTTCTTGTTTGAGTTTGTAGAATGGTCTGTTTACACTGCAAATGAACCAGAAAAGATTTGTTATGTACACTTCTCTTAAGCTATGTTAAAAGTTCAATTTATATGTATGCTAAATACCTCTAACCATACTAGACTAAGATAGTGATCAGCAGAATATCATAAGAAGGAGGGAGATGGACAACCCTCAGCATGTGGAGGGGGGGGAAGGACTGAAGAGGAAAAGGAGAGAGTCTAGTCAGTTTCACCTGACCTACGACTCCTGTGTGGGTAGCATTCTATTGGCTTGGCCAGGCACAAGGAAGATGTTGCCCATTCTCTGGCGGCATTTGTAATTCAACTGTTTCAGGAGTTCTCTTCCTTCTGCATCAGGAGGTTATTAGTCTCTTGTTTTCAATAGCTATTCGGTCATTGCAAAACTGTATTCTATAAAAGGTGCCTTCTTTCTCTTTAAATAAAATGTTTTGCAATAAACTAGGGCTACTGTATTCCTGAAATAGGAGGGGGGGACTTTGTTTACTTCTGTTTCAGAAGAATCTACGTGCTACTCTACTCATCCAAAGAAGAAAGCAGGGCCAGCTTTTGTGCATGCATTTCAGCCCCTCTCTGATTTCAAGTAATCTAGGATCACTGGGTACTAAAATATTGGTCAACTGAAGTGTAAAAGTCTTTTAATTTGGAGTTATATGTCTTATATTTTTGTGGGAATATTGTTTTGTGGGAATATGGTGACTGGCGACCAAGTAATCTCATGAACATGTGTCATTTTCAGGAGACTAGTCCAGATTGGCTGGAGATGATAGTGATAAAATGGGAAGCAACTACAATATGGCACTTCGACAGGGTGGAATCACAGGTGTCTCTTTGGAGGACTAGAATAAGCTCAGATGGCAAAATGTTTGCAGGTGTCCTCACCGGTGATGAACAGACTGCCAAGAACCATAAAAATATTTTCCACCCTACAAATACAGAATTATTATTATGCTAGGTATCATGTATTACAGTTAATAACCTACAGAATTATTAACTATAACATAATTATAATTAATAACTCACGGGGTGAGCATAAAGCCTTTGTTTCTATTTATACAACACCTGTTCATGTCTGGGGGAAAAACATGCCAATAGCAATATGGTACAAGTTATTCCTCATCTCTAGAATTTAACAGTTTCATATCTAAAAAGTGAAATCCTGCTCCCCCAATGCTCCCCCAGAGTTTGGTACACATGCTGTCCTATCAAGAAACCTGTGGATTTTGGCTCAAAGAAGTCTTTGAGGTGCAAAGTAAAAAGGCCAGGCATGCTACTTGACATTAGGAGGAAGGCATTCCAGCTTAAGGGTGAACGTTCACCACACCAAAGTTTCATTCATTTATTCTTGCATTGTCTGTATCATTACATTTGTAAAGGCTTCCTGTCAGCTCTGTTGCAAGGACAATTATCCATGCCACCAAGGTGGCAAAAATCACCACGTGTTGATCTTTGTGACATTTGTGCAAAATGTAAATCTGTGTCCAGGTAACATGCGTTAAATAAATGCTCAAAAATGAGGCTGAACTGCTGAGTTGCTCAAACGTTCTCAAGATGTCAGCATGCCAGAAATGGCCACAAAAATCAGTCCTCAGGTGGGCATGCTCAAACCAAACCAAAAAGGTTGTATCCTAGAATGGGAAAGATGAAGAATGAGCTCGGAAAGGAAAAGAAATTAATATAGTGAGAAATAGTCCAACTTACATCTCAGTTAAGCTGGAACATTCCAGCTGAACTAGTTTCTGGATTGTAGCCAAAGTGATGTTTCTAAGACAGACTGAAATTGATGAAGAAATAAGGATGATGACCTGACCTGGCTGCAGATTTTGTTTGTAGTTCTGGGAAAGCAGCGTGTCCTTGGACGACATGCTCTATCTTAATAAAAAGAAAGAGAGGGAGAGAAAGAAAAAGAATTATCATATTCATTTTGGGGGAAAGATGGGTGCTTCATAGTTCTGAAATGTTATTAAAAATCGAGTTTAACTGTGTATAATTCTGCTTCTAGTGAGGTTAAAAGGAAAATATATTACAATGTGAAGGTGCTTACGTGGATCACACAGTCTTGATTCAGGGCATAGATGCAGAAAAATAAGCACCGAGTCAAAATGTGTCATTTTATGCTAACAAAATACTCAAGAATGTACAACAATTATCTTTTGGCTTGCGTCAACCTATAGATCTGTCCAAGCTACAGCAGCACAAGCAGTGACTTGTACCGCGGCTGCTAGAGTTTAAATATGTTGCTATGCCTGAGAACAGCCACGTTTGCTCTGTTTTCACGGACACCACTCTCCAGTTCGTTATTATCAAACATGGAGGATGCCTATATGTGTCCGTTAATATGGAAAATGTGGTTCCTCCCTCCAAAAAGGGGCAGGAGACCCTTGCATTTCCATAAAGCACAAGTTAAGTGACCAACTAATTAAACTGAAATTTTCTGGAAGTGCTTTAGCGATGACTGAAGTATACCTTTTTCTTCATACCTGAAATAAAAATCATGTTGTTGTTTAACTCAGGCAGCAATCCTACATGCAGTTACCTGCAAGTATGTTCCATTGAATTTAATGGGACTTACTTCTGAGTAAGCATGTATAGGGTTACATTAAGAGTCACTTAACCTAAAGTGAAACAAAAATAAATTTAAAAGTCCCTAATTATATCTGGAAGGAAGCCAAAATGGAAGCCAAAAAGTAAGTGTGACTTAGACTGCAATCCTGTGCATGTTTAGACAGAAATAAGTCCTTGGAGTTGTAAGACTTTTTCTGTCTAAACATACATAGGATTTGCCCTTAGGTATATGTGCTGATAACATATTATAAAAAGTTCCCATTGACTATATATAAATAAGAACACAACATATAGGCAAAGCTAGCTGCTCTATGAAATAGACATTCTCCTTTTGAAATCTGAAGTAATATGACAACCAAACAAAGCAATCAGAATTGTTCTTTATAGCCCAAATATGCTTCTCATGCTAGCATGTAACTTTTGTAAATAAATAAATATAACTGAGTGAATGCATCCCAAAAGATTTACAAATACTTTCAATAATGATACATGTTGAGATATCACACTGCTTCAGACTCATGGGATATAAGCTTACACTCCCCAAGAGAGAAGCATATCATCCATCACGTCTACTTTCAAGGAGTTAATCTTAATATCATAATATAAGCTTGCTTCACACTAAAGGAAGGACTAAACTGGGCATCTGACCACCTATGTATACAACATTACTATTTAGCTACAGCTCATTAGTAAACATGACTATCTGTGTAGGAGAATGGCGGGGCTAATTGGGATGTTGGGCAGGCCAATCTAGACTCAACTTGACTTTTTGGGGAGGGAAATTAGACATCTCACTACCCTCTCCCCACAAACTCTGCTGTGCCCCAACCTCAATTATTATTATTATTATTATTATTATTATTATTATTATTATTTATTTATTTATATAGCACCATCAATGTACATGGTTCTCTACAGCGTAAAACAGTAAATAGCAAGACCCTGCCGCATAGGCTTACATTCTACTAAAATCATAGTAAAGCAATAAGGAGGGGAAGGGAATGCAAACAGGCACTGGGTAGGGTAAACAGGCACAGGGAAGGGTAAAACTAACAGTGTAAAGTCCGAACAACATCAAGTTTTAAAAGCTTTAGGAAAAAGAAAGGTTTTTAGCTGAGCTTTAAAAGTTGTGATTGAGCTTGTAGATCTCAAATGTTCTGGAAGAGCGTTCCAAGCATAAGGGGCAGCAGAAGAGAAGGGACGAAGCCGAGCAAGGGAAGTAGAGACCCTTGGGCAGGCGAGAAACATAGCATCAGAGGAGTGAAGAGCACGAGCGGGGCAATAGTGTGAGATGAGAGAGGAGAGATAGGAAGGAGCTAGACCATGAAAAGCTTTGAAGGTCAACAGGAGAAGTTTATATTGGATTCTGAAGTGGATTGGAAGCCAATGAAGAGATTTCAGAAGTGGAGTGACATGGTCAGAGCGGCGAGCCAAGAAGATGATCTTAGCGGCAGAGTGGTGGACAGAGACCAACGGACTGATGTGAGAAGAAGGAAGGCCAGAGAGAAGAAGGTTGCAGTAGTCCAACCGAGAAATAACCAGTGCATGAACAAGCGTCTTGGCAGAAGAGACAGACAAAAATGATCAAATCCTGGCAATATTATACAGGAAAAAACGACAGGATTTAGCTACTGCCTCAATATGAGGAATAAAGGAGAGCGAGGAGTCAAATATAAAGCCAAGACTACGAGCTTCATTGACCGGAGTAAGCGTTACATCATTGACTGTAAGAGAGAATGAGAGATGAGGAGAAGGTTTAGGAGGAAAAACAAGCAATTCAGTCTTTGCCATATTAAGTTTCAAACGACGATGAAGCAGCCAGGCTGAGATATCTGAGAGGCATGCCGAGATACGATCGTGAACATCAGGAGAAAGTTCCAGAGATGAAAGATATAATTGTGTATCATCGGCATACAGATGATATTGGAGGCCATGAGATTGAATAAGCTTACCCAAGGGCAACATGTATAAAGAAAACAACAACGGGCCAAGCACCGAGCCTTGCGGAACCCCTACTGAAAGGGGAAAAGAGGAAGACGAGCTGCCATTAGCCAACACGCTGAAAGAGCGACCCGCTAGATAGAAGGCAAACCAGTTATAGACAGAGCCACAAAGTCCAAGGTCATGAAGGGAATCTAGGAGAAGATCATGATCAACCGTGTCAAAGGCTGCAGTTAGATCAAGGAGAATAAGAACGGAATAAAGGCCTTTAGACTTGGCAGTAAGAAGATCATTGGTGATCTTAGTAAGGGCTGTTTCAGTGGAATGCAAAGGATGGAATCCAGATTGAAAAGGATCCAGAGCAGAGTTACTAGAAAGAAAGTCAAGACAACGAGAGTAGACCACACGCTCCAGGATCTTTGAAAAAAAGGCAACAAAGAGACAGGTCGGTAGTTAGACAGAGATGCTGTACCCTGACACATGCCCATTAGCCTCAGCAATTCTCCTGGCAACTGATCTTATTTCACATGCATTACCAACAGAGCTGTGTAAGTAAAGAAGAAGTCAGGATGGGTTGGATTGATCTGCTCCCCATGAATTTATTTATTTTTTTATTATTATTATTATTATTATTATTATTATTATTATTATTATTATTATTATTTATTTATTTATATAGCACCATCAATGTACATGGTGCTGTACAGAGTAAAACAGTAAATAGCAAGACCCTGCCGCATAGGCTTACAATCTAATAAAATCATAGTAAAACAATAAGGAGGGGAAGAGAATGCAAACAGGTACAGGGAAGGGTAAGCAGGCACAGGGTAGGGAAAAACTAACAGTAGAAAGTAAAAGTATTTATTTAAAAGATTCATATACTGCCTCAAGAAGAGCTTCCAGGTCAGTTTACAAAAACAAGATAATACATCTTGGTTTTGTAAATACGCCGTCCTAAGATCTTAACGATATAGGGTGGGATACAAATGTTTTAAATAAATAAATAAATCTGTCTGGCTCTTGTGACAGAAGGAAGCAATAGGAGTCTCTTTTTCTTTAGTCTTTCTCCCCCAAACAGAACTGAGACGCTAGCTAAGGGCCATAATATGATAAGATGTATAAGGCATAAAAGCTTCCTGTGGCATTTGAGGAACCAATACAGCCACTTCTTTATATCCTATAACTAATAGGAGCAATGCTAATATATCAGGTTTATAGATGATTATAATATTTGAACTGACATGTTACCCTTATCATAATTCTAATTAACTCACAGCCTCATCACAAGTCCATCATAGTTCATATAATTAATCATATGTCTTAACATAACATATTTGGAGATAAATAGTAATTCTTGTTTAACTGAGATACCACGATCTTTTATTTTGAAGGAAAAGTCAAACTCACCAGTTTTCCTGTAGCACTTTGGCCTCCCTCATTTAGCCAGAAGCCTGGCACCATTGCTGAGTAATAAGGTCCCCAAACACCAGGGACAAAGATGGGGGACTTGCTTATCTGAAGAGAGAAATTAAAATCCAGTTACTCAAAGGTTCAAGCATGATGAGACCTGTCTGTGTGTGTACCTGCACACCTACGTAAGTACACACAGTCTACCTGGGGCTTGGCAAAGAATACAGGCAGAAAAAAATGGGTCACTTGCCTCAACAAGCTGACAATCTAAATTTTAACAACAGCAGAATCAACAAAGGGGGAGAGGAGAGCTACAACATAGAAATCTGAGCAGTTCTTTTCCTTATTGCTGCTGCATATCATTGCTTGTACCAATAGCACAGCAAATCTGTATCATATATAATAGGCTTCTTATGGTGATAACTGTCATGGATTTGTATGCTAGTCCTACACAGGCCTGGGAACATTTCAGTGTTGAACCAATAAACAATGTGTCCTATTTTACAGTCCTCTATTTGAAGGGCAGCCCAGGCCAAGTAAAGATAAAGCACCATAAGAAGAAAAAGCCCAGGACCTTGGAATTGCCTGTGATTGTGAACAATTAGCTCCTGCACAGCAGCCTGAATAGGCAGTCACACAGGTCACTTGTCCACAGTTTTCTCCACTATGGTGTGAAGTACTGTATTTCTATTTCTATTCTAGTAATTATTTCTAAATTTGTATCTACACATGTAAATCCGCATATACAATTTTTATACAAATCTCTGTCATCTTTTGCCTTTTAAAAAAATTCCATTTCCCCTTCTTTGGCAATACCAAATGGCCAACCTAAATAAGCTTGCCAGGAGGAATGCTGTGGCAACAGCAAATAAATAATAAACTAGGGATGAGGTTAAAGGGGGGAAGATGTCAACAGGCTGCTATGGTGGCCCAGTTTCTCCTCAAAGCCCTCCTGGGGAACAAAGGATCCTGAACAAAAGTTTCAACTAATAACTTCCGTTCCAGACAATTAACTTCTCCTCCCACATTTAATCGGCCTGCTGTTTGATGTTAACTGGAACATTTTAAAACAAATACTGGTGATCTGCCCTCTCACCAGAGTAGTGTTGTCTGCCATCATGCAAACCCAAGCCCAGCTTCTCTCTGCTGAGGAAGAAAAGAAATATTGCTGCTTCTTTTTTTCTATCCTCCAACACTTGCTTCACCATGAGCATTTTAATGTGGAGGATTGTGGGAGGAGCAGCAGTGGCAACCATCCTGTCCTGAATCAGGCCACCCAAGGAAACAAAAGGTGATGAGAAGATATGCTGCTGGTAAGCAATTTAGGATGTAATCCTATGCATGTTCAGATAGAAAAAAAAGTCCTACAGTTCCCAGCATTTCCTAGCCAGGATTTATTTGCCTGTGATTGTAAGCCAGCTTGAGTGCCATTTTAAAGAAATAAAAAATAACTCTTTTGCTGAGGAAACTGCACTGGCTGCCTATTTGCTACAGGGTACAAAGGTTCTAGTACTTGTGTTCAAAGCCTTAAACAACTTAGGACCAGGATACCTGAGACAGCGCCTTCTCCTTTACCAACCTGCCTGGTCATCTGAGAGTATGTTCCTGGTGGTTCCACCTGGACCTATGTTCTGATTGGAGTCCATCAGGAGAAAAACCTTCAGTGTGGTGGCCCCTTTCCTATGAAATTCCCCGCCTTTGGAAGTCAGGCAGGTGCCAACGTTGTGTTGCTTCCAGCGCTTCCAGAAAATGCTGTTGTTTCAAGACGCTTTATGTGAATGACTGGCCACGTTTTTTTACCAATACTGGGGTTTTTCAGAAATTTGTTCTTTTAAAAATTGTATTTTTAATATGGTGTTTTATTCTTTTACTCTGTTTGTTGTTCACCACTGCAAAATCTTTGGATGGGAAGGAGTATATATTGTAAAAAAAATGAAAAATAAAGATGGTATGCAAATAAAATAAATAAATTTCACTGGGTTTAAACATGCATAGAATTGCACCTTTAATGTTGTTGGTTCTTACAGGTTTAGCTCTCTTGATTGGTAAACCAACTGTCAATAGCATGGCCTGCAATTTATTCACAGCTTTTTGAGATTTACTTGGATGTAAAGGAATGTACTGGGAAGTGGCAGCGTGAAGTTTGGTTCACTTACTTTCTCTTATAAGCATAAAAAGTGACTCTAAAATGTTGTCAACTTTATTCATCACCCGGAGGAATCTTTGAAAGTATGATCTATTTATCTACCTTTGAAAACTGAACAATAGCTCCTACAACTATATCAGAATATAACTACTACTTTCCTGAAACTATTTTTTTAAAGAAAAAATAAAAATGAAATCCTTCTTCCAGTTATGCTTAGGAGATAAATATTAATACAAGGACATCTAAAAAGCCTTTTTCTGAGCAGTTTCAGGAAGGTCTAAATATTACAAGTCCTACCTCATTATTTACCACATTCCATAAATTATTATTTCACTGTTCCCAGAGCTACCCTGTGCCTGTGCCAGCACTCGAAAAGAAAGTCCAATTAAAAGACTATAACTGGTACTTCTGGGAAACCATCAGGTTTTGAATATCTGCAACCAGGCTTGGTATTTCAGAGGATACCCACAAGAATTTGCCAGGACGGGATATTTCCGTCTCTAGCTCGTCTCTTGTTACACACTTAGATGTTCATATCATCTTACTACTGAAATATCATTTGTACACATTCCAAAAAAACTATCAACAAACATGTGGAGCAATTACAACTTGCACATTGGTACATCTGTGAGCATAGAAACATGGAATTTTCTTTCCTCCTCTTAGAAACTCTACCGGGGGAAAAAAATCTGGGATCTGGCTGAGGGCCATGTGTTCTTTCCAATATCTCCCTCTGGACTTTCAGTTAAAGACACACACCCCAGATTTCCCATTCCCACAATATGTAATCACTTTCATAAAGGCCAGCCAAGCACAAATAGATAGATCCATATCTTAAAAGGTATGAGGTATTATAACATCATTTGTACAACTTTTTTCAAGTTTGCACATTTATTCATACTTGCAATTAATCTAGAAGGTAATTTTAAGAATGCCAACCAAATACTGGCTGAAATGGGATTAGATCTAGGTCAGGTCTACTCACTTGAACACAATCTCTCTATATGAGCTGTGTCCAAGTGATGTATATTAGTATGAGACCTACAAGTGCATTTCGGCTTTTCTTTCGGTTTCCCTTCCAGAAACTACCCTCTCTGAGCCCCCAAACATTCTTCAAAATGGAATGGCTTTAAAATGTTAAAGCCATTCCAGAGTTTGGCAGGAGATGTGCTAAATTATAAACTGTATAAGAAACTGTATAAGAAACCTCCAGTGTGTCCATGTGATTATCTGAGAGTGGGCAAACCATCTCCCTGGATTATAGCTAAATGTTTCTATGCAATGAGGATTAACATTTAGCTTTACTCTGTTTGTTTGATAAGATCCATATGAACCCCAAGCCAAACCAGATTGTTTTATTTGCAGTCTTTGTTTTAAAAGCAGAAAATACAGATTCCCAGTGTTCTGGCTTGGTGGAGAGCTTTCACAGATACAGGAGGCTCTCCTCTACAAACAGTCACACTCCACAAGCAAAGGATGAACACAATGAGGGAAAGAAGTGGGGCTGGGCGCTCCTTATCATGCATTGACCCTAGTCAGGTTCAGAATGCCTGAATACAGCTTAATTTTAAATGCTCTGGTACTTCAGCATGTCTTGAAATGACAGGCCTAATTGGACTCACATGGCCAGCTCCACGGCAAATAATTAATTATATTATTTTTAAAAAAAACAGTGAAGGAGAACCTGACATCCCCCAAGTACACCCTCATCTTCCCTGACCATTGACCATGCTCTGATGGGAGTTGGAGTCCAAAATCATTTGGAGGGCCACTTCTGGCTTAAAATTGTAGGTCAACACAAAAACATTACTTCCCACAAATGATGACATATAACATAATCTATGCAAACTAAGATGGCTAATTTCAGTCATTACACTAAAATAAACCTCTAGAAGTATAGCGCAGCACAGCTTCACAGTCCTTGACCCAACAATTCAGGGGTCTACCAGCTATTTGGGGGATACCCAGTCTCATCCAACCTTTGTAGTCTCATTTTGCATGATAAGATGACGTTATGCACTCTAGAGGTCAACGTCTGTGTGCAACTCTACAGCCAGCAGGGGCTATGGATTTACAGTCAGCCAACGAGACCCTGCTCAAGGTACCATCATCTGTAGAGGTCAGACTGTATTTCACAATGTTATGAAGTTCCCTCCCTAAGAAGCTCAAATAGCTCTGTGTTTTCTCCTTTACAAGAGAAGTAAGCATTTGCCTAGTCCGTCAAGTTTTCGGAAACTGGTTTATTTGTCATTTACTTAAATTGATGTTGCTGCTATTTACTTGTTACAGTGGTTTGATACAGGATTTTGGGTTTTAACCATGTAAATTGAAATGGATTGTTTTAAATTTTTAGGATGCAAGTTTTAAATGGTTGTTTTAACATTTCTTATTGTAAAACCATCTTGGGACTGTGTGTGTGTGTGTGTGTGTGTGTGTGTGTGTGTGTTTTAATGAAAGATGGCATGCAAATATTGTAAATAAATGAATGTTCTATTGACTGACTTCTATTCTCAATGGGGGCATGTCTACACCATGGCTTTTCCCCAGGGTCGTCCCAGGTTCATCCTTGTGCATTCAAATGATGCACAGGGGATCCCAGGGGACAGGCAGGGACTACCCCTGCATATTCCCGGGATACACTGGTTGACCAATTATCCTGATTTTCACCGTAGTCCCGGGACCAACCCGAGGACTGCAGCTGGTGTGCTGCGCGCTCCTGGGGCCTGAAATGGGCAGGCAGTCGCGCGGGGTGGCTCTGTGCCCATGGGGGGGGGGAGCAATTTCGCCATCCCAGGAATGGCAAAGGGGTTTGGGCGTGGGGGGGGTTACCTTTGTTTTTTGCCGCACCCCTGTGGCTCCTCTTTTAAAAGCATAGTGGCTGTGATGTCCCTCTTTCCTTCCGGGACATCAGCAGCCATCAAGACGCTGGGGGAGGAATGTGGAAGCAGGTAAGTCCGTGATTGTCCCCCTCTCCCTCTACACCCTTAAGGTGTAGACATCTCCTGGGCCTGTTTTATTATCCCTCAATGCTTACTAATTGGATTTTTAAGTAGTAAAAGTGCACTGTTGTCCAGAGCTTTTTCCTCTACCACCATCAGGGTTGTATCCACCATGAATACCTTGTGCCTTTAAATTGTTATTATTTTACAATAAGGCACAGAAGCAATTTGCTACTGAACCTGACAAATGCACTCTAACTTCTCTCTTCTAGCTCTGACATTTAGAATGTACTTGTGGGGGTTTCTAACTTCACAATTTAAAGCACACATAAAAGTAAAATTAGGCTAATTCATATGTATGCTCAATCTTGAATCCAATTAAAAGTTTAGCAACAGTCACTAAAAGCAAGCCTAGCAATGGTTGCAAAAGAGGCTTAGTCTTTTGCAATCTCCAGAGAAAGGACATTTCACTTGTGGGTGTGGGGAGAACAACAAGAATCTCTGTACACTTCAGGTGTAAAACAAGGAATCAGATGCTTAATGGGTGAAGGAAAATTTGAATATGGCTCCTAGTTTTGTTCCCGCCACCATTTAAGACAAGCATAAAAAATGCTTCAATAAATATTCATTCTTAGCCATGCATCAGCTGCAGTCTAGCTGCCCTCCCTTAATAAAGAGCCGATGTCTGTCTAATCTGGGATTAATGTTTTAATGCAAGCGAGTGGAATGAATTGTTAAACTGGGCAGTGACAGCCCAGGAAGTGCTTCAGTTCCGCTGACAAGGAAGCATGTTTACAGGACACGTTTGTGAAGAAGCACTGTATCATTATCCAATTATTGTGTGGGTCTGGATGGGTCAGTAGTAACTTAGATAAATATTCAGGATTTAAACAAGACATCTGACATGCTTTAAAGGCTTCACACTTGACAGATTCCCACATTACATTCATATGGTTTAGGCTGTAATAATCTCCCATTTAGAAAGAGGAAAATGGGTGGCAGGGGATGGGGGAATGAACCCCTCTAAAGGCTGGAAGTCTCTTAAGTCCTTAAATCTAGTGCTAATCTCCCCACCCCACCCACCCCGAGAAAACTGTAGAAAAGCCCAGCACTCCAACCAACCACCCAATTCTATTATATATATATTCACAATAAAGAGTCTGACAAATCTGCAGCACGCAATTCTCATTTTACTGCCCTTTCGCAATACAGGGCTGTGATGGGGAGGAGCAGGTGGTAGCAGGAATATGGTTCATGTGCTTCTCAGAGGGGCTGCATTATTTTTGTAAACAAATAAGCTCCTCTCCCAGGCAGGATTTTGCTGCTTCATTCTACACACCATGAGCATAACCTTAGTTATGCTAGGCCACAAGAAAAGGCATGTTTATTGAGAAACACCCTACTGCCAGATGTAGATTCTGGTTCCTTGTGTTGCATTTTCATCCCTGTTAGTCACTGGCAGAGAAACTCATATGTAGTCTCCTAAAACAAAACATTGCATTTCCCTTCTTTTTTTAAAAAAAAAAAATCTAATGGGAACTATTGTTTAGCAATAAGGTGGACAATCGTTAGGCATGATCCACTCTCTTTCATGAAGTGAATGAAGAGGCATTCCCAATGCTACATGACAGATACATGTGTGTATTAGTTGCCCACTTAGAGCATATTAGGAGTTGCTGGATCAAAGCTATTAAGAACATAAGTGCCCTGCTGGATCAGACCGAGGGTCCATCTACTCCAGCACTCTGTTCACACAGTGGCCAACCAGATGTCGACCAGGGACCAACAAAGCAAGACATGGTGTAATAGCACCCTCCCACCCACGTTCCCCAGCAACTGATGCACACAGGCTTCTGCCTCGGATACTGGAGGTAGCATATAACCATCAGGGCTAGTAGCCATTGATAGCCTTTGCCTCCAGGAATTTATGCAACCTCCTTTTAAAGCCATCCAAATTGTTGGCCATCACTACATCTTGTGGTAGCAAGTTTCATAATTTAGCTATGCACTATGTGAAGAAGTACTTCCTTTTATTTGTCCTGAATCTCCTACCAACCAACTTCATGGAATGAACCCAGGTTCTAGTATATTCAGAGAAGGAGAAAAATGTCTCCCTATCCACATTCTTCAAACCATGCATAATTTTGTACACCTCTATCATGTCTCCCCTTAGCCTTCTTTTTTCCAAGCTAAACAATCCCAGCTGTAGTAACCTTCCCTCATAGGGGAGATGCTCCAGCCCATTAATCATTTTAGTTGCCCTTTTCTGCACTTTTTCCAGCTCTATAATATCCTTTTTTAGGTGTGGTGACCAGAACTGTACACAGTATTCTAAGTGTGGTTGCACCTAGATTTGTATAAGGGCAGTATACTGGCAGTTTTATTTTCAATTCCTTTTCTTATAATGCCTAACATGGAGTTTGCTTTCTTTATAGCGGCTGCACACTGGGTTGACATTTTCATGGAGCTGTCCACTACGACTCCAAGATCTCATCATCATCATTATTATTATTATTATTACTATTATTATTATTATTTATATAGCACCATCAGTGTACATGGTGCTCTTTCTTGTTCAGACATCGCCAGCTCAGATCCCATTAGGTTATACTTGTAGTTGGGTGGGGTTTTTTGCCCCAACGTGCATCATCTTACATATGAATAGCACAATACGTGGTATATTGTGGTCAGAGCCAGCATGTAGTGATTAGTGTTGGACTGGACTTGGGAGACCTGGGCTTTAGTCCCCACTTGGCCACGAACCTCACTGGGTCACTTTGGGCCAGTCATGACTCTTTGACTAACCTTGGACCACTTTGTTACCAATGATGAACATTTTTTAGGCGTTGGGATAAAAAACAGTCTTGTTTTGTGGTTGTCTGTTCTTCATATATAAACCAATTTAAACTGCTGTATTATCCCACGGATTTCTTTCCTTCTTGATTCAAAATATTTCAACTCCTATAAAGGTTTGATGCTTTCTAGTAAAATGGAGAAAATAATAACTCTGTGTGGGAGGATTTAACCTTAGTCTACTCCCTGCAAGATTTATAGTAATATGTAAGATATGTAAACATTATAGAGCAATCCGAAACAAACGAAATTATGAATCCTGTTTAACAGTATTCAGCTGTGATGCAACTGCCAGAAGGCAGGGTTTGTTATGAGTAAATCATCTGGATGAGATACAGTCCTCAAATCAACCTCAGCATCAATGTCAAACCCTCTAGGTTCAGAAAACTGCAGAAATACATCAGATAACTTAGAAATGCAAAATCTAGTTAGCTTTAAAATATAGAACTCTATGATCATGCTATGGACATTTGTGCTTACAAAGGATCAGTTCAAACTATGATGGCAAATGAACCTCTCTTATTTATTCTAGCTTTACAAATCAATTGCACAAGCTTATACAAAAACAAGCAAGCCCAGGCATCCTTTTCTTTTATCCAAACTAAATTCATATGTGGTTGTCAATACCATCTTCTGGTGAAAATAACAAATGAACCCATACCTTTCCACCAGGATAAAAGCATTGCTCTAGGTTGTGACTTTCTAAAAGCCGAGAAGGCAGGAAGGAGGGAGATTTTGACAGAGAAACGACCATCTGAAAGGGGAAACCTAAATCTCTCTTTTTCCAAGTGTTGTGATTGGAATCAAGGATCAGTGCTGGGGATCAACAGGGCAACCATATTTTTCCCAAAAGCTATTTGCACTGTCACCTTAAAAGCAGGCTGTGGTTCCATGAACCTCTGTCCCTCCCACTTGATTTTGATCTGCTTGCCCTGTTGTCTGCCTCACACCTGGGAATGCTTGGGGACCTTTCTAAAAGATTCTTTCATTGAATAGGGAATGTGTAATAGTTAAGTTGTTGTGAGGGATTTAAAGCCTTTTCCCCTAGCTAGCATATTTGGTATGGGAGGACCCAAATGGCCCCTTTTCCAGCTGGCATGTCAGTTGAGGTCAGGGGAGTGTTTATTTAATTAATAAGGCTTCAAGCTTAGAGAATATCAGTATTTGTCAAAATAGTTGTATAGATTTTAAGAGATAATGTACAAGCTGTTGAGGCTCCATGCCTTACCAGTAATAAGAGGGTATGAATATAGAATCTTTATAACTAATTTAGTGGTTGGCATTAAGCTATCTTTTCATCTGATGACAGACAGACAAGACAGGTAGACAGCTTCCTAAGAACGACAGGAGAAAAACTGACAAAAACTAGCAGTTTCAAGTGTAGCTGTTCATTCCTGAATTAAAATAGCTCTCAACAGCCAGTGTACTTCGTACATTAATTAAAGTATTTCATTCCAGATTCATTAACCTGTAGTTTTCTCACAATCACAACTGGGATGTTCACACACGTATTAACAGAGCTACATGTAAATATTTTTCTGAAGTTATCATTGGAAGAATGAATGATGTCCTCACATTTTATTATTCTTTGGCCCAATACATTACTACACTGGTGTGTGAGCCATTTCATGATCTGATTCCACAACACTCTGATAATATCTATATGGAGATACCATATGGGGAGGACAAGTTCCTTCCCCTTAGTCAAGTTCCAAGTAGCCTTGGTAACTTAGGGAAGTTCTGATCACATATTATTTCCCACACCATTATCCCTCGCATCCGATGACTGGACAGAACTAGCAAGGATAATGTTGACATTGGGATCAGTGCTTGCTACTTGATCAGAGAGCATCATCAGATGAGCGTTTTATCGCATGCTCATTACTAGCCACTTACGGATGTTCACAGGTCCTTTTGATGACACCTCCCATGTGTCTCCCACTTCTTCTGGCTTTCTTTCCGTCACAAGTAGTCCCCAATAAATCCATTTAAAAAAAGAAAAAGAAATGAAATGTGCCACCATTTCCTGCTGTGTGCAGGAAAAGCAGTGTGATAAAAACTCCCACTGAATGGGCCATGTGGTCATTGTTTACTTCCTCTTCCTTCCCAAGTGAAGAAAGAGAAAATATAATGGGACACAAGCAGGGGGAAAGCGACGGTAAGGAAACATGATTTCCCCCCATCTGATGACACTCAATGTTTCCAAGTGTTAGCAAGTTATTTGGGAAAAGGATATAGGAAAACGGATTGCCACACCACCTCAGTAACATCTGAACTGGACCTATACAATATGAATGTAGGGGATACTTCATATACGTTTATGTGTAACAAACTTGTATTTAGCACTCTTGAAAGCACTTCTGCACTGTTACAAAGCAAGAACAGTTTCTACTGAGTTTAAGTGATGTGACATTGTTACAAGACTGCTGTAAATATGAGCAGATGCGTGGCTTGACAGCACAACTCTTTGTCATGTTCCTTTCCTGGGATAGTATAATGAAAATTGAGAAAGTTACGCATACAGCGCTGCACCCTATTAATACTTAGATTTACTTTTCAGGTGATAGCCAAGTTCTCAAATAACATCAGGATAGGAATTTATGTAAGTCTATACTACCCGTATATGTGTTAGATGAAAGACAAACGTTCCATTAATTTCTCAGTTCACTTCCATAAACGCTGCATGTGCTGATGAAATCTGTTTCATCTGGTCTCAAATTACTATAAATCCAAGGTACTTATGCATGCATATATAGATACTGGTATCTTGGTTGCAAGGAATAGATAAAATAATTGTAACTGGCTAATCAGTTGTTCAAAAGTGTTATAAATCTTTCAAGATTCTTCTTCAGGCACCACAAAGTCCTTAGATTTTCAGGTTAGACTGTTGACAAGTGGAGTAACATGTAAGAATGTATACAACTTATTAGATATTACCTATTTTTGTAATTAAACTCTTCCTCTGAACGTTTGTGCTAAAGGATGGTTCTTAGAAATTTTCCAATCATAACTTGCTCCCTTTCCCACATCATGCCAATCAAGATGTTAATACAAGTTTAAACCTATCTTTAATCTGCATCTGAGCAGACATTTACTAAGTGCATCATGCTCCTGTTCTTTATGTCAAAAGACAAATAATCTATATATGGAAATTGAGACTTCCCATCTTCTACACTAAGGGTGGGCAGAAGGTGTTTGGGGCTCCAACTCCCAGAAGTTCCTGCCAACATGGTCAATGGTCAGGAATACTGGGAGTTGAAGTCCAAAACATCTGGAGTTCTATTTTCTGCCTTCCGCACCACAGAAGGCAGACTCAAGATTAACTATCATCTTGACAGGCTGCAGTGCTGAGCCAAACCCAACAAGATGAAATTCAACAGCCACCTCTCCCAACTTCATGTCATCTGAAAATGTTATAAACATCCCTTTGTCCAAGTCATTTATAGAAATCTTGAACAGCAGAGCGCCTAGGACTAACAAACCCCTGTGGCATTCCACTAGAGAGATCTCTCCAGGCTGATGCAGGTCTAGCAATGTGCTATTGTTGGGTACAGTTGTCCAATGAACTGTGGTTCCACCTAATTTAGTACTGTTCAGTCCACAATTTGCTATCTCGTCAATAAGGATATAATGAGAGATTTTGTTAAATGATTTGGTGAAATCAAGATGTCTTGATGTGCAGAGTTTCCTACAACACAATCCTATACACGCCTACTCAGAACTAAGTCTCATTGAGTTCAATGGGTCTTACTCCCAGGTAAGTGGGTATAGGATTGCAGCCTTAATTGTTTCTGGAGTTCAGTGATTTCTAGTGAAGACAAAGACTTTTGCCCTGTACTTTAAGGCCCACGGTTCTTCACTGCTTTTTCTTTTTCTTTTAATCATTTCATTTAATGAAACTGTCTGGGTACAGAATAACCTTTTGCCCCTCCAGTATTTACTGTGTCTCCTGCCATGAAATGGAAGCAGAGTGCTTTGATAAATGGACAGAGAGGTTGTCTGGGTACACTTCTACAGGCAGTCTTATGTTGTGCACTGAAATGCCTTTTTGTACCCTTCTAAAGTAATGTACCGTTTACAACAGACACTGTTACACATATTAGAAACTCTATATGGAGCAGGAACTCTATATGCCTATAAGCAGGGTGTTTATAAGTCTGTTATATTAGGGTACTCTTTCTTGTTGTTGTTTAATGGGATGCTCCTCTTTTCAGGACACAGCAGGTCTAAAGAACCTAATGGTGCTGATTACTATAGAATATCTTTGCCTCAAATCAACTTCATAGAGCAGAAACTGCAGTTTAAATGCCTGGTTTTGTCCTTACACAGCAACTACATACATTAGAGTTTCTAGCCTACTGTGATTTCCTCCTGGTTCCACCTTTTTGGGTCTTCCATGTGTTTATCAATAAAGTTTAAAACTGAAGTGTTACCTTGAGGAAGAATATTAATTGTTGAGTTCAATCGAGAAGCTAATTTCTAATTGGAAATAACTTTAGAATTAGTAGCTACCAGTAAGACAATGGTTTAGCTGACGAAGCATAATTTTAACAGTCATCATGCGATCTCTGCCATAGCTTACAGTACATTGTAACAAAACCAGAAGCACATGTCCTGTTAAATTATCTATGGATCTACCTGAAATGCATAGCTTCTTTAAGAAGTGTCTACCTGCAATCTTTATTTCTTTTAAATTATTTTTGTCTGTCTTTAAGGATGGATGGGCCCCCTGCCACCAGGAAGAGGGTGAGAGGCTGCTCCGGTACCCAGATGGCCACAGGAAACCTTGTGCTTCCTCCTTGGTGTCGGGATTACCCGACGCCACCCCAGAAGAGGAAAACCATGGGGTTTCGGAGGGAGGCGCCACCGTGAAGAACCCCTTGGTGGAGATATTCAGAGAACATTCTGCTAAGTGACTTTCTTTCTCTAAGGGGACAAGAAAAAGAAAAAAAAGGTCAGAAATTCTTAGAAAAATATTCCTTCTGAGAAACATTGCAAGGTTAATGTCACTTTATTCATTCTAGAGAGAAGGTCCTAGCTAAAAAGCCGCCAATATGGCACAGTGGATACATAAAGTAGTAGGGTGAAACAGTACAGTTAAATGGGTAGTTTTGAGCCTGATGGCTCCTACATTCTGTTGATCTTGAGGACTTCTTCTACATTACTTCTCTCTTCTTGTAGGCAAACAAAGATGAACATATGAAAGGCAAACTGCTGTTGTGGGGCACAGAGATGGCAGCTATTGCTTTCTGTGTGTACACACAAGGCAAGATACTCATGCCCATTATCTATTATCTATTATTCCTACACGTATTCCTAAATGGAGTCTAGAAAAAAGTAGTGCTTGAAACAGTTTTAAGTTGTGTTGGGAGGAGAAGCTAAAACTGTTGTTCGAACTTCCTGTGTCTCTGCAGTGACAACACATCTACCCACTATGTATGTTCAAATGTTACCTTTTTATGCTATCTATCCATCTCCCCAACGTCTGTTAGGAGGAGAGAAGCAATATACCCCTGGAGAAGTGCACAAGGGCATGGCTAGACGGGGCGATATCTCAGGGATCGTCCCTGTGCGTCCACATGATGCACAGGGCATCCTAGGAGCAGGAAGAAACGATCCCTCCCTTGGCCCGGGATATCGCCCTACCAATAAATTCCGATTTTTCCACAGTCTCGGGATGATCCTGAGACCGCAGAACATGTGGCCTGCCATTCCATTTTTGTCCCGACTCCTCGCAAGTAATCGCGAGGAGTTGGGACCCAGGCACGGAGCTCCTCAGGAGCTCTGTGGCCATCGGGGGTGGGGCGGGGGAGTGCAGGAGCACTCCTGCGCTCTTCTCCGATTGAAAAAATAAACACAAAATGGCAGCCACAATGTCCTCTTCCTCCTGGGACGTCGCACGCCACGTGTAGACGAGAGGGACGATCTCGCGATCATAAAATCATACCCCTGAGATCATACCCCTCCAACCCCCTCGCCTAGCCATGCACCAAGTGTTTAAATTTCTTTAATAACAATCATGCTCCTCTGTAAGATCCTATCTGTCTGAAGCCACAGAAAGATTCAGGCCCATCATTTAGTTAATTAAATAACTAGGCAACTGCTTGAATGTAAAATGGTTACCCCCCCCCCCCACACACACATTTGAACATGCATGCTGTCAATCATAAACCCGCCTTACTATAGAAGACTATAAAACTGGAGGAAGATGCAGTTTGAATCGTTTTAGTTTCCATTGTCCGTTTCAAGTCTTTATATGGTGACTTGCTTTGCTTTTGTTTTCATTTCCCCGCAGCACCCCCTCACCCCACACCCCACCACTCTCCACTGATCCGTAGAAGGACAAATTGCAGCTTTTGCAAACTGCTGGGTGATGGCCAGCTGGCTGAGAGATCCATTGCCCAGGGCGTTAGGCTCCATCCCCTTGGAGATGGCACGTTTCATCTCCCCAACACAAGTGGAAGAGCCAGCAGTGGCTAAAGAGTACAAGGTGAAAATGCAGAATGCCGCTTTTGGATGTTCTTGCTCAAAGCCCTTTGCCAAGTGCTGCCACACAAAACCCCGAATGCAGCACACCAGTCTAGCAGTATGGTGTGCTGCGATTCGCCTCCCTGCAGACGTTTCCCAGCACAGCCAAGGGCTCCTTTGCAAAAATGATTCAAGGAGTCTGGTGCTTTAACTATGTGGCATGTTCTGCCCTCGAACTGCAGCCAACATATACTGAAACCACTAGCTGGGTCTGGCTCCCACTGAGATTACAGAGATCAGTCTGTAGGAACACTTTGAGCCAGCATGCCTCTGCGGTCTCCACCCCAGGATGTTCTGCAAAGGACACGTACTGTGCAAGCTCTGGGACTGGAAACGTGCTCCAGCCTCTATTTGTGTAAACAAAGCTGGCGGCCTGGGTGGATATTGTGGAGCACAAACAGCACTGTCTTATGCAGGCTAGTTGCTGGGAGAAGCCGATGAACTAAGTCAGATTATGCACATTTGCTTGAAGCTGCTTTTTAAAACAAATAAACAAACAAAACCAAGCAAAGGACATCCCTTTGAATTAAACTGGGAACCTTTTAGGATATTTATAATATACAGATTCAACCAAACAATCCCTCAGTTCTCCTATCATGTTGATCTGGAAGAAAACAATTTGAAAAGATAAAATCACACAACAAATAAATTATCAGGTTATTCAGGCCAAATGTCAGCACCTATAAACTGAAAGCACCAAACTAATTCAGGAGTTGGATGAAGTACAGGCATAGGAACATAGGAAGCTGCATTATACTGAGTCAGGCCCTTAGTCCATCTAGCCTAGTATCATCAACACTGACTGGCAGCAGCTCCCCAGGATTTTAGGCAGGAGGTTTTTCTGCCCTACCTGGAGATGCCAGGGATCGAACCTGGGATCTTCTGCACGCAAAGCAGATGTTCTACCATTGAGCCACAGCTCCTCCCTGAGGCTTAAATTGCATTATTTAATAATTGCCCATTTTTGCTTGTGTCAGTGTGAACTTCGTACACACACACACTTGGGAAAATACAATTGGGTTTTACAAAATGAAGAGTCTGAAACGAGAGACAGAGAGAGAGAGAGAAAGCTATTTACAGGGTTGAAGTAAGGCTCCTTGTATGCCACCCTGAGCTCCTTGGAGAAGGGCTGGATTCAAATGTAAGAAATGAATATTTAAAATTATATCATAAGACTAGGAATGCTGTGTCACAAGGGATTCCTATGCTGACACTGCTACTTATCATGTGCAGATGCAGTCTTCTGCAAACAATCATATAATCGTTAACCACTCACCATAGGGTTGTAAGGGATTTGCACAAAGTCAAAACAGATGCATGTTTTCTATGTACCTAGCCCCTAACCGGACATACAAATCCAGTAATCTTGAGCTAGTGCACACATTGAATTTATTCTGCAGTAATTTTATTCTGGTATTGTTAATCCAAAAAGTAAAAAAACAAAACAAAAAACTGATGTGATAAAAATAATATTAAATGCACGACACTGACTTACTCTTTTCATTCATTTATTTTCTCTCTTACTTTCTCTTTCCTTAAGACAGTGGAAATGGGGCTCACAGTCAACAACACAGACACAGATGCTTGGATGTGAGTGCCTCAATTATGTTTTTCAATGGAAGTTTTACCAACATATGTGCATGCAATTTGAGAAACACTGCACAACTGCTGCTTGTGGCCAATGTCAAGAGAGCATCAGAGGATCCGGACAGTACCTACACTGAAAACATCCTGGAAATCATGCAAGAATCATGGTGGAGAGAAGCACATAAATGTATCAAAGACATAGAAAACATGAAATATTCCAATGAAGGAGGTTTGATGCGGGCAGGCAGGGGGAAAGCATGGATTGCCAGAGGCTTAAAAGAAACACACACTGGCTTGCTCCTATGCCCAAAAGAGGAGCATGGAATGAACTCCCCAATCAGAGTGGCTGGATGCTGCAATGGTGCGAGGAGAGGTGGGGATGCAGGCAAGCAGGGCGGAAGAGAAAAACAGGGAACGTGCCAATAACAGTGGAGATCTGGCAGAGGCAGGAGACAAAAGAATATGTCCCCAGCATGAGACAGACCAATCTGAGAGATCCGCCCTTGTTTTCCTTCCTCGTTACTTCCTCTTTCAAAAAAGAGGAAGTACCCAATGAGTACGAAGCCCATTGAGTCTGCTGTTCTAATGGCGCTGCTTCTCCCGCACACAGCAGGAGAGAGCAGCAATTCCGAGTTTAAAAAAACATCGGACTTAATAAAGGTTTTTTGTTGTTGTCACGCAAGGAAGGCCAGAAGGGGTGGAAGGGGCACGGTATACAGATGACGTGATGTGAGGGACCTGAGCAAACTCGGTGAGCGCCCAGTAACAAGTGTAAAATGCTCATCGGATAGAGCTTTCACTCTAACATTCATGCTCCAAGCAATTTCCTCCCCACTCCCCTCCAAACGTAAAACCCAAGCATGCTTCAACACCATTTGACTTTTGTAGCGCTTGAAATACCAGAGGATGACCAATAAAGGCCTTTTATTTCACTTCCAAATATTTCATGGTTGTTGTTATTATTATTATTATTATTATTATTATTATTTAAAAAAAAACATTTTTAAAGGCAGCAGAGCATCTTTATAATGGTACAAACACATGGCCTTGCTGAAGGCCAACTCATCTGAATCCTAGAATGCCTGCACCACTCTTTGCTACCCCTTTCTCCTCCTTCATCCCAGCTCTCACCCCCCACTTGTAGAAAAATAAAGTAACCAGGCAAATTGCTTTGAATGCTTTCTTGTTATGATCCTTTGAAAGAAACCCACTACTCGACCATGGCACTTTCACCCTGCTTTATGTTCGCTGAATTTCTCCTGACAGTTGACTTTTTCGTTTGCCAGAACCACAACAAAGGAAAGCCTTGAGTTTCCATACAGGCCAGCACCCACCCCCCTCTCAACACACACACATATCTACACACACACACACACACACCTCTGTTTCACTCTCTACTCTGATCATCTCACAAAGATATTATTGTTGCTGGCTCACTGGGGTTCAGTGCACCTGAAACAGATCAAAGGCATTTTTTTTAATGCCAGTCTGACCACACAGGTCTCTCTCCCACTGCATTAAATTAAACCTGATGATTCATCTCTATTGCCCTCGGGGTCCTTAGGTACAAAGAGAAGGAGAAATATAGAAAGAGATTTCTAACAAAAACATGGAGGATAATAAACTTACATTTTATGGCCCTAATTAAAAAAAGGTACAGTTAATTTCAACCAACTGCAGCTGCATATACATCTCATTAAAAAAAAGGCACTCACAATTGCCCTATGTCATCAGCACAGTATAAACAGGTACAGATAAAAAAGAGTGCTTCAACCAAAGGCCTTTCAGATATTCATTCTGGAGCAGCTTTGGATTTGTTAGTTGCCCACTAATGGGAAATTGCCTTTGACAATGAAATAAGGTGGAAGAATAGTTTGAAACAGTCTACTACGTTGCAATCTTACACATAGTCACGTGTGCAAAGCACTAGACTGTCACATGATCTTATAATTCCTACAATGACCTTTAATCCTAATTTCAGGCCTTTCCCAGACTGGAATTCGGCCTTTAGATGGAAAAAGGTTCCCTACAATTGTGCTAGAGTGTTCTGCTCTGCATTTTTCGGTAGCATAGTACATCTTGTAGACATGGTATATATCAAGAGGGTTAAGCTGTGTGAGAAGCTACTGGCCCCATTCAGACAACACACTAAACCATGCTGCTTAACCACAAAATGGTTAACAGAATGCATAACGCATTCCATTAACCATTTTGTGGTTAAGCAGCATGGTTTAGCGTGTTGTCTGAACAGGGCCAATATGTGGAAGGTCATATGTTACTAGCAGCACCATTGGAGGCATTGCAACTCGGTAACCGCTGAAGCAAGCATGCAGGCCAACAACACGTGCTTACTTCTCATGCGATCATTGCAAGACGAACCGTCGGAAGACAGTAGCATGGGAAGTAACCACATTGCCGAATCTGCTCATGTGATTTGATTCATGAGAGAGCTTCGGCTATTGGGCGGTATAAAAATGTAATAAATAAATAAATAAAAATAAATAAATAAATAAATTTGTTTTCCTCAGGTAATGCCAGAAGCACTCTGGAAGCCACCATACCACAACAACTACTGATTTAGTATGGCGTGAGCAGACCGTTGGAAATGTGCAATTGAAATTATTCATTTTCTTTTCTTTTAATGATGCCTATCTGCAATTCTATAGAATAGCTTAGCTGTTTTATAATAACCATACTTAGCATTTAAAGTATGGATGGCAAACTTCTAGCCCGTGGGGGTTCCCAATCTGGCCCCAACCCATTTCCAAGCCCTTCCCCTGGGAGGCTTCGGGGCAAGGAATACCCATGCTATCTTCAATCACTGACTGGAAATAGCAGTGAGGATTCCCCCATATGCCATCCTCCCCCACCCCCCAGTTGGGAGGGCAAGCGACACACTAAGGGGAATCTGCTGTTCTCTCTGTTCAGTGACTGGAGTTAACAGCAATCCCTGCCAGAAAGCAGTTTCTCTGCAATAAGATGCAGGGAGAAAAAGCAGTTCCTCTTTCAGAGGCATACCCATACTTTTCTCCGCAAGGAGAAGCTCAGGTATGATGCCGGGGAGCAGGGCTTCGGGGGAGGGGTGCACCCCCTATCATCTGCCCCTGCCTCAGGGTGAGACAGAGAAGAATCTGGCCTCCTGGGGCTAAACAGTTGCCCATCTCTGTTTTAAAGTGTTCCGAATGCTATATGTTGTAATACTAGTTTGAGTTAGGAGGCATACAGAACCATGTTCCCTATGCTATCTGTTAGCAAAGGAAGCTCCCAGGCATGCTTAGGGGAACACCCAGGTCTAAAGCCTGAGGCCTATAGGGCTACCCCACACCCACACCATTTAAGTTTAGGAAAGGTGTGGTGGAGGAGACGGCTGGGTACAACAGGACTGGCCATCTCATGAGGCAGGGTGTATGTCCTACCTCAGGCAGAGTGGCAGGAGGAGCAGCACACGGCATGTTCCCATGCCAGGAGGGTTCCCTGCTACTGCATGGCTGCAGTGAGATAGAAGCAGGAGCAGCTCTGGAAAGTCCTGCCAGCCATACTTGCCCACTGAGACAAATGCCTCAGCAGGAGAGCAGCTGGGCCCCCCCTCTCCGGAGCAGCCACCCACCTTCTGTTCCACACTGTAGAGCAAGTCAGAGTGGATAACGGCAGCTGGGGGGATTGGGGTGAAGGTAGCTTTTCTCCCACCTCAGGCAGGGCGAGAGCTTGCGCCACCATTAAGATACAGGGAGTGGATATGGCAACACATTGAGCCCAAATCAACTCATGTGGGTTGGGCTCATCTCAAACTGAGTCCAAGACAGCTTGCCCCATCATAAGACTGTAAGAGAAGCATTTATTTATTTATTTATTTATTGCATCTCTATTAACACCCAAAAGCCAAATCTCTCTGGGTGGTTCACAAAAATTAAAACCATCAAATACAATTCAAGGTATAAAACAAACCACAATATATAATATACCCACAATCTAAAAGTACAATCTAAAAGCACAACCAGGATAAAACCGAGCAGCGCTGCAGATATTTATACAGATTTAAAATAACAGATTTAAAACAGCAAAGTTAAAAGACTAAGATGATAAACTGTTAAAATACTGGGAAAATAAAAAGCCATGATGGATCATACCAATGACCTAGTAGTCCAGCATTTGGGGACAGCCCAAAGGAGGACATGAGTGCAAAAACATTGTCCTGCTTGTGTTACCCAGCGAGATACTGCCTCTGATACTGGAGGTAATATATAGCCATCATCATGACTAGTAGCCACTGACAGCCTTACTCTCCATGAATTGGTCTAATCCCCTTTTCAAGCCATCCACGTTGGTGGCTATCACTACTTCTTGTGATAGACAATTCCACAGTTTAACTGTGCACTGTGTGTGAAGGGGTTCGACTCGATGGCCTTATAGGCCCCTTCCAACTCTACTATTCTATGATTCTATGATAATACTTCCTTTAATCTGTCCTGAATCTCTCACCATTCAAGTTAGTCACATAGAACCATAGAATAGCAGAGTTGGAAGGGGCCTACAAGGCCATCAAGTCCAACCCCCTGCTCAATGCAGGAATCCACCCTAAAGCATCATGGATGACACCAGATTTTAGTATTATGAGAGAAGGAAAAAACCTCCCTATCTACTTTCTTCATATTGTGTATAATTTTATGCACCTCGATTATGTTTCTGTCTCACCCATGTCAAAACCTCACACAACACACTGGAATCATCTAGGTTGAAATGCTCATTTAGCCAGGCGCTGAAACTCATGCTACAGCATACACTTCTATATAGCTGACTTAAAATGCTTTGCATGACTAAAAGCTAATACATTAAATTGTTGTTGTAAACAGCTTATGACTACCTCACTGTGTTATGAAGTTGCTGCTGCTGCTGCTGCTTTATACGCCTGAATTTACAGAGCAAACGGCAGTAAACTACAGTAAACTATGCTTTACAGTGGGGCAATGTCTCTTTTCTGCATCTGAGGGCTACTTCACAAAACACTTTTTTCTAATACAAATATCATCTTTATGTTGGAAAAAAACATATACAAAACCAGTATACACTTTCATTTGTGAACAATGCACATGTGCTTTATTTTGCTACATATGCTTGTTTTGTCAAATCCCACATAATGATTGAGTTTACATAAGTAAGTTAACACGCTTTAAATGGAATGGAATAAATGGAATAAAAATGACCGAGACACATAGTCATGACAATGGAATGCTTTCAGCCTTATACGTTTTTAAAAAGGTATTAATTTTAAAAAGAGAGACACTAAACTTTAATTGCAATCCCAGGAAAAAGCTTTCCCACTAATTCAGTGAGAAAAATTATTGAAGCAAAAATTGCTTATCTGGGCTTTTTTGGAGCCACAATGCATCTCGCGTAACTCTATAGATCATTAGAGCTCTCAGAGCAAGATGGATTTATATTGATTGAGTGAGGAGGTGGGAGAGATGAAGGTCTAAGGGGCTTTTCTAAAGACACCAAGTACTCCGTTATACATTAGTGACATGCACATCATGGGTTACTCAAAGCCAGAGTCTCCGGCTCCAATTTCACAATGCCCAGTTGAAGTCACAGCAGAATAATTTCTGACTTTCCTTTTATATTTTGTGCCTTTCCCCCCACCAGTATTGATTTTTACTACTATTAAAGATGCTTTTGATAGCAAATGCATGGTGATATATTACAAATCTCTGAAGGTAATGATAGAGTTACCATAATACACAGCACACATACGAACAGGCAAGGGCAAAGAAATTAAAAGAAGTGCTAAAAGGTCAGTTTTTCATCAGCCAGTTGTATGTGACTGGCATCAAAATCCTGCCCCCCAAACTTACCGCCATGTGGCATGAAGATGTCCCACATATCACAGCAATTCGGGAAGTTATCGGCTGGTTTTCACAGGGCACATTATGCCCTTTCACATTGGCTCCAATCATGCCTGGCATAAAGATCCAAAACAAAGAAACTCCATTTTTAAGACAAAACAAAATTCTTAAATCGTATCACTGTGAACGAGCTGGCCGATTACAGGAGCCATGCTCTATGCCACCGCCAAGCCTATAAAGTTTTGGCCAATTTATTATCCCAGCTATTCCTGTGTGTCTATTTGTTCTCATCCTTTAACCAACTGGACCCAATTAAGCATTACCCACACAAAGGAGTGCTGAACCCTTCATTTGCCTGCCACTTTCCCCCTCCAATCCCCATCGGCATCTGGCTGGTCACTGTGGAAACATAATGCTGAACCAGGTAGGTTCTTAGTCTTGATCCAGCAGGACTCTTCTTATTTCCCCCCATTCCGATCCATTTTTCTTCTACCTGTGCTTATTTCTGGTCTCAGAGCCCATTTATGGGGGGAAAGCTAGTGAGGAAGTGAGGAGGGAGTAGAAGAAAAAAGCATGTCTCAGCACTCTCCTCTTGCCTATTGCTTTCCCCTTAAAATTCCTTGTCCCACCTTCTCACTTTACAGCTGTTCAATTCAGCCCACATATGAATCCACAGGACTATCATCGCATCAAGTTCTGCCCATAGTCATTGACCTTAATGAAGCCTGCAAGTTGAATTGGCCAAAACTATGCATTCACTTTGCTTCACACTGGTTCCCTATCAGAAGCAGGGATAATACAATAGTGAGTGCTGGCATTCACAACATTCATCTGGATTTTTGACATTCTTACGTATCAACATTCTTCCCTTTTTTGGCTAAATTATTTCACTTTGCACATATGTGTGTGTTTGTGTGTGTGTGCTTGCATCTAACCGGGATATACTCTACCTGCTAAACAAACAAACAAAAAATGCAACTGTGCAAACAAGCTAAATACAAACAAATTAAATCTGACCTTTTTGGTACTCTGTAGTAATACTGATGCCTTTCCCCCCTAAAATAATTTTAAACTTTTTTTTCAAGGGGTGAATACACTCTCGTGTTATCCACTCCTATAATATCCAGATGACTTGATCCAAAGTAAATCCGCTTCAGTGACTGTATTTCAGTCATGTTAATTCCTAGCAAAATCAGCTTCCAATGATGCAAGGACATATATGAAAAAGTATGCAGACACAGCAAGGGTCTGTAGCAATGGATACAGCCTTAAGACGGGAAATTTAGTCTTTGATGAGGTTCATGACTGGTTTCTGCTTGTATAATAGCTGCAATGGTTATTACGTTTTAAAGATAAAATTACAGGTACAAAGAATGAAACTGGCAGTCCTAAATTCTAATGCTGGATTCCTAGAGCAAAGATAGGAACATTATGCAAAACCTGATCAGCCCTTAATTATGTCTCTTTCTACAAAATTTACATGACAATCTCCCGCAACAAATCAAACAAATTTTTTATTGTGAGTAAATTATTCTCTATAGTATTTTGATCACCATTATTATTCCACTGATGCTCTTGCATTTACATTCATAGTAGTTCCCAATAGCCGTCATAACTGGAGATTTATGTCCAGGGTATTTCATACATGCAAAGGACTTACTCATTTGTAAAGAGCAGAAACAATCACAACTGCCTGATAGCAATTAAACTTTCTTTTTTAGTTTATCCTGTGGACAGGCAAATATGCCACATTGTGTTGCGGGCACCGCATAGAGACACCCAACAGAGAATTTCCTTTACAAAGAAGTGCTATAATTAGAAGTGCACAAGGATATTTAGAATATTTTCTGTATCTCAAAATTGTATGTTAATTAAAGTAAGGATTATCACTGCAACTTGTAGATGTTTGTATGATTCACATTGTTATTAATGAGTCACAGGGCAAAATATGCATTAATCACAAAGAAAATATGCTTGGAGGGAAGTTACATCACTGAGGTAATTGGAGAGTTGGATTAATAAAAGGTCTACATATGTTTTGTTTGAGTATGTGTATACTATGCTGTCTGCCACACAGATACTTTGGCCTGTTTCAGACCGTGGGCCAGTTCGCATGATCAAACAAGCCACTGTGGCTTAAATAAGCTTAAATAAAAATCTTATACAAATTACTCTATTTGTATAAACTCCATGCAACATATTGGTTATCAGGATGTAATGTGGGGGTGAGATTACGTAGCCCCATGCCTGATGAGATTATTTTTGGCTTAATGGCCTCAAGCCAAAAAAACAACAAATGAGTAGACCTAGTCAGCAGTCTATATTGGACAAAGATTACAGTAACCAGGGACTATACTTTATAGTTATATAAAAAAATTAACAATCCTTCTCATATGTGCTGAAAACTGAATTTTTAATGCATTATTCAGGCTTCCAATAAAGGCAATTCTTTATATATTTATATTACATTATTACATTTATATCCCACCTTTTTCCTCTTGTAAGGAACCCAAGGCAACTTAAATGAACCTCCTTGTCTCCATTTTATCCTCACAAAAAACCTGGGAGGTAGGCTAGGCTGAGTGTCAGTGACTGGCCCAAGTCACCCAGTGAACTTCATATAGACAAGTGGGAACTAGAACTTGGATCTCTTGAGTCCCAGTCCAATGCTTTAACCACTACACTACACTGACCCTTTATTGGGTTGATTATTAAGTTTTCTGCCCCAGTAAAGCTTGTGGCAGCAACTGCTGGCAAAATCATACTGTGCTTGCTTAGGTTCATTCTGAATCCAGAATGCTGCCAGGGGTAGAGGGGCTTTACTGCTATGTTCTGGTCCCCTATGTCTTGTTCCCCTGGATCGTGGGGCCCATATATGCAAATTACACTGCCAAAAAGTGATCCAATAAAGCAAAGGCTGTAAGAGAATGGGGGCCTGGGGAGGCATAGAGGGCACTGATGGGGGATCAGGGTCTTGTACTACCTTGCTGAAAGTAGGAAAACAGCACAAGGGCTCCACTCCCTGCTTCTCCTTTCTGGGGGGAGGGGGCTTTTATATTTTCCGAAATGCTGCTTTCCTACCAACATCACTTCAATCTGCAGTTCTTAGGAATAATAATAATAATAATAATAATAATAATAATAATAATAATAATAATTATTTGTGATCCTAGGTTGACCTTTGGTACCCATTTGCAGTAGTAGTAGTAGTAAAGCTTTATTGTTTCAACCTATGGTTACAACAAACATAATAAAAACAATACTAAAACAAATCATACATACAAGGTCAGAAATTTTGTTCTATACATTTAAGCTATAAGAGCGAAGTTGGCCAATGCCAATATGACAGTCTTGTTGTTGCATGTAAACAGAAAGCATATTCTTTCTGAATCAGACCAGCCGGACAAAAAAATGATCTAAACATTTAGAACAAATTTCAGAATAGATAGGGCAGCAGAACACATATTGAGGCAGATCCTCCACTTTGCCACTACGGCAAGGGCAAAATCTCGAGGCATAAGGATTTTTATTAAAACGCCCTTCTAGCACTGCTGTTTTCATCTGTTGCATCTTTAATCGTGCAAGGACTGATCTAAGACGAGGGTTAGAAATTAGAGTCAGGTAGCGTTCACATTCAAATTTAAGATTAGTCTCTGCAAACCAAGGTGTTATCTTATTACTTGAGACTGCACTGTATAACAAGAAAGGACAACCAAGGGTTAACCAAATGTCAAGATTAGCATGTCAAAAGGAAACAGCTGAGAAGATTTTTAGTAGCCCTAATGCCTGACATGGCATCTTCCATCTCTAAAATAAACACACACACACACACACACACACACGCCTCTCCGGTTTAATACTAAAACAGGCCAAGCTTGAAAATGGAATCATGCTGGATTATAAATGAAATGCACATTAAACTATTTAATGTATCTATTATGGAGAGTATCAAATCTTTTGAGTCTACTGCGGGCAAATATTTTCATCCCTTGGGGCTTAGTGTTCAAAACCAAAGTTCATATCTGGCATTTAAAATCGAGTGGCCTCATTTGCACCGGTCTCTCCCACCATGGTTTCTCTGTATCCCTGAGTTTGCATTCATATAAACTTGTAATAGTGCAAAACAAGCATCCTGCCCTTTGCTGAGGCCACGTTGGACTGGAGTTGCCAAGAATGCAGCATCCTATTAATCAGTCTAACTGATATTCATTTGTAAAAAGAAGTTTAGCATTCTACTGATTTGCAATGTATATTTTGAGGAGCTGTCGTAATTTGACTCTCTTATGCTTATATTCCAGCCAGCAAAATGGGAAATTAAGACTTTCTTGTAAATTTCCTTTCTGGCAAACATTCCGGACAGCAGTGATGAAGAGAGGGGAAGCTCCATTCTGGTTGCTGTAAGAAGAGACTCTTATTCAAACATTCAGCTAGGGCAGCATCAAATACTGTCATGCACAACCCCTGCCCCACACCATGCAGGCAGCTCCAGTATGAACCAGACCCTTCCTCTTCCTAGAGTTGGAAGATCTTAAGACAGTAGTGCACGCAATGGTAACTTCAAGGCTCAACTTCTGCAATGTGCTCTACATAGGGCTACCGTTGTGCCTAGTCTGGAAACTTCAACTAGTTCAAAATATGGCAGCCAGGTTGGTCACCGGTACACCTAGGGGTAACCACATTACACCAGTTTTAAAATCTCTTCACTGGCTGCCAATTAGCTTCCGGGCAAAGTATAAAGTGTTGGTTATTACCTTTAAAGCCCTACATGGTTTGGGTCCAGGCTACCTGCAGGATCGCCTTCTCCCATACAATCCGCCTTGCACACTCAGGTCCTCTGGGAAGAATCTACTTCAGTCAGCCAAAATTAGGCTGACAAGTATTACCCAGAGGCCCTTCTCTTCTGCTGCTCCCAGACTGTGGAATGGCCTGCCAACTTAAAAGTCTTTAGCATTTAAGAAAACTATTAAGACTGATCTCTTCTGGTAGGCCCACCCAGTGGAATTTTAGGATGTTTTTAGGATGTTTTAATAATGTGTACTATGTTTTTAATCAATTTTATGTATTTATACTTATTGTTGTTCCCTGCCTCGATCCAAATGGGGAGGTGGGTAAGAAATAATTTTTGATGATGATTATGATGATGTGCCTAATCATATGGAGGCCTTGTTCACTTTTTGTTGCAGGTGGTGGTAAGCTATTTTATCTTAGTCCCCTACTGAATGTATGAACTAGGGCAGATATACCCACTGATAATAACCAGATAATAACCAGCTTACCCCTTGGCTGTATATGCAGAGAAAGATGTGTATTTCCTTGCTTAGAAATGCAAGTCCTCAAACACAAGGCGAGTATTATGACCCTCCAAATTTTCTCCAATTTAGCTTTAATGTGAGCCGGAGAAGGATTCCACTCTTTACTCTCTTCTAGTCAGTGGTCGCCCAACTATCTTTCCATCCCCCTCATGATCCTCCAAACTCATCCCTCCCACCCACTGTTGGCGGACATTGTTGCTGCTGCTCCTGCAGCAAGAAAAAAGTGGGAAGGAGCAAAGTTTCACCCACATGCAGAAGGCATAAACAGACATGGGCTGCTGACACAAGTAGGCCAAAGGAAAAGTATCATCTTTAGGCCTACTTGTGTCTGGCACACTGCATAGCAGCAAATTAGGCAGAACAGGGAGAAAAAGGTCTCCCCACCTTCTGTCCTCCCCCTTGACCAGTCGCCAGTGCCACTAAGTAAGAGAGAGAAGGAAAGAGGGTAGGGTTAGAGGGTCACTGATGAGTGCGTGAGAGAGAGGCTTATGGGGGCAGGGGAATCAAATTCCATTGCAAAGCATCCATCCTGATTTTCCATGTAAAAACTAGGATTTTTTTTTAAAAAAATCTGTTGCTCTCCAGCTCTTAGCTGGAAAGGGACCATTTAAATCCCTAAAGAAAGAATGACTGCACTAAAGAAGTAAAGGACAATGCCTGGCATCAATTTGAATTTCACCAGCAAATAGGAATAGGAAGTATCCCCCATGTTCAGAACTACTCTCCAGAGGAAGTCCTACTCTGATTCTATTCATCACAAAGAAAGCAGATATCCCTACTTCTAAGAAGTAAAGTTCTAACATGCCAATAATTCCCCTATTCTACTTCCAACAACTGATTTACCATAATCACATTCTACCTCTCTCTACCTCTCTAGTAAAGATAGAAAATGACATGGGTTAAATCTAATTTTAATCCTACTTATGGTAGACTCACTAAAATGAATAAGACTGGTGGGAGCAATCCTAAGGCCCCTCAATATTATCTGAGGCAGCCACAGAATATTGGGGATTCCCTCCCCTTCTGAAGTGCCATCACTAGATGGGCTAAAAAGCTAAAATGCCCATCTAGCAAAATATGGAGGGCTTTGTACAAGAAGGCAAAGATCATGTCCACCGCTCTGCAATGCATCTTTGGAAGCTTCTGAGTTCAGGGACCTCCGATCATTGAGGGTGCTATTGATTGGGTTGTGCCCTAAGTTAGCCATTAATTTTATTACTGTTTAAGGGTGCAATCCTATGCATGTTTAGACAGGAAAAAGTCCTACAACTCCCAGCATTTCCCAGTCAGGTTTTATTTATCTATGACTGTAAGCCACCTTGAGTGCCATTTTATTGATAGGAAGATGGTATACAAATAAAAAAGTATCTTTCAATGCATTTCAACGCCAACATTGTTATCTTTTCGGCGCCAGGTCAAGACTTTTCTCTTCTCCCAGGCATTTTTTTAACAGCATTTTAACAGCATTTAACAACGTTAAGTTTGTTTTTAATGGACCCCACAATTGTTGTTTTTAAATGGATACTGTTGTTTTTATACTGTTTGTGTGTGTGTGTGTGTGTGTGTGTGTGTGTGTGTGTGTGTTTTAAATTGTATACTTTTAATGTTTACTATTTTTAAATGTTGTAAACCACCCAGAGAGCTTCGGCTGTGGGGCGGTATATAAATGTAATTAAATAAATAAATAAATAAATAAATAAATAAATAAATTTACTTTAAGTAGGACTAACATTGGATTTAATCACATATGACCACTCAAAGTATTTGTAGGGGCTCCCTAGTGATGACGTTAGGTTAAATTACTAGGCATGGACTTCACATGACAGGTTAGTAAAAGTTGCTATGTAACTGTATTTTACACACCAAGAAAGCATAAAAAATAACATGGCAAATCATCATGCAGGGACTTTTCTGTTTTAATTCCCTTATTTCAGTGGGATGTCTACATTGTAACCAGGTAAATATATGTAATGTTACTTTTAAAAATACCTGAATGCTGCCAAGATAATTAAAGCAATGAGAAGTTGGAAATTGTTGAAAAATACTGAACAAAATTATGGGCATCATACAGTTGTAGGACTGGAATTGCTCTGAAAAACCATGTGACCAGGGGGCTGTTTTCATGGTGCCAAGTTAGCACCGTATTCCCCTAAAATCCCACAATTTCACTTAACTGGGGTAGCATCGGGTAATTCCGACACCAGGGAGAGAGTGTGGGGTTTCCGGTAGTCATCCGGGTACTGGAGCTGCTGCCCCTGCCCTCTTCCTGGCTTCCAGTGACCAATCGGTGGTCACCTTCTGCTAGGACTACCACCCAGATCAGGCACGGAGCCAAGTCAGACAGTGGAAGAGCCAGGGTGACCTTGCTTCCACCGAAAAAGTCAGGGTAAGTCCCAAATATTTTAGTGTGCAGCTTTGTGGAAAAGCCCCACCGTGATTACGAATCTGCAGCTGCGTCATATAACTGACGCAGTGCAGATTCACCGCCACCACCGCAGGGCTTTGAGCTCAAAATGGCACCCTCTGTTAGCTTATTCTCAAACATCCCTAAACTGATTAGACATACAATACTTGTCCGAAGTAGCATTCCGGCATTGTTTTACACATGCTGCCCTATTTCACTTAATAGTTTCTCCAAAGTCTTCTTGGCCATATGCTTTCTTTTTTAACTGGATATTGGTTGTTTTTATGCTTTTAAAATTTTGTATACTTGTTTTTAATGTTCAATGTTTTAATCTTTATAAACTGCCCAGAGAGATTCGGCTATGGGGCGGTATATAAATGTAATAAATAATAATAAACAACAATACTTGATTATATCCGCGTGGTCACAGAAACTGAAAATATGTACCGAATGCTCCTGCTCTGCCCTGCAGGCTTTGCAACCCAAGGCTCTGCTTATGCAAAGCAAGTGAGGCAGAGCAAAGACACCCATTATCTTACCTATCCCTCCAGCATGGGCATCAATGAGAGACGCAGCTACAGCAATTCCCTTAGAAAGGCCCAGGTCTTTTGCAGCTTCTGGTGTTAGCCCCTTTCCAACTGGAGCTCCCGGAGTGAGAACTTCATTTCCTGAGCAGACACAAGAGGAAAACAACAACACAAAAATAAAAAATATACCAGCTATTTTTTCTATTTTTTCCTCAACTAATATACGTTTCATTTTATTTACCAAGCACAGATAATACTCCATTTTATTTTAAAACACACACGTCATGAAATGCTAATCAAAACAATTTAACTGCTTATATCAACAGTATAATTGCATTTCTCTAAACATCAGATAAACATGGATGCTTTATTTGTACAGCTACACTGTGCGGTTTTCAAGAGAACATACGTGTTGTTTCAATAGTGTTCGGTACTTGGGTGGAAAGAAGTTACTATTCCCTTCAAGAAATTAGTGTAATGTTTTGTGGCCATTACAGCTAATGTCATATGCACCCAAAACCTTTCATATGAATCCTACAACAGTTGCTGGGGAACATCGGTGGGAAGGTGCTCTTGCACTCAGGTCCTGCTTGTGGGTTTCCAGTGGGCAGCTGGTTGGCCCCATGTGAAAAGAATGCTGGACTAGATGGATCCTTGGTCTGATCCAGCATGGCTCTTCTTATATTCCTTACCATCTATGGCCAAGGTTAAAATGGCATGGGCTTCAACAGGACTCAACTAGTACTCTGAAGACCCTAACTATGGCTGCAGCAAAGTGGTAGTTAAAGTATTCTAATCACAACTTTTTTTGCATGATTGGAAGAACGGATGCCTGTCTCTTCCCTAATCCTGCTGATTTGCTTATGCCTTGTATAGCAAACGTTTGTCCACCTGAGATCTGACTACAATGTACATGTGAGTAGGTATACTGTAGCAGTTAAGCGTTTGAGCTGTGCACCAGAAAGTTTGAATTTTCAGTTACCGGCAGATGCTGTATAGTGAGTAAGGTAAGCAGGGATGGATGCTACTGCCAATGCAAACAGGATCCTCCAAAATAAGACAGAAGGTGAGGTTAAGAATGGGGGCAGAAAAAAATGAAGAACCCAGAGGCTAATTAAAAGGATCAGATGGCAGGTGATGTAATCTCCACTTGAAGTTCTAGAGAACCTTGCTAGAGTAGACAATACTGGGATAAACAACAAATACTAGAATGTAAGAAGTACCATGCTGGATCAGACCAAGGGTCCAATCTAGAACAGCACTCTGTTCACACAGTGGCCAACCAGCCGTTGGCCAGGGACCAACAAAGCAGGACATGGTGCAACAGCACCCTCCCACCCATGTTCCCCAGCAACTGGTGCACCCAGGCTTACTGCCTCGAGTGCTGGAGATAGCACACAACCATGAGGGCTAGTACCCATTGATAGCTTTCACCTCCAAGAATTTATCCAACCTACGTTCCATTGCAAATTGACCATCCAGTGTTGTCTATGATATGCAAACATTATTACATGAGGCCTGAAGACCCATTTTCACCTTATCTTCCACATCCATCATGAATGCATGGAGGTGATGCGGCATCATGCTGCCTGGCCCTAGACATTCAGCAGAAGGTAAAAACAGGCAGTACGCTCGTAATGTCTGTCAAGAATCATGACTGTGCCAAGGTTCAAATGTGTAGGCACAGACACTGTGTGCATACAGCCCATTTTCATGTACTGCTGAATGCCTGGAGGTCAGAGGCTGGGCCAGCAGATGCGTGGAGGTCAGGGGACAAGGCCAAAGGACACTATCCTATTTATCCTCATTCATTATATACGTAGAAGGGAGGATGAGAACAGACCCAGACATGCTAACATTCCTAACAGCTTGAGATTATAGTGGGCCAAAAGCAAAGCGATAACAAGCAAAATGATGCAGGAGGAGGTGTCTGTCCACAGGACAAAGAAGAACACGCTTGCTATAAAAGCAAACCTCTGGCTTATTTGGTTGTGCGAATCCTTTAATAGTGCTTTTACAATAAGTATTTCTAAAAATAATCTCAACTCAGTTAAACAATAATCTGGAGTAAACGAACTTTCTGTTTCATGTTCAAATAGCTGTTTGAGAAAAACAGAGCCCTTCGTACTGCAGAACCTTCGTTCGTAGCGCCCTCTATTTCACACCAGACATCCCATTTTTAGAAGATTTTCCCCCTGTGAAATGAGGAGCAAGTTTACCAAAGGAAGAAGCTGTCTGAAACTTTTCCTTTCCTTTTATCCTTTCCTAAAGACCAGCCCTGGAATTTGCTATGCTCGTGTTTTGTTTAAAGAAATTTATGTGGTACCAATGACCCACCACCTTTCCAGGCAGTTGCCATGGTAACTGGCTATTTACCAGACGTAACACATGAGGCGGACAACAATACATCTTTAGTCAACCCGAGTAAGTAAATCACAGGGTCCAAAGTCGTACTAATATTTAATAGAATGAGACATTTTAGTATTCATTAGCCTTTAAAAATAACAAAAGAAAAACCCAGCAAGGGGGTACAGCTGACTCAGCTATGACACATTTACTCATTCAAGAGCTGCTTTTAACCTGTCATGCAGAACCAGTTGTGTTTTATGTGGAACTGTTATTGGCTACATTTCAAAGGTGAAGGGAGGGGGAATACAAAAAGTATGAAGAGGAGACTAGTTCTTTTTCCTAACTTAATGTGGCATTTGAGGGGGAAACTTATTAGAATGTAAGCCTATGCGGCAGGGTCTTGCTATTTACTGTTTTACTCTGTACAGCACCATGTACATTGATGGTGCTATATAAATAATAATAATAATAATAATAATAATAATAATAATAATAATAATAAACTTAAAGGAGCAAATTCATCCTAGCATAACTATCAATGAATTTAGGCAACTACTGTGACTCAAAATTTATGTTATATACTATGCAACAATCATATTCTTATATTAGGTTTCTACTGACCATGGTTAGGCCTGGAATGTTTGTCTACCCACTCAGCTCTGTGGTAAAAAAACTAAGAAGCTGAAGAAAAATTAGGAATTCTCAGGAAATCCAGTTATGGTGCAATTGGAGATTACAGACCAGAGATCCTAAACAACCTAGGACTGAAAGTTCTCAAAAAAATAAACAACTGATAGTTCTTTGAAAACCTTCTTTTTCAAGCTCCTCCTGAAGTGTTGGAGAATTTCATCCCTCTCCTGGAGAATACTTGGCAAAATGGCCTCCCCAATTTTGCTGCCATGGAGAATTTGGGGTACAACTGTAGATCCAATGTTAATGTTGTTTAATGTTATTTAATTACTGAAGGAAGCAGTGGGCATGGCCTCTACTTCTTACTTTCATCCACAAGTATGAATGATCTTTTTTAAAAAATCTATTTATCAGATTCTTACCCCGCTCCTCGGTGAAAAAAGGCTCTCGGAGTGGCTGACAATCAATTAGCAAAGAAGACAGTCCCTGCCCTTAGGCTTGCAATGTAAAAAAAGACATGACTCACAAGGAAAAGGAGTTCAGGAGGGAAAAAGGAGAGAGAGAATTTTAAGTAGACCAGAGCTGATGGGACTGTCCTGCTTCTGATACAGTTTTATTCAGTATTGTGGGCAGACTTTTCTTAGAAGTTAATTTTCTTCCTTCCTTTCAAATTGATGGAGAATTTCACCTTGTCCCAGAGAATATTTGGTAAAATGCCCCCCACCAATTTTACCATCTACATATACATGGAGAACTTTGGGACGTTAATGCTCACCTATAATTCAAGCAGTGGAGAATAAAGTATGTATACATTATCATCATTAAAGTGTCCCAGTGACCAAAAGATGGCTCCGAAAACCCCTTCCAAGGTCGAAGATCTGATTTCTGCCCCCTCGCAGCCAGCACAGAGAAAACCAAGCTGGCTGCCTCACCAAGGTCACTAAATTGACTTCATGGAGGACAGAAAGGGAGTGTTCCAGTGCACAGGGAGGGGAGGAGACTGGAGAGGCCAGGATATGACTTATCCTGAGCGTCCTTCAGCCTCCTTCCCGCTCCTTCCAAAGTGCTCTCCAAAGTGTGCTCAACTCCACCACACTTCCTGTCCTGCTGGATTTATCCTGGCAGGGCATAAGAACCTCAGGCCTAATCTACACCAAGCAGGATATTGCACTATGAAAGTGGTATGAAAGCGGTATATAAAAGGCAGGAGCCGCACTACTGCTCTATAGTGGTATTGAAGTACACTGACAACTGTTGGGGCCCATGACACATACCATATACCGCTTTCATACCGCTATATCCTACTTGGTGTGGCTCCTGCCTTTTATATACCACTTTCATGCTGCTTTGATAGTGCAATATCCTGCTTGGTGTAGATGAGGCCTCAGAAACCTTTGAGTTTTAGGGCTTTGGAGCAGCAATGACACAGTCCATAGAATTGTGCCCTAAGCATAAAATGTCCACATGTGATGCAGACAGTATGTGTATATATCTATATGTGCATAGACCTGACTGACATAATCCTTTTGTGCTATTAGAGCATATGTTCATACAATTGTATACACACAATGTCCCTCTTACAAATTTCCTTACAACTGTGGTAAGGAAACTCAGCTATGCATATGCGAACATTTCTGCTGCAGGATGATTCCTCAGGTAACTTTTAAGCTAAAGCTTGCAAAAGTACTCATGGAACACAAAGGAGCTTCAATAAAGATTAAAGCCAGCATCTTCACTGAAACATTTGAACTCTGACATTGAGCCAAAAATGAAATCTGTACTAAAAATGAAAACTGAAAAGGGGGGGGGGAATGCACTCTTGCACTTCCTTTAAACAGGAAGGGGAAGTTTAAATCGGCATATCACTCACTGTTACAAAACCACAAAGGAGATTATCATAAACTAACTTGCAAAAAAAAAGGAAGGAAGAAAATGTATTCCAAGACAGTACTTTAAAATCAAAATGCCATATACAAATTAAAGTAGCCTACCCCATCACCCATTCTTTAGGGTGATATTACTTTTAGGGTGACCATATTTTGGAAACCAAAAAGGAGGACAACATGGTCGCCCCCAAGGGAGTATGTCCAGTACCAAGGGGGCGTGCCCACCCAAACATAGCCTTGGTCACATGTCTGATTTTACAGCACACATTTAAGACAAATCTGTTCTACATAACATCTTAATGTTAAAATCACTGAAATAAAGAACAAGTGAGAGATTCAGTGTATCTGAAATTAACTTCACTCACTCCTACTTTTGTAGGTTTTGCTGTACTTTGAAGCTTTTGCTATACTCTGTGTGTTACGTTCTCCCCTTCCCTCAAATATCTTTTCTGAATGTATCTTCACTCGTTGCAAGCTGCTGCTGTTGTTAACAGGGTTTGCTACTGCCCCCAGATCTGTTTCAAATTTGGTACGGCTAAAGCTCTACCTAAAAGCTATCATGGTGCCAACTTTCAGCTCTTTATCTTTAAAAATGACAGTTTAAAAATAATAATTTTAAAACCTCATTTATAAAAAAAATCCTAAAAAATCAATGAATGAACAGATCTGTTTCAAATTTGGTGTTGCTAAAGCTCTACCTAAATCCTATCATGGTACAAAGTCTCATCTCTTTATCTTTAAAAATGACAATTTTAAAAATAATAATTTTAAAACCTCAATTTTTAAAAAATTCGTAAAAAAATCAATGGATGAACGGATTTGTTTCAAATTTGGTATGACTAAAGCCCTTCCTAAGAGCTACCATTGTGCCAAGTTTCATGTCTTTATCTTAAAAAATGATGGCGTTATAAGCATTTTTGTTAATTCCCATTAGAGCTGCTCTTTGCAAAAAAATCCGGATTTCCCCTCGCCCTCCCAGATTTGCCATCAAAAACCCAGACAAATCCGGGCAAATCCAGTCATATGGTCACCCTAATTACTTTGCCATAGCTTTTCTTGCATCAAAGATTCAGGCATAGCTTTCTTGATCTTAGCCTATATGAACAGCTGAATGTTTCCCTCATGTGCCTCAGTGACTTCACATGTCAGTCCTTTTACCACAGGCCAGAAATTCACCTTCTGACATATTACCAATGCCACACAAACTACATGGTGTTGTCTCTAAACTCTACTGAGCATAGATGTGTCTTAGGAAGGTGTCAATGCCATTATTCTGCCATTCTGTAATTCATGCAGGGTTAAAACTGCAGGAAGACAAACTAACACTAGCATTTTTAAAGCATTACTTGTAAAGTAATTCACTGCCTAAAGAATATGTGAAATATCCTGTATGAATCAAGCCTTTAAAACATACTTGAAAGTGAAGCTCACTTTTTCATAAAGGCACTTCTTTTATGAACTCTTTTTTCTAATTGTTAAAAGACTCGTGCTGCATTCAGACAGGAAGCTAACCCACAGTTCAATGAACAGGCCATGATTCAAAGTAACCCAAACTTAACCACTAAGCGTGGGTTAGCTTGTTGTGTGAACAGCTCCATAATCAGACACATCCATCTACCCCCATTCCCACATCTTTCTGCCATCCACACTCCCCCTGCTCTAATATATACAGTTTCCTTCTCCCTATTTATGCACTTTCCCCTCACCTTCCACTGACCTTTCTTTCCATGCTGGGTCAGGAAGAAGAGACTTCTCTTTCTCCCAGCCTAGCAGGGAAGGAAAAGCCTGGGGAAGCAGCAAAATTCAGCCAGGGTGGGGTGGGGGAATTGGCAGAGGATGTCTTGGGCACCTGCTGCAGGCTGCACTGAAGACCTCCCAGGGCCACGTGTAGGTTGCAGGTTGCTCACATGCACTCTAATGAGAGCCTCTTCTGGATTGCCGTCCTTTCTGTGAATGGAACAAGCCTTTCTATCTGGGGCAAGGGATCTCTGGATCTAAAGAATGGTTTATTTATTTATTGCATTTATAACCTGCCTTTTTTCCTCCAAGGAACCCAAGGCGGTGTACATAATCCTCCTCCTCTCCATGTTATCCTCACAACAACAACCCTGTGAGCTAGGTTGGGCTGAAAGTATGTGATTGGCCCAAAGTCACCCAGTGGGTTTCCATGGCTGAGTGGGGACTAGAACCCGAATCTCCCGACTCGCAGTCCAACACCTTAGCCACTACACCACACTGGCTCTCACACTGGTTATCGGTTTTGATAATAAATGTTTTTTTTCTTTTTTAATATTTATATTTTAAATAAAAATAAAGTTTAAGAATGTGGTCTTCCCCTGACTGGATCACCCAGCTGAACTTCTTCCTTCACCATTATTTCAAAGAACAGTTGCTTAGAAAGGTACTATGCACAAATAAACATGGTATATGCCCAGTTCACTCATTAGTTTCTTTCTGTGCTACTGAGAACAGGAAGGGAGATGAGAGAGCCTGAGACTCATATTAGGGGTAAATTTCTCCCTGGAAAGTAATGAGTGACCAGGCCCATAGATTATTCCAGTGATGTATTTTCTCCCCAAAAATGTTTGTTTTGAAAAAAAAATGCAAGTGAAGACTGAAAGCATATAATTCTATCACAGATTCAGTGACAACAGATTTATAAAGAATCTTTAAGGTGCATTAGCTTTTAAAATAGTAAGCACTGACTAATTTAGAAAGAGCCACATCACATCTACAACATTTTCTACTTTGGGAGAAATACACATTGCTTTAGAAAAAAAAATCAGGCTGTGCATAAAGCATTGCTATTCAGTGAAAAATCATTATTTGGTCCCTTAAGTAGCCCCTTAAGTAAGGGAATGAGGATGAAAATTTATCAGGCTATTTAAAAGAATAGATTGCAGATTTCAGCACCTAAAAGGTCCAGAGTTCATGAAAATTTAACAGATGTTGCTTCTACACTTACCTGTTTTCTCTGGAATTACTTACTCACATTCATTGGGAATGCAAAAAATTACATTGTCAAATAACTGCAGTCCAATGTTTTTTGTATTATCCTTCCATGTTTTCCCCAAGAACCAATTTGTGGCTCCCCTCTGCCTCACCACAAATAAAATACAATTAGGGCGCCAACCTGTCCAGTGTAGATGTGCAAAGTGCTACTGGATGTTTCAGGGCTCCTGAGCCTTTAATTAAATGTTTGCAGGCCTAGTCCATTTTATTACTTCCCGTTGGTCATAGCTAGTGGCTTAGAGATGAACAGGCTCTTAACTGAATCACCTCTCTTAGGGCACAGTTCTATGGGTTGCACCCTGCGTACTTGTAAGCCCCTAAACTTGGGGACTTATGAGTATCCTATGTAAAGACAGAGGCGGCTCCCTCTCTGATTTTAACTGGACAGGAGATTTTGCCCATCTAGCAGAGATGTCCGGGAGGGGAAAGGATGGAGGTTGGGGTGGCAATAGGAAAAGGGGCAAGGGGCAAGCTGAGCGGTTTCGTGGATACAAGGTTGGAGCCGTTTCTCTGATCTCATACCATGAAACTGAAAAATCCTATGTACCCCAGGCACTGTCCAGGGGACATAATATTGCTCCCTTAATTGTCTCAATGTCAGTTTCTGTTCTTGATGAAAGGAGAGTAGTGAAGAGTTTACTTAACAATTTCATCTTTCTTTCCCATCCCAACCCCATTTTCATTTTTTTAAAAAGCATAATAATGTTATTTCATTATTTTTATAAAAAAGAAAAAGCAAGAAAACTAGCTATTAATGCCCCTCTGCTGATACAGCAAGAAAAACTAACGTTTTGGCAGTTCAGAAGGGCTGTTCAATGGACAATTAGAAGGCCATTTATTACTAATCCACCAGCTGCAATCAACAGGAAACAATAAAATGGACAGGATCTGCAAACAGGAAACTTTTCATTAACATTGGAAAGAATGGAATCCTGGCCATAAGAAAGGGCATTAATGGATAGTATAACCCTAAAGTGCTGTGTTGTTCCCCAGTTTTAATTCTAAATATGAAAAAGAATTACTTCGGCAAAGAAAAAGTGATCTTGTGTTGAAACAATCTGACCAGACAGTATCTGCATTTTATAATGTCATGACCCAACAGGCTTGCACAAGAAAATATAAATTCTAGCGTCTGCTATATACTCAGACCCTAATCTAGATCAAGCACAATATTGCATTATGAAAGCCGTATGAAAGCGGTATATAAAAGGCAGGCGCCACACTACCGCTTTATAGCAGTACTGAAGTGCACTGACAACTGTTGGGGTCCATTGACACATGCCCTATACCACTTTCATAGTGCTACACCCTGCTTGGTGTGGCTCCTGCCTTTTATATACCACTTTCATACCACTTCCATAGTGCAATATCCTGCTTGGTGTAGATTAGGTATCAGTTTCTCTCTTCCTCTCCACCCTCACCCCACCCTGTGTCAACCACGTTCTTCTACTACTCAGTTATACTGAAGAGATCAGTAAGGTTCACAGCAATTCAAAGTTCAACTCTATAACCTTAAGTATGTCACTAGTAAATTCATGACATAAAAGAAAAGACCACAATAAACATGGATTTTTGCAAATCTAAAAGGTTAATCTACCCTGAGAATTTTAAAAGGTGAGGTCTGAAGTTCAAGTATTTTTGTAGGTGAACTCCCACACCTTGATGTGTCAAAAGCTCAGGGGAGATTGTGTGTACTGTAAGAGGGGTATTTCCATCACCAAAAATCTTTTGCATCAGTTAAACATGAAACTGAATGTGGGTGTTACTTTAAGGGTAGTTACATTTTTGTTGATTTTAAGGAAGGGCCTGGCTTTCAACATATTTCATTGTTTCATCCACTGCCGGCATGCAGCCTCCAGCTTCCCAGCCTGTGGCCAAATGACCTGGATGCATGGACATTGGCCAGGTTCACAGTCATAGTAAGCCACCCCCACATATAACTGTAAGTACGTTGGTTGTTCGCTTGTGTGCCAACAGACTGAGTTAATCTCTATTTATCTTCTTTCTTCACCATAAGATAAACAAAGCCACCAATCTGTCTTTTAAGTATTGTTAACACCTGACTGAATTCCATAAACTCAACTGCTATTAAAATAATTAGATTGTACAAAGCAAGTCCTTCCCCCTTAATCATCTAGCCCACTGTCGCTTATGTGCAATGCCTAGAGACTGATAGAGAAATTGTACAAGTATGACAGTAGACTCCTTCAGGCAACTCAAGCCTGGCTAAGGCAAGGTGCTGAGTGCACCTTATTTCTATGCAGCCAGCTGTCATGATTAGATCATTATACATGACTGTGTAAATCACTGGCAGGATTGGCACACAGAAAAGAAGCTGAACAGTGGGGAACCGTGCATGGGTATGTGGTTTTCACATAGTCAATGTTTAAGTTGAGCCTAAAACCATGGGAAGGCATCCAATGGCTGTGTGAACAGAAGACGGTCATGCAACCCATATTTCCCCCACTCCTCCCTGTTGCAGCCCTGTGTCTTGACACTGTAAAGGGCGCAACTGCAGAACAACAATTTGATTCTATCCTTAGTCATTGGGTCCAACAATCTGATCTTAATACTCATAACACCAGCAATTAAGTTTGTGAATACCAAATATCTCTCCAGAGGAACATCATAACACATAATGCCACAGGCAAAGCAACACTAATCTTTAAGTTCAGAGATCTGAGTTCCTGAATCTGCTAGAAACATCTGTGTTGTGAGACAAGGCAAGGCAGAACTAGCAAAATTAAAAATGAAGACCTTGACCAAGGCCACTGCAATCTATTGGTCAATATTTGTTTTTATATTTACAATTTAAGAGCAGCACAAGAGAAATTTTCTGTAACTGTATAAAACTGTCATTTCCAGATTGCTGTACCATTACTGCTTATTATACATATTTTTCATTCTAGTTTCACTATACTGAACTATCAGATTTATTAAGGCATTTGTTCTCATTTGTGACATGCACACTTAGTTGTTTAAAATGGAAAGCTGCTTTCCCGTCCTTGAAATGCACTATATAAATATTGTATTCAATTGTTAGCTTGCACATCATAAATAATTTACGTTTAAAAAAATCTCTTCCATGGGGCACACCAGCCATTAGGACGCTCAAATTTCTGTTAAAGCATTTATTTACTGCTTATACTCTTTTAGCTTGCACAAGAGGGAGGGGGGGGAAATAATTACTAAAAGGTGTATCTGATAATAGCTATCATGGCTGGATTTAAGAAGGGGGGAAAACCAACATGCCAAGAGTTTAAGACCATGTTATCGTAGATTACCGTATTTCTTCGATTCTAAGACGCCATCGATTGTAAGACGCACACTAATTTCAATACCACCAACAGAAAAAAAAGCATTGATTCTAAGAAATAATAAACGCACCTGCGATTCCAAGATGCACCCTGTTTTTAGAGATGTTTATATGGGGAAAAAGTGTGTCTTAGAATTGAAGAAATACAGTAGTTTCATGGCTCTAAGGTAACCAACAGGGGAATCTCTGTCCCCTGGTTCTAGGGGGAGCAGTTCCACCACCTGTATTGAAACATGGAACAGCCCTCAGTGCTGCCTACTGTTTCAGGTTAGTGGGGAAGCATCAAGTTTGGAACTGTCTTACGGAATGGAGGGAGCAGAGTACCAGCAGGTCTTTGGTGACCCACCCTAACCCCACTTCTAACACTGGCACTGCCATGTGCTGTTTACGGCTTCCTCGTATCTTTTAGGACAAATGGGGTTAAGCCATCCAATGTTCTTCCTATATTACATAGGTTGCTATAGCAGCTACAGTCTATTATTAGTGACAGGGCAGATACAGAAGGGGAAAGGTTTAGTCTGTCCAAAGACTTATTTTTTATTTTGCAATAGTAGCAATAAAAACTACTAAGTACTAATTGTATAGAAGAGGCTTTCATGTGCAGTTATAAAAACCGTCCAAAGATTATCCATTCCATCTCCATTTGAAAATCACAAACTTTGTAAATTTCATTACTGGTATCAAATGATTTCCATTTAGTGCAGTAACGGTTGCATTAAACTGTTATAGAAACTTGTCTTAGTAAAAAAAAAAATCAGGTGATTAACTTTGAAGAATGGGTTAGGGCTTTTAAAAAAACCCTCATGTATGCTAATGTTCTCATTAATGACATGCCTGCTTAGGACAGCCATTAAAAGTCCATTAACTGAACAAGAAGAGTTGAATAAAGCTACCCTGGAAAATTTCTGGTAAATGAACGTTATAGTCTTTTAATGGAAATCTGCTATAAGTATTGTGCAATTAGCAAGGCTAACATTGTAATTAAACTCCGGCTTTAGGAAAGATCATAGCAACATGAAGAGAATACAAGCTGTTGAAATAAGCGTGGTGCAGGTCACAAGAAATGTTAACCACATTGTTTTAATTATCACCATGATTATGTGATGATGATGATGATGATGATGATGATGATGATGATGATGATTCATTTATTTTGCTATTAGTAGCAAGCAGCACTTGTGTACCAACAAAAAACAAACATGAGAATGTTTGCGTATTCTTCTGTGCTGGTTTTAAAAATCTGTGTTAAAAATCATGGTCATTCAATAATGCTTAAATAGGTCATACTGATCAAACAAGTTAGATTCATTTCATGGATAATTATACACAAAGGGAGACTGAAAAGAAAATGCTTTATATCTGAGGATTATTTCAGAAATGTCTCTTCGGTGAACAGAAGAGATGCATGCAATGAAATAAGCAATTCTTGGGTCTAACCCATCCATTTCTCTAAAATCCTCTCAACCTAGTTTTAACACTCCTGCTTTCTTTTCTTTAAATTCTTTTATTTTTCTTACAGAGGTTAAATGTTACATCATTTGTATATTCACATATATCTATACATTCCATATCAATTCAGATACAAATTACAGATTTCCACCTAGGGTAAACTCTCCCCTCTAACATTACGGTCTTACTATACACAGACATTTGGAGTGAATAGTAACACTCCTGCTTTCCCCCCAATCACTTACCCTATCCTAATTTACCAATAGCTCCCCTTATGCACAAAGGAGATAGAAAGCAAAGGGGGGTTGTGTGCAATCTTGAGGCTTACCACATCCACAAGACATTCTCATAAGAGGAAGCCCATTTCTGTTACATCTGAATTGGGCCATTATCTAATTCTATGAAGGCTGTCTTTGTACAATTAAAAAGTACGTAATACAGTTTTACCTATTTTTGCATAATTATTTGTCACCAGATCTTCTAGTCCAATCAGCTTCCAGAAACTATCATCCCAGCCTTTCTCTGAAGAGTATGTCCACTTACACACCAATGTGCACAAAGACCTGTGGAGGAAAAGAAATCTGAATTACATTTATTTATCAACTCAAGGCTACGGGCTTCCATGAAATGATCAAACTACTTGCAGGAAGCCTTGACACTCATCTGATGCAGCACATCTAGCAAACACATTGCTATATCGAAATTAAAGTATCTCATTTAATGAATTTCACTTCAAATGAAATTAGTATTACTCACTCTAACCTGTTGGGATCAGGCAGATTAGAAATGTGAATAAATAAAGCTTACGATGTACAAACAACTGTGTACCCTTATCTACTCCGACAACATTATTATAGGGCTTAATAATATCAATTACAACATCAGCAGCTTGTTTACTGGCTCATTTTCCAGCAAGATATATGCCAGCACCTGTTAGTAATACCGTTCTGCTTTTTAGAAAGGACAAATAGGCCAGTCTCTATACAAAAGAAGAAGTAAACATAAATCTTATATCAATTGATCTCCCAGGACATTCTAATGTTGACCTGAAACTTGCAATTCTTTAACAAAAAACTTCAAACAGAGACTCCAGCATAGAATTGCTGAATTAGATCACATCTATTCTACTACAGGTGTAAAATAACCTAGCAAAGCCAGGATTGTGTCACCATACTACTGTTATGATTGATTTTGTATATGTTTAAGGTTCAGAATTGTCTCAGACTGTTGTCTTTGCATTTCATGACCATGTTTTACAATTTTTTTCTCGACAGCCATTTGTGGTTTTGCATACGGGTATGTATAAAAACATATTATATGTCTGATAAAGTAGAATCTAATCAAAGAAAGTTTATGGCATAATAAATAATAAATATGATGCCACAAGAATCTCTATTGTTCTTAACACCACCAGAACCATCTTAACTCTTAAAAGCGAGCCAGACAAATCAAGTTTTAGTGAGGAAGGGGAGTAGTTGGAGAATGTGGAGTTAATGTCTAGCGATTGCCATGCATGATCCTTGAGCTTCTGTGCTACAACAGCAAAATACTATAAAACTAAGATCATAATTAACAAGAACACTGTGGCATAATGAGTGACATGCATTAGCATTATCAATCATAAGTTAATTAAAACTGCAATACTAGCCATGAAAATGGTTGATTAAAGCTCATATTGTCAGATAATTCATTATAACATTACCCTATTTAAAGCCCTGTGAATTCAAACAATAGATTACTCTTTACTGTACTTACTCTTTAGCATTTACTAGCAGTTTCAATCAAATCTCTTTTCAGTAATTGATAATTAAGCATCCTTTAATTATAGAAACAACAGCTTTGAACAGCAGACAGTTGGCTCTCCTTTCTAACCTGAGAGAACTTCCTCTCACATTTTCAGCTGCATTTTTTTGCAGTCTGAGCAAGCTGCCTTTGACTGGAAGCTTCCTAATATATTGTCAGGATTCCAGGCACACTTGGAAATGTGACAAGTCCCCACTTGAAAACAGTTTTCTGCACAAAACAGGAGAGCAAGAATGGTAACCTTTAATATAGAAAGTCAAAAGAAGCCTGGGCTGCCATTTGTACTGAGCGACTTTCTTTGTACCTACCCTGTGTTATAGGAAGGTGGTGACAAAAAGCACACTGCACACCAGATTGCTGCAGCTTCAGGTAGCATCCTAGCATTTGAGCCCTCCTCAGACAATCAGGAAACAACTGGAGAAAAGTGGGTGGAAGTTGGAAGAACTTCTTTCTTCTGCTCTGTTTGTAAAGCATTTAAAGGGGTAGGCCTGCCATGGTCTGGATACGGTTTTCTCAGCCTTTGTGGAAGTAATATTGTTAAGGAATAGGAGGAGGCGGTTGGCATCAGCATCAGTCCAACTTGTGGGAGCAGAGAGCAATGGCTGGTGTGTTACACTGAAGCAACATGGCCTCAAATCATCGCAGGGCTGCGGACAACATTTGGGAGGCTTCCTGAAAAAAGAGCAGGACTTTTCCCATTGCACACTTCCAGTCCTGATGCATCTCAACACTCAAATGCAAATGAATACCAAGAAACGAGAGGGAGTGGTGCTGAGTCCAGGGAAGCAAGCAATGAAATGAAGTGTGGCTCGGGCTTCCCACCCACCCATGGGGAAAGAACCCACTTAAGGCCCGGTTCTATGCCCCCAACAACAATGGGAGTGGGCCAGAAGGAGGAGAGAACACATGGGGTCCCCCCAGGGCTCACATCTTCTAAGAGGGAGAGTTGGGGATGGAATTAAGGGGCTTTTCTACACAAGTCTGTGAACCGCCCAGAGTGCTTCGGCTATTGGGCAACATAAAAATGTAATAAATAAATAAATAATCAATTGCAGCTAATTTCATTGCAGAATTGAGATTTGGGCAGTACATGAGGAGTACTTCTTTCGCTGCTTTTCCGCTACATAATCTCTAGGTGGCATTGTGGTATAGCAGAACAGCACAAATATTCAAGCATTTTCTTATTTTCAGAAATAACATCCCATTTTCCCTAGTCTTTAAAAAAAAAATGGCCAAAAGTGCAGTTTACAAGCAGAAGTTAAACTGGTGGGTCACAATGTTGTCCAAATCACCTGTAAACAACCATGAGTAGGGAATCACAAGTATACAACAAATCTCTCATTTAGAAAAGTTCAAGGTGGGAGGACCTAGCAGGAAAAAAGAGCCCAGATGTTGGCCTGGACAACCTAGCATGGACAGTGTTTTTGAGATATTTATACAGCATGAAAACTAAAATGCCATAATTTTTTAAAAGTGTTGTTCACTAAAAAATTAGTTAAACATGCTAAATTAATGCTCAAAACTGACACAGGGTTATCTGAAGAGAAAACAGAGATGATCATTTTGTATTTTACAACTCCTTCTCCTTGACAGAAGTAGGGCTAGTCAATCTTGTTTTCCATTTGCCTCATTACCATCTATGATTACTGGGATGTTAGTTATCAAGTATGTTAAAGACAATGGACTAAAATTTGATCCCCTAATTAAAGCAAGCTGATTAGGTTTTATCAAGATCAACTCAGTTGCCTTAACTATTCAAATCTCCTCTTCAATTTTAATCAGAAATTATTTTTCATGGCCTGGAGCACTTGCATTGTTGACAAAATATGTTTTGATTTATACTCAGTCCAAGATTGCTTCAGGCAAGAAGGTCAAGTTTAAAACAGTGACATTTTTGAAATCTTATGCAAATTGTTTTTGCAAAGCATCATATCTGGATTTCTTGAACATTTGTGTTTTTGGGGGGATGGGGAGGGATGCAATAGTCAATTTTCATTCTATAACAGTTTTAGACGTGTTCATTTATAAATCTGCTCCATCCCATTTCCACATTAATTTTTACACATTTTACCATAAAGCATGAATGTCATTGTAAAATACACATATTTATGTATATTAAGGTATTTTTTTGAACTTTTTATTATAAAGATACAAACATTACAAGCCTTACAAATCACCACAAATAGAATAAAACATATAAACATAAACACTAAAATAATTCCAACAACTATTAGTTACCAAATATTATAAGTCTCCTTAATTTTCCTAACTTTTGTAATGTTCAGGGTACATAACAGGGTACATATTTATTGTTGTAAATATCTACATCAGATATTTACACCAATAATGCAAAAGCTCTTTATTCATTAATATCTACATTTTATTGTTGTTTCATTAAAATAATGTCATCCAAAGTTGTTCAGATGTTTGGTGTTGTTATCTAATTTAACATAGGTGAAGAAATTCTATTAATTTAACCTCTGAGGCAATGTATCATATTTTACTAATCAAAGGAGTGTTGGCTAATCTAAATGTTTTAAGCTGAAAACTCGTTTGCAAAATTCAGAGAAGTGCAAAATCAGATGGATAACTAAACTACATTCGGATCCATACATATGTTCAGGATGTGTGAATAATGTCAGTTTGCTTCAAAATTTGGACTGAATGAAATTCTTAAGAATTCCTACTTTAGAGATGCTCCTGCAGTCAAATATAATTCTGAGAATGGGCTTACTCATATTCAACAGCAATGGAGCTGGAATACCTTTACATTAAATTAGGCAGTCGTTTGCCCAAAGGAAAGACAATTGTAGGCAGGGCTGTGCAAACTGCAAACAGTATTTTGCTTCCCACGAATCTCAGCCTTCATGTAGAAGCATGTAGTGGATTTTACAAGAGCCACCCAAGTGGGTTTTTGAATCACAAAACAAACAAAGGTAGCTGTGTAGGTCCAGGGGGGGGGGGGGGGAGAATCCAAAATCCACAGTTGGGCAATACTTTTATTGGGACCGACCAAAATCCCACAAAATCATGTAACTCAACAGGCAAAAAAGCAGGAATTATGGCCCAAAAATTGGTGATAAATTTTGTGGAAGCTTGAATGATTTTGTGCAATTTTGGTTGGTCCTGATAAAGGTATTGCCCAACTGTGGATTTTGAATTCTGTCCCTCATGGACAGCATGGCTACCTATGGTTTTTGTTTTTATGTGCTTTGGAAAATATATTTAACTTTTCAGAGACAAATCTACCACTAGAAGATTTTCTACCACCGTTTTCAGAAATGGAGAACAGCCACTGCTCATGCATCCCAAAATGCATTGCTAGGTGTAATCTCCTTACAGTACAGAAGAGTCCATTATTTTTAGGCCCAATTAGAAAACTGCAAGCAGAAAAGTTTAACAAAAAGCAAAACATAGGTTACGGAGGCATGGTTTTAAGCCAGACTTCCTCAACCTGGTGCACTCCACATATTTTTCACTTCACGTCCCAGCATTCCTGAACATAGGCCCTGTTCAGACAACACACTAAATCACTATGGTTAAGCATTTTGGGTTAAACATTATGGCTTAGCATGCCATTTGAACCATGATTTAGAGTGTTGTGTGAAACATTCCTAACCATGGTGGCTACATAACCACATTTTAACCGCGCTCACTAACCACTTGCTGCAAAAGGGTTAGCAGCCTAGCCATGGCTTAGTGTGTTGTCTGAACAGGCCCATTAGCTTGCTAGCTGGGCCTGATGGGAGTTGAATCCGAAACATCTGGGGATCCCTGGGTTCTGTAAGTCTGTTTTAAACTCTGGCATGGAATAGTTAACCATTCAGGTAAAGAGCCAAACCATCATGTCTCCAATGATCCAAAATGAAGCACCAGAATAAAAAACATAATAGGAAAACTCTTTAAAGGGTAAAAGGAAGCTTCTAGATCCCCGTGGGCATGGATAAAAATATGGGCAGTATGTAGCAATGTTTTAAAAACAAAAGAAACCTTTGGCAGGAGACAAGGCTACATAACAAAAGAAGCCTACAGCTGTTCCAGCACAGACCTATAGAAGTACCAGTATTCTTGCTGCCCCACCCGAAGTTGTCCCAGACAGAACATTCAGCACATTTAAACCCTCTAGCTAGCCTTTGTTTTAAATAGAGCTGGGCGTTGGTGCTGTAGAAGCTTTGAGACAGCCACAGGTCATCATGTGGATGGATGTGAAAGCAAACTACTTTTCCCTACAGCACTATGGTTAATGGCGCTAATATTTATTTCAGGAAGATCCTGCATTACAGTGGTAGATACAATGCGCGGATAGATGTGATTTGGGTCTGAGGTAGCAGTGTCTTGTTCTGTAGGGCTGTTATGCTGTAGGCACTAGAAGACTGGCTGGTGGACAAATGAAAAGGAAAAGAGAAGCTTGCCCCAGCCTGGTCAGCACCAACAGCATCATAAAGATCACTTGGATGTACAAAGCCACACTTCACAAACAGATATATAAACAAGAGACCTAAGGCTTCCAGCTATCAGCCAACGTTTAACATCTGGACTCTCCCATATGTTGATATGAAAGGGACTTCAATACCAATTGGTGCCTTCAGTTATTTATTCACTTTTCTGGAAAGTTCAAATCCCCCCCTCTCTCCACTGCCATATGCATAAATCCCCCCTAACTTTATTTATTAACTATATGCTAATTACTATTAGATTGCATTCAAATTTCAGAAGAGTAAGTCATGGTGGGGATGTGAGCTTAGTCACTACCCACAAGCTGCATAAGAAGGTAGCTAAAGAGAGACTAGCCAGTGGATAAGCAATTTTCCCTAAAATCAGGAGGCCTCCTTCTTCCAGGCGATGGAAGCGGTTAAGGAGGTGTCCATTACTTCAGCTAGTGTCTGTGTAGCCTCTTAGAGCCTAAAGCACAAAGCATCCTGCAATAGTCAGTGCTGCCAGCAGTGACCTCAGTTAGTTAACTGCTAGAATTAGCTGCACCTTAAACTGGATAAGGAATTGCAGAAAAGGATGGAAGCATTAAAAGGCTAACACCCATGCAGGGCAGTGCTAGGTATCTAAAATATCCAGGGCGCAGGACCACAAGAGAGAAAAAATGCACATATTTGCACATGCTAATTTGCATATCAAAATATGTGTGCATAATTAGAAATAATTACTATAATTAAAATTTTATAGAAGGCAAGCTAGTTCTCCTCTTGCTTGCTTTCAGGATAGAACAGCGCAATGTCTCAAATTCCTCTTGCTTAAAACTCTCCTTCCATACACTCACACTTTTCCTTGGTCTTTCTAGCCCAAATCCAGATGGGGAAGATGGAGTGTCTGGGACGAGCAAAGAGCTGTATGGCACCTAAACATTTACCGATTAATTGCAAACTGAACATGGCACACTGGCAAGGGAGAGTATGAGCGTCATCACACAGGGGGAAAGCGTGTTTGCTTACCGTTGCTTCTCCGCAGGCGTTTGTCCCTCATTACTTCCTCTTTTGAAACAGGAAGTAAACAGCTTGCACGTGGGCCATCCAGTGGGCCATTTTGATCCTGCTGCTTCTCCTGCACATAGTAGGTAGGGGATAGCAGCAACTTCCATCTTTAAAAATAAGTTGGATTACTGGAGTGTTTTTTTTTTTTTTTTTTTTTTTTTTGTCACACAAAGGCTAGAAGGGGTGGGAGGTGCATGGGAGGCAGACAACGTCGTGAGAGGGACCTGCAAAAATCCGTGAGTGCCCAGTAATGAGAGTGCAATAAAACAGTCATCTGATGGAGCTCTGTGAGAATGTATTGTAGACTATAATAACCCATACTCTTAGCTGCAAATGTACACAATTCTTTTATTCTTTTATTATGTATGATCTGTTTGTGATTATATGTAGTATTTTTATATTGCTGTTTCTCCATAATGTATATATTCTGTATGCGAATGGCCTATGAACTAAGCATTAATAATTACTTACAATTACTATGGAGTAACCCCCATTAAACATGGTGTGATTTACTTCTGAGTAAATCCTGACTCGCTCTTCTGCCCCCAAACCCCCACCCAATCACCAACAAGCACAATAGCACCAGGCAGAGACCTCAGGACTGGGAACATTGCTTTGCTGCTCGCAGTTTCTAGACCATGTAAGGCAGCAGACAGAGCCCCAGCCAAAGGTAGCTAGCCATTTTATTTCAAGAACTTTATTTTGGTAGTTTCTGGGATTCTAGCACACATTTTTTTAACAGCTCTTGGGTTCTAACTGCCTGAAATCGTATAAACTACACCAACTGCTAAGTTTCTAGCAACTTCGTCATGCAACTCTTAAAGTACCAAAATGCATAGTTGGATAGCTTTATTAGGACAAACCAAAATTCATAATAAAGGTATTGCCCAACTGTGCATTTTGAGTTTTTTTCCCCGCATGGACCAGCATGTCTACCTTTGTTTTTGGTTGTTGTTTTAATTACCAAAGTTTTCAATCCCCAACTTTCTCTCTAGATCCAGATTTTGGAACTATTTTCAGATGGATAAGGCAGATTGCAGCTTTGAACACATATACTCAGCACATTTCCTACATACATTTACCTAGGAATAAATCCCATTGAACTCAATATGATTTGCTTCTCAGTAAACAAGTTTAGGATTACACAGTAAGACTGATGTAGAGTGTCATCAGACGGAGGCGGGGGGGGGAGGGAAATCGTGTTTCCTTACCATCGCTTTCCCCCTGCTTCTGTCACACAGAGAAAGAAAGAGAAAGTAAACAATGGCCATTTGGCCCATTCAATGGGCATTTATATCACACCACTTTTCCTGCACACAGCAAGAAATGGCAGCACATTTCATTTTAAAAAATCAGATTTAAAGGGGTCTATTTTGTGACAGAAAGAAGGCAAGAAGGAGCAGGAGACACATGGGAGGCAGATGGCATCGTCAAAAGAACCCGCGAACATGTTAAGTGGGGAGTAACAAGCATGTAATAAAATACTTGTCTGATGATCCTCGTAATCCTGAACATATTTCCCCATCCACAGATATCTCTGTACCCTGCCACATAATTTCTTGCACCATCTCTGCTACCTTTTCCGACCCTACAGGTCTTTATAGCCATGTCCAGGGCTGGCCCCAAAACTTTTAGCACCTTCCCCCTGAAACGCATGTCAAGTTGCATAGTAGTGCTCAAAACCAAACCAGTCAAATTGCTTCGGACGCAAAGGTAGAAAATTCTACAAAAACCTCTCCCCTTCCTTGGCACTGAAAATACAGTGATAATTAATAAAATATATAATGAATAATTTGCTGACTTTTCATGATGTCCCAAATCACTGCCTGAAGTGTCTTGTGTATCTTTAAAGGCTCCTGTATCCTAAGGACACCCCTATTTGTAAAAAGGGATGTATGAACGGGGAGGGGAGGACATTTGATCTCCGGGGGGAGGGGGAGAGACATCAAGCAGAAAGATTCAAGGGTTACAGCAGGAGGGGAAGCACATGTGGGCAAAAAGCCAGCTAGGTCAGGGGAAGCAGATGCAACAGAGATCATCACCCTGTACCTTTATTTTAGCAAGTGCAATCCCACCCACCCCCGCTACATGTAAAGCAACATCTTTCAAATAACTTTCTGCACAGTGGACTCCAGTCCATGAAAGCTTATTATGCCACAGTAAATCTGTGAGTTTTTAAGGTGTCACAAGGCATTGTAACTTTTGAACACAAAAGAGCTAGAAGCCCCTATCGTCCCACATTTTTCACTTTTCTCTTGTCTGGTGCCAACCCCTGATGCCAAGGAAGGCTGTGCACCCACCAGAATCTGTCTACATGGATCATGCAAAAAGCAGATGAAGAACAAAAGGATGATTGCACCTTAGTAAAAAACAGATGCCTGATGCCTAATGAATCTTCAACTACCTAAGTGCATCACAGCCTGGACACCCAGGCAAATATCAAGGGGTAGGTCGTCGGTGTTAAAACTGGGTAGTTAGTATAAGGCTGTACAGAATGTAATAAACCCTATATTCTGCCTCCGGCCTGATTGACACACACACTCACCCCATCATCTCCAGCACAGCCTCATCAAGTCGTGGCTAATCTTGAACTATGGTTAGTGGAAATACGCCAATTTCAAACTGGTTAACAAAGCTGATTTGTTTCTACTAACCAAATTTAAGATTGACACAGTTTAGGACTTGTACAACATGCTAAATTGTGGTTAATCTAAAAAGGAAGCAGAAGATTCTGATCTGCTGACGGCAAAGTGGCTCTCCGGATCCATTAGAAAATCCTCTAGGATTTCACAATACCCAAAAAATTAGAAAACTAGTAATTTCCTTCTCTACGAGTAAAGATTTCATACACTACTTCTTAACTCATATTGTTCCCTACTATTGTATAAATATTTCAAACAGACGTGTTGTTTCACAAAGTACAGGATTTTACTACTGGGGAAGGGAATGCTCTTGCAATTTTCTACACCCACATGTGCAATTAATCTTCTCTGATTTCAGCCACTCCCTGGCAAGAGTCCATGTTATATTTAACACTGGACATAGTTTCAGAAATGGATAGCGTACACAACCAGATTGTTTTCAAAGACAATGTAACAAGATAAACAGAACTCTTTAATCTTTGGGAATTCTCTAGCAGTCTTTCTCTCAAATTTGGATGTGACCTTCAATTAACATCTTTAAGCAAACAATATAACCAGGAGTATAATTTAGAGGAAAACAGAAGAACAGGGGTATGATCACTGTATGAAAAAGTATTTCTATTAAAATAAAGAGTCTTTTATTTATCTGTATAATCATATCTGGAATTCCAGAGATTGTATTTGTAAGAGTCCAAAATGACCGCTGTAACGGATTCAAACTGTAGGCCTCCTGAACTGCCATTTAATAACCACGTAATATAGTAAAGTCACATATGGAAACTGGATTCAACCCAACATTACATCCAGATTTAGTCATACTTTGAGTAGACCCATTGAAAACAATGAGACTTAGCTTAGCCATTAGGTCCCGTGTACCTTCTGCAATCAAAATGGATTCTTGAGACACAAGGAGTTAGGTCAATGCCAATTAAATACATAATGCACACTATGTGTGTCAGAGAGCTCGCACGCCTGAAGCTCCTTTGTAACACCATTCATACATTTATCTGTTGCACTAATAAAAAAATTGAGTGATTGTACAACAAGAGTGGGAGGTTTCTTGGAAACATGTGGGCCAATTACATAAATGGTGCACGTAACTCGCTTCTGAAATTTGCAGGCCCATTTTTTACAACTCCATTGTTTGGCAACCTGATGCCCTCCGGCAGTTTTGGGCTACAACCCCTATAATCCTTATCCAGTGCCATGTTGGCTGTACTGATAGATGTACTGATAGTCTAAAACATCTGGAAGGTGCCCAATTGCCTACCCCTGATGTAGACGATAAACAAAGTTGAACAAAATACAGTGAGGGTACTTTCAGACTATTACTTTTCTACAAACGTTGTATGGTTTCACCCAAAGACCAGAACCGATGTATAGCACTGTTATCTTTGCTGGTCACCATTTTTGACAGATGCCTGATGCAGGAGGAGAAAATGAATTATTCATAGTGAAGATGGCTCTTGCTAATTGAAAGCTGTCAAAATCCATCACCCTTTTCTTCATTTGTGCGTTTAAAACTGAGGCCAAGCGTCAAACTACACACACAAGAAAAAAATCACCTTATGATTGTTAAACAAATGAGAGAAATTTCTTTTGACAGCCATAGAGGCTGATAATAGAAAGTTTTTCTCTCCTGTAGGGCACGCTCTATTATGCATCTCAAATCATTTTCATAATTCTCACATCCGTGTGCTGACAACACAAATATCAAACAATTGGATGAGCATTACCTTTTTAAAGATGATACAAAACTGATGGTACATTGATGAGAATAGTATAACCAATTCCAATCCAAAGAGCCTTATGAGCAAAAGTGTAAAAAGATGTACACACTCACCAAACAGATAGCCGTAAGAACTTAAGAAAAGCCCTGCTGGCTCAGACCAAAGACCTTATCTAGTACAGAATTCTGTTTTCCCCAGTGGCCAACCAGATACCTCTGAGAAGACCACAAATTGAGAGCCAGTGTGATATAGTGGTTAGAGTGTTAGGCTGGGAGTCGGAAGATCCAGCTTCTACTCCCTACTTGTCCATGGTAGCTCACTGGGTGACTTTGGGCCAGTCACAGACTCTTAGCCCAACCTACCTCACAGGGTTGTTATTGTGAGGATAAAATGGAGAGGAGGATTATATATGTCGCCTCGGGTTCTTTGGAGGATAAAAGGCGGAATATAATGTAATAAATAAATAGGACATGATAATAGAACCCTCCCGGTGCTGTTCCTACAAAACCTTTATTCAGAGGCATGCTAACTCTGATCATAGAAGTAGCACACAAGCAAGCTGAAGGACAGACGTCATGACTAGTAGGCATTAATCATCTTTTCCTCCATGAATTTGCTGAAGCCCCCTTGAAAGCCATCAAAGTTGTTGGCCATCACCACATCTTGTGGAAGCAAATGAGGTACGTAAAGAACTTTCTTTTGTTTGTCCTGAATTCCCCACCATTCAGCTTCCTCGGATGATCCTGGGCTCTAATTTTACGAGAAGGGAGAAAAATGGAGGACAATGCCAAAAAGCAGCAGATGTGGAAAGCTAGAAATGTAAAGGAGGGGACTTCAAGAGTTGCTAGGATACTATTTATTGAGATATACCACAAGATGTTTTGGTGCAAGGCTCTTCTGTAGGGACACTATGAAAATACCCATATAAGCAAGCACTAAATTTCAGAATTCAAAAGCAAGAAACTTCATAAAGGAAATGCATTCAGAAAGCAAAAGAACCAGAAGGGGGAATTGTTGTGTATGAGAAACATGCATGGGAGCCACTCTGGATATGAGGCAATAAAAGATTGTATAAATATTCAAATAAATATGCAGAAAGCATTAGTTGTACTGGTGCAGGTCCACTGAAGTAAGCCAGCATAAAGATGTCTGTACGCATCAGTGCACCAAAGCTCCCTAACTGCTGGAAAAGAGGAACACACAGACACTTAGGTAAACAATGTTTAAACAAGCATCCTGTTTTTGTTACTACTTATACAAGCTCTGCACTGTAATGGATTTTGTACCCCGTTTTTATTAATATGTATTTCTTGGTATAAAAGGCTAAACAGCCAAACAAGTAAGAAACCTACTTAACTACTGTATGTTAAGATACAACATTGGGAGTGGGGGGCACTGCTCTGCAGTGGTTCCGCTCCTACTCGGCAGGTCGGCTCCAGAAGGTGGTGCTTGGGGGACATTGCTCGGCCTCGTGGACTCTCCAGTATGGGGTTCTGCAGGGGTTGGTCTTGTCCCCCATGCTGTTTAACATGTACATGAAACCGTTGGGTGCAGTCATCTGGAGTTTTGGAGTGCGCTGTCATCAGTACGCTGACGACACGCAGCTCTACTGCTCCTTTTCATCCTCATCAGGTGTGGCTGTGGATGTGCTGAACCGGTGCTTGGCTGCGACACTGGACTGGATGAGGGCTAATAAACTGAAACTCAATCCAGACAAGACTGAGATGCTGCTGGTGAGTGGTTCCTCTGATCGGATGGGGGGCGTTCAACCGGTTCTGGATGGGGTGCACTCCCCCTGAAGAAGCAGGTTCGTAGCTTGGGGGTTCTCCTAGAACCATCTTTGTCACTTGAGGCTCAGGTGGCCTCGGTGGCACGGAGTGCTTTCTACCAACTCTGGTTGGTGGCCCAGCTATGCCCCTATCTGGACAGGGATAACCTAGCTTCAGTTGTCCATACTTTGGTAACTTCCAAATTAGATTACTGCAATGCCCTCTACATGGGGCAGCCTTTGAAGACGGTCCAGAAGCTGCAGCTTGTGCAAAATGTGGTGACCAGATTGATAGCTGGAATAGGGAGGTTTGAGCATATAACACCGATTCTGGCCCGCTTGCATTGGCTGCCTATATGTTTCCGAGCCCAATTCAAGGTGCTGGTTTTAATCTATAAAGCCCTACATGGCTTGGGACCACAATACCTGATGGAGCGCCTCTCCCGACATGAACCTACCGTACACTGCGCTCAACATCTAAGGTCCTCCTCCGAGTGCCTACTCCGAGGGAAGCTCAGAGGATGGCAACAAGGGAGAGGGCCTTCTCAGTGGTTGCCCCCCGACTGTGGAATGATCTCCCCGATGAGGCTCGCCTGGCGCCAACATTGTTATCTTTTCAGCGCCAGGTCAAGACTTTTCTCTTCTCCCAGGCATTTTAACAGCGTTTAACAACGTTAAGTTTGTTTTTAATGGACCCAGGAATTGTTGTTTTTAAATGGATACTGTTGTTTTTATACTGTTTTTATGTTTTTGATGGTTTTTAAATTTTGTATACTTTTAATGTTTACCTTTTTCAATTGTTGTAAACCGCCCAGAGAGCTTCGGCTGTGGGGCGGTATATAAATGTAATAAAATCTATATAAATAAAAATGTAAATGTTCATTTGTTCAAAATCTTAAATCTCCGAAAGTTCTTCACCGATTGCTTTGAAATTTTGATACAACGTTGCATTCGAATATGCACGTGTTTTTATACACCTATCTTATATAGATGTCACACCTGTCACAGGTAAAAACATGCTTTTTTTTGAAAAACAGCGCCATCTGTTGGACGTAAAAGCAACACATGCTGGTCAGGCTGGAAGATACATAAGCAGCAATGAAGCTGTATGGTAAATTCTTTCATTTCCCATACATGAACGAAGTCCAGCTGTTGTTCACTTAGCAGTACATCTAGAAAATGGACAACGTGTTTATTTCACAGCTGCAAATGTGCAACAAATAGCCTTGAATCCACTGGCTACAACGTTAACTGCTTTCTTCACGTTATGTCAAAATGACGCATTTGCGAAAACACTGCTGTATTCGGAAGTGCCTACGTATTACACATGGAATGCGAGTAGAAAATCATTTGAACGACACAAACGAGGAGAGCGAGTCGACGGACAACCTGGAATATTCAAAGAAACTATGATAGGCAGACTGTACACCGTGCATCCCAATCAAGATGAATGCTTCTTTCTTTGCATGCTGTTGGTAAATGTGCCCAGTCCAACGTCTTCCCAGCAATTGAGAATTGTCAACGGCATTACACATCCCACTTTCCGCAGTGCATGTCAAGCTCTGAATTTATTAGAGAACGACCGACACTGGGATGTATGCATTAATGACGCGTACAACACGTCACATCCAAATAAAATCCGTGCATTGTTTGCAATCATATTGACCGCCTGCTCTCCTTCATCTCCAACAGAGTTATGGGAGAAATATAAATCGCACATGGCTGAAGATATTTTCCGTCGAATACGCAAGGAAAATTCAAATATGAACATGGATTTCACAGCAGAAATCTACAATGAAGCGTTGATAATGATTGAAGATTTATGCTTAGAAATCGTGAACAAAGTTCTCAATCAATTGGGAATGCCATCACCGAATCGATCTGCTCCTGCTTCGTTCGATGTAGAATTGCGTCATGAACAAAATTACAACACGGGTGATCTTTTGTCGTATGTGCAATCAAATATTCCTAAACTAACGCTTGAGCAAAATCGCATTTACGATCAAATAATGCAAACTGTCAATAACGGTGTTGGAGAAATCTTCTTCTTAGATGCGCCAGGAGGAACTGGTAAAACGTTCCTAATTAGATTGATTCTGGCAGCAATTCGATCACAAAATGACATAGCCTTAGCTCTTGCGTCGTCCGGAATAGGTGCGCCATTGCTACCAGGTGGAAGAACTGCTCATTCCGCTTTGAAATTGCCATTGAACATGCAATTCATTGAAACTCCCACGTGCAACATTTCCAAAGCATCCGGCATGTGAAAAGTATTGCAGAAATGCAAACTTATTGTTTGGGATGAATGCACAATGGCGCAAAAAAAATCGCTCGAGGCTCTTGATCGATCATTGCAAGATTTGCGTGGAAACATCAGACCATTTAGGAACGCATTAATATTGCTTGCAGGAGATTTCAGGCAAACACTACCTGTAATTCCTCGATCGACACCAGCTTGCCGGAAATACTCTACTTTGTGGCGACACGTAAAGACTTTAAAATTAACTACAAATATGCGTGTCCAGCTGCAAAAAGATCAATCAGCTGAGATATTCTTACGTCAATTGCTGGAAATTGGGAACTGAAAGGTGCCAGTTGATCTGACCTCAGGACAAATTTCATTGCCTCATAACTTCTGCAATTTAGTCACATCAAAAGAATAATTCATTGAAAAAGTATTTCCCAATATTCAAACCAATTATAAGAATCACGATTGGCTGAGTGAACGAGCTATTCTTGCGGCCAAGAACAAAGATGTCTACGAACTTAACAATATTATTCAGTCTAACATTCAAAGCTAGGCAGTCACATACAAGTCCGTCGACACTGTTGTGGAAGCAGATGAACCGGTTAATTATCCAACAGAATTTTTGAATTCATTCGATCTGCCAGGGATGCCACCGCACGTACTGCAATTGAAAATCGGCGTGCCAATTATCATGTTGCGAAATATCAACCAGCCAAAGCTTTGCAACGGAACACGGCTTGCAGTAAAAAAATTACTGAGCAACGTCGTAGAAGCAACAATCTTGACAGGACCTTTCAAAGGTGAAGATGTCCTCATTCCTCGCATTCCTATGATTCCAACGGATATGCCATTTCAATTTAAGAGATTGCAATTCCCAATTCGATTGGCGTTTCCAATCACCATCAACAAAGCTCAGGGCCAATCTTTAGAATTGTGCGGTTTAGATCTAGACACGGATTGGTTCTCACATGGACAATTATATGTTGCGTGTTCTAGGGTCGGCAAACCAGACAATCTCTATATCTGCACAGACAATGGAACAACAAAAAATATTGTATACTCACAAGCATTGTGAAATTAAACATATTAGAAACGTGCGCTTTCTCTTTTCTTTCTTTTCCATTTAACCAGACTGAGCCACAGCAACGCGTGGCCAGGTACAGCTAGTAAATAAATAAATAAACAAACATAACCCTTAAAAAAAAACCCAAAAACCACCTATTATTAATAACCAAGTATGATCTGAGGGCTTGAGCACATGTATGGTTGTAGTACTCCCAAGTAGTGCCTGAACTTGTTTCACACTGAATAGTATCAAAGACATGGGTAAACCAGAAGGATGGAGTTCCCCTCTGGGGAACATTCACCTGCAGCAGCTTTAGGTCAGGACTTTTCATCCTTATTAGTAGAAAACAATAATTGAAACCAATATTTTTGGCCAGTGACAGACATCTTGGTCAACTGGAGATTAGATTGCAGAACATGGAGCTGTATTAGAAGAATGTTCGGAAACTACATTTCGTGCAAAATACGGAGGCCAGGATGCTTTCTGCTGGGTGCTTTTCATACATATATCTTAACAGGCTTAATCAATTTGCACTGGTTTCCAGGCTCAATCCAACATGCTGGTTATTATCTATAAATCCCTAAATTGTTTAGAACCAAGGTATCTGAAAGACTGTCTCATCCCATATGAACCTGTCCTGCTTTCTCTCTCGCCACCTTCAAAGGTTTGTTTGGTGGGAACTCAAGACGACCTTCTCTATGGCGGCATCTGTGGCAGCATCCTGGGTCTTGAATTTCCTCCTAAACGTAAGTAGAATGGTCCCATCCCTGGTGATTTTTTAGGCAAGCAGTAAGAACATTGCTACGTTTGCATGGCTTTCAACTGTTACTAAGTTTGGATGATGAAAGTGAGGGAACCAACTATCATAGTTGCTTCCCCCCATCCCCATGAAACTGCCACTGGCATCATTCTTTGTGCTGCAACATGGATTTGCAACATCTGAACCCAGCACACGGTGCAGCGGAGGAGGGTTCATACCCACCCTACAACCTACGGTCTGGGTTCAGACAACCCGACAACCTGCACTGCAGCGTGGTAAATAATGCAAATGGCAGGCACACGGAAAACATGTGCAGGGAGGGGGGCAACCACAATGGTCGCTTCTCTCTCTGTGCTTGTCTGAACTCACCCAGAGTTTAATTAGAATATTGAAGTTTTAATTTCTCTGCTCTATTTTTCAAATTTTTGCTCTTAATGATGGCCTCTGATAAACTCCAGTTATCAGAGGCAGCATGCCTCTGTTTGCCAGTTGCTGGGGATATTTATTTATTTGGAATTATTTCTAGCATGCCTTTAAGGGTGAAACCAAGCAGGGGGCATGGTGTGCAGTTGCACTCAGGTCCTACTTGGATGCTTCCCATGGACATCCGGTTGCAAACCGAAGGTTAGACTAGATGTTTTTATGATTTTATTGTTTTCAAGTATTGGAAACCACCCTGGAATCGGCTGTTTAGGACTGAAAGGGGTCTACAAATGCTCTTATAAACAAAAAGCAACCTACTGGAGTACGACAAAGTAGACCTGGCATAGGTTTAATGTCTACTTCTTTCTAAGAAATAAGGGAAAACACACATGTACTTTGAGATGCTTCGGCTATGGGCCGGTATATAAATGTAACAAATAAATAAATAAGGTGCTCTCAAAAATTCAGCCATTGACCACCAAAAAGGCTAATGACAACTGGATATTCCTTGGCTCAAAATACAAATCTCACTGACTGGCAATGTTCACCTAAATTACAGGACTAGTATTACAGCTCTGCATTCTTCTCTGGGCTCAGATTTTAATTCCAGCCTGAAAAGAATGCAATGCCTTCCTCCCACCTATGAGCCTCCAACCCACTTCCCTTTCACCTATCTGCTGCTCTGGCAGTGAGAGTGAGGGAAGCCTCTCTTCCCTCTCATTAGCACTGTTTCTAAAGAGAATGTCCTCCTCCTCTGGATCCTTTCTAAGCTGTCAGTAGCAATGGGTTAATCACATATGCATCCTGGGTCAATTCATAATGGGGCTTGGCAAACTGATCTATTTCAACCCATACACCTTTTTCACCTGCCTCCTTACTTTGCTGCTGCTTTGGCAGCTGAAAGAAGGGAGGTTCCCCTTACTGCTTTCATGACAACAAACCAGGCAACTGGGGCATGCAACTGCTACAAGCCTGGGGCCTCTGTGAACTAACCTTAGACCAGTTTAGCAATGGAATAAAATACCTGCAGGATGTAACTATTTTCATATGCTGTCCACTTAGGATCCACCACTATCCAATAGCAGTGCAAACACATGATATACTTAAACACATCTCTTGTAATGTTAGTACATGATATAATGATTAAAATCTAATATAAAAATCAACACGAAAAGCAGTTACCTGTATAAGCATGCCAGGTTGTTACAATCTAATTTAAATGCATTTACTGCATATACCAGCTGACACACATGCACAGTTAACACACCTGCAGTGTTTCCACCTAGGGCAACATGCTACCGCTAATACATTAAGGCTGCACATGTACGGGCAAGCATAGGCAACGCTGCTATAAAGTGCATCTTTTAAAAACAAAAAAAAATAAGGCAGCTGGGAAACTTATCAGAATACAACACTGAATTTGTAAACCTAGTGGGAAGATTTGTAACTACAGAACTAAACACAAATAATAAAAATGTTAGGGAGACAAATAATATCTAATGAAGAAATAAAAGCCCTCAGAACACATCATATATTCATAGCTCTGGGATCATTAAATTCTGAACAGCTCCCTGAAAAAATGAATGGTAGGCTAACCCAGGTCTAAACAGGAGTCATAGTGGTTAAATCCTAGGACAAATAACTAAAAAGAAAAAAAAGGAAAAGATCAAGGCACAAGTCTGATCTCAGAATGTTTAAAGGAATGCAGACTACCCAAAAACACATAGCAGTTCTGTTTGTTTTTTCTGCCACCTTTCCAAGGTTCACGTCTGGAATGAGGATAAACAGGCTTTAAAAAAAAAGAAAAGTTGCAGCATTCAGACTTTATGAAAATAAAACATCAGACTTGCATTTCAGAGTTTTTTTTAAAAAAATGCATTTGATCTGTCTAAAAAAAATTCAGGTACAGCTCTGAGAAGCAGCAAGATGGATGGCGTGGGGCTCTAACATATTAAAGTTCTTTCAGGCAGTTAGCATATTCAAAAGGTTGGCCCACAGCAGTTTCCTTCAGCAATATTTTTCCAAGGTGAGTGTGGGGAGGAGATCCAGATGTATTTAATGAAATTAAATTGCCCTACCTGCTTTTTATCATATTAACAGGAGGATTTTCTTTGCTTTAATAACTGACGTCTTAGAGAGACTGAAGAGGATTCCATACAGTTTTGCCAGGAGTAATTGCTTGCAACATTGTAGATACAGTATTCGTAAGTTACTTCGCAGTGATTATTTTTACTTAAGAGTTCCCTCCTGCCCTGATCATTCTGAGCCAAAGCAAGCGTGCGCAATTGCAATCTGGAGAGCAAATAACTTGGCATACTCTGCAGAATTTTGCTTTCTCTATGGAAAAGCACTATAGAGGGGTGGAGAATAACCCTAAGCAAAAAGGGCAAGTTATTCACGCTTCAAGTCTTCATAAACTGTTTGATCACAGGGTCAAATTTCATGAGAATGGATATATGGAAGAATGGGGGCAGATTCTGTAGTGTTTCACCTGGATTATGGAGCACAAAAAGCTCCATCACACCAGCCTTATAATCTGCTGTCAAGGTGAATTGCATGCAAAGGACTCAGATGACATTGACCATGTCCTGCTGTGATTGCAGTTCTTCCCCCCCTCTTAGTGACGTATTTTGGCGTGCGGAAAGTCCAGTTCTTCTGGTAATGCGAAAGTACACCACCCCATTGAACAGAGAAAGTCTTACTTCTGAGTAAACACATATTCCAGTTCTAGAGAGCCATTGAGGGCACATGTGTGTGCGCGCATGTTTATGGAGCGTGTATGAAAGGTGCACCATGCAAGGTGGGGAGAGGAAGGGGGTGAGGGGAACTGGGTTTGCCTGGTGTCCTTTCCACAAGGCTTGGACACCAGCTGTCTCCGCAGTTAGTTGAGGATATCAATCCCAGGAGGGCTGCAGCAGCAGCTTCTTTTCTTATTCCAGGTTGGGGGGGGGGGGGCTCTGTTTTGAATCAAGGGGAGGCACAGAGGCAACCTTGAGTCAAGCAGCAGGGAAGCAAGAGCCCCATGTCTCTTTCCATCCAAATGGCACTTTACTGAAGTGGAATTCTCTCTCTCTCTCTCTCCCACTCTTCTCACACACACACACACACACTTTCCTTTCTTTCTTCCTATCAACCCAATCCCAGGCAGTGTTCAGTGCACCTAGTAGCCCCATGTCCATCACAGTCAGTGCAGGGGGGAATTGTCCAACCAACAACAAACAATAAAGTGTAAGGGGAGGAACAAAGGAGATCCGCGGGTGGATGCAATAGCAATTTGCAGGTGTGCAGGGGAAGAGAGGTGTAAAGATGCATGAACCCTAAAAGCGCACAGGGGTAAGTGATCAGGGCTTCACGCGCTATGGAAACGAAGGGGGATAATACAAGGGCAAAAGTGTAGGTGAGATGGAGCTCTTAGCTACAATGCATAGCTGTGTAACTGTAAAGCTGCAAACCTATACCTACTTACCTAGGAGTAAACTCCATTAAACCCAATGAGTTGTACTTTTCAGTAGACATGTCTAGGATTGCACTGACCAGCTCCACATTTTGTAATGCCATTTTGACCATGCTAGAAGCTGAAATGTCTGAAGTTCTCTTATTACCCAGTGCTGCTAGACACGCTGTGTAAAGCATCTGGAACTGGACACTGTCAGACAGGAATCTCAACTAGTCGGGACTAGTCTGATCCAATAATTATGCCCTTATTCATTCAGAACTACAAAGTTTAAATTATGAGGCATGACTATCGGGGATCTGACGTTTGGCTCCATCTAGAGAGAGACTTTGGGCAGGGGTCCTTGGCTAACTCTCAAAATAAAATGGTGGAGGCACGTGAACTAACTAAAAAAATAATCATCTGTCAGCAAGCTGTAAAGAAATCAAAGGGATTCAATAAAACTTTTGAAGACTTGCTTGTTTTGAGGTGGGGGAAAGATCTCCATTTAGTCACACCTTGGAAGAGGGACCACCGCCAAATCTTTTATTCTGACCAAAATCTATAATTGACCTAATATATGAACGCAATGTACCCAGATCAGACAGTTTATAAAAGCAAAATAAATAAATAAATAAATAAATAAAGACAGAACTATTGTTATCGGAATCAGCCACTTTTTGTGTGTGTAAGGGACACATGTAATAGCAAATGTTTCAGAGTTTTGTTGTGGCTTTGCAATCAATGTTCATCAGATGTGAACTGCTCTTATTCCCTGGCAAGAATTTTAACTTGCCTTTTAACTTAGTTTTCTCTGAAACTAACTAAATGATCCAAGGCAAAACATGAATGCAGCAATGATGATTTACCTGGTTCAGATTACGTGTCTCCTTCAGAGTGTTTAGAGAGCTTTCCCACTTCTAATTATTATTTTTTATATGCCTAATCCCCTCACCCACGTTTTTTTTTCCATATGCTGTAGCAAGAGGGATTCTAGTTTTGCCCTTCAGCAAGCTGGCTGAAGGGACCAGCAGAGGAACAGATAGCTGCATGCTGTCTTGTCCTTTCAGAGCATTTAAAGAGCAATTGTCCCTGGACCATTGGGTTAAATGCAGCAGCAACAGCTCTACATAGCACTGCTCTACATGGACATTCTGCCTCAGATCTAGGCCCTCTCCCACTGTGAGAGGATTGCCTGAGCGGAGTTTCACTCAGAACAGTCCAGTCATCAACAGAAATGTGGGGGGGGGGGGCAGGGACATGGTCTTTCCTGATTCTCCCTCCCTTTGCAGCTTCCAGTGCTACTTCCCAAACTGTTCCAAAGGGCCCCCAAACCTCCAGAGCAGATTTTGGGGGTGGGGGTGCTGGGTTCTGCAGTGGGAGGAGGGAATCAACAAAAAAACACCTCTTTTCTCACTCAGTCCGCAGAAATGCTCCACTGGATCAAAAGCCTTCTGCTTCTCTTAATTTTGGTATGCATTATTAAGAGCATTTCCAAATACAAACGTAGCTCAAGATCCTCGGAAGTGGAGAAGTACATGCGACATAAACATAAGAAGAGTTATCCTTACTTCTTCTTTTTCTTTATTTTTAGCACACAGAATGGACTTACTTACTAAATTCACTGGGAATTACTTTTGAATAAACATGCACAGGATTCCAGTGCACAAGAGGCTTGAGAGAAGTTTCCAGGTAGCTCCAGCCAAAATATACATGTGCACCTTCTCTGTCATAGATCTGAGATTGTCCGCTTGTTTCTTGCTGTGTTCGTTATTCTTAGTTTTAAAATGTAAGCTACAATGATGCTGAAATGATGAACTTCAACATCTTCATGCAACAGAAGGCTCCATGTTGTGACACTAATGAAGGCAACTTTTAATCTTCTCACTTTTCTTCATTACCTTTACTGCTCCATACTGCTCTTAAGCCAGAGCCTAAGGGGCTTCCAATTAAAATGTAATTGCATGCCACATGTAATAAAAAGCAACACTTGTGGAATGTCTTTGATTTTGTGAATGCATATAAATTTTGTTAGTTGAAATATGAGTTATAACCTTTCGTACGAGGTGCAGCTTAATGGAAAAGCATATTAGTAACAGACAGAAAGGAATCCATCCACTCCTCTATGTATTATATATTTAGCAAGACCAGCATTAGATATCTGGATACATCAATTTACAACCGACAGTTAAAAGGGCACAGTATCCTAATGAAAGCAGAAGCCATATTCAAACGCTTATAAGAAATCAATAAGTATGCCTTACTTAGTCTTAAGGTGGCAGATGGTCTACCACAACTCAACAATGAAAAAAACACACATGAAAAATGTCAGTGTTTTTAAAATATATTATTGAAAGCACTAAGCCCTTGGCAAATGATGATTTTATAGGCCTGTTTGACAGGTCAAACACAGTACATTATTTTAAAAGGTTATGGGGCAAAATTGATATCACTGCTGTGGATAAAGAATGGACTCCCTTTGAAGTATGAACTGTTAGGATACTCATCCTTCCCCAGTTAAAAGGCTGCTTTGTGGATCAAGTGAATGCATAAACAAACAGTATTCACACACACACACACACACACACACACACGTAACCTAATTCTACTTTAAAATGATAATGCAAGCTAAACTCCAGCAGAACAACAGAGAGAAATTATTTTGAATATCCAGAAGAGGAAGGTAGCACTAATAGTGGCCAATGAATAGCTTAAGTACTACAGAATATTTGTGGCTACTGCTGTCATTGTAATATATTTCAAAAAATCTAAGTAAGAGAAAGGGACAGAGAATCTACATATATTTGTCAGCGTTCCTCAAACACTCTGATGAATATTAACTCCAACAACTGAGGAATGAGCCCTCAAGCTCTAACCAAGCTAAATGTTATAGTCATCAAATCATTTTTCCTTCTGCATGTACTACATTGCTAATGTACAACTTTAAAGTATTATTACAATTGGGCAGATATATTGAATTGTTAAACTGAGGGAGATGGGAGGAAGTTGCTGTAAGGGCTGCCTTCCCCAACCTGGAACCCTCCAGAAGTGTTGGACTACAATTCCTACCATCCTTAACCATTAGCCCTGTTGACTGGACCTGATGGGAGTCATAATCAGAAAAACCTCTTGGTGTTAGATTAGAGAAGATTGCTGCAAAGTCTATCACTTTCCCTGCTTATGTGTTCACTCCCCCAAATGATTATTATCATGTGAGAGGGGAGAGAGGGCCCACACTTGTTGTTCCCACTCCCTCCATCATGTTCCCATTTGGCCACGGCATCTTCCACATGTTGAAGAGGTAACTTCTGCAGTGCAGCATCCACTCAGCTCATGTAGTCTCCCTGCACAGTTTAGAGCCCTGATTCTACAGGTTTCTAAATCATGAGAGAAGCCCACATAAATAGAATATTTATTTTACATTTTTAGACTCTTCACTGCAGACATTGGTTCTCTCAAAGGTGGAGAATAATGGAGCTGAGTGACAGGAATGCAAGAGAAAGGTAGGGTGGCTCTCCCCTTCATGCAATTCTGATCACATGGCAGGGCAATGAACATTTAAACATTTGGGAAGATCAGAAGCAGCTAGCAAGACCCACACAAATTCTTTGCATAATGTGGGATGATTACGAGGGCATAAACTAAGATCCCAACTAAGTCTTCTGTGATGTGTAGGAATCTTGACTGGGGGGCTGCTCTCACTTGAAAGCAGATCAGATATTCTGCTTCTCAATTCTGCTCTGGTTTTCCTTTCAAAACATGTCCTGAGCATTCACTGTTAACTAGATGCACAAAGTTCTAAAACAAGACGGAATGAAAATTACTGGGAAGAGGAATCTTGCCAATTCCCTGGCAAAATGAGATCTCAAGGCATCTGCAAGTCTCATCTTTCCCTATGAGAGAAGACAGATGTTGCCAATGGCAGAACTTGATATAAAGGGGCCCAGGAAGATTAGAACTTAGCCGCCCTTCTGCCAGTCTCCCTTGTATTGAAGGATAGTACAAGTACTTGTCTACTTTTTCCCCATAGCAATAGAAGCTTGGTCTCCCTTGCTATTCTACCACCTTCCTTCCCCTAAATAGCAGAAAACAGTATGAGCAAAGGGGCATAAGTATTTTTGTGTCAAGGGTTTTATATTTTGTCTCACTATTGTGCTCCAAGACCCTTTTTTATTTATTTATTTATTACATTTTTATACCGCCCAATAGCTGAAGCTCTCTGGGTGGTTCACAAAAATTAAAACCATAATAAAACAACCAACAGGTTAAAAACACAAATACACCATACAGTATAAAAAGCACAACCAGGATAAAACCACACAGCAAAATTGATATAAGATTAAAATACAGCGTTAGAACAGTAGAATTTAAATTTAAGTTAAAATTAAGTGTTAAAATACTGAGAGAATAAAAAGGTCTTCGGCTGGCGATGAAAAGAGCACAGTGTAGGTGCCAGGCGGACCTCTCTGGGGAGCTCATTCCACAGCTGGGGTGCCACAGCGGAGAAAGCCCTTCTCCTAGTAGCCACCTGCCTCACTTCCTTTGGCAGGGGCTCACGGAGAATATGAATGTATTGGCAACACCTTAAAAATGTACAAAGGAGCCACAGAAGGTCTTAATAACACACCCCAGTCATTTAAATTACCCTGATTGCACCTAACTAGCTTTATACAGATAACACAGCCAAACCCTAGAACCCAACAGTGTGTGGGAGAAGAAAGGGTTTAAAAAGTATGGTGTAGTGGCTAAGGTGTTGGACTGGGAGTTGGGATAGCCAAGTTCTAGTCCCCACTTGGCCATGGAATCCCACTGGGTGACTTTGGGTCAGTCACAGACTCTCAGCCTAACCTACCTCACAGGGTTGTTGTTGTGAGGATAACATGGAGAGGAGGGGGATTATGTACATTGCCTTGGGTTTCTTGGAGGAAAAAAAGGTGGGATATAAATGAAAATAAATAAATAAAATAAAAATAAAAAGTTAAGGAAGTGGAAGAGACAGACAGAATCCCTTTCTGGGGTGTAGTAGCCTTTTTTCTTGACAATGCACATTGTCAAGAGGAGATATAAGAAAGATTAAGAAATCAGTTCCATTAAAAAGAGGAATGGGGAATGACTGAATCCTAGTAAAAAGTACTTTGGCCCTTCTTACCTACTATTTAAAAAAGAAGCCAAGCCACACTGGGCAAGATCAGAGCCTTACAGCCAACAACGCACACATTCAATCCCTGAGATCATGTTCCTGAAATGGAAGAGTACATGCATTTCTCAAATTTCATATCAAGCCATTGCATAGCCCAAGAATTGCAGGGAAGGACAGAGTGCCAAAGCTGTTCTCAAGCTTGGGGGAGTTAGTAACTGAAGGAAAAAGAAGATTCTCCCGTCATATCACTACATTTCTCATTCTCCATCTAAAACGTACTAACACTGTCCCCCCTCTCCCCACATCATTTAACAGCATTGCAGTAGGCCTGCTTATCAAGAAGCCTTTACTTTGTCAAATTAAGACACACTGCTTTGGATTAGTCTGACTCCTTAAGTTCAGCATGACTTCATGGTTGGCTCAGAGTTCAACGTCGCTATGGCAGGCAGCCAGCCATACACCCACTACAACTTCTGCCTCTCTCCCTCCCCCATCCCCTCACTTTTTCATTACCAAACTAGCTCATTTTTTCTTTCCTAAAGGCAAAGGAGCATGCCATGATAAAACAACAACAACATCACAATGAGTTAACAACAAAACTGCCTGTTTTAAACACACACACAAACACACACACTATTTAAGTTTGTATAAATTAAACCTTAAAGCAGCACCCAAATTGAAACTTAATTTGCAGTAGCCAGCTCAGATGTTTGAAATTGGTTTAGAAAAGTGGAATGCAGTTGCACCCAATTGTACAACTAGTTAAGCATTGCAAAGGAAAGGAAAGCCGCCCCACCCATCCCTCAAACAACAAAAACCAGAAGTTAATTTGGAAAGTATCTCAGGATTCTGCTGCTTTAAATTGTGCAACGGTTAGAATCTCCTGGCTGCCAACGTGTTTTCTTTGGCAAGGGTCAATGGGCCAAAAATTTGCATTTAACTTATTTGCATAAATGCAACTGAAATAATTTTCATATGTGATATTCAGAAACTGAAATTTAAAACCTTGCAAACAGTCACAAATAAAATTTCCTCTGTTATACACTTCACATCACCACCACTTCGGGGAAAGTGTTTGAGTTTGTAATGGCAAACTTCAGACAGGCACTCTTGAAGCATACAGATTCTCTACATCTGTATGTGAGAGCCAGTGTGGTATAGTGGCTAAGGTGTTGGACTGAGAATCGGGAGATCCGGGTTCTAGTCCCTGCTCGGCCATGAAAACCCACTGGGTGACTTAGGGCCAGTCACAGACGCTCAGCCCAACCTACCTCACAGGGTTGTTGTTGTGAGGATAACATGGAGAGGAGGGGGATTATGTACGCTGCCTTGGGTTCCTTGGAGGGAAAAAAGCAGGATATAAATGTAATAAATAATAATAATACATCTGTATCAGTCCAGGTGTCAATAGAAACTATTCTGATGGCCCTGATTGACAGGGAGAAAGTGATCCTGCTGGTTCTTTGTACTTCTCAGCAGCTTGATATAGAGAATTATCCATTTTTTTTCTAAACTGGGTCTAGGAATCTGAAGCACTGCTTTGTAGAGGTTCCAATGGGATGGTTACTGCTCTTCTAACTGGAATCCTGCCCGATGAGCACAGCAGGGCATAATCTTATCCCTAGTATGCAGTCACTGGGACAGACATATCTCACTTTGGAGTATGACATGCTCAATATGCAGGGGACCATTATATTTTTTCATTTTCATCAAATCCAAGAGTAGGTCAGTCCCTCAACCAGGGACTGGTCTGGATGCTGTTATAGCCCAGTGAACAAATAGAAACAGATTCCCCCATGATGCAAGTGTTGATGTGGCCTTTCTTTGCAGTTGAAATTTCACTATTCTTGTCTACACCCTGATATCCTCAGAGATTTCTTATTGTCTAGAAGCTTCAGCTACTGCAAAAAATCCACTGCCTAACTCTTGATATGGGTTGGCTGCAAGAGAATAGTAAACGGGATCATTTGCACTGGGTGTTGGTCTTTCTATGCTCAGTTCAAGGTGCTGGTGGGAGAAACAACCTGGTCCCAGAATACAGGCAAGCCCTAGGATAAATAGTGCCCTGGACAAGGAGTTCCTTTGGCACCCCTTCCTTCAGTCAGTTTTGCAGCATTGCGAAGTTGTGCTTCTAGTGCTTGCTAATGCACCTCAAAATAAAGCTATGTCCCACTAATTTTTTATCTAGAGAAAATTACATCAAACTGAAATCTGGAAGAGAAACGTGCTTTAAAGCTAATTGGTGGGAGTTCATTTTTGTAGTTAGTACCCAAACAAACGAACTAAAGAACTTTGGGTAGGGGGGAGGTTTAAACAATTACAGCTTTTGTTTGTTTGCCCTAGTTTCTGCAGACAGTAAACTTAAAAATATGGCAGAGAGCCACCAAGAAGGTTTTGCACTTTTTGTCTTCAAGAGGTATGATCTAGTATTGCACTTTCACTTGTGGTAGCACTATTATGCAAGTCCTTACCAGGGAAGCCTACCAAGTCATCTCATTGCTTGGCTTCAAGGATGCTGGTTGAACTTTTTACTCCAGAGTTCTACTTTTAAATCTCAATTCTCTTTAATTTAATTCAAATTATTCCTCTCACTTGCACATGTGATGTCATTTTTGTCTATTATTCTACTTTAATGTTGCATTTATCATTCATCCCCTTAGAGTATTTTTTTACTGAAAAGCAACTAATTAGTTTTATAAATACATTAAGTGAACAAATAGTTTTCAAAGCTTTTGCAGATCATGGTATGTGTGTGAGAGAGTGATTTTATTACAACTCATTTCAAACCTCTAAAATCTAGTGTGGCCTCCAGATATAATTTCAATAATTAAAATAATCTGTAACTAAAGATGGGCCTGTAGTACAAGCATGGATCTGGGTGTCCCCCAAATTTGAGATGTTGGACCACAGCTTCTATTAAAGTTTCTCGGTCTGATGTCAGAAGCATAATGAAGGTTCTTCATTTCTAATATATTCATTGCTAGCTGAATCAGTTATCCATTTAAATGGGGTATTATTAGTACTAATAGCTTTAACCATAGCACCATATAAAGTAAAATTTATTGAAGTTTACAGTTGGTGGGTGGAAAAGGATGGTGACTCATGCACTTGCTAAATACAAATGCTGAACTTTGAAGAGGATTACTAACACATTCAAGGAAAATAGCTCCCTGCTTTCCTCCTGGTTCCAAATTTTGGTTCACCAAGGTCTAAAAAAGTATTAAAATACAAATAGGTTTTATCAGTTATTCCTAATATATAGAAATGGGTCGCAAGATCAATTTCTGCAACTTGCATCTTTGAGAGCTGCAAATTAATTGATACATGGTTCAAAGTAGCAGAAGCAGAAAAGAGATGATTCCTAACCCCACTGACATTGGAGCCACCGGCCCCTACTGCTGCAGCTATATACTGCTATAGCATTTGGCTATTTAAAACTACAGGTAAATGCCAGTTAAGGTCACATTTGACAGAGCTAAAATGCAAGTTAGAAGGGCTGAAATGCAAAGCTAAAGCATTATAGGGGTCTGACCCACTTTAAACTCGTTGAGTAGAAGGGCTGTAACTCAGTGCCAGAGCACATACTTTGCTTGCAAATGGTTCCAAGTTTAGTCCCTGGAATCTCCAGATAGGGCTGAGAAAGACTCTTGCCTGAAACCCTAGAGAGAAGCCCTACTAGTCAGTTCAGACAATACTGAGTACTATGAACTAGTTTTCTGACTCAGTATAAAGGAGCATCCAAGGCTCAACTAAATCTATACTTCAACTTTAAACCTTTTCTTTCTTGCCCCTGCCCTTACATGCCCAACTTCGGCAAATGTATCCTGGTTTCTTAAGCTACAGTTTACTATGCCATCCAAATCAGAAAACTGTGATTTAAAGCCTCCCTCCAAGCTAGGATATGAAACTATCAAGTATAGGGAAGGGGTATTGCTCATGTCTGTGCATGCACCCATCTCGCATATTTACTGGGACATGAATAGACAGGGCTGAAATATTCAAGCCCCTGGAGTCCAGTAACGGCTAGGTCCAGAGTATGCTAGTAGGGCTGGCTCATTCCTCCTCTTAACCAGCTTCAGGCCCAGTAACTAAATACAGGACATCCTACCCTTGGGGTGCTTTGTTCCACTTGGACTAGGCTGTATAGGAGCTGGTATGAAGAAAGATCCATACTTATGCTTCTTAGTCCTTCCATGTAAGAACTGGATCATGTCCATTGGAAGGAATTCACTACTGTAAGTTTCAAGCTGACTTCTAGAAAGCATTGTATAAAAAGGACTGTAGTCTTCCATATTCAAATCCTACAGAAACACCCATTGGCAAAACATGCAGGTTTGAATGACACCATCCTTCTGTTGACAAACAAGATCACATAGAAATGTAATTGCTTGATCAAGTTCTAAAAACTGCAATATAGTAATGGCGTAAGTGGGACCACAGGTCTATGGCAATATGCTTACATTTACCAGTGAAAATCCCTTAAGAGCCATATTTAGTCTAGCAAGGTCTGCATCAGAAAGACACTAAACCCGATTATTGATTACACCATTCTTCTCTTAAAAATTCACTTAGTACTTACAAAGCAAGGAGTCCCAAAAGTTAGATACAGTCAACAGATGGGAGAAGCATAAAACAAACTGCTGGATTACTATGTTTAGGGCAATAAGCCACATCTGAAAGAAGGTCTCAATTATTTTTGCAACATCTTTGAGGACAGTTTTAAGGACATTTTTCAAGAGGCTTTCGCCTGCAAACACACCTAGTTTTTAATCTACCTCCTCCACCACAGCAAAAACAACCCTAAAAATCCCCTGGGGTATTACAAGTGGGAGAGCTGTGTAAACAGTGTGTAAGTTCTTGCAATTTAATCCGATTGCTCGTTTCCCAACAGATTTAAAAGATTAGTCAGTCAGTCAGCAGCATCGCCAGACTGATGCTGCTTGTCCCTTGCAAAGCCCCGGGGGGGGGGGGGGAGATGCAGCTGCTCAGCCCCACCTGCCCTACAAAGCAGTGTATAAGCGTGGTGTTTCAACAGGTCAGTTTCCCCTGGATGTATTCATCATGCCTCTCTATTTACAACTTCTGCTTTATTCTTCTTCCCTGCCTTCTTCCCCGCAGTACACTCACATGTGCTACATAAACAGCATCCTTCAAAATACAGATGATCAGAGGTTTAAGAACTCAAACTTCACTTGCTTGTGGCTTCTCCTCTCAAAGCTGTTAGCAAGCACCCTGCTGGAGACAGGATGGGATTGGATTACTGTGCATACAGTGAGTGTCCAGGTCTGGATGTTCCAGACAGGGAGGGTAGAAGTTGTTCAAAGAGGGTGGGGGGAGATTTCAAAGGCGGACTTTCTTTTGCACACAGAGACACTGCCAGTTTTGACAGTGGAAAAAATGGTCTCTGGGGGGATGTGAAACCTAAAACCTACTGCTACTATTAGATCTTTTACTCCACTAAGATTAAAGTCAGATTTTTCAATATGATCAGCTCAAATTACCCTTTAGATTACCTCCCAGATTTAATAATATTTAATTTATGACTCAGTTTTAATAATGGCGAGGTAATAATAGACAGTGTTTATGAATGACCTTCCCTAACAATATAGTCAGTACTGAAATATTAGTCACACAGCTTTATTTTCCATATTTGTGGAATATGCAATATAAAAAAGAAAGGGGGGGGGTTCTACTTGCTGGAAGTGGAAATCTACTTCCACAAATCAACACAGGAAAATATAGTTTCAAATATGTATGCTCAATTCTGCTAGTGGCAGAAATGCCAGTCTAAAGACCAAGAGAGTACAAAGAAGCTTGCAATATGTTTAGCAAAGCAAGAGAGTCAACCCTACACACTGTACGGGTGTCTGCAGAGGGAGCTGACGGGAGCGGGGGAGTAGTCCCACAGATGAGACATAATCTCCAGATTCTCAGTTTCATTTATTTTTAAAAAAGCAAGTCTTTAGTCCATGTAGAATCCAAGAAATGAGGCAAAAAGTGCAATCTCTATTCTATCCATTTGTGTGTGTGGTGTGTTTTTTAAAGACTGTTCTGCCTTCTGGTGTTATTAGCCAATGAATGAAGTCACAGCAATGACCGGCACTCCCACTGTCTGAAGAACTTCATGGTTAATTTTAAAGTCGGGGAGGGGGGGTCTTCCTTAATGGGAAGTAATTGCTACCCCATTTAAGAAAAAAACATTCGGAAACCCAGGGTCTTAGTGCAACTGTGACTGGACATTAGTGTGTCTACCCAAAAGTAAAATGTACCAGCAAAGACAGGAATTCATGATCTCTCTAAAGTCAGGCCTTAAATCTGTTGTTGTTGTTGTTATTTTCCATGTGTTAGTAAACAAAAAACTTTCTTCCAATGCATGAAGCCCTCCAGTGTAGGGCTAAATAGCATCTGGACCATAGCCTTCACAAATACAACCAGGAACCATAAGCAGCTAGTCTTTTACACCTTGAATCATCTCTCAGAACACTATTTTAGAAATCACTGATTAGCCTAATCTCACTCCCTGGCAGGGTTGCCATAGTATGCATAGTATCCACCAATTTCAAAGGCAAAGCAAGCCAATTATGCTAATAAGTTCTACCTGAAGGGAAGGTCAGTAGAGTAGAGATTTTATGGTACAGCAGTATCTTGGTCATGCTGTGCCATATTATACTACCTGGAAGGGAAAGTATTCTTTTCTGCTTAGATCCAACATTCTCTCAAAAAAGACAAACATTTGAAATGGCAGTAAGTTGTTAACCATGTCCAAGACATTCTTATACACTGGGATTAGGGCTGCCACCAAGTTTGAGGGGGGTCCTGGACAAACACCGCCCTAGTGCCCCACCCCTACGCTGAATAAAAGTAGCTGCCACCATCTCCATTTCCCCAGAATGCCTCTGAGCCCTACCATGGGTTTCAGAGGCATTCTGGGGAAACAAAGGTAACAGCAGCTAAAGCAATTTTGCCACTTCAGAGTATCAATTCCTAAAATATCTTTAAGGAGAAACCCTTAAAATTAAAAACAACCAAAACAGAGGTTGGTGAGCATCAGCTGCACTGCCAGGTGCTGACACCAGTTTTACAAGATACTGCCTTGAATACAAAGAACCATACAACTATTTCTGTACAGGGGACGTCTTGGTTTGCATTTCCAATAGCAACCGTTCACACCTCATGGTAAAACTCTTTTGAGACAGAGAAGTTTCAAAAGCAGGTTGTCCACTTATTCAAAAGCTAAAATTCAACTGGGCATTCTCAAGGCCTTTGGCAATGCCAAAAGTAGAGCTTTGGATCCTAGAGTCCTCTCTAGGACCTTAGCATTTTTACCTAAATTAGAAAGGGAAAATGCTTTTGTTTCTCTTGAAGTTATAAAGCCCTAGCCATCTTTTCCAAGAACGAAATTGGCATTGACTTTGTTCAGGTTCTAGAAACAGAATGTGACACCAAGGAGCCAATAGTTATGGCAACATACTAAGAATTAAAAGCACTTACAAGAACCATTTTGTTCAGGAATGCACCATGGCAACAGAAGATAGGTTCAAGATGTTCCCAAGTAGCCTAAATCATATACAGATGTACATACATTACGTGCAGTCAGAATGAATTAAGGCAAAAAACTCGCACAAGAAAAGAGATGGTGAAAAACAAAGTATGCAGTAATATATTACATACCTCACAGTGGCACCTGTTGCTTTCCAAGATAAGAAATCCGGAAGATCAAAGAAGTGCCCAGCCTTTTCCCAGCAAGACTCTTGCAAATTCTGGCATTATTATTTTTTTGAAGGACAAAGATATAAAAAACACAGTTTTAGCCCATTGTAAATTTTAAAACAAATTAAAATCATATGCAATTATCTAAGACAAACATCAGAATTCCCCCCTTCCCAACTATAAACTACTCAACATGTGCCTGAGCCGTTCATATATTAGCAGAACATATGGAGGATTATTTGGCCCTTGTTCATGGCTTCTCCCCCCCACACAACATGTGGTGCTAACAAGAAAAACAATAGTTTTCCCAAGGATGTTTTTACGAGTTATATTTGCAACCACCACAGGATAACTACAAAGCCTGTATAGAAATATTACTGTTTTCCTAAGAGTTCTCATTCCTGGATGCATATGTGTATCATTCCCATTCCTTTTGTGTAACCACCCTATATATTTTTCTTATTTTTAATCATGTAGGTTTTAGTTTAAGAAATACACGGTAATAATTCTGCTTTACTTTGTGAAGCAGCATGGCACTACCAGTGTAATAGCTTCAGCAATATACATTTCCATTGCTATCCAACTGCAATTCTTTCAGGAGTGGAAGCAGTAGTCAGGGAACTCTGGACTCAGAGTCTAGGAAGAAATATTATCAGGCAGCTTTAGGAACATGGAGTTTGGGTTGAGAAGAGACAGAGTCAACAAATGCTAGGCAAGAGCTGTTGAATATCCTTTTAACAGTTTATTTGATTTCCTTTTATCAAGGCCAGGCCCAAGGAGACTAGAGAAGCCAAATTAGTCAAGGCTGTGCTTAACTGATAGCAAGCAGGACGGGACTGAAGGGTAATTCTTGACAACAGTAAGCTCCTCTTGTGGTTTTGATGAATATTAATCATGTAACCCTAAACAAACCCAACTATTCAGTAAAGAGAAAAACAAGTAGGCACAGGGTATTGATTTCATTACTGTACGTCTTCAAAAGCCACAATAAAAATGACCCTAAAATGTGTCCCTTTAAGAGTATCTGAGTAATTCATTCTCATCGTGAAAGTGATTTGTCATCATGGATTAGTGCACACAAATACATCAGGGTCTGCTATATGCGTCCACACTAGGACAATAATCTCCATGTATTCAGTCCTAATTATAATTTACAGTTCTATTTGTGCTACCCCACGCAGTTAACAAGTGTACCGAAATGCTGTGGGAAGGCCCTAAAAAAGGCTTCAATGCAGCAATTCATATCATGTAACTCACCCTCCATAGCCCCAGGCAAAGCCATTTTAGTTGTTTTTCCTGGCCATTTCTGGGCTTCTTTCTGCCACCCCTCTCTTGCTTTGTCATATTCCACCCACTATATTATAATTCAAAAACAAAACTTCATCAGAACAGCTGTTGCTAAGGCAGTGATCCACACTAAAGTAGTTAAACAGCTGGAAATGCTACCACTGCAGAGCACCATACTATACTACTCCGCTGTACAGATAGCCACAGCCACACTTTGACCTGGCTTCTTGGAAGAAGCTGGCACTGCACATCAGTCTTAGATCTTTCCCAAAAAAGCATAGCTAGATTTAAATATTTTAAAATTTTTAGGTCAGAACTGGTACTCTGAAGACTGGCCACCAGGAACCGTTCCAGGCTCTACCTTAGAAGTAAGGCATTTTTGCTCATCTGGAGGCCTTAGGATAAGTGTAATGTTGGAGAGTGGGTCACAAGGAAAACCACATGCATACAAACCTGCTCCCAATACATTGTCAGGGACATACATTGCAATACTGAAATACACTAGAACAGTTCCCACTAAAACCATTGTGTGAGCTAGTTTATTCCACTGACCAGCCGCTCTGTGGTTCAGCACTGGTTAAAGCCACCATTTTTTCAAGAATGACTACCATGGCACAGCTATCTGTGGCACCATATTTATTTGCATGAGAGCAACACACAGAGACACGCCATATACAAATGTGCACACTGTTTGGAGAAGGGCTGGGTAACTTGTTCCTGGACTGCAACTCCCATCATCCTTCACCATTAGCTACGCTGGCTTCAGATATGGCAATTGCAATCCAATATCATCTGGAGGGGTATAAATGGCCCATCTCTGCTTTAGTGATACACACACCATACCCCTATACTCTAAACACACACAAACACTCTCACACACACAATGCACTTACATATACATACATGAATGTACATGCACAGTTCTCTTAGAAAAACTGATAGCTGTGACTCAGGCACTGGTTGCCACTAAATGTCATACACAGAAATCTAAAAGCAATGGTGATGAAAAAAGAAGAGCTGTCCACTGCGGGGAGAGAGGTTAAACAAAAAGCCTGCACTTTTTTTTCTCCAGGAAGTCATAGGAATCAGGAGACTCCTCACCCATAATAACTTCTCCTCTTCTTCAGAAAAGCACTTAGCTGCACATCTACCTGATTTGGACTTCTCACAGCATCTTCTGTGGCCAAGTTCTTTTTGCCACCCTGCTATGGAACAGAGATTAAAATCAAGTGATAAAACACACACAAAACCACAAGACTGTGACCAAAGAGACTTAGGCCTTAGCTAGACCTACCTGTTATTGCGCACAGGAGGGGTGAAGATATTGCGATGTTTTTATCACGAGACCCACCCCCCTGTTCACATGTGGCACGCGATGACCTCAGAGGGAGAGGTGTCGCACCTGCCATTTTTTAATTTTTAAAGAGGCAGCAGTACACGAGCGCTCGTGCACAAAAGGTAGGGTTTTTTGGAAAAAAAATATTTTCCCTGCTCCCCCCACCCCCAATAGGCGCAGTGCTCCTGAGGAGCTCTGCGCCCCATGCACAGGTCCCTTCTCCTTGCAAGGAACTGCGAGGAGCTGGGACAAACCGCAGCACCTGGCCACACATTCTGAGGTCTAGGGCCTAAAGTGTAGGGTGAGATCCTAGGGCAAGGGAGGGATCATGTGGACACACAGGGACAATCCCGGGGATCACCCCGGGATTTCACCCCATCTAGCTATGGCCTTAGTGAAGTTTCAAGGGGGTCACATGGAAATGTTTAGAAGACCAGAGGTTCCTAGGCCTTAGCAACTATATTCAGGTCTGCTACTGTTTCCCTTCTCCCATTGGCTCCTGGGGAACAAGAGGAAAAATGTCAGGTACAGTACAAGAAGAAAATATGGTACAGTGGCTATTTAAGAATTTCCAGTGTGCCCTTGAACCTTGACCCAAAAACATTTTCTGCTTTTCCTCAAGCCATGACATGGAGGCATGGATGAGCAAAGCCATTAACCAGATGTTAGGCATATCTGAGGGCTACCACCAGAGCAGATGAAAATGGTGCAGTTTTTCTATATTGAAAAAAAAAATTCTCAAATGTTCAATTACTACTTTTTTATTTATATTTTGTCATCTTACATTGTTTACATCATGGTTTAATTTACGTAAAGGCAATGATCCCACGATATGTGCCCAACATTTGCAGGCAACAAATAGTTTTAAGATCTTGGGTTATATTAATTCATTAATTAAAGCTCTTTCTGAATCTAATAGCCAATTAGTATTTTGTCAATTTCTGACTTCTGACTTCTGTCAATTTCCTATGTCTCTTAACAGATCCAGCTTCCTCCAATTAGGCAAGATGGATTGCACTTAAGCCATGCCTGCAAGATGCTCATCTTCTTTCTTATAAACCTCCAAGAAATAGAATAAAAACTGGGAGGGAAATTTATTTATTTATTTATTGCACTTATACCGCTCCCATAGCCTATTTCCAGATAAATAGTTTACAGAAATTCTAAAATCCTATTGTTCCTAAACTCTTGATACTGGCAGTGGCTTTTCCTAGTCTGGTTTTTCCCAGTCTACTTGCTAATTCTGTTTTCTAGCATTCCAACTCTAAGGGGTTTTTTTATCTGGAAAAAGGCCCTATTTATTTCAATGGTTCTGAAGTCCCTTAAGTTCTCTTAAGACATGACACTGGTCACTTTCCTAGCTACCTTGGACAAGTGGGGAATATCACAAGCAAGCATATAAGTGGCAAATTTTGTCTGATCCTTTCTTGCTTTCTACTTTGCAGGGGAAAGGTGCCCCTGCTGATTCTGCTCGACCTCTCAGTGGCTTCCAATATCACTGGCCATGGCATTCTTCTGAGGTGTATGTCTCAGATGGCTCTGGGAGACAGTGTTACATGGTGGGCTCGGTCCTTTTTAGAGGGCAATTCCAGAAGGTGGTGCTGGGGCGAGGGGAGATTCCTGTTCGACACCATGGCCGCTGGCCTATTGTTTCCTTCAGGGTTCTCTCTTATCCCCCATGCTATTAAACATATACATAAAATTGCTGGAGAAGGTCATCTGGAGTTTTAGAGTTCTGTGCCACCAGTATGCTGATGACTAGGGATGTGCTCTGCTTCTAATCGGACCGGCGAATTAGAAGCGGAGCGGGGGGCTTTGCCTGCCCTTAAGGCGGAGGTGAAGAGGATTGGGGGGGCCAGCGGAGCGTGGCGAAGAGGATCGAGGTGAAGGCGGATCCTTCACCTCGATCCGGAGCTCCGCCGGAAAGGTAAGTGGGGTTTACCAGGCCCTACCGCTGTCGCTGTCGCCCATGCGGCGACAGTGGCAGGGCCCGGTAAACCCCCCTCCTCTCCCTTACCTGCCTCCGTCCGCGGTCCGTCGGCTTCTTCAATTGAGCCCGCGGTTCAACCAGGAAGTCTAGGCCGCACGGCCCAGACTTCCTGGTTGAACCGCGGGCTCAATTGAAGAAGCCGACGGACCGCGGACGGAGGCAGGTAAGGCCCCCCTCCCCCTTGGTCCCTTACTGGGCTCTGCCGCTGCCGTCACCGCACGGGCGGTGACGGTAGCAGGGCCCGGTAACCCCCCCCGCCCTCCTCTCCCTTACCTGCCTCCGTCCGCGGTCCGTCGGCTTCTTCAATTGCGGCCCAGACTTCCTGGTTGAACCACGGGCTCAATTGAAGAAGCCGACGGACTGCGGACGGAGGCAGGTAAGGCCCCCCTCCCCCTTGGTCCCTTACTGGGCTCTGCCGCCGTCGCTGCACTGGCGGTGACAGCGGCAGGGCCCGGTAACCCCCCTGCCCTCTTCTCCCGGCCTTACCTGGCGCCACTCCGCTCCACTGAGGAGCTCCGATTTGGATCCGGAGCCCCGCGGCGAAGAGGAGCGGAGTATGGGCGGAGCCCCGCGGCGAAGAGGAGCGGGCCGATCCAAAATTTTGGATCGGCCTGCGGGGCGGAGCGGGGGGTCCATGCACACCCCTACTGATGACACCTAATTCCTTTACATCTAAATCCAAGGTTCTAAGGCAGTGTCTAATGTCAGTAATGGACTGGGTGAGGGGGAATAAACTGAAGCTTAATGCAGACAATGGAAATTCTCCTGTTCAGTCGAAAGGCAGGACAGGGAACAGGGGGTCAGGCCGTATCAGATGGGGTTACATTCCGCTTGAAGACTCAGGTTCATAGTTTGGGAGTACAACTGTGTTTAGGCTTGAACTAGGATGCTTAGGTTTCAGCAGTTACTACGAGTTGGCTCTGGCCATGATGACACTTGCCTTAGCTACATCCTGTTTGGATAACTATAATGCATCCTATGTGAGGCTGCCTTTGAAGATTGTTTGGAAACTTCATCTGGTCCAGAACGCTGCAGCCAGGCTGTTGACCGTGTCTGGTTATGTGGGGCGTGCAACGCCTGTGCTACAACTGCTTCACCGGCCGCCGGTGTGTTTCTGTTGACAATTCAAAGTGCTTTGTGACCTATAAAGCCCTACACAACTTGGGATCAGGCTATTTGAAAGACTACATTCTCCCTGATGAGCCTGTCTGGGTTTTAAGATTCACAGCCCCACCACCAGCAGAAGCACAGTCCCAGCAGCATTTGGCAGCAACTCAAGGGAAACCTTTTCAGTTGCTGCTCCCAGTCTATGCAACCTTCCAAGGAAGACAAGGCTAGCTCCCACTATTATCCTTCTGCCAGTAGACAAAGACATTTTTATTCAGACAGGCAATTTGGCCGTTAAGCTGTGTTGTTTTCTAAACTGAGTTTCAACTAGTGGGTGCACTTTATTTGTTTTCAATTATTGTTCTTTTAAACTGATGTGTCATAACTGAAGCAGCTATGTTTTGAATACATTACATTTTATGCCTATTTTATCACTGAAAGCATAAAGCCAACCTTTACATTTGGTACCTATTTAAAAAAACACACAGTCAAATTCCAGTTGTGGAAAAATGTCCTACCCAATATGATAATCAGAGCTTAAGTGGAAACTGAATCCATTGAGAGCCAAGAAAAAATTAATAATAATTAAGACGTCAGTACCAGTTGGCTACACCTGGCTACACCTGTATGCTGTGACCATTTCTGAAGTTTCAGAAAAAGAGAGAAAACACAGGGCAAACTCAAGTTATTTTTGAAGCCCGAGGTGGAAAAGCAAATGGTCCCCTGCCCCTATCAAAAGTTATTTTGGCAACCTGAGGCAGAAAATCCCACAAGCACCTCTCCCCCTTCCTGGTAGAAAAAATACAATGAGAGTAAATTAAATAATTAAGCTTGCTGCCCTTTCATGACACTCAGTATCAACTGCTTGAGGCAGCTGTCTCACTCTTCCTAATGGCCAGCCCATAAGTTACTATTCTTCTCTCTTTCTTAACTATCTGAAGAATGTTTTTGATAGAAGGAATTCATAGCATCTATGTTTTGCTGGTCACTGTGGGTCAAAGGTGACAGAGGGAGTAAAGAAGCTTGAAAAAAGCCACTTGTAACTGAAGAAATGGATAACATGAATATTCCAGACTCCTCAAACAAAGAAAAAGTGAGGAGAAAGAGTGAATTCGAAGTCACTGTTTTAGGGTGACCATATGAAAAGGAGGACAGGGCTCCTGTATCTTTAACAGTTCTACTGAAAAGGCAATTTCAGCAGGTGTCGTTTGTATATATGGGGAACCTGGGGAAATTTCCTCTTCATCACAACAGTTAAAGCTGCAGGTGCCCTGCCCTCTTTTAAATCTGGTCACTGTAGTATAGCTCCTGCAGCTTTAACTGTGGCGCTGAAGAGGGAATTTCACCAGGATCTCCATATATACAAATGACCCCTCTAAAATTCCCTTTTCTATGCAACTGTTAAAGATACAAGAGCCCTGTCCTCCTTTTCATATGGTCACCCTACTGTTTGGTTATTAATTGTATTATGCTTTGGCCTTTTGCCCTATGAAATAACGCATGTGTAAGGGAAGATCATTTTCCTCTCATCTAATACATGAAGTGTGAATAAAGCATGTTAGATCTAACCTAATTACCAACACACACACACACACACACACACACACACACACACATATATACACACAACAGTAACACCAATTCCCAGACTGACTGTTGCCCAATCTTTCTCAAGCACGTTACAGCATAACTGGTAGAGTACATTTTAAAGATAACTACTACACAACATAATTAGAGAAATGAATGGAAACAAATGCGTTTTGGCATAATGTATCTCTCCAACCAGGAATTAAACACAATAAGGAGCAATCAGTTAAGTTTTAAAAGCTATCATGCTCTTCATGAGTAATATAATGAATGCATATCAACAGCATGTCTTAGGACACCCTTCGACATTACCTTCATGGTACAGAAACACTGAAATGCTGCTGCTTCCATCACAAAGGGACATCCTGGATCACATGGAAGAAGTTCATAAAGTGTGTGCTTCCCACGACAACTATGTTTTAAATTCTCCCCTCATGGCCATGTGTGTGATATATATATATATATATATATATATATATATATATATATATCTCCCAACCTTTCATACAAGGAGCTCAGGGTGGCTAAGCGACACCCTGTGAAAGAAGTTAATCTTAAAAATGGTCCAACACTCTATCCATAGAAGATAAGAGGCTATAGTGGGAACATTTGATCAGTTCCAGGTGCATTTCACATATATATTGTGCAGAGCACAGACTACAACCTGGCACTGTAACAAGAATCCTAAGAATCTCAAGAGCTATTTCAAACTTAACCAATATCGCACACAGCAAGCAATTCTAGGTAGTAGTAAGCATGAAGATTAAAACATGTGAGAATAGCACATATGCTAGGAACAGATTTCAAGTTAGCAAAACACACAAGCAGCAAAAAATGGCTACATGCATGATGATACTTCTACCAAGTAGTCATTCCCCTGAGTCAATACTTGGTAGAAGCACCTTTGGCAGCAATTAAGGCCGTAGCCAGACCTAAGGTTTATCCCAGGATCATCCAGGGTTCGTCCCTGCCTGAGCGCTGGATGCCCTGTGTGGCACTTAGATGAACAGGTTTGAACCCACGACAATCCTGGGATAAACCTTAGGTCTAGCTATGGCCTAAGTCTCTACCAGCTTTGCGCATCTGGATCCTGCAATATGTGCCCATTCTTGTTGGCAAAATTGCTCAAGCTCTGTTACAGGTTGGATGGGGACTGTTGGTGAACAGCAATTTTCAAGTCTTCAATTGAGATTTTCAATTGGGTTAAGGTCTGGGCTTTGACTGGGCCATTCTAATACATCCAGGTTCTTGTTTTAAAACCATTCCAGTGTAACTCTGGCTGTGTGTTTAGGGTCATTGTTGTGCTGGAAGGTGAACCTCTGCCGCAGCCCCAGGTCCCTTTCAGACTGAAACAGGTTTTCCTCCAGAATTGCCCTGTGTTTGGCTCCATCCATCATGCCCTCAATCCTGACCAGCTTCCCGCTCCCTGCCAATGAAAAGAATCCCCACAACATGATGCTGCCACCACCATGCTTCACCATAGGGATGGTGTTCTCAGGATGATAACCACTTTTGGCTTTGTGCCACACAAAATGCTTTACACTAAAGCCAAAGAGTTCAATGTTGGTCTCATCATACCAGGGTATCTTTTTCCACATGTTTGCTGTGCCTCCCACATGCCTTTTGGCTAAATCCAAAAGGGATTTGATGGTGGGGGAGGGGGTCCCCCAACAATGGTGTTCTTCTCGCCACTCTTCCATAAAGCCCAGCTTTGTGGAGCATCCAGGTGATAGTTGTCCCATGGACGGTTTCTCCCACATCAGCTGTGGATCTCTACAGCTGCTTCAGAGTTACTATTGGACTCTTGGTTGCTTCTCTGACTAACACCCTCCTTACACTTTCACTGGGCCTGTTGAGATGAGGCTCTGTGGTTAGCAAAACTGTGGTTCTCTGGGGTTAGCATTAACCACAAGCCGTGCTGTTGCACACAACACTTTAAGCCACGGTTAGAGCCGCTAACCCTGCTGCAGGCAGTACAACTGTAGCTAGTGAGTGAGCAGGGTTTAGCAAAACGCATTGCACAAGTCACCTTAAACCAAAAGCCCTAACCAGCAGGGTTTAAGGTGTCTTCTGAATAAGTTTAGGTGGACAGTCTTCTCTAGGCAGAGGTCCGCTTGTGCCATATTCTTTCCATTTTGTAAATGGTGCTCCAGTGGATGTTCATAGCTTGGGATTATTATTATTTTATAACCCAGTCCTCCTTGGTGCTTCTCCAGAACTTTTTCCCAGACTTGTTTTGATAGCTGCTACTATAATGTGCTATACAATTGGTTGCCCGTGAAAATGGTTTGGAATCTTAAGCTAGTACAGAATGCAGCTGCCCAAACACTGAATGGTATGCTCATTTGACCAGCTGTACCAGCTGCACTGGTTGCCAGTGTATTTCAAGCCCAATTTAAAGTGCTGGCTTTAACCTTCAAAGCCTCAAATGGTTTTGGCCCAAATTACTTAAAGGACCACCTTCTCCCACACCAGCCTGCCTACACTCTGAGATCATCAGCAGAAGCCCTTCTCACTTTCTTGCCATCAAAAATGGTTAGGATGATGAGCACAAGGGAAAGCGCCTTAACAGTGGTAGCCCCACACCTCTGGAATCAGGTTCCATCAGGAGTTTGTCAGGTCCCTTCCGGGCAGGTCTTCATGAAGGCTCTGAAGACCCACTCATTTTTGCTGGCCTTTCACTCCATGCTTTTTATTGGTGATATATGTTTTAATAGATTTTTTACTGAATATTTACTGAAATGTATTGTATTTATTTATTTATTTTATTTATTTATTAAACTTATATACTGCTCCCATAGCCAGGGCTCTCTGGGTGGTTTACAAAACTGGTTGTACTGGTTTTGCACTTTTTTTTAATTTAATTTTGTATGCTGCCTTCAGTGGTTCTACTATTAAAGGTGTCCTAAAAATAATTTTAAATAAATTTTAAAAATTAATCAAAATAATTTTAAACTGTGGGGTTTCCAGATTTGTGTTTACCTTGCAAACATGGGTATGAAATGTATAGGGGGGAACTGACAGGGAGTTGGGAGCTGATATAAAAAGATTGCATCTCCCATTTGATTTCCATCTTTGGAATCAGGCAATATGGGGAGGGCAAAGAAGAATACAGGGGGGGGGGGAACTACATTATACAAAAATAGGGAAGTCAGAGGAATCCAATTGGAGGGTAAAGCTCAATGAGCTTTCATTGGCTCAGCTCCCTGGACTTCAAGTCAGGCCAGATGACAGAATTTCCATAACATATTGCATAAAAAATATTTGCACACATTACTGCTGGCAATTGCGCAAATCTGCATAATTTGCTCAAATTACAGCCATCATTTGTGCAAATTGTGCAAGGCTGCACAATTTCCAGTCAAATTTTGTGGAAATGGCGCCCGCAGACACATCGGGGATCCAATTTGCACAAATGGTGTCCACAGGTGCCACGTCAGAGAAATTACAATTAGGTGGGGGGAAACGATTACGTTCCTGGTTTTCAGGAAATGCAAATGCAAGATGAGCCTAAGAAAGTGGATTCCTGCATTGAGCAGGGGGGTTGAACTCGATGGCCTTATAGGCCCCTTCCAACTCTGCTATTCTATGATTCTATGATTCAAGGGCTGGATTTCCACATGGTGGCCATCACTATAAAATAATGCAAATAAAAATTAAAGAAAAAATATTAGATAAGGATCAAATCCAGAATGGTAGAAAGCATTTCTGTAGATTTAGAAAACAAAACACCAAGAAGCTCCATTGCAAGATGAAATGCATTATACAAATAAGTCAAAAAATACTATGCTATTCCCCAGGGAGAAAGAAGTCATCTTAATCGTCACCATATCTGAGTCATAGACAAGTAAATGGAAAAGTACAGTTAGGTCATTATATCACATTTTCCTTGGTCTGGTTCCCCACAGCCAACAAGTATAAGATGTATGTGCTAAGCTAAGGTGTATTTTGAATGTAGCACATTACAGCCCAATTGCTTAAGAGGAAAAGGTTCAAATGTTTTCCAGTACACTATTGCTCTAAATCAGTGGTTCCCAATTGGTGGTCTGCAGACCCCAGGGGGTCCGTGTAACCCACCCAGGGGGTCCTTGGCACCATTCACATATTAGTTCTGCAAGGTCCGCATTTTAATAAAAGCACCTGCGTGATTTAGCTACTAGCTTCAGAGATTACTTCCCTGTACCTAATCCTGAAAACTCATGGATAAGGAATCCTTTTGAATGTGGTGATGCACAACTAACAATTCTATCTGTGGAAGAGCAAGATGCACTTGTTGACGTGACTTGTGATGGTTCATTGAAATCATTTTTCAAAGAATATAGACTGGACCAATTCTGGGTGAATTTTTTTTCTGATTATAAGAAGTTAGGTGAAAAAGCTTTGAAACATCTAGTTCCCCTTTGTTCCACATATCTTTGTGAACAAACATTTTTGACATTTTGTTATATGATGAACAAGTATAGAAATCGGCTCAATGTTGATCCAGATTTGAGATTAAAAGTAGGAAATATTGAACCGGATGTGGAAGGGATTATTCGGGACAAAAAGAGGCATGATTTCTCCCATCACATTTAGGTTTAGTAGCTGCTAGACATGTCATAATTTGTTCAATTGTAAACTAGATGTTAGTAAAATTAAATTCGTCTTTATAGTCCTAACTAAATCATTGTCATTTTTGCGTATTAGTACCACAAATATCACAAATTTTATGGTCTGTTTTTTAGTATACCTAAAATCATTTGCTTATTAGGGACTACCCATTATTTTCTCCAAAAAATGGCTTCGCACAGGTAACTACCATAGAGATAACAACATTTTCAAAAGTAGGGGGTCCTTGGTTTGGCATTTGAAAAACAAGGGGTCCGCAGTACTTAGCTAATTGGGAACCACTGCTATAAATTGAAGGGGGATTTCAGGACCACTCAAAGTAGTCCAGTTCAGACGCATCCCAACAAAGGAAACTACAGGCACTTTATTCTAAAGTCAGAGTAGTTCATTCTAATGTGGCCAGCATTTGTAACAGGCATGTTCTTAGGGGCTTCAGATAGCTTTGTGTGTTTTTTTACTTGAGACAACATAATTGCAGACTCCAAAATCCATGCAGAATGCACTATTGTAGGGCTGAATAAGCAGATGGCAAGAACTAAATCTGATTTTATATCTTGTGACATTGGGGGTGGTTGGGAGGAGGGGAGACTCCCTCAGGATCAAGTCATGGAATCATAGAATAGTAGAGTTGGAAGGGGCCTATAAGGCCATTGAGTCCAACCCCCTGCTCAATGCAGGAATCCACCTTAAAGCATACCTGACAGGTGGTTCTCTAACTGCCTCTTGAAGACCTCTAGTGTGGGAGAGCCCACAACCTCCCTAGGTAACTGGCTCCATTGTCGTACTGCTCTTACACTCAGGAAGATTTTCCTGATGTCCAGAGCTATGGTCCTGATGCCAGAGAGTCGGCATTGTACCACATTTGTGGTATTGCACCAGCAACGGAATCTGACTATAGCCCAGAGATCTGAAGTTTTCTCCCTATAGAATTTGGAGCATGGAATCTCTTTTTAAATCTAATTTGCTCCTAGGCCAAGAAGTGACTCAGTAGCCCCTGGCACTACTCCCTTCCCACTGCAATGGTGCCACAAGACAGCCAATGCAACCCTATATGGCTTTCCTAGTAACAAAGGATGAGGTAAGCGGATTTTCCTTAGCGACTCAGGGTTAAAAGATGCTGAGTTAGCTGTGGTAGGGTAAGCTGCTGTTTGTGCCATGCCACAGCAAGCCACCTCGGTGATGTGGACACTTTCATGGAAGTATTACATGTACATCTCAATACAGAATAATTGTAAAGAAAACCACTGCATATTGGAAAGGGCAGTGATACAAATGGTCTCTAGTCAGCGAAAAAACCCTGCCATAATAAATTTGTTATTCTTTAAGATAAAATTTGACTGCTGGTGGCTGTTTCCTATCCAAAAATTAACTTCTCAGCACAGGTCCGATTGCCGTCTGTATGGCTTGATGTTCAAATATACTGTGGCCACAGCTAGACCTAAGGTTTATCTCTGGATCATCCAGGGGTCAAACCTGTTCATCTAGGTGACACACAGGGGATCCAGTGCTCAGGCAGGGGTGTACCCTGGATGATCCCAGGACAAACCTTAGGTCTAGCTGTGGCCTGTGTAGTCATCTTCCTGTTTGATTGTTGTTTTCACCAGTCCTGGAAAGTCTAATGATTTAGGGTACTTTTTGACAGATGTTTGAAGTGTTATTCTCACATGGAAGACATATTTTGAATGTTATTCCATACACACAGGTATATGGTGAAAAAAGTCTGTAAATGATACAGTCAAAGAGCCATTAAATGCAAAAGCGTTGCATCAGTTCTGTCACATTTCTAGGCAAAAAGAAGGACCTACTCAATGAAGCAGATAGCATAGAGAATTCTTCTTGGGAGAAAAGTAAGACTGGGTGGAGACAACAACAAAGAGGAAGAAAAAAAGGCATACACTCTAGTTGCATGATACTTAAAAGAAATGTTTTTAATAGTGAACTGGGTGGCTTAAATACGCTTGAAAGCTGGAGGCTCAAGGCAAAGATCACAGCCAGACACTATGCAGGCAGACACTGTGTAAACTTCTGTACACAGCCTTGCCAAACATATCTTGCTCTTAAGACACAGCCTATCCAAAAATGCTCTCCTCATGAACAAGAAGTAGAAATGCACTTTAGATGATTTATTTTTATGCTTTCAGAAATGTGACCCGAGTAAGTCATTCCAAAATGGAATGATGGGGAAGTTACTATTCCCTCTCGTTCTCATTTGTGCAATAAGTACTTTAGTAAATGTTTTTCTCCTAATTTACTTAAAGGTTTACTTTGTTTGCTTGTTTTGCTTGGCTTCACATAATAAAAGCAACTACTACTGCATTGAGATTCTACGTTCTGGTGGGATGTTTTAAAGTGTCCCATAAAAGTATGCTTATTAATAGATCAGGAATGCACTATCATTGTATCCTCAGGAAGACATTAAGATGTCAGAATGTACAATTGGTGTATCTGCATTAACAGAATCTTGATACTCAAAAAAACCTCACCCACATCTCCAATTGACAACAACATACCATATGAAGTAGGCATTTGGGGCCATTCCATATGATTTTTAGGAGGTTTTTTATTTTTGTTTTTTGCAGCCTATTAACTTGGTACAGATGCAAGGCCAAACCATGGTTCAGTATTACATGAAAAACCAAGAAGATAGGAATCAAATTCCAAGTCATTACATGGTCTTAGACAACTCCTCTCTCTTCCCACTTCAGTTTCCCATCTTTAAAACACAAATAAGAACTGTCCAAAACTGCAGATACAACATTTTATTTCTATTATATAAGAGCCAAGCAAGTCCATCAACTTTGAAGCATCATGCCCAAAAGACATATCCTTTTATTCCAGTATTATTAATGTAGAGTAATTAAGATCCCTTAGATACGTGTACATAACCATGATTTTTTTTTTAAAAAAACCCTCTCCATTCATACAGGCCCATTCAAATAGGGGGAACATCTACTAATCATTTACCTCAAGGGTGTGCAATTTGTAACCCTCCAGCTGTTTTGTCCTACAACTTCCATCAGTCCTAGCCAGCACAGCCAATGGTGAGGAACCATGGTAGTTGTAGGACAAAACATCTAGAAGGTCACAAGTTGCCCATCCCTGGTTTAACTACACAGCAAATGAATAAGATAATCCTTGTTAACCAGTCTAGAATATGCATCTTAATAACCAAAATGTATGGTATCCAAGCAGTTTTTAAAATGTAAACAAAAAACACACCATCCTTAAAGGGTCAGACTCTCTAAGCACTCATTCTAAGTGGCCTTCAGCTCATTCTACCTATTTGCCAAGTCTCGTCCCTTCTTTCTCTGCAAAACTCCAGCACCCCCAAAGGCCATACTTTGGGGAACCTTGACCAACCGAACGCTCCTGTTGTAGGGTAAGCGCTGTTAGTCTCATAAGCACTGTTCGCATACCAGAAATGCTACACAAAATACTCAATAGGAAATTTTACTAGACCAAACACTCCACAGAATGCAGCAGTATCTTAACTAAAGGCCATGCAAACAGACGTATCAACTATTGCACTATTTTAAATGACCAGGAGAACAGGAACTATATCAGCCCATCCATTTTGCTAGATATAGGCTGTTTTGTACTGGCCGGCAGAACTGAGAAGTCCTATTACCCAACCATTGAGAGGCAGACTAATGTCACAGAACTTCCCGTTAACTATTCCGTATGCACAACACCAATTCTGGCAAGCCATAGAGATCTTACATTTTCACAGCCACTTATTTCCCTCTGTGGCCACATTTGTCTGATGGGGGCTACTAGACTAAACATTTTTGCTGGCAAACTCTATTTGTTGATATTTCTAACTCCCATTTAAAGAGTATGAAACCCAACCTTTCCCTAAAACTATTATAAATAATTAGAAGACCACTGAAGTATGGAACAGAAGCTTAAGTGAATATTCATATTTCATGACAGGGTCCACAAGCAATGCTAATTAACCCCCATTAACATGAATCTGTCACTATCAGCTTCTGCCAGTTAACTTCCCTGACCTTCTCCATCTTCCACCTTGTTACTCTACGGCGAGAGTCAAGAAAAGAGACTCCAGCTGTTCTAAGCTGACAAGGGGTAATTTACATTTGGCCTTCATTAAGAGACAGAAAGCATCATTGAGACCAAATGTACAAGCCAGACTGGTGGAGGTTATAAAAAATTCAAGTGACACACATTTTTCCCTTTCATCTGACAGTTGGTATTAAGAAACTATATATCAACACGAGCCACATAAAATTTAAACTAAAGAGAGGGCAATAGAATCATGTGACTCTATGAACAGACTGCCGTCTGTCTCCTCAAGGGCTACTTCATACAGATGAAACAAGTCAACTCAGGGGGCAATTGTGGAGGCTTGGTGAAAGGGTGGTATACTTTATTACTCCAAGTAATCACAGAAAACAGTGCTGGTAGGGGGCCTTTATCATAAGTAGGAATCCTTTGGGTAGAGTGGGAAATAGAATACTACTTTTATAAATAAAAAATACATGCACAACATTATCATTGCCAATTACTGTCATCATTATCATATGCACTGTCACCTTAATTGATTAATATCTTTGGATGCCCATATGGAAATGACCTCAAGAAGTCTTTCAATCAGTTGTTCTTGCCTCAGGAAATGACTCCATAGAAACTCCAACCAAATGTTTATCTAACCTACTCTTAAAGACATCTCCAATTATGTGTGTGGGTGTGTCCTTCCAACACCTTTTGGCAACAGGAGGACACAAAAGGGATCTTCACATAGAGATTATCTGTTTGTTGTTCCAATCCTATCCTAAAATCAAACAGGTAGTGCCTGCATCCAGCTTGCCTATCTGCAAATACCGTTGATGATACCGTTGATGCATACTAAGAATTGCCATGATAAGTTAACCAAAGACCTAGCCATTCTAGTGCAGTGTCACCAACACTGAGCAGCTAGATGCCCCTGAGGTGATCACAAACAGGGCATGATGAAGGTAGCTATCTTCTGTTTGTCACTAACACTTGGCAATTAGATAATCTTTGAAGTTGGAAGTTCTATTCTTACCTATCATACTAAGAGTCATCAACAGACATTGCTGTCAGTGACTTTTAGCATGTTTCTGGACATCACAACTGGTACCAAAACAAAAACAAAAAACAGAAGCATTAGGCAAGGAAATATTTACTTACTTTTGTCCTGAACCTATTGACAAAGTCACTTTCCGTGGATGACACCAACCCCTAGTGTTTTGCTAGCAAGAGAGAAAATATCCTCTCTATTCACTCTCTCCCCAAGCTTCATGTACATCTTATTGACCCCTGCCAGCTTCTCTTTTATTCCCCTATGCTAAAAAGCCCCATGTTTCTATGCTTTCCTTATTGGGAAGATGCTCTATTTCTACCCCAAGCCAGTCTTCTCCAACTTTACTATATTCTTCTTGGGATGGGGTGTACCCAAAATGTAGATGCCCACTTCTGTAAATGCTTTGGTATCTTTAACATAATGGTTCCCATTCCTTATCAGTCACCAGTGTACATGGTATAGTCTGCTAATTTTGCCTGGTCTTCCACCTGCATTACCATAGAGACCTTACTCATTCATGCCACAGCAAATGAGAAGAGATGGCACCAATACGGGGTAAAAGGTAGGGGACCAGATTTTCTGCTGAGCTCTGCATCTCCTTCCTGTTACATACCGTTCAGGCTGCTAAAGCACCAATACAGTCAATTACTAGGAATCCCAGTTGCAAACTCCAAGGTGGATAAAACACATGCACACACGTGGAGGAGCTGGTCACATCACTCTCCAATGTAGGCTTGATCTCATTTTCCTAAAGCCAAATATACAAGATGCCAGGCCCTCCAACAGAGAACAAAGGCTTATACAAAACACAGTGACTACAAAGAATTATCATGTAAGCAATCTAACTACTCAGAAATAGCCAATATAAAAACAGAAATCCTCAGAAGATTTTTCCAAAGGACTCACAATGTTAATGTTGTTACTGTTTTTCATAGCAAGAATTTCCCTCCTCCCACAACAAGAACAGTGAAATGCTTTTAAGGTTTTATCATCACTGAACATAGGTTACAGGTTAGAAGAATCAAGACTTCTTGGCAGACAACCAAAATTCTATTGCATTTTTAGACACACTCACTTCTTTCATCCACAGCAACTTAGGCGGCTGCATCTCAACAGACATTGCACCACCAACAAAGCAGAAGACATTGTGCTGTGTCCCATTGATGCGTGCCACTTGATCAGCTGCACGATGGTCCATCCACATGATAATGTTTCTGTTGCATTCTCCTTATAAAACAAGGCCAAATTTAGAGTTATTTTTTGTTTAATTTAGAGAAGTGCAGCCTATGCCCCCAATTTATTTAGTGCATAATCTTTCTTCCATCATGGAATTCAAGGTGCCATGGAGTGGTCTCCCATGCAAGCATAGACCAGTCCCAGACCTGCTTAAAGACAGGTTGTTTACCTATAAGTGCAGTTATAACCTATAACTGCGCACCTGCGCAGAAGCAAAGTAATACCTGCCACGAGGTAGGAGTGTGGTTTGTGTGATACCATAGGCGGCCGTTCGAAGAACTAGTTACAGGTAAGCAACCTGTCTTTTTTCTTTGAGATCTCTGTGAAGGCCTACCTATTGGTAAATTAGCAAGCTTACTTACCAGAGGTGGAACACTTGCTAACAAGCCAAAGAACTGAATATGATCCTTCCAGAAGAAGCATTGTCCTTGGCCCAGACATATAGACCCTGTTCAGATGACAGGCTAAGCCATGGTGGTTAAGCATTTTGAGCAAAACATTATGGCTTAGCATATCAAGTGAACCATGACTTAGCATATTGTGTGAACCATTCCTAACCATGGTGGCTACATAATCATGGTTTTAAAATGTTCACTAACCATTTGCTTCAAAAGTAGCCTAACAATGGCTTAGGGTGTTGTCTGAACAGTCCCATTGCTAGTAGTAGCAGATTAATGTTGATGGATGGGATTACATAGTTTTTACTTTAGGCAAAATCTGGTGGCAATTCTTGCTCCATGAAGGAACAAATGGGCTGTGGTTTTCAGCAAAAGCATTTCAAACCAATCTATGTAACAGATGTCCTGGAGAACTATGTACTAACACTTTAGATCTCTGTGGCACAAGCCTTCACTACTTTAATTTCAGCTCTGCCTGCTGCATTGTTGTAACATAGATTTGATGTTGTAACATAGATTTGATGTTTTACCTTTCATTCACTTTAACACTGGACGTCTTGGGTGTTCTATTTAAAGGTCTTACCTTCAGAGTTGACTGCCAAGGGCTGGAAATGGCTATCTAGAACAACAAGGGAACAGGTCGCATCAAAACCAAGTCCTCGAATCTGGGAAATATCAATTCCTTGGATAACTTTCTAGGAAACACAAATAAGATATATACTCAGAACTGGACATAGAACACACACACACACACACCATATGATTACCTGGTTTTCAAATATTCTTGTTCAAAACATTTCAATAAATCTAAAATGGCATCAATCACATGTTCCCTGGGCTACCACTTGACTGAAGATGCACTAGCCACATATGTCCTGTTGCTGCCATCAGGGAGAGAGATTGGGGAGGTGGAACTGAGCTTACTAAATTCCACCTTTCAATCAATAAAACCATAACTAGCATAAATACAGCTAGTTGACAGCAGCACACTTAATTCAACTCGATTTTATTTATTTTGAATAGATTTTGGGCACTGGGGCAGAAATAAAGTCAGTAGGATACAATGTGAACTATGAGGTTATTGTATATCAATATGGATCACCCTTGCCCCACACACATTTTGTCAGTGTTTGGTATATTTTGTGGGCTATCCACTTTCACTCAATAAATGACACAGGCCACAGTCGTAGGAGGTGGGTGCTTATCAGGAACCTTTTGCGTATGTGCAGATTAATTCAGGTAGTGCTCTTGCTAGACATGGGGGGCATTAATTAGAGCTGATGAGAAACAGTGATTCAACGAAAAAAATGAGAAATTGACACAGTAATTTGAAGAGAACTAATTCTGTGAAATGGCTCCCTAAAACTTTGTTTTGTTGATTCTTCACATGGTTTACTTTTGGGAATAAATGCCACTGAACTCAATGACACGCATTTTGGATTAAAAACGCATAGCACTGAACTGTTGATCTTCAATTCCCCCCTCTCTTCATCCCCTAATGCAGCACAGGATACCTTTTAAACCTTTAGGTCTGCTTTTGAATAAAGCATATTTGGGTTTTTACAAGACCTTATTTTGTCAACAACAACAAGAAGTTTATTGCTTATTAGCCAGTCAGGCCATGCGCATACCGAAACATAATAAAATACTCTTCACGCCAGAGGTAATACCAAAATACAAAGTGTAAATAAAATGGCTAACAAGAGCAGGTTAAAACATCTTGTAATCCTGGACAATATTTGCTGACATATTATATTATATTAATAAGTTTAGTCTTTTATGGCTGCCAGTGACTTTCGTTTCTCCAGAGCCTGTTTGACAAACTTGGCAGTCCTATATGACGTGTAATAGTCTGTACCTGCCAGTAGTGTTAGAGTTATGCTTGCAGAGGAGATATAATTGAACCCAACAATTAAAGGCTCAAGATATTGTTTCCTCAGCTCTGCGTACAATGGGCACTTTGCTAGGAAGGTTACCATGTCCTCTGCCTTAAGACAGCCAGCTGGGCAACCTGCTTTTACACTATGGCGGGACCTATAGCCTGCCTTCCCCTCCATATCATTTCACTGAAAATATTTTTGACAAATTAAAAGAACCTATTTCAATGTGAGCGAAACAGCTTAGAGATGATCCTTGTCATTTCAAGTCAGTCTTAGTTTTAATATCCTTTTTTATTCACATAAACACTTCAGTAAAACTTAAGGCACTATCTTTTGCATGTTTAGACGGCGGGGGGGGGGGGGGGAGTCGTATAAATCCCAGCATTCCCCAGCTGGCTGGCTGGGGGAATGGTGGAATTTGTAGGATGTTTTTCTGTCTAAACATGCAAAGGATTGTGTCCTTAGATAGAAAAAAAGGAGTGAGGAGTAGGAAGAAGAGCATTCTATTTCATTGCCCATATAGCAATTGCTCTGGGGCCATCCCCATCTTCCTCTCTCTCCTTTAAGACACTCACTGCAGAGTATGGCTCATGAATGTTTGAAAAGGCTGATCAATAGCAAGAGAACAGTAAACTGTCTAACTACGAATTACCAAGCATCTCATGCATATTTAAAGAGCTCGCCTTAGTACATTGAGCAGTCCAAGTCCACAGCTTTTCATACAGGACTACCCACCCCACCCTGATGCTCACTGCCAATCCAGGTCATAATAGCCACAAAGAACATCTCTTGATTAACTAATGAAACACAGGAGACAGAGCAGAGCAATGGTCCTGTATTTTATATTCACTACACTATGCTTTAGTTCAGCTTTTCAGTATGGAGAATCATGGTACATATGGCAGCAATGGCAATTCTCTATAAACACACACACACACTTTATACTAAAAAGAAAAATAATTATATTACCCAGATGTTCCGCTCATAGGGAAAGGGATATGCCACAAGTCAAACCTATTGCACTGGAACAATAGAATATGTCGAACATGTCGTTTTGCATTGTAACATGTATGAGAAATACAGAAAGAAGCAAATCATTCCATTATTAACCGCCTTTTCTGGATGTAACCCCCACAACTTTAGTATTAATTTGTTTAAGGGATGTGACCTCCCATATTACTGAAAGGGTCTCTAAGGGCCTTGCTAGACCCAGCCGGATAAGCCGGCAGGGAGGCGGGGCGACGGCGCGCCACCTAGACGGCCGACGCGCAGGGACTACGGAAGCCCTGCAGCGTCGGCCATTTTTTTTTTTTTTTTTTTTTTAGTTAAAGGGGCCATGTGCGCCCCGAAGACTCCGGAGAAGGTAAGCGCCTTTTTAAAAAAAATTAAGGCCCCCCCGCTCCTGATCCCCCATCATCCCTGATGCTTCCCTGCCCACTCTTTCCCCGCCCGTCCTCCCTCTCCCCGATGCCCGTGTCGCCCATCCTCCCTCTCCCCGATGTCCGTGTCGCCCGTCCTCCCTCTCCCCGATGTCCGTGCCGCCCGTCCTCCCTCTCCCCGATGTCCGTGCTGCCCGTCCTCCCTCTCCCTGATGCCATCCCGGTGCCCGGCCTTCTCCCCTCCCTCTCCTGCAGGGTCCGGCCTTCCCCCCCCCCCGGATCCCCCCAGTCCGTGGCTTTTCCTAGCTACTCGCGAGTAAGCGAGTAGCCGCAAAAAGCCACGGACCTTGCTAGACATTCCGCAGCCCCGGCCTCAGGCCAGGGCTGCGGAAAAGGCGCGCCATAAGCGACTTTGCTTATGACGCGTTAAGGGAGGCTTCAGTGCGGCCTGACCCCGGATTCCCCTGTGCATCATCTGGACGCACAGCAGGGAAACCGGGCCTCACAGTGCGCTAAGGCCTCGTCTAGCAAGGCCCTAAGTTTTTTATGACCTCAATGCAAATTAGAAAAGTAATGTTGCAATCCTCCTGAGAGAAGGAACTTAACAAAGCTGTATTTTGTTTTTATGTCACTTTTTATCTATCCTTTGTATATTTTATATTGATTTTGCTGGTCTGCAAACGTAATAAATAAATAAATAAATGATGGATTGATTATAATTGCTTACACACAATGAAGGGGTGAGTGAGTGAGTGTGTGTACACATAAATGAACACACGTACCTTAACAAGATTCATCCCCCCACAGTGTAACATATTGTTAATTTTCCTCAATTTTGTATGCAGAAGCTTTCCTCTGCATGATTTGTGCCAGCACACAATATTTTTGACTTCCAAAAACTCACTTGTAAGAACAAAAAACAAAACAAACAAACAAAACCCGAGACTAATATCTGTTGCAAAAAGAGACTCCTGTACAGTTGATTTATTCACTTTTGGAATTTAACACCTCCCCATCACCACCCACCCCAGGTAATTATATTTTCTCCCTGGGTTTCTACATCAGCAAAAGATTTCTACCCCAAAGTTGTCATTTTCTCCTGCCTGAAAAGCCACACACCCTTCTCCCTCCAATTCTGAATATTAGAAGCTAAACTCTCCCAGAAGCTTTCTTACAACAGCCATTTATCAGTAAACCCCACCATTCTTACTCCAACCACAGATTAAAGAGAGGCACAAGCTGAGAGCCACTTCATTAAAGTTTCTCAGTAAAACTCTGCCATACGTATCAGGAGGAACACAAAGAAAAAAACCTAGCTAGCAACAGAGGATATGGAAGAGGCAGACATATAAATGAGACACAGAGATAGAGCTGTGATGGGTATAAGGGGTATATGTCAGAAGCTGCTGTCAATCTTTGAACCTATCCATTGTATGGACATGTCTAGAATATGGAAGCTCACATTTTCTGAAAAGAAGCAGACAAGTCATTGGCTGGCAAATCTCACATTCTCTCAGTTCTCCTAGAATCTTGCACCACTTGCACGGCTACATGAGATAAAATGGTTCAAGGTGACAAAGGCAGCAGAGAATTGTCAAACCTCATTAGACAAGTTGCCTCACAGCTTGTAGTATACGATTCATAGTGAATGTCTATTCTGTACCTTTGTGACTATACAGCAAGCAGCCCAGATGTCATCAGAAGATTGCTCATAGTGGCCAGGTTGCGGTGACCAAATTTGAATTGGCTGGTCTGCATAAGCCACTACCGTCCCAAACTGGTCTACCAAAGCCGCACGGACACTTGCTGTGCCAACGTCAATTCCCACATAGTAATTTACTGGATCCAGGTTCTCGCTTTGCATTTTGAGCAGACCTTTGGATGATAGGGAAACAAAAACTGATTTTTAAAAAATACACTTTATTTTAGATAAAACTTTATTATTTAAAGACCACTGTTCAGTTTTCCAATAGATTCTTAACATGAATTTTAAAATTCATTATACATTATACTTACCTTGTGAACTGCTTTATGATCTTTACTACAGTTCAGACATAGGAAGTAAGGCTGACAAACAAACATACCAGAATTGCACAAATAAAATCTATTCTACTTATTACACAAGGCAATCCCTTCTCCCTGGAGTGTTCGTGTGTGAGACATTTATATATCTGTTAAGCATTCACACTTTATAAATGTAATGCAGCCCTTGGTTTATGGCAGAGGTGAGAGCTGATTAAAGGCTCATCTGTCTATCAAGTCTACCACTAATGGACTTTTTAAATTCTTCTTCATAGATCTGACCTGTAGGCATAAAACATTGATAAATATGTAAATAATAAATATCCACAAAATATTTCAAAGAATGTGTTTTATTGAAAGATAATACCATTCATGTGTTCTTCTGTGCTAAATGTTTGGATTCAATTGGCAAGTTGTAAATACCTGTCAATTTAGTTTTGATAAAGTCTTAGAGCATAGACCCATCTCACTTATGCACACTGTTGTTTTGTATATTGTAGTCAAATGTTACAGTAGCAGTAAAAATATTACTTATTTTATGTTTATCAGTATTTCAGAATGACTGCTGCTCTGGTTTTGGAATTCCTTTATACTGTGATAATGATAGTTAAGACTAAGCAATACATATTTTCATTTAACTCTCCCAGCAAATACAAAAAGTATGGTGCATTCCGAATAAACATGGGACTCACAGCCAAGTCAAGGCTGTCCCCTGCAGAAGCAGAAGTTCTTAGACCAACCTACAAGCTGAACACTTTAATTTAAATTGACTCATAAACCAGTTCTGCCTGAGGGCCCCTTCTCACTTTACAATTTATATACACAGGAGTGTTTATACTAGTCACCAGTGATGAATACTAGTAAAGGAAGGATTTATACTCCTAAGAGTTACCCCTGAGTCAGGCACTGGTATGCTGAGAATTTAGGAGTGTTTTGGTATATTCGGGTAGGGGCATTTATATTCCCGACTCACATGACAATATGGCTATAACATTTTCCTATTTACATTTATCACAAATATTATTCACGAATTGTGGTAATGGCCATATTCAGACACAACGCTAAACCTATTTTGTTTAGCTTAACTTTGGTTTCTTTGTATATCTGAACCTACCCTGACCAACTATGGTTTCTTGGTAGCCAATAAATCATGATATGAAACCATCATTTAAAGTTGGCTTGTGAATATTGGTTTGCATTAATCTTGGTTTGTCAATGTCTCATGACAAAACAAAATTAACCTACAGCTAGAATTCTAAATCATTGAATAATCTCTATATCTATACAATGATCCATCACCTGTGCTGCATTGCAACTATTTTGTTCTTCGTCTCACAATCCAACTTGCAGATGATGAGTATCATTCAGTTTATAGGTTCCTCAAACAATAATAGAGCTTGAGCAACTTCTTTAAAAATATTATAGATTCGTTTATCATCATTTTGCACCACTTCTAACAAAAGCTTTCTGAGTTGTTCAAAGGGCAACATTCCTTTAACTCAATTCAATATTCTTGCAAAGACATTGTTTTACTCTGTACAGCACCATGTACATTGATGGTGCTATATAAATTAATAATAATAATAATAATAATAATAATAATGATGTTAAGAGCAGTACTAGAGTATAATATATCTGAGAGTTCACATACATGACATCTGGATCCACAAAAAAAGCACTGAATTCTCCAGTGTGTCTCTTTTCTGGAGTCAAGGGTTCTGAATTGGTTTTGCCTATCGGCTATTGGGCAGTATAGAAATGTAATAAATAAATAAACAAACAAACCATTCAAGAAACCCTTTGTTTCCATCTACTCTACCCCAAAGCAGAACTACCTAGCTTTCCAAACCTGCAAAACTTCACAATCACAACTGTATTTAGATACATAGGGCTTTTCACAGATATAGCTGGTTGGAGAAGACGACACTGGGATAATTTACTTTTTGATGTAAGTGATAAGACTTATCAATATGCACAAACAAAAGAGAAATTCATCTGGCATTACTCACAGCGTAATTCGGTGAAACACAATGCTTGAAATGGGACTTAGATAATTTCCCTTTGGTCACTAAGGAGAGTTTTTAAGAACAGAGTCAACAATAGCTGCTTCCTTTATGAAACCCAGAAGAGGCAGAACTGTTTTCCAAACAAGCATTAGTGATCAAAGGTCCATAGTGCATGATAAATATTTATATAGTCCATCCAACAACAGTCTGCAGAGATATTATTAAAATTGGACACACAGGAAGCCACATGCTTCCCACTTTATCCATGAACAAATATGCCAGTTTTCTCCCACAGGGTCATTGATGAAAGCAAAATACATATACTCTTTGCAAGTCATTCCATTTTTTAAAAAAATCCTGTGCATAATTTACACCACGCAGAAACATCCACATGGTTTGGTTGACACAGAGACAACCATGATACCTGTCAAATCACCATTACTTTAAATGACCATATGGGAGTAAACAAGGGTAAAGACTACCTGACTTTCTCCCAGGGATTTCTCTCTCGCTCTCCCTCTTTTTCAATGGAAGTGGCAGCAGGGCCACAATGGAAATCCTTTCCATATCAATTTGTTTGCAGAATTACTCCTACAATCTGCATGTTGCAGAGAACTAAAGGGAGTGCTGTAGAGTATAATACCTTACTGTCATGCCGTGGGAACAGTAGTCAACCAAAACTCTGTGTGGCAGTGCATTGCCAAGAAAGAAAATTTCTAAGTTGTAGTCAAACTCCCCGAAATACAGCTTGTTTGCCATTAGCAATCTTCTCCCTGCAGACACAGTGGGCCCATTAAGACACCTTAAACCATGGTTTTAACTATGATGGTTAAGTCAGAAAGCCAGGCCATGTTCAGAAGACACTTTAAACCATGGCTTTAACCGCAGTGAATAAGGCCTTTTGCTTTATTCGCCATGGTTAAAGCCATGGTTTAAGGTGTCTTCTGAACACAGCCCAGCTTTCTGGCTTAATCACTGTGGTTAAAGCCATGGTTTAAGGTGTCTTCTGAACAGGGCCAATGTCTGACTGAAAATGACAAAGGTAAAGGATAAACTGTTCCACCCCTATCCTTATTCCAAACCTGTTGCAGAAAAAGCACTATCATAACAATTCATGGAGGCATTTCATGATAGCTATAAGCACTACGTTTGGTTTTTTTTTCTGTTTATGTAACTGTGATAACCAGAGATCCTACACCCACATTCACAGCATGCCTAGATTCAGCAGAAATATTTAACCGCTGTTAAGTACACATTCTGTGATATTGTGCTATGTTCTGGAACAGCAGACATTTCTTAGCCAGAGAAGTACCAAAGATCAACAACTATCTGAGACCAGGAAACAAATGCAAATAACAAGTCAGTGGTGGAAAGTGTAATCTTATTCATGTGTACTCAGAAGATAAACGTTTATATGATTGCAGTCAAAGTTGTGCTTTTTTAGGAATTACAAGTGGGAAAAGATCAAGACCACACTCACAACATATGACTGACAAGCTATGTTCTGGCATAGTTTCTAGTTTATCCCACAACACACACACACTTATTTTTGTCGTAATTAATCTACATTAGCCTATTAACCCAAAAAATCACAGCCTTTCTAATAACATAAGCTCTTCGATATAGTACACGGCACATAAGCTGTAGACAACCTACCAAATCTGGTAGCTGTGTATATCACAGACAGCAATGCCTAGAGATAGAATCCATGGGGAATTTCTCTTATGCATATGCCATTTACATGAATGGAAAGAGTGGAAGAGTACAATAACTTTTTCAAAATTATTGTTTCCATTACTTGGAAGTAGATAAGTTACATATGCAATGCAATTGCAGACATGACAAGATAAGGGTCCATAAAACTAGAGTATTTTAAATCACTGTGGCAAACACTAGATCCTCATCCTTCCCTTTCCTACATGCCACTTATGATCCACTTTTATTTCTTAATGTGGAAAAAAGTCAAAAGACAACACTCAATAGCTAAATAAGTAAACAGATATGAATAGAAGACAAGGGGGTAAAAACCCAAACAGAACGTAGCCAAACAAAACAGCACATTACTGAGGTTTAAATCATTCTCAAATTCTCAAAGAAAGGGAACCAGATCCTTTCAAACAATGTTTCAGGGGCAGTCTACGCACTCTTACTTGGGAATAAACTCCACTGAATTCAATGGAACTTACTTCTGAGTGAACACACCAGTCACTTTTTCTTTCTGATATTGTCCCCTTAGAGAAGGCATCAGTAAAAACTCAATTGCTGCTCTTGTATTCAGTTAAAGAAGGCATAAAGACTCTATTGCTTCTTTGACCTTTTGGGAAGGTGCTTACATGTCTTTAAATAAAACACTTTTCAGTGTTATCTTGAGAGAGGGTGGGTTTGCACAATCATGGAAGGGAAAAAAGCCGCAGTGGCTTATTCCCCCTCCCCCATGCCAGTCACGAGCCGTCTAAGGTCCAAACCCAGGCTGTAGCTAGACCTAAGGTTTATCCCAGGATTGTCCTGGGGTCAAACCTGTTCATCTAAGTGCCACACAGGGCATCCAGCGCTCAGGCAGGGCTGAACCCAGGATGATCCTGGGATAAACCTTAGGTCTAGCTACGGCCCCAGTGAGGGTAGCTGGCTGGGACGGTTTACAAACCACACTGAAACCGTAGAACAGGCCTTGGTTTTTAGGGTAGTTTGTAAAATCAATGGGCAATTAAGACTCAATAGCTTTACAAAAGACCTCCTCCTGTTAGAAATGAAAATTGCTAGATCTAGATCAAGGAAGCTGCAAGTATTTTTGGTCACTTCTTGGGGGTATGGCTATGGGGGCTGTCATGATGGGCACCTACAGTTCAAAATGTATCACTTCAGTGCATGTAAAGGAAACAATGTGTGAGCATACATATGGCATAAAAACTTAATTTGGGGGGGGAGGAATCCTATGGATAAATCCCAATCAACCTAAGACAGGAGAGGGGAAACCTTTTTCAGTCCAAGGGCCAAATTCCAATCTGGGAAAGGTCTCACAGGCCACATTGCATCTCTGGGTGGGGCCCAAGGCAGAGTAGGCACAGTCAAAATGCAATTCTTACCCATTTTAAGCCTATTCAGAAGCAAGCAGGATAAGCCTCTGCATGACTACTTACGCAGAAGTAAGCAGGACTGATTCAAAATACCAAGTCTCTGCATGTTTACTCATAAGTAAGCAAGGCTGAAACACTCTGCAACATTTTTTAAATAACACCCCAAATATCAAGCTTCTGGATGTTTACTCAAAAGTAAGCAGGACAAGCCTCAGCAATAAGCAGAACTAAATCACTCAGTATGTTCCTCCTCCCCAGGCCCTGCCCCATGTCCCTTGCAGGGAAAAACTCTTATCTCCAATCAATGGCTGATAGGAACTAAGAGCAGTTCCCATAGAGAGCTGAGAAAGGGAGTCTTTTTCAATGCCCAGCCAAAATAAAGCCTCGCAAAAACATTCAGGAAAAATGAAGGGGGTAGGACAGAACAAAGGTATTTTGTTCAGAAGGGGCAGGTATTTAAAATAGGGGTATGCACAGGCTGGATTAGAGAGCCCTATGGGCCAGAGATTCTATTCTCCTGCCCTAGGACATACCCCACTTTGACATCAGAAACAGATGCCCTCTCACTTGCCCACCTTTGAGAGTAGACAGGTGGGCAAGTACATAAGAGAAACTTCTCCGCTTCCTAAAAGACCCATCAGTGGAAGGCCCTGAAGGTGTACTTCTTTTCTGGCCTTTCCCTGATTATGTTTTATCACACTGCATTGTAGCTACAGTTCTGCTGTAGGTTTGTCTTAAGCTGGTGTTTGTTGTTGTTTTGGAACATTTACTGTTTTTATTACCACTTCAGCTTTTATAGTATGAATTCTATTGTTGTATGCTGCCTTGAGAAGACTCATGCCCTTAAAGGCAGCCTAGAAATATTTTAAGTAAATAAAAATGAATAAAAGCAGGCCTTAAAAATCTCCTCAAATAAACGTACTAATAAAACAACACAAAAATACTGTTGCATTGGTTATAAATGTTTTAGAAAGAGGGCAATCCATCAACAAGCAATGCTCTTAAGAACCTGCTCTTCAGTTTTCTACCTTAATCTTATTGCTACCATTAGCATCCCCTCCACAAGGAATTTGTGACTCAACTAAGCTCAAAGCAGCTATTTAGATATTTATTTATTTATTTATTTATTTATTTATTACATTTTTATACCACCCAATACCCGAAGCTCTCTGGGCGGTTCACAAGAATTAAAACCATCATAAAATAACCAACAGATTAAAAGCACAAATACAAAATACAGTATAAAAAGCACAACCAGGATAAAACCACGCAGCAAAATTTATGTAAGATTAAAATACAGAGTTAAACCAGTAAAATTTAAATTTAAGTTAAAATTAAGTGTTAAAATACTGAGTGAATTAAAAGGTCTCTTTTTATTCAATTGAATTGAAGATATCTCTTCAATTCAAGCACCAAATCCAGAAAGTAACTGATAAAGTTTAATATTAGCAGAATTCAAATGAAAGGTATTCCTCTAAGGAGCTCAGGACTGTGCACATGGATTTTTTTTCCATTTTATCCCCAAAAACACTCTTGTAAGGCTAGTTAGATTAAAAGATTGCACAGAGCCCAAGGTCACCTGGAAATATTCATGGCCAAGTAGCATTTGATCCCAAGTCTTCCTGGTCTATTATACCACACCAGTTTTCCCAGGCTTGGGCATTCTTGAAAAAGGAAAGGTTTAAAACTTACTTGTTTTTGAACTCTGGCTAAAGAGAAATCTTACTCAAGCAGCAACAAAATGTTGCTATGACAGAAGCCAACAAAAATCAAAATCCACCCAATGAACCACAAAGTTGATGCAGCTGATAACTCTGGATTAATGAAATCAATAAATAATGTAGGGCTGACATTTGGGCTTCTTTCTAGAAATGAATACTCATGCATGCATGGGCTAATTCAGGCATTCAATAAATAATGTACATTTTTTCTGTAAGTTAATCAGTTTGTCAGATTGCGGAAACAGAGCTAGAAGTGTGAAGACGTGTGTTTACATATTCAGTTGTCATAGGAGAACAACTCTTGAATTCTCTGATTTGTTGATTCTCGTTCAAGATGTGAGTGAGGAGCTGAAACAAAGTTGAAAGAATATTAACTATCACTGGAAAGATCCAGGGCTCCTGACTCACTTCTAAAAATTGTTAACTGATCAGTTCAATATAATACATAGCAACATGTAGTTACTATGTATAGTTACAGCAAGACTGTATAGCTGAAATACAGTAGTATTTCTTCTTCACGTGAGAGAGGGATTACAAATGATTTATGTACAATCACAGTCCAATCTTGATTGCTTTTGGATTTCTTCCTCCATAAAGTGAAGGCCCAATTCACACTGTTTTTGGAATAATTATTGAGCCAGCAACATAAACTTTGCTGTTGTAGGAGATCTAGGCCAGATCTACACGTCGTTGCGAAGGTGCCTTTTATAAAGACGTACCCCTCGCAAAACACTTTTCTCCCTCGGTGTGTTTGTATTTGCGTTTGCGTGCGCGCGGCGGACGAGTTCAGCTCCTGCCTCTCGCTCTCCCCCGTGGTGTCATCTCCCCAGGGACTCTTTTCTGTGTGTGCTCGCACACGCGCACGCAAACACAAATACAAACACACCGAGGGAGAAAAGTGTTTTGCAGGAGGAACCGCCGCCGCCGGGATGCGCCAGAAGAGCCGCAGGGTGGGAGGGGGGATTATTCAAATGGAAGAACACGCGAAGGGGAAGCGGCCCGAACAGCATCTTTGAATGGGGTAGAGATTCTTCCGCAGGCGGCGCTGCCTAGCTCACAGTACACACAGTAAAGAAAGAGGCGCTTCTTTTAGGTACGTCTTTTAAAAAGGCGCCTTCGCAACGACGTGTAGATCTGGTCCTAGCTTGTGAGAGTAAGAAATGTATAAGATCGATCCTTCCTCTCCAACAATATCCTCAGCACCACACCTCCAAATACCTTAATGGCGCAATTCTATGAAGGTGTACTCAGAAGTAAGTTCAACAGGGCTTCCCTCACATAAGTGTGTATAGGATTGCAGCCAAAGTCAGCATTGTCCCTTTCCTCTGTTTATTGGTTGTCTCAGCAAGGGAGGAAAAACAGAAATTTAAATATGAATATAAACTATTACCCTGGATGTGGGTCCCTTATGGTGCTTCCCACCCACCCATAATTCCTTGTAACCATAAACTTGATAGTAAATCCCAGAGCAGGCTATCACTTGAGATTCAAAACGTTACTGGAATAGAGAATAAAACTATAACAACGGCTTTATTAGGGTTCACAGAAACTGGAATGTTAGAAAAAGATTAAGAGACACAAATATTCAACATGAAATGTGACCTCAACTAGGCAAGCAACTTTACAAACTTAAACGTTTCAAAAGAATGCTTCTATAGGGTTGTATCCAATGTTAGTCCAACTTGCATCCCGTTCATTTGAATAGCTCTACTGCAGGTAGGACTGTCATTGGATTCAACCCAAAGCAAGTGACACAGAAGGAGGTTGCTCATCTTTTCCCTATGCATTACAAATGTATTAGTCAGAAAGGGGCAGGCAGAACACTCATTACTAAGAAAGCAGTTCCACCATGGAAAGGTGCTGCTGGAGACTGAAGGGGAAGCGGAAAAATTGGCAAAGAGGGCAGCCCTCCTCTGGATCAAAAACCTTCCATGAACAGATAGATCCCATCCATTTCCCAGCATTAAAGTCTGTATCCAACCCAATGTGTTTAAATAATTATCAGGGTCAATGTATGGCCAGTATTCAATGAGGCCTTTTGTGCCCTGCCAATTCTGTTGCACATAAGGTCCCCACCATTTGTGCAATGACAATTTAGTGCTTTTGAGGGGAAACCGAAATGAGCGCAAACTCTTATTTCTGTAAGGGGACAGGTCGGCAAAGCTTGCATAAGACATGAAACAAAAGCAGTGGTGGGTCCTGCAAGCAGACCAGTAGGACTGGATACTGCCGTTATATATCCCTATTCAAAAGTAAGTCCTACTGAATTCAACAGGACTTACTCTCAGGTAAGTGCTGCAGTCCTATACTCACTTACCTAGTAGGCATGTATAGGATGGCACAATAGCACTAACTTAATCGGCAGCGGATCCTCCTCCAGTCCTGTGAGAGAGTTAACAGAGCAATCCTATACATGCCTACTCAGAAGCAAGTCCTACTGAGGACTTACAAATACATGTGATTAGGACTGAAAACTAAATCAGTTATTAAATTGGAAATGGTCTAATGGCCATATGGGCTTTGGTAGGTTTTGTCATTTCCCAGCACCTTTGTCTTGAAGCAAGACATGTTTTCTTTGATTACCTCACAATTCATGGGTATGAGAAAGACAATACTACTTGAATTAAGGATGTCAGTGGGCACACTCACTAATGACATTTCAGTCGCAAAAGAGATTAATTAGACCATAAGAACATAAGAAGAGCCATGCTGGATCAGACCAAGGGTCCATCTAGTCCAGCACTCTGTTCACACAGCAGCCAACCAGCCATCAGCCAGAGACCAACAAGCAGGTCATGGTGCAACAGCACCCTCCCACTTACATTCAGTTCTATTAGCAAGTCATACTTCTGTATCAAAGTCTACAAAGTGACAAAATCATCAACATTTGCATACTGGCTGCAATCCAGTGTATTTCCCAGCAAACCCGTCCTCTGAAACCAGCACCTAAACCAAGCGTCTGTAATTATTTGTGGCAGATACTGGAAACCTGAGCCAATAGTAAATTCAACAATTAAATCAATTTTTAAATACATGCTATAAACCGCGCCTTTGGAGACATTTTTAGCCCAGTGGTTAGAATGTTTCAGTAGCTAGTTTATAAAATTCAATACAAAGTATTTGTTCACCCTTGAATCACAATTGTAAAGAAGGACAGTCTTAAGTAATTTGTCATTTTAAATTTAAACATTTATTTAGATGTCTGATAGATCTGCAATTCTAAACAGGCTGCTTCTAAAAGTTTCTGACACATCTATTTAAAAATAACCAAGGGCTCTCACACCAGACTACTTTGCTTTTAACATCACAATCTTACTGTTTTATTATATTAACAATGTTTATATACAGACCAATAACCAAGGTTCTCTGTGTGGTTTACAGAAACAAAATATAAAACCATTTTAAAAATCTGTTTTAGACTTTATAAATCGCAGCATAATACCAAAATAAAACAGGTGATAACAGTCATGGAAAGAATGTAAAAATCACTAAGGGTGCAATCCTGTACACATTTAGACAGAAAAAAGAGTCCTACAACTCTGAGCATCTCTCAAGCAGCCATGCTGGGTATTGTAGGACAGAGGGGGAGACTGCAATACATATATCCCGTCTCCCATGAGGGTTGCAAGGAATGCTGTGAGTGTGATGACTGCTTACTCTACTGCATGTATCCAGGCTGTGATTCTGCAAAACGAAAGTGCTCATGAGTGCTTGACTGGCAATGGCGATGGTTGGAGTGAAATTCCAGGAAACTTATCTCCATGTGGGGATAAGTGCCTCGCCCATGTGTGGAAAACAGTAGTGTTAGCGGAGAGGGGTGTTAGTGTAAAACAATTCAGAGATGACACACTATTCACAGATGGCAAAAGTGGGGTGGAGTGGGGAGGTAGTCACAGCAGTTCTATTTTGCAGCAAGCGCTTGCCCTTCCTTGCTTACCTCCAAAGGAGTATCTGTCACCTTAGACGAGCGGTGTGGGTTTGGTATTGAATGTTTTTACCTGGAGTTTCAAAGTGAGGTTCCTGTAAGGGCTCTAGAAAGAGAAGTATTAACAATGTGCTCAAGTTCTTCTGTGAGTTGTGCAAAGGGCCCTTTACGTGAATAAACATTCACATAAAAAGATACTGCAGATTAAAGCCACAGCTAGACCTAACGTTTATCCTGGGATCATCCAGAGTTCACCCCTGCCTGAGCACTGGATCCCCTGTGTGTCACCTAGATGAACAGGTTTGACCCCTGGACGATCCAGGGATAAACCTTAGGTCTAGCTATGGCCTAAGTCTTGTATTATTGCAAAAGCATGTTACTTTTTTTGAGCAAAGGACCCTTTTTGTAATTTCCATTGCCAAAGTTTCCCCCTTGTGAGCACCAAATGGGCATGACATGAGAGAGAGATTGCCATCTACGTTATAAGCCTCATCTACACCAAGCAAGATATTGCACTATGAGAGTGGTATGAAAGCGGTATATAAAAGGCAGGAGCCACACCAAGCAGGATATAGCACTATGAAAGCGACATGAAAGCGGTATATGGTATGTGTCAATTGGCCCCAAGAGTTGTCAGTGCACTTCAATACCACTATAAAACAGTAGTGCGGCTCCTGCCTTTTATATACTGCTTTCATTGTGCAATATCCTGCTTGGTGTAGATCAGGTCATAGTCTGCCTGTATGGGGGTTATATACTAGTAGTGCTGTGCTGTGATTGGGTGCTGAGATAATCCATATACTATGCCCCATCATGGTGACATGAGTGTGGCATTAGCCAACGCAGGCTCAGGGACAGCTATTTATTTTAATCCCCTTCCCCCACTGAAATCTATGGGAAGAAATTTCAATGCCAAATCTCAGGGTGGTAGGCTATAAAGTTGCATCATCAAGAGGGCTATGCGTATGGATTGATGGATATGGTATAAATATATTCATCTCAAAGGTGTGTACTGGCTTACAAAACACTTTATGTCAACAATTTGTGGGCAATAGCATATTAATAACTAAAATAAGAGAGCTCCAACTCTTCCAGGTGACAGAATTCCCTCACTTCAACTCTTGAAGGTGGTTCCTGCTCTGGGCAACAAGGCAAGCGGCTACTCAGAGAAGCTCAGCCCACCACAAGCCTATCACAGTGCTCTCTCCACCTTGAGATTATGTATGTGAAGTACTCTGAGCACATGGGCAGGATCTGGATATGTCAGAGCAACACTCTTAACTCTTCAGGTCTACCCTTTTCCACTTCCACAAAAATGCACAACGTGCACTGGAATGCAAACATGTACGTTGATGGTGCTATATAAATAATAATAATAATAATAATAATAATAATAATAATAATAATAATAATAGCGGAATCCTATGCATATTTAGAAAGAGAAACCCCTATAGCTCCCAGCATTTTGGCTGGGGAATGCTGAGAATTGTGGGGCTCTTTTCTATCTAAACATGCATAGGATTGCGCCTTAAGTTGCTCCTCGAACTCCTCTTTGTAACTCTCGTATTAAGTACAGAGCATGGTTTCTCCCTTTTTTATTTTTATTGCCATTTTCCATCTTTGAAAAGCAACGCGTCTTCCCACAAGGATCAGATGTTATCTCTGCCAAGCAGCAGACAATCTCTCCCTTTTGCCAGGGGAGGGGAGGACAGGGAGGCGGTCTCTCTCCTTTCCCCTCTTGGGAGTTCCGCTGTATACTTGGGGCGCGCATAATCACCCGGGGGGAATAATGCAGCAAGAGCAGCTCAAAACAACTCCTAACAGTGTATACAAGCCGAGTAAGGATTAAGATCTTAAATTCCCTTTCCCCACTCCATTATGCATGGGTAGCCAGAGTCAATTGTTGCTCACCAAGGAGGGAAGGAGGGTGTGTGTGTTATAAGAGAGAGTCACAGCAAAGGCCTGGCGTGTGCTTTTTCCCTTAAAGAAGAGGAAAGAAACAGCAACGTGATGATTTCCTGAAACAGAACGCTCTGGTACACAGCTAATTATTATTTGGGTTGGAAAGCAAAAGCCACTTACTTGCCCAAAAGTGAAATATGACCTTAGCTAGCAATGGACAAGCAGCTAACAGCACAACACTTTGCAGAAACCACAGTTCTCCTGACAAGGCAATTTCCGGGCTTCTTTCACAGGAGCGTCGACGGGGAAAAAGAAGAAGAAGAAGAAGAAGAAAGGCCCGCTCGCTCGCTCGCTCTCGTCTTCTTCTGGCAGGAGTGAGGTTGTAAGGTTTTCTCTGATTGGTTGATAGACCTCGAGTTATGACTGGCTGGAAGCCTCCCCTTCTTTCTCGCTGTAAAACGCGCGGAGCAGTCCACCAAGGACTGGGGAAAGTGCAGTGGAGGCTGGTGACTCCGAAGGCAGTGGGGCTGTGAATCCTCTCTGGATTTCAGTCAGAGTTTTAAAGGAGCTATCCACGGTGCTGAAACCTATTTGGGGCTTGGGTTCAGCACCAAGGGTACATCCTTCAGAGTTTTGACTGAAACCCAGAGTGGGTTCACAGCCCCATTGACATCGGAGCCACCAGCCTCCACTGGAAAAGTATCCTATAACCGGCATTGCTTTCCGCAATCGGTTTATAACAGTAGTGACAACTGTTGGGGGCCATGTCCCAAACCATATACAGTTTTCAAACCGTTTTCAATGTGCCCTATCCTGCTTGGTGTAGATCTGACCAGGTCCGGGTTTTCCTTCTACGATTTTTACTACTTGTAAAAACCATCTGCTGAATGCTCGCCAAGCTGCACTTTAAAGGGGGAGGACGGGAGGAAGATTGCAATGAAAGTATTACAATTCTATTTTTAACTTTCTGCCAAGATTTCGCCAGATATGTTTGCCTTGCCAGCAAAAATCTCCCTCTTTCTCTCTTAAGAAAAAAGTCATAAGGTAGGCTTTGCCTTTAATGTTTCCCCTCACTGTCCAATCACCCAAAGAACAGTGAATAATTCAGATTTTATGCTATAGGTGTAACCTATATGAAGAGCAGGGGTGGCCAAGCTTTTTGGGCTGGTGGGTATATTTCAGATTTTGAGCGTGTCATGGCTACTGTCACAAAATGGCTGCCATGGTGGGTGTAATCAGTCCAAAACACCCATTTCTCAGAAGGTAAGCTGATGAGGCTCAGACGCAAGTAACTTTGTCAAGAAACTGAGTACAAGGCAGGTGTGGGATCTCAACCCCAAATGACAAATTAATTATTTGCACTCACAAAGCACAATAAAATACCCATTTCATAGCAAACAAACTGATGATGCTCAGAGAAATACACACACAGGCAAAACACTAACTCATACCCACACCAAAAAAAAAACCACACTAGGAAAAAAACAAACTATCTCAAATCAAAACAAAATCCCAAATAAAGTGTATACACCAGGCAAAGTAGGCGCCATTCCAAAACAAAATAAATACTAGGCAAAACACAAAGCCACAAACATAATAGATAAAACACCAGCCTTTCTCCGTGAGATGCTCTCCCCTCTCCCCAGTTAACTTTCTTTTTTCTGGGCATGTTTCATAATGAGGCCCATTCTGCCATGCCCGGCAAAGCCTGGGCATGGGGAGGGTTTTGTGGGCGGAGCAGGGAAGAGACGTGGCTATCCTGCATTGGCAGGATTTCCCGCCACTGGGACTGGGAGGGGTTTTCGGCCTTTAAAAGTAGGTGTCTGACCCCTCTAAGCCCTCTTGCTTCATCCAGAGGGAATATAATGGCAAGCTTCCAAGGCACTGTTACAGTGATTGGTGACTCCCGACGGCTCCCGGTGTTGAGCCTTGTGGCCAGGCTGGGGGATAGGGACCACCTTTGAGGCCGACCTCTCTCATCCACCTTGAGCCTGGGGGGCATGGGTTGGGGGTGACAAGGGAAGGTCTCCCTACCCCACGTAGGGGATGGACAGCCGGGTGGCGAAACTGAGTGCCACCTGCTGGGCCAGGAAAGCTCGCCCATTCACTTAGTAAGGCCTGAACGCAGGCCTGGCTGGAAGCCCGATGGGAACCCTTTGCAGATCTTTAATAAATGTGGCCCAGTTTAATTCCAGCACTTGTGTCGTCTCTTATTTCTTGCGTCCGTCCCACAAGGTGCTGGTCTGCCACTGGCCACCATTTCTTTTCTGTCCCTGGAGGCATTCTTGGAAATAAAGAATAGTGCTGGAGGCTGGTGTGTCTCTTTGCAGCATGCCAGCCTCCTTGGGTATGTATGTGTGTGTGATATATAATTAAATAAGAGTAGGCCCTGACCAGCATGCAGTAGGTGGGATTATGCATTCTCACACATATCTGGTTGGCCTCACAATGAGCCTTATGCCAGCTACCTTCTAATCATCTCCCAGAGCTCATCAGAGACTACCTTGGGCTCTACAATGCCAGAGAGGGTACTCAGGAACAAGAGGCTCAACAGAATTGCCAGCTCTGGCTACTGCTAATTCCCCCAACACATTCAGAATCCATAAGATCCTGGAGGTGCACTATCTTAATGGGTCCCCACCCCAGCAGGGGATGATGAGCTGTAACCCCAAACATCACCATGTAGCTGTAAAGCAGTAGAGAAATGAGTATACACCTCCTGGTGCAAGGAGCATGGAAAACATGCCCTAGCATGAAGGAGCTCATTAGCGTGGAGCTCATATGCATGTGGGGTAGAGTTGTGCATATGCCTTGGTGGGACTGTTGAGATAAGTTAAAGGACAAAAGGGATGGTTGGGACCCTTGTGTTTCTATCCCTGTCAGCCACCCACACAAATTATTATTATTTATTTATTTATTTATTTATTTATTTGTTACCCGCTTCTCCCTCTGGATCGATGCAGGGTACAATGCAAATAAAAACACCATAAAATACATACAACTGGGTGTTGGCGACCCTTGAAGAGCAAGGGTCAGGACTCTGATCAGGAAGAGATGACTGGAAACAAAGCCCTATGAAGAGAGACTGAAACAACTGGGCATGTTTAGCCTGGAGAAGAGAAGATTGAGGGGAGACATGATAGCACGCTTCAAATACTTAAAAGGTTGTCACACAGAGGAGGGCCAGGATCTCTTCTCGATCCTCCCAGAGTGCAGGACACGGAATAACGGGCTCAAGTTACAGGAAGCCAGATTCTGTCTGGACATCAGGAAAAACTTCCTGACTGTTAGAGCAGTACAACAATGGAACCAGTTACCTAGGGAAGTTGTGGGCTCTCCCACGCTAGAGGCCTTCAAGAGGCAGCTGGACAACCATCTGTCAGGTATGCTTTAGGGTGGATTCCTGCATTGAGCAGCGGGTTGGACTCAATGGCCTTATAGGCCCCTTCCAACTCTACTATTCTATGATTCTATGACTGAGGAGGGGGGGATTGGGAGCAACAGTCTCCTGCTGTAGAGAGCAGAACTGAACACGACCTGACCTGTGCTGGAAGCTGTTCCTGACTAAAGGGGCAATGAGCTGATTCTGTTGCCTGCTGGAGAGTACTCCTTCTTGGGTGAAGAGAAGACTGAAGGGCTGAGTTAACTCCATGCTGAATGCCTTCACAGGGAATTGCTGAGCCTTGCTGTAAACCTCCTACGCTGAATCACTTTTGCTGGAATCATTATTAGGAAGGGAGGCTTGGTGTTACACTAATCCACTGGGGCTAGTAATTACCCTTGGCTTGGAGCTGCTAAATCACAGAAGCACACCTGCTGGAGCCTCTCATCATAGTGCACCTCAGTCCCTGTAGCTCCTACCTGCTGGTGGAAGCTCTCATCACAGTGCACCCCAGTTCCAGTTGCTCACACCTGTTGGTGGAGCTCCTCATTGCAGCACACCCCAGTTCCTGTTGCTGCCACGTATCATCCAACCTATTGCAGCACCCTCTAGTTGCATGCCTGGAGGATCCCTATTCATTCACCATCTCCTGGGACTAACTGTGAGTACAGCCAAAGGACACAGGCTTTCATTGGCCTACTTAGACCTTGGGAGGGAGATGTCTTGACCAGAAGGTTGTTGTTTTCTATGTTCTACTTTTGTTGCTTGTTGTCAGTCCGAATAAATACCAGTACTTATACCTCAGGTGTGTGGGTGAGGTTGCTACTCAGACATCTCTAAATTGGTGTCCCAGGTTTCTTGGGTGGGAGCTTGAGCCAGAGCTAACCTTGAGGGAAGAACAAACAACCCCTAGACACAGAACCCAGCCCTGGGTTACCCTTGTAACCCAAGGGTTACATTTGTGGTCTGACCATGACAATGGAGCAACTTCAACACACATACCCAACATCTGTATCCTCCCTGTCACATCCAGAGGCAAAGACTAAATCAAGAGTATGCCCTGCCATATGTGTTGGCCCGGTGATGAATTCAGACAACCTTATTGTTGTCATGGAGGCCATAAAGTCCCAAGCTGGCCCAGGAGCTTCGGCTGTTGGGTGGTATAAAAATGCAATAAAACATCATCATCATTATCATCTCAGCATGAATGTTGAAGTCTTCCAGGACCACCTCGGTTGGGGAGACTGGTGATGTTGTACTCAAACAACATGCAGAATACACAGAATACTCGTGCAGAAGATATAGAGCTGTTGTGCATTAATTTCAATGTTTTTTAAGTTGTACAACAGGCTTTCATGGGAAGATCTGAGTAGTTACAAGGAGAGACCCAAACCCCTCCCTGATTCTCCTTCTCTTCATCATTCAAAATTTGCCTGATGAATGAAAGTTCTTTATTTTTCTTAATAAGTAGAAAAAAAGCCAACATCAGCAGTAGTATAAATCAATGTTGCTCTAATTTGGCCTGCTGCCTGTTTGACCACTAATGCCAGATAATTTAGTGGTTCTAAATAAGAGGTGGCATCTTTGAAATATTCTCCCTTACAGAATTAGACCTGAAGTGACACTTGCTGGAGGAGAAAACTCCTTGCATAAATCTATCTTAAAAGGCTCACTTAATCATATTACTTCACTAGCAGCAGTAGCCTTTGAAGGCCTCAGTCCTGACATGTTGAGGAATGGACAAAGAGTCCACAAAGGTGACAGTTCTATTAACTATTGCAGTATAGGGCCCTAGTCACACTGGAGACTCAGGACTGGTGTAATTATTGAGAATAATTATTTCCCTTTGTGGAAAGTGTGTGTGCTTTGCTGCCTGCATTGTTCTCCTTCAATATCCTTCAGAACAGAATAAGAAAATATGCATTTGTTTGTATTTGTGTGGGTGTTCCAGTTGCCCTTAGAATAGTCTATCATGGATCTGAGATGACTTTGAGGATATCTCTGCACCTCTCCTTGACCCAAAAACCACAGGCATGAGTAGTGAAGCAGGACCAAAAGGGACATAAAAGCTAGTTCATATGTTGCATTTATGTTCCCAGGAATGGTGCCGGGATTGTTGGAGATGTGGGGAAGATGTCCTTTGCTTCCTCCCCCAATGAAATGAAGAAAGAAGTGCATTCACTTGGCACTGAGCACTGTCGCTCATTTCTGCTTCCTCTTGCAGTCTGTCCCCCCTGCCTATAAGCTTACCAAGACAGGTGGTGGCATCTAGGCAAAGCAGCTGAAGAAACTGCCAATGTTTTTATTGTCCCAGAATGCCTCTGGGCTCCAATGAAGGGTACATTCAGTCCCAGAGGCATTCTGGGGTAATAAAGATGGCAGCAGCTGCTGCCACTTCTCGTGCTGCTGCTTTGAAGAGTGGCTGGTGGAAAAATGGTTTTTAATTTTATTTTTAAAAAAAGGGGGGGGATGATGGTGTCGGCCCTTTGAGACCCAAAAGTTATAGTTTTACTCCACCATGACAGGAAAGCTCCATCCCAAGGAAAGCTCGTTTTATCCCCTATGCCGTTTTGGTGAACAGTAGACCTTCCTTTTTAGAAGGGCCTTTGAGCTGTAACATCTTGATTTAGTTTTTGTCTCCTGGTTTTGTTTTATGTTGTTGCCATAATGTGCTAATTGGTGTTGTTCTATTTTTGGTTGTTGTTTCTATAAGGTTTGAAACCACCACTCTCTCCCACCCCCACTGCCATTATTCTAGTACTGCTCTGATACCTGTTGTTGGGGCGACAAACTATGTGTGAGTACTATCAAACCCATGCCTTGCTTGTGAGGTTCCCAGAAGCATCTAGAAGTTACACACCACTGGAAACAATGCTAAACTAAATGGACTAGGCCCCTATCTAGGTAATTCTAATATTATGATTGGATGTGTTGTTTTCATAATACAGTTACCCTTTGTAAGCAATTCCTGGACATCTGCATTGTGACAATATGTCCTGTTGAATTATCCTGCTTAATATCCAAAGGGGTCTTTGATTCTTCCTACTCTATTAAGTACATCCATAAAGGAAATGCAAAGTTTCCCCTTTTTATCATGACCTAATCTTAGAGCAGAAAAATATCTAGCCCCTGTTCCCTTCCCCTGGGAGCCAGTACTTTCTGGGATCTTACCATTAACTGGTGTGGTGAATGTAGTATGTAGGATAAATCTTTCTGAAAACAAACCAGAAGGTGCATCTCCTTGGGAACTTCTGTTCTTAACAAGGCCTGGTTTGTGTTTTTCACTTCCCTCTGTTTCTGATGTATTCGTTATCACAAAGCATTCACCCGACTTTGTTACCCAAAGAACTTGTAAGAAAAACAGAAGCATATCTTCTTCTATCACATACCAGTGAATAGAGCCTGACAAGATTTCAGTAAATGTCTGTTTACTTTAAATGATAACCCTTTCCTCCTCCCCCACCTCTCTCTTCAGTGATTAGGTGGTTAGTTGAGAAATATTCAGCATTTACAATGAACAGTGAGTTTTATTGTACTCACTGATTGGAAAATATACAGCAAGTTGCATTGAAAAGCCAACTATAGTTTTATTTTTATATTTAAATTCAGCTTGAGGATCGTTGAGGGTACAGATAAAATGTTTGCAACATCACAGACTAAAAAGCAGAAAGCCTGTAGGGATCCAGCCCATGTTAAGGACTTAGAACACACACACACACACACATATATATATATATACGTGTGTGTGTGTGTGTGTGTGTGTGTGTGTGTGTGTGTGTGTGTCTGTCTGTCTGTCTGTCTGTCTGTAGTGGCTAAGGAGTCCCCAAATGGCCCCTTTGGCACTCTATAGCTGCTACAAAGCACCAAAGGGGTTAAATTTAGGTTGAAAACAAGCTATATGTAACCACTATAGTGCTCTGTAGCAGTTCGCTGGCAAATTTTGGTGACAAACCAGTAATTCTGACATTTTTTGTTCTTGGTTTTTTTTTGGGGGGGGTACTTCGCAGACTGTGCCAGGGGTCTGGGAGAGTGAAAATGACCCCCAGACCTCTGGACATTGCCTACCCCGATTTAAGTCCTCTGAGCCTGTCTAACTTGCTCACCTTCCATGGTGTGGGGATGGGAGCTGAGGGTCTTGTGGATCAGATGGATCCAAGTCCTCTCCCTTCCTACCCACTGGCAAGTCCCCTTTATTCCATCCACGTTCTTTTCAAAGGTTTCAACACTGACCTTGGGTGAGGAAATCTCTGCAGAGCTTTCTACAGTGGCTGGGAGTGTGGGGAAATCCAAGCAAGAATTTCTCCGTCCAAGACTGTTGCTTTGTGGGCTTGGGTGGCAGGCTAGGGGGAAACCCACTATCCTATGGCATCCGGAGACACTGTCTAGGACGTGTAGGATTGCTTTCTTTGGAAAGTTGATGGATTCATTATATGTATAGGCAGTACAGCTTCAACAAGTTTAAAAGCGGAAGATCTCTGCAACACAATTGCCTTCCACGTTGTGCAATTTGATTTTTGCACTGCAGGACACAGCCATATTGTAGGTGGTCCCAACCTGGCCATTTATCTCTTGGAAGTAACTGCTTTTTCTCCTGGTTCTATCAGGTTAACAGTTAACAATTTTTCTCCTTGAAATGTCCCTTCAGCTTGGCTGAGATTCATCATAGATCAGCGCAGCTACCAGGGCATTACAACATTAGTCATCAATTAGGTTTAAAATCCTGCTATAATACATCATTTATCTAGCCCACTGTGGCACTTTTGTGAACATTTCATTTTTTTAAGGCATCATGGTTTTTCTTTCAAGCTCACTGCTGCATCCCCTCTTTGTCTCCCACACAGACACCATCTCCTTAAGGAACAATAAAAATTAGATTTGTTTGACCTGTGCCGTGGTTTCATTTAGGCAGGATGAATTTAATTGCTCCGCCTGGTCTCCCAGACAGCTTTTATGTCATAATCCAGACATTTACGCACTGTCTTTTTTGCATGGCTGCAATCAGGTGCATTCATCCAAGGATGGATGCCTGCAAAGCAGGCCTTACCATTCATTGCAGATCTTCGCAAGTCCTCTGGGAAATTGCTTACGCTGACATAGCGCTGGCATCTAATGAAGAGCTCACATCATTGCCATGGCTTGGTTCCTAATGACATTTGCTTTTCTCTTTTAATGTTCAGATTTATAGTACAATTAATTCCACAAGGACATTGATACAGACCAGATCTTCAATGTCTTAGACAATACCTAAACCTTTTCTTCTGCACAGGACCAGCCTTAAATATAATGGCATTAGGACAGTGCCCCAATTGCACCCCACACTTCGACTCACTTCACCTCCTCCTAGGTCTTAGGCTCTCCACCTGCTCTCTGTTATTTATGTAGAACGTATTTACAGTTCATCTTTTTTACCTCTCTAAACCAGCTTCCAAGGGAATGAGATGGAATAATGGAGGGGCCAAATTCTATTCTAGAGAAGCTTTCGGGGGCCACATTCCAGTGGTGGGTGTGGCTGAAGGCAAAAGGGGTGGGGCCAAAAATGCAAATTAAAACCCAACGTATCACTGCTTAAAGCTCTTACTGCCAGAAACTAAGCATTAGGAAAGGCATTTCAAACTTTTAGATTGGGGGGAAATGGGAAGAAATCTAATGAGCCATGATTGGGGGTGGGGAGATGGGCCCAGGGGAGGAGGTGTGGCTACCCGGGGAATCCTAAAGCACTGGATTGGGGGCTCAGGACAGCCAGATTTGGCCCCCAGGCCAATAATGGTGTATAGTAATTGCTAAGCAAATCCAAGACTCATCTCTGAACAACTAGAAGTGGCTGCAAGATCATAAGAGCTGGGTGGTTGCCACACCCTCCAAAACTGTTTTAAAACTGCCATCCCCTTGTCCAATGGGGATGGACTGCCTGTGGTGTCTGCAATCCATTATGAATTTGGCATTACAGATGCCGGCCTTATAGTTGGCATGGATTTCTTCAGTTATTTCCAAGTCAATGTGCCTCGGATCAGGGTAAAAGGCGACGTTGCTTAAATGAGCAGTCCTATGGCATGGGTGACAGAGCATCTATGGGAGAAGAGCTGCCACTTCCTAAGCCCCCCTGGCCTTGGCTCATGTAAGGCAGGGTGGAAGAAAGAGAAGAGCAACTTTTTCCTCTTCCCCTTTTGGGGTGTGTGTTGTTGTTAAAGAGCCCCATGACCCATTGCATTCAGAAAACATGGAATTTAACATGAGTGTCTTCCCTCCACCAAAAATTAAAAGTCACAACTTGGCCTGTAGGCAAACTCGCAGGTCTCTACAATCAAACAATATGAAAATAGATAAAACAGGGTTATGCCTTTTGAACTTGCAGCTGCAGCAACTCCGAAACTTCAAGCTGATGCTTTGGTCAAATATAACTTCTTCTGATTCAGAGGGATTGAGAGAAAAACCCAACCCCTGAATATTTCATCCTTTCACTTGGGGAACTGTTAAGAACAGCAAAAAAAGAAAGAAAAAGAAAAGACAGAGAGGAAGAAAAGATTTAGAATTACAGCAATCCAAGGGAACCCTCTTGGAATAATGCAACCTCTGTGTGCATTATCTGTGGATCTTGACTGCTTTTCAAAGTCACTTTTCAAGCCAAGTACTAGCTTGAAGGAAAATAAGCAAGGGAGGCATTGTTGCTGCATGAATACCTCTATCTCACAACTTATTTGCCAATAGTCTTTACTACGGGCTCCATCTGACAAGTGTTTTACTGCACATTTGTTACTGGGCATTCATGGATTTTTCGCCAGGCCCCTCACAGGACATCGTCTTCCTCCCGCGTGCCTTTCGCCCCTTCTGGCCTTCCTTACATCACAAGAAAAACCTCAGAAAGTCCAAAATATTTTTAAAACCGGAAGAAGCAGTGTGATTACAACGCCCGACTGAATGGGCCTTATGCTTATTATTTACTTCCTGAGTAACTGAGCGATGAAACCAGGAGCGGAGAAGCCATGATAGCCAGCATTTTTGCCCAGGTGTGATAGAGCTATAAAATATTCTTTCATGAAGTTAGATAGAGGTATAATGTTGGACAAATAGTGGTCACTCATGGGAATGTAAAAGAAGCCTAAGTAGGTGAGACCAGTTGTTTACCCATACTCCATGGGAAGGGAATTATAGTATGAGGTACTGGGCACTAGATTCCTATAATCAGTTCCCAACTTCCAGCTTCCAAGAACATTTCACATATCACAAATTCTTATACAAAAGTGTCTCTTGTAATATAGGAAGCTGTCCTGAGACACACTTATTCTATATATGTTAACACTTAACAAACACCCATTGTATTCCTCTCTTCCATTTTTGTTTATTTTTTCATGCAGTCTATGAAGTTTTTGGCTTCAACTTTTGCGAATACAGTGGCAATAACTTCCTCAGATGAATACCCATAAATGAAGAATTAGTTTGGTTCAATATTGAAATTGCTTGGATCTTGGGAGTAAGTAAAGAAAATATGGGCTGCATGTGTATGATTGTCACCCATTCATAATTTTTGATGAACTATTCATATTTCAGGAGCTCAGTCGTATTGTGGATGGAGCTATCTAGGTGTCTGATCAAATTTCAAACAGTGCTGCCTTGATGGTTTCAAAAGTATTTTGTTTGTGAGAAATTGTCTTCTTGGGCAGCAAAGAGGAACAAGAAGAATGCTTTAAAAAAGAAAGATTTAAGTCAGATTATTTTGCAAAAATATCACCACAATCCAAAAAGCACAAGCCCATACATGTTAGGCATATACAAGCCAATTAATTTCAAAGCATTAGCTTTATGTCATTATTTACTTATCTGTAAAGGAAGCATGCCTTAACTGGATTATGCATGGTTTTGCCATTTTATCATGCCCGCTCTGAAAATTGAAATGGTTTATTTTACTTATATTATGTATTTATTTACAACATTTGTATGCCGCCCCATAACGTAAAGACCTCTGTCTAGCATACTAAATAAACATAAAAACAATGTTAATTCAAAATAGAGCATAACATCATAAAATCAAAAGCAACACAAAATACATCAAAATAAAACTCAAGGTAACCCCCAAATTAAAAAAACAAAAAAAACACCCATTTTAATATTGAGAGGCCCAGGCTACATGAGATATCTGAAAAGCCAGGACAAATAGAAAAATCTTCACTTTGTGCCGAAAAGACCACAGGGATGACTTCCACTCCTTTAAAATAATCACGAAAATGCCCTCAATTTCAGTTAGATTCTAAGCCAATATTACTAGACACACCATGATTGCAGTGGTTAAACCCCTGCAGCTGTCAACGGGCTGCCCTGTCCATAAATTGCCAGGCTGAATGCTAGCCAGGTGAGGGTGGATCCACCATTATACTCTAATTCCAAGCAAGAAGGAGTATGTTCTTTCACATCTCACAAACTGGAATTCCATACTTGGAAAGCTGATATGATCAAAAAGGCCACAAAGCAGCACCAAGTACTAGATTTTTAAGTCGTGGTTGAAGTCTGCTTGGACATCTTGTTTTCTGAAACTATAATTTTTTAATTTATTTTTTTTACATTTCTATAATGGGTTTCCAAAACAAATCATTCCACTATTTCATATGTTTTGGACTAGCTATGGTTACTCAGCGGAGCAGGAAAGCTACTTTGAACATGCTGAAAGGCCCTTCCTGTACTATTATCAGGGTTTCTGCAATTGAGCCCAATGGAGATTTGTGGTTACGCTCTAACTCAGATTTAGGCTTTGTGGAAAAAAGAAAAGAAAATCCACCTAAAGCTAATGGTGCACTGGCTACATTGTGAGACATTTATGTTGCTGGTCATATTCAAGACAGGGCTCCAAAAAGAAGCATGTGAGTGCAAGCAATTCACACCCATTAAAACTGTACAAATATCAACTTCTCTGTTGAAGACATACGATCCAATCCCTGAGCTACAGCATTATTAAGAGTATCACAAATGACAGGTTCTTAGAAAGAGAACACAAAGAAGAAATGAACCCAACTATGGGAGGGGGGAAAAAAACAAAAACAGCTGCCTTAAATATTCAGCACTGACTTTAAAAAGAAAACAAAAGAAAACTGGTCAGCTGCCAAGTTATCCTCCCCACCTTAGAAAGCATTTAGAATTGGAGGGAATATAAACAGATCTTACCATTCTTTATAATTAACTGCTAATTCTAGTTGGCATTCAGATGCTAAAATTTCAGGATTGAGTTTGAACTTGATATGGTACCAATAGTTTTTTTGTTGGTTGTGTTGTTTTTTAAACAACCCACTTTGGTGCACTCCTAAAAGTTCACATGGGGAAAAGTGTACCTTGCCAAATGGAAAATTTCAGCTGCCTGTGTGTGTGTATGTATATAAAGTACAGTTCGTTCATTCACATCCCTCTGTCAGCAGCTGAAGCACTATAGAATAAAGAGTAAAGAAGAATGGATTTCTTTTAACATCATACAGAATTTCTCACTAGGATCAGAAGCAGTTTTCTTTACATCATTATCATCATCATCATCATTTTACTATTAAATGTAATGGAGCAATTGAAAAATGATACCATGATCATTCAGGGCCAATGCTATGTAAATGGGGTGATCTTTTAGCTGCTGCTAGTGGGCTGCAGCATTGAGTGCTTCCCCTACAATCCTGTGCCTTCTTTTGGATTTTCTACATGAGGCATTTATCATGGGCTTACCATTCCCTACACATGGTTGTTTACTGACCCTCCAGTTTCACTTCTGTATCTAACCGGGACTTTTGGTGAGTTTTTATAGAGCAAGGGAAATGCAGCATTTAATTGTGAAAGCGAAAGAAGTTGTAATTTCTTCTTCTATATTTGCATTATTTTGCTATAGCACAGTGCCACCTAGAGGTTATGGAAAAGTAGGAAACAAAATGTTCCTCATGTAGTGCTTGGATCTCAGTTCTGCAACAAAACCAAAAGTAGATTACAGCTGATTAACAGTCTCATGTAGAAAAGCTCCAAATCATAAATACACACACACACACACACGATTCAGACTCAGTTAAGCGTTGCATGAGGCCACCCCACTGTGTCCTCTTTCTACAGAAGACAATCCTGTTTCAAGGTGTCCTCTGTTTGAAAATTGCTCTGTCCAATTCCAGTTAAAAGATCAAGAACCATCAGAAGGAAGATCTGAGCCTTGAAGTTGACCATCAACAGCACCTGGACAACAGACTGAACAACACACATAGGTCACTTCATCAGCATCTTCCACTATGGTGAGATGGACTGTATTTCTATTTAAGTTATGATTATAATTTCTAAATTGACATTTAAAGCCCCAAACGGCTTGGGACCTCGGGACTGGAGGGAGCACCTCTCCTTATATATGCCTGCCCGAGTTTTGAGATCTGTTGGAGGAGCCCTCCTCTGCATCCCACCAACACGAGACATACATTATGGTGGGACAGGGGAGAGGGCTTTCTCGGTTGTGGAACACCCTTCCCTTGGAGGCCTGACTGGTGCCGACTCTGGCTTCATTTCAGCGCCAAGTTAAAACTTGGCTTTTTATCAAAGCCTTTGAGGGCTAAATTCTCCATGGTTGCACATAGTTTAAATTGTTTTTATTGCTTTTTAAAAACAAATCTACTGGTATTAATATGTTTAATGATTTAATACTTGTTTTAGCTGCATATATTATTTATGCTTTACATTGTTCTTATTTTATCTGTATGCCGCCCTGAGATCCCAGCGATATAGGGGCAGGATAGATATGTTTAATAAAATAAATGAATTAATAAATATATACACATGAATCAGGATATGTAAATTGTACGCAAATCTTTTGTCACCTTTTTTGGTGATGTGTTTCCTCTCTTGTTTGGTAGTTCATAAGTGACCAACTACCTGAGTCAATCCCATTGTGTACTATGGTGCTTTTCCTAGAAAACGAGGCTCCTCAAACAATGTTTCTCCACATGCAACTCACTTGCAGTTAGTTAGCCATGGCTTCTCACTTTGTGTAAACATGGTGATTAAAAACAACGCCATGTGTTCGTTAGACAAAATTATGTTACTTGCAGGTTACGTGCTGGTAACAGTTGCACAGAAGTGCCTCATAGGTGGGCATTTTGTAGTGCTCAGAGGCCCCTCGGTGTATTTAGAGGTGAAATCCAAGAGTGGCCGGAATCATTGAAAGCTTCAGAACAATGTTAATACAGCAATTATTTGAGCAGTGAATGACTTCTAATTGTCAAAAGGATAAGATAGAAAATCAAGCCATCTAAGACATAGAAACTCAATAGGCTGAGGCTCAATAAAACTAGCAACATAAATTTTTATCTGTTAGTGGGAAGGCAAGATAAAACAGATGAAAATGGACAGGATTAAGAGGAATGGTAAACAATTGCCAGTGAAACGGGGACAAAGCTGGGAATCTAACTATAAAGTGCTAAAGGAAATCCCTTGGTATTAATTCTGAAACAATTACTTGTATGCTTTGGGGCCCAAACTTGATTCCAAGGGAGTTTTGACTCTCAGCAAGAACAGCCTTTAAAAAAAAAAAAAGAGTGTCCGTGATCTTACTGCCTAATCAGATCATTCATTTCAGTTTCCATAGAGGAAGCAGAGTTTGGTTCACTAAGGCTGTAATCCCAGGCACTTAACTGACACTATGGCCATGGCTAGACAAGGGGGTCGGAGGGCGACGATCTCACGATTTTATGATTGTGAGGTCATCGCCCTCATTTACACGTGGCGCGTGACATCACAGCCACCATTTTGGATTCATTTTTTACCGGGAAAGGAGCACACGAGTGCTAGTGCGCAAACGGTGAGTTTAAAAAACACACACCTTGCCCTCCACCCCACTCCTGGGTTGGAGGAGCCGGGACAACCCGCGACGCCTGGCCACATGTTCTGCAGTCTCGAGATCATTCTTCCCTGCTCCTAGGATCCTCTGTGCGTCATGTGGATGCACAGGGATGATCCCGGGGGATATAGGCCTGGTCTAGCCATTGCCTAAGTCTCACTGATCCTGTTCAGACAACACACTAAGCCACGGTGGTTAAGCATTTTGAGTTAAACATTATAGCTTAACGTGCCATGTGAACCATGACTTAGAGTGTCATATGAGCCATTGCTAACCATGGTGGCTTCATAACCATGATTTAAACATGCTCACTAATCATTTTCTGCTAAAGGGTTAGCGGCCTAACCATAGCTTAGCATGTTGTCTGAACAGTCCTACTGAGTAGACAGTTCGTTTTTCTAATGAATATGATTCATAGAATAATAGAATAGTAGAGTTGGAAGGGGCCTGTAAGGCCATCGAGTCCAACCCCTCATAGAATGTTGTATCTATGAGTGCAGTCATTTCAGAAAATGGATATGCATCAATAAGTACAACTTGACTTTCGCAACAGCTCAAGTAGCTTCATATTCAGAAAAGTAGGACAGAGCTGTTCCGTTCTATTTATTTGACTCAAACATCTGTGTGATTTTTATAAGACACTGTTGCTGCATCATGTGGTTGCATTTTACTTTGTTAGCTGTCTTGAAGTCATTGAGAAAGGCAGGATAAAATTGTTTTTACTATATAAATAAGGGGGACAAGTCTGTTTTTTTTTTTTTAATCTACCATGTTGAGAAAGTCTAATTCGGCCCAAACATATTTGGCTCAGGGCACGCTCTTATGCATGCTCAGGCAGGAAAAAGTCCAACAACTCCCAGAATTCCCCCAGTCAGCATGCTGAGAGCTGAAGGACTTTGCTGGCTGGGGTATGCTGGGAATTGTAAGACCTTTTTCTCTCTCTAAACATGCATATAGGATTGCACCATTGGGCCGTTAACTCGCAACCGAACATTTTGTAGTGGTGGTTAGGCCAGCAGTGGTGGTAAACCAGCAGGTGAGCACTGGTTAACACAAAATACTGGGGGGGAAACCTACTACAAGTAACCTCTCTTTCCCATAGCTGGGGCTGCATGCACCAAGATCTGTCTCATCCTCATCCAAATATGCAGAGGCTTGGTATTTGCAAGTGATACAAAGTGGATTCAGTCCTACTTACTTCTTAGTAGACATGCAGAGGCTTCTCCTGCTTACTTCTGAGTTGACATGCTGCTCAGGTTTACTTCTGACCCGGCATGTACATCCTTACCCTGACTATCATTTCCAAAAGGGCATAAAGATGAGTATTATCTTTTGAATTGTAAACTTAGAAAGTATAATGAATGCCGTTCGTTGTCACAGATTCATTTTGATTGCTTAACTTGTGGGAGTTGTTTCATAGTTATCATTGTTTGTATAATGTATCTATCTATCATTACTCACAATACATTTTCCTAACGCATTCTCTTGATCTGAAATTGTGACAATTTCCAACCACACATTCAATATATGCACAATATGAAGGCGTGATTAAAGAGGTGGCATAAGAAAATACGAGTAACATGTTTTTCTTGCAGCTGCTAGTAGTAACTCTGCCGAATCAACTGAGCTGCATTAGTCACAAGTAACATTTGGTTCCCTGCAGTTATGCTTAGATCAAATGACTGAACTTTGCTTAGTGGGTTATTACAGTCAACTTCTATGAGATTCCATCAAGTACAAATGTTGATACTTCAGTGAGCAGCTTCAGTATGCTCTTTCCAAAGCCACACCTTTGCCTCTGAGGTAGTGAATGGAGCAGTAACCTATGAAGTTCAATGGATGACTTCATATGTCACCTTTGCTTTTTTGCCCTCTGCTTCAGCTGCTGTTATCTAATGGTAGAAGGATCAAGACGTCATTTAATAGATAACAAACTATATTTCTTGTGTGTGTGTGTGTATACCAAGTAACCCTTGGCAGTACCAAGTCTTTCACCACAAGAGAGTTTCATCCAGTCAGCAACACTGCATGCTTTGAGTAACTGCTAAATTGAGAAGATGGAAAGTGCCCTGAGGTAAGGAGCGTAACTTTCTCCCCACCTCAGGACACACTCACGCACACACTGTTGGAAGCTAGCCATGCAGACATTACATTATGTGCTAGCTTCTGTCAACCTAAGTTGTCCTGGAATTCCAGAATGTGGTGACTGGAAGACCTGCAACAGCACACTCAATGCCTCAGAGCTAAAGTTCTTTGGGTCTGCCCAAAGTCAAAACATAGCTTGAAACATACCACAGCTCTGTAGCAGTGAGTGCTGGGTTCTGTAACAAGCCATGAAGCATTCCATCTGGGCTCTGAAGAGGAAACACGCCCAAAGCAAGCAAGCATTTACATGGCTCTCAACGTCATCATCTTTCCTAAGAAAAGGACTGATATGAGTACACATTACATTTACCACAGGGACATCACCGAAAATAGCCTCTCCATTGTGAATTATCTCCCTCATACCCATAAAGTGTGGAATTACTTACCACATGGATTGGCACAATCGTGTTACAGGAGAATATGTTCTCACCCACAACTATCAGGAACACAGAGAAAGCCATGGAGACTCATAAAGTGATATTGGTGATCTATGTGGCAAGTAATTTTACTGGCCCTGTGAGGTATACCAGGAATATTGGGGGAGGGGGGAATGTTCAACATTACTAGGGGTATAATTGCTTGAGTTGTGTATATGGCTTCACTTTGAACCCCAGTATTTCACTTTGAGGTAATAGGATACTCTTCCCCTTCCACTGGAGGAGTATTATTTATTTATGTGTGCTGGAGAGGAACATAGATCCTATCACATTTTTGTAAGTACCCACTGGAGTGATAGTGAAATATGCTGCCATGTTCATCCCACCTATATATGCAAAAGGCTGACTCTATGAATGTTATGACTGGCTGACAGTGGCCTCTTGTAGAGGTTCATCAGATGAGCGTTTTATCGTACACTCACTACTGCCCACAACATTCACCTTCAGTACATCTCCCGCTTGTTTTTCCATAACAAAATAGACCCCTTTTAATCTGATTTTTAGAAGAAAAAGAATTGAATGTGGCGTGATCTCCTGCTGTGTGCAGGAAAAGCGATGTGATAAAAACAGTCCCTGAATGGGCCATGCGGTCTTTGTTTACTTCCTCTTTCCCCTCCAGGAAGAAAGAGGAAGTAATGAGGGACAAAAGCGGGGGCATCGTAGCGACAGTAAGGAAACACAATTTCCCCTTATGTGATGAGGCTCAATGTGCCAAATTCAAACAAGTGAATGTTCCCCATGGTTGCCTTCTCCCCACGACAGCTAAGTCTAGGAATTCTGCACCTTAAAGAGCTGTTTAGATGGTTACTGAAACAATGTACATTACACAAAGGAGCTTGAACACACTGCTATATAAATTATTGCTGTTATAGTTGTTGGCATCATCATCATCTACCCTCCTTGAGCTGTTGGGATAGAGCAGGATAGAAGTCTAAATATATAAGTAAATAATGACATACAGGCCAAATTCTTGCATTCCATTGCTGAAGAAACCCCAAGGATTACTCCAAATGTTTTCCAGCAGTTGCTCATGTAAAAATTAGTTGAGGTCACAAAGGGACACCACTAATAAAAATAAATAGCTCCGAGAAGAAATTAGGATCCACAGTTTTCAAACTTTTTTGCTCCTTGACTGGGATTACAGGTCATGTCTTTCATCATGCCATGTCAAAAATGAACACTCACGCAGAACAGTTTATTATGTCAGAGGAGACATCTGCTGCTTGTTTGGATGGCAAATTGGCAAGTCTTTAATATTGTCATATTGATCCAAAAAGACAGTAAACAACTGAGTGGCCATGGAAACCGCACACAGTTTTATCCTGTTGCTTTATTCCTAATTGTGAGGTTTTAATTCTGGCGAACAGAATCAGATTGGCAGCACCAGAGGACAAAATCTTCCCCAGAGATTGAGGCAGCCTGGATGAAAACATTTCCCTTAGACTGCCTCTCCTGGATATTAAAGTTTAGGGGAAAGAAAAGAGCTCTATTATCATGCTGTATTTTTCTTCTAGTCATTCCGTTATGAGTGCAAACAAGGGAGTAGCAAAACTAGGGAATGCCAAGGATACCAGTGATTTATGTAATATGGGACATCTGACTATGAAGAATATTGATGATGTCAAGAAACCAAGGCGAGATCTGCACCTTGCACCAAATCATTACGAACCCATCATGGTAATGCTGTATCCCTCTCACACATATATACCTTGTAGGACACACAATGGTATTTTGGATAATGTGGAATAAAAAGCAGGAAATAACACTATGGCCTCAGCTAGACCTACTGGTCTAGCAGGACGGGGGGGTGAAGATCTCACAATATTTTTATTGCGAGATCTCACCCTCTGTTTACACATGGCACACGACGACCTCAGATGGAGAGGACGTTGCTGCCATTTTGTTTTGTTTTTTTAAGAGGAAGGAGCGCTCATGCATAGAAAGGTAAGGTTTTTTAAAAAATTTAAACTTAATTTTCCCCCACCCCCCACCCTATGCGCAGGTCCCAGCTACTCACGAGGAACCGGGACAACCAGCAATACAAGCCCACATGTTCCGCAGTCTTGGGATCACACCAAGACCGCGGAAAAAGTGGGCTCAAAGGCAAGGGCGAGATTCCTCCCTGATCCCAGGATCATCTGTGCAACATGTGGATACAAAGGGACAATCCTGGGGATCACCCTGGGATTTTGCCCCGTCTAGCTAAGGCCTATGATAGCAGTGTGTGGAATGTGTAAAGTTTCCCAACAGTTATCAGTGTACTTCAGTACTGCTATAAAGCAGTAGTGTGGCTCTAACCCAAGTCAATAGGCCAAATTATTGTCTCCCCCCCCCCTTTCTGGATTTTGTCATCCTTTTGTCTACAAGTGCAGCACAAATCTGCTCCATTGTTCAGGCAATTGTGGAGTATATGTTCCAGTGAATGGAATACTCCTTTGTTTTCAGTTATAGCACATGCATGTGGACAGGCATCTTTTTAGCCTGGAAGTATCTGGCACTTTACTTTAAGCAAAGATGTATATCTCACAGAAACTAGTTATACTGGTCAAGAGAACAGGATGTTCTTTAGTACTTAGCTTGTGCAAGAACAATAATAAATAATATTCTCATCAAAATAAGACTAAAGACACACTGCATATTATCATATGAAACTAGTTTTCCCAATTTGATCTTTTAGAAATAATATGCTTAATTCAATAATAGGTTGCATGAAAGAATTGGGAATAAACTGATTCAGTACCATTGCTTTTAGATCAGGTCAATATGGTATGCAAAGAGAAGAAGATCAGCTATTGCAAATTATTGTGCATATATACTGCTAAGATAAGTGAAATTTAAGTGGTCATCCTAACAGTGTTTCATCCTTTGAAAGAGAAATTGAAGGTTCTCTATAGAAAACCAGCTATAGTATCAAATTTATATTTGTTTTTACCATTCCGAAAGTGTAGGACTTAATCAACAGTTTCTGGATAAGATAAAGTATATTGAATTAGTGACCATAATGAATTCCTTTATGACTTCAGCCTGGGCTATGTTAGTACACTTTTGAGGAGGGTGCCTTAGAAGACTGGAAGCTGCAAACGGTGTCCACTTGCTAATAGGTGCATAACACCAGATCTTCACTGAATTCTTTGATGTCTTAGTGGCATGCTGTAGGTAATGTTTGTTTTGGACAAGTATTGTGGACAAAAACTACTTACAAGAACCATTGTGTAAAATAATGCTACCGGACACATATAGAGTTAAATCCAACATCATGCTAGCAGATAGTGCAATGGAGCTTTCTCTTTCTCTCCTCCCCCAAGAATCTGCTTCATAGAGTTTCCCAGCTCTCCAGAGCAGATTCTGAGGCTGTGCAGTGGGCTGTGAGGAAGGAGAAATCACCACCTCAGTTTTGCTGACAAAAGCAGTTCCATCAGCAGAATGACAGCATTGGATCCAACCCATAAACTGTCATATAAAACCTCACTAATAATTTGTTCATTCCGATTTAATTCTGACCACTAAAACCAGACCGACGAGGAAATGCATGCAGTATTTCTGGGTGAAGAAAAGTATCAGGCTTATAGAAGACAACCAAGAACACCTTACAAGCTTACATCATCATGTCAACTTGTTATATAGAGGCGATAATGAAGAAGATGCTATTTAGGTAACTTTAAAAAACGGTGATGGGCAGAGGGGGAGATGCCGTCTCTTTGGTATAGAGTGCCCAAGTTGTTTGAGGCATAGTAGTCAAAGTCAGAACCTTCAACTGTTGTTGTTGCTTGTCAGATGTAGAAGGAAAGCTGCATAACTTACTAAATACAATTAAATAAGTTTTCAGATCTACAGCCTACAAAGATATTCACAACAGAAAGAAACTCCCTGCAGCTGGATAGATAAGTGACAGGAACAGAGCAAGTATAACAATTCAAAAATTTGGAAAGTATAATGATGTAGGGTCAAGTATCTAGAGCACAAATTAAAAGCAGAACGGCTATGGTGAAACAAACATTTAATAAGAAGAAACACCTGTTAGCAGAAGGAAAAAGTATACATCTAAAAAACGAGCATTTTTTTTAAAAAAAACACCCTCATATGGGATACAGCTCTGTATGAATAAGAAGTGTGAATGATAGATAAAATGGAAGAAAGGAAACTGGAGGCATGTGAAATGTATTTTAGTAGAACGTATAATGTAGATTGGATATAAAGGAAAACGAATCAAAACAGCCAACCAGAGAATGGAAAGTGCAGAAGCAAACTCCATTATATTCCTGCAGTCATGATGGCGTTATGATTTAAGTGAGTCTAAAATGCAAAACTGCACATACGTAGAGTATTTTTTTAAAAAAATCAAGGTGGTGGTTGTTTCAACATATCGGGAATGTAGAAGCAGTTTTAAAGCATGGAATGGTGTTTGGAGGAGGGGAAGTAAAGAAATGTGTGTTTCACAACTAAAATAATACGCATGGCTACCTAAAGCCTAACGCCACCCCAGAAAACCATTCAGTCCAGGTATCAAAACTATCTAGCAGTACCACTGGTCATAGCCTTGCGCTCTTGGGTTTCTTCATTTTGGTAGGTGGTCACAGACCGATCATTCACATTTGTGGTAGCATTTTCTACAACAGCTTTTTTCTCTCTCCATTTGCTGGTGTTGTCAGGCCACACCCTATAATATAGATCATAGCAGGCGTAGCCGTTGAGTTGAAAAGTTCTTTTTTAGTCAACTGGAAATTTATGAGAGGAACATGTTGCTTTCATATAACTAGAATATTTGGTATTTATATGGTGCTTTTCCTAAGTATTTGAAAATATTTCACTTTGAACTTCCTGCTCCCCACCCCAGCCACCAAGGGAAGTTAAGGTTTAACAAATTCCAAAGCTTTTTGAAATTTCAATGGGCCTTAGATCTTGAATTCCAGTTGTCTCTTTTTAAAACTCCGACCCAGCCAATCATGTCTGCTGTTATACCACCACACATAGAACTGAGTAATTTGTGACAGCAGGTTGGCCAACTGCTCTCAGGCAGCCTTCAAAAAAGCCATCTCCTACTCTTTGGCTTCTGCTCTGCTGACATCTGTTGCAGAAAGGGAGTTAACCACACCCATTTGTCAGCATGCAAACACTCGGATCCCAGGAGAATGCTTCTAAAGGGAGGGATTGCAGCATTTTGATTCCTATTCCTAGGATTTTTATTTTATTTTTTTTAGTCTGAAGGTCAACAAGCAAAAAAAGCCCCAAAACAAGGCCCCAACCCAGCATAGAGAGTTAGATGTGCTTCAGGCCTGGTGATCAGAATGGGACTTAATTGCACAGGAACATGCAGTGAATTGGGGCTGGTGAACAGAATACACCTTGGGAAACCAAAAATTTTCAAAAGCAATGGACCTGGCCTGTGGTTTCTCTAGTTCATCCCTTATCGCTTATTGAATCAATATTGGTGTGAGTTTTGATGCATGCTTGTCTCTCAGCTCATGTTGAGGATCATCACTCAGTGCAGAGTCCCTGCTTTGCATCTAAAAGGTTCCAGGTTCAAACATCTCCAGGTAGGGCTGGAAAATGCACTTGTCTGAAACCCTGGAGAGAATGGGCCATTGAACGGCATGAACTTAGGCATTTCTGCCTATTCAAAACTGTAGGTTTACCGTAGTAATGCTGGAGCCATAAGGTCCGTCCACACCTTATGAGTACAGCAAACGGGTGGATGAGAGGGTGGACATACAGCTAGCCCCACCTGTAACACTGACTTACAAGAGACCAGCCTTGTGTCTGGTGTCTAAAAAGGAGCCTACAGTATGCACATAGGCCTTTCCAACATGAGGCATTTATTGTGTGCTTGTCATTCCTTACTCGCGGTTGTATACGGGTTCTTTAGACAATGATGTGACCCTCCACTTTTGCTTCTGTTTCTAAACAGCACTTTCGGTGAGTTTTTTTAGAGCAGGGGAGATGGGGCATTATTTCTGATGGTGAAAGAAAACACCATTTCCACTTGTGATATTTGGGCTACTTCGCCATACCACAGTGCCACCTAGAGGTTATGTAACAGATGAGCAGGAAAGGAAACGCTCCTCGTGTAGCGCTCAGATCTCGGTTCTGTGACACGACCAAAAGTAGCTGCAGTGGATTAACAGCCCCGTGTAGAAAAGCCCATAGTGCTCGTCCATGCAGTAAGTAATTGAGGCTATCACTCATGTGGAAAAGCCATACATGTGTACAAAGATACACAGATGGAGGTGGATAAAAGCCCAGTGCTGGGGGCAGGATTAGCTGGAAGACACCCCTCCTCACATTCAGTCCATGTATGAGCAGTTGAAAAGTTCTGGATAGGGCAAAAGTTTGCATCAGGCCAGGTTTCCCCATTCCCATTCCCACTAGCTCATTCCTGTTCCCTTCTGCTTATAAAATGAATGCTATTAAGGCCACCGAGTAGGGATTGTGGAAATATCTGTGTTGTCTTGAACGTGGATGCTCTTGCACGACCTTCCCCAACCTGATGGCTCCCATCCCTAGTCAGCATGGGCTGTACTGTCTGGGGACAATGGGACTTGTAGTCCAACACATATGGCAGGCACCAGGTTGGGGAAGGCTGCTCTAGCACTATTGAATAGGTGGTGTGGTGGTGCCCTTTCCCTTCACTGGCCGGACTGACGCCTATTTGTAAAAGCTGCCTGGCAAACCCAAACAGAAAGATCCAGCCGCCTTCAGCCCAAAGATTCTGTAACGGGAAAGCCTTGCATTTATGCATGTCATGTAGCTCTTAAAGCTGAAGTCCTGCCAGGGAAAGGGTGGGCGAGTGGGAACCGTAAGCAGTTCTAATAATGGTTCTACGGTGGTTAATTTTATAAAGGCAAGTTTTTTGTTTCAGTCCTTCGCTCCTGTCATAATAGCTGAACTGTATTTAATACCAGCAGCCTGTCATGCTCAAGCTTATTCTTAAATCTTCCTGGAAGCAGGAATGAGACAACAATAAACCTGTGGGCTTTAATACTGAAACAGCAGGTAAGCTGGCAGATCATCATTAAAACTTATCAGTTGGGTCCATTTGACTGCTGCAACATTGTCAAGCCGTAAATTCACTCTGGAGGTAAAGCATGTGCCTGCTGGTATATGCCTGAGGGGGTTCTGGGAATGAAGTCTGCTCTCAAAAACTATTCCAGTTATTCATGTGACTCAGCTGCTGAAATCAGGATCCTTTTGTGGTCACATGGTGGCACGCTGATTCAGTCTCTGCTCCGGCAGCAACGGGATACAGGAAAGAGACACCTCATCGGAGAAAAAGCCACTTTCTCCATCCATATGAAAAGGAAATAATCTCTGATGAGGGCTTTTTAAAAATGTATATACAAAACATTGTTATTGGCATGAAAACTCCAGGTCATACAGATGGATATTGTTTTAGATTTTGAGGAGGAGGGAAAGTTCAGGCAGAAAAGTTTCCCCCAATATTCCTAATCCTTAAATACCAAGAGGCTTGTTACATTATTCTCTCCCCTTCCTCATCTATTTGGACATAAAATGGGGCGAAGGGTGGGTGTGGGAGACGGAGGATCACAGTGCTTCTTCTTTGAGAGCTGCTACCCTCCCCTGAAAGCATCCTCCAATCACACTCATATTCATTCCAAAAACTCAGAGTTGAGGAATATTCGGAGGGCTCCGATTTGGGGTGACACAGCATCCCCGGGGTTGAAGGATTGAACATGATAGAGCAGGGATCCCTGACCTTTTCCAGTTGGTGAGCACACTTGGAATTTTGAGAGAGTGTTGTGGGCATGCGACTGCCATGGAGTGGGGGGTGGGGTGGAGGATTGCCCATTAATAAAATGGCTGCCGTGGTGGGCAAGACGGGTCACAAGAAGACACTCATTTTCCAGAAAGCAAACTGGTGAGACTAAAAGAAAAGTAATTTGCTCAAGAACATAAGTACAACAAAGAGGTTGGGACTAAGTTCCAAAACACACAACCATTCGTCTAAGTCCAAATAATGATGTTGCTTGAGCCCAGCACCTTTTTTGTAGCATCCCAACTTCCCAATTAAAAATAAAGATCTTAAGAAATAAAATAAAAATCAGGAGAGGCAGGGAGAAGTGTCTTTGAGCATGTTGGTACCCACAGCCTCCACATTGGAAACCCCAGCATTAGGCAACACTTGTATAGTCATTAGAGTTGTGCACCAGTGTGGTGTAGTGGCTAAAGTGTTGGCCTGGGTGTCAGGAGATCCGGGTTCTAGTCCCCACTCAACCATGAAAACCCACTGGGTGACTTTGGGCCAGTCACTGCCTCTCAGCCTAGCCTACCTCACAGGGTTGTTGTAAGGATAAAATGGAAAGGAAGAGGACCATGTAAGCTGCCTTGGGTTCCTTATAAGAGGGGGGGAAAGGCAGGATATAAAGGTAATAAATAATAAGTGTATTGTTTTCCCTTTCTCCACTTTTCTGTTTATTGGCTTGTAATCATGGTTTTTGTCTTCTTATGATATCCTATACAGATATTAACCCATCCATAGTTGCTCATTCTACCCCCACTCACTGGTTTGGTTGCACTTTTTTTCCTTGTGCCAGTGTTTAGGAAGCCCATGGTTGGGAAGTGGAACAATACTTGAGGTAAAAAATAAAACTGTAAAATAAAAATGTACACACACACACACACACGCACACACACACAATCTGTCGAACTTGCCAACACTTGACATCAGCACTTAGCTTCAGAAACTAATGATACATGCTCAGATGTGGTGAACTCCAGCAAAGTCTCCCTCTGCCATTAGAACGGGTGATCATAAAGGGAGAGGACAACTAAAGCAGCACCCAGAGGAGTATTGGTTGGATGTGAGAAGTGACATAATCAGCACAACAACTAGGAATTCATATCAAGGGGTATTAACCAAGCCAGCCTGAATTGTGGGAAGGCAGCACCTCAGAAGGGTCCTGGAGTTGCAAATTGATTGATTTACACTGAGGGTAAGGAGGAGACTGTGCAGGCCAGGAATTGCAGCCATAGGAGGGGCAGAGAGGGGGAAGAGAGAGAGAGAGAGGAGAAAGAGAGAGAGAAGACCCAAGGTACTTCCAGTAAGTCATGAGAAGTGGGAATAAGCAGAAGGTGTGATCTTCAGGGCCCAGTGTTCATGTTTTATGTCCTCAGGGCACAGCTAGTCAGACTGGGAGGTCAGAGGCAGCACAGGTCAAGTTCCGGAAACTATAGTCAAAGGTCAAGAAAGCTATCTGTACAGCACCATGTACATTGATGGTGCTATATAAATAAATAATAATAATAATAATAATAATAATAATAATAATAATAATAATAAAGGCAAGTGGCATGAGGCTAGGGCCCAAAGCGAGAACCATGAGCCCAAGCGGTCAGAGACAGATGATGTAGTCTAGTAGAAACAGATGCATGTTCATTGTTCTCATTCTGAAAATAAGCAGTGGGATTGGCCCAAGACATTTTGCTTCCTGAGTCAAAGTACAAGATGGCACCCACACTCAATTCCATGTACAGAAGTCCATGTACAAGGACCCTGTGAGGTAAATCACGCTGAGAAATCGGGATTGGCCCAAGGTCACCAATGAACTTCAGGTCAAAATGGCAGTAAGTATTTTTGGCAGTAAGCCCCCAAAGTATGGTAATCGATGGCTGCTGTTCCCTATGGGATCAGATTAGTCAGTCAAAGGTTACTTTTAGTCACCTATATTTTTCAGTGTTTGCCTGAAACTGTGACCTGATATGGAGATCTGGCATGAGATGTAGTCAGTGGCTTAATCTATACCAAGCAGGATATTGCACTATAAAAGCATTATGAAAATGGTATATAAAAATAGCGGTATGAAAGGGGCATATGGCATGTGTTAATGGGCCCCAAGAGTTGTCAATGCACTTCAATACCACTATAAAGCAGTAGTGTGGCTCCTGTCTTTTATATACTGCTTTCATACCGCTTTCATAACGGAATATCCTGCTTGATGTAGATTAGGCCAGTACGTTCATTACATCCTGCTCATTGAGATCTTAATGATACAGGGTGGGATATAAATGTTTTAAATAATAAATAAATAATAAATAAAATTGTCTAAAAACCTGCAGAAGAACAAAGTGGTGTCATTATTGAATCCAAAGAGCAGTAATAGTCCAAACCAGCCAGAGTTATTCCGAATTAGCTGTATTTAACAGGCATGGAAATACCTTTATATCAATTTTATATTAATTTTATATCAATTTTGCTGCATAGTTTTTATTCTGGTTGTGCTTTTTATATTGTATTTTGTATTTGTGCTTTTAACCTGTTGGTTGTCTTACTATGGTTTTTAATTTTTGTGAACTGCCCAGAGAGCTTCGGCTATTGGGCGGTATAGAAATGTAATAAATAAAATAAAATAATAAAATAAATGGAAGAAAGGAAACATTCTCTGCCCATTATCTAAATTCAAATCTGTCAAAAATCATCACATATAAATACAATAGAGAAATGATGATATTTCAAGTTGTCTGGAATATTTCTTTTAAAAAGCCACAAAGTAGTGGAGAATGTAAGACATGCCAAGAAAAAAAAAGTCCTTGCCTGGGAAAATTAGGGGATTTCCATTCCTTCCTGCTGAAAAATGTAACAACAGCTTTAAACTTCAGGGAGGAAAAAGTCCTTGAAAGGCAAGAGATTTCAAGCTTCCTGAAAGAGGCGGTCTTTCCCTATTAAAGCTATCGATAAATATATCAGATAAAGTGGAGGAGGGCTCCGTGCAAATATTAACTGTATATTAATTATTAAACCAGATCATAAATGGAAACCCTATTAACCAAAGTGAAAGAGAGAGAAGTTTAAAAATATATATCCACTGTTAAATTCTCTCGAAGAGAAGGGAATTCCCAGGAGGGAACACAGTAATTGTTTTTGAGTTTCTGCAGTTAAGGAGGCATTGGTAAAGCCTAGACATAAACAGGACTTGACAACCGTGAGCTTCAATGAAATTTAGAATGAGACGGAAATGGGATAAGCAAATTCCTTTTTGTTCATGACCTTAGTCTTACTTTCTTTCCTCCCCCTGCCTTGCCCCCAGCAGAATGACACATCAGAATCCCTCTCGGGTCCCATAAATCACTCACAAGGCAGCACCAGCCTTTGAAATGCTGTCTTGTGTTACAGTCATATCTCCCAGGCAAGCCATATTAGTGGGGCCTCCGTCTGCTTTGGAACTGTAATGTTACGAAAAGCACAGGCAAGCACGTCCAGTGTGCAATAAAGGAAGCAGCATGATTCCATTATTGCTGTCTTTGAAATGGCGTGTAGTCTCTTGGGTTAGGTTGAATGCCTTGTCAAGATGCAGCAGCGGAGGCTGCGACCACAGCTTTGAGAACAAAAATGAAATGTGTATTTGAATTTTGGAAGCCCAAACTGGTGATGCTCACCAGGTATAACTTATTGCAAAACATACAGTGATGGGGTTCAGACAACATGCTAACCCACATTCAAGGGTTGAATATGGGTTGAGAATGGGTTGTTGTTGAACTGTGGGTTATCATGTTGAATGAACCCAGCTGCATTAACCACAAACAGCCCATGAAGACAACCTGTGGTTTGTTGTTGGGTTGTGAACTGCAAGTTGTTCATGGTTAACAAACCATGGTTTGTTAGCATGGCTTGGTTCAGACAACACGATGGCCTAATCTACACCAAGCAGGATATTGCACTATGAAAGTGGTATATCAAAGGCAGGAGCCACACTACTGCTTTATAACGGTATTGAAGTGCACTGACAACTGTTGGGGCCTCTGGACACATACCATATACTGCCTTCATAGTGCTATATCCTGCTTGGTGAGACTCCTGCCTTTTATGTACCGCTTTCATAGTGTAATATCCTTCTTGGTGTAGATTAGGCCGATAACCCTAATTTAAATAACAACCCATGGTTCAACGAGAACTCACAGGAGTTTAACAGTGCAGTTTAACAGCCTATACATACATGTCTACATTGGGTAGAATGGAACTTACTCTCAGGTAAGTGTGTATAGGATTGCAGCTTCCATGTGCCTTATTTGGCAAAGCATCTGGCTGAAAGACTGGTCCTTGCTCCAAGGACCTTACAGTTTAACTTTTACAACCCTTAGCAAAACAAACAAATACAAAGCACAGAGTGAACCTGAGGGTGAACGATGCATTCAGTGGCAAAGAAAGGGCTATAAATGCAAGACACTGTTTCTGGACTGTGAACCACAGATATGTCCAATCCTTTAGCAAGGGAGATATGGAAAGCAGATTCTCCAGAATATCTTTTCAAAATCCTGTTTTTAGTAATGTCATTATGATGCAGCTTGATGGTTTTGTTACGCGCCCTGCTGTTTCTTTCCTGAAGGGATCCGTATTAGTGTATTGCAGAAAAACCAACAAAGCACCTTGTGGCACCTTGAAGGATAACACAATCCTACGGCCCCTAGGAGAGCATCCCAGGGACCATAGGATTGCTTGGAAAAACCCTTCCAAGATTAGGGATAGTGCTCTGACCTCATAAGGGGGCGTCAGAGATCCAACCGCCCTATTCTCCTGAGGAAAGGGGGCGTTCAGGTGGGCAGGGAGAGGAGACCGAAGAGGCCAGAATATGAGATATCCTGAGCTCCCCCCACCCCAGCCTCCTTCCCTTCCACTCAAAAGTGCTCTTCCAAGATGAGCTAAAAAGCCCATCTAGCAAAAGTCGCCAAAGACAAAGGATGGGGAGGTAAAGATCGCCTCTGCCATTCCTCCCACCTTGCTTGCTTAAGCACAATAGTCCACAGGAATCTGGGAAGCTTCCGAGTTTGGAAGCCTCCAAGCAGCAAGGGTGTAATTCAGTAGGATCGCTCCCTTGTTATGGCATACGCTTTGATGGACTATAGCCGATTTCATCAGATGCAAGAGTAGAATGGAGAGTTTCAGGTTTTTATACAGTATATATGGTGGTGGTAGTGGGGAAGACTTGTAAACCATGAGGTCAGAAGGAAATCCAATGCAGACAGTGACAATCACATTATTAACAATGGCCATTCACTGTGCAGTGGTTGAAGGTAACACAAACATCCTGGCACTAGGTAAGCCAATTAATATGTGAAGTATGATAAAGATCCCTTATCCCAATTCCAGACGCAGCTCCCAGAACAATGTTTGGTCTTGAATGTCTAATTTGGCTTTTCATTACCCTTGTGGGGGGTGCTGGTTTAGGAATCACCCTTGAGACCGTCTCTTTAAACATCCCAAAAAGTGACTTCAAAGATTCTCACTGGGGTCTTCCAAAGGAAGCTCCACTCCTGGGTAATAAAAGGTCATCATGGATAGCAAGTGTTGGGATAACATGGAGGCTGCTATGACCTGGATGGTGAATTCTACGACTGTCATATCAATTTGTTCTTTAAAAAGATTCACATTTTTATTTATTATTGCATTTTTATCCCGCCTTTTTTCCTCCAAGGAACCCAAGGTGGTGTTCATAATCCTCATCCTCCTCTCCATTTTATCCTCACAACAACAACCCTGGCTTTAGCTAGACCTAAGGTTTATCTCGGGATCGTCCTGGGGTCACCCCTGTTCATGTAAATGACACACAGGATATCTTGGGAGCAGGCAGGGACAACTGTGGGACAATCCCGGGATAAACCTTAGGTCTAGCTAAGGCCCCTGTGAGGTTGGTTGGGCTGAGAGTGTGTGACTGGCCCAAAGTCACCCAGTGGGTTTCCATGGCTGAGTGGGGACTAGAACCCAGATCTCCCGACTCCCAGTCCAACACTTTAGCCACTACACCACACTGGCTGACAACATTCATCGATAGAAGCCCCTTGAATGTAATCTGCAAAGGCACTTTCAGCACCTTGGGACTATAGTTTTCCTTCAAACACCCCACCCCCAAACAAGCTCTGATATGACTGGAGGCCGATGCAAAGCACATTGGCCACATTTGGGCCCAGTATGTCAATAAACTTTAGTTCAACTTTGACATTCAGCTCCTCTGCTGTGACTCATGCCCACTGTTCTCCCACGATTTGAGAACTGCAGGAAGCAAATTCCCAAGGCAGAAAAGAAAGCACAATAAGGGCAGCAGTAAGTGGTTCTCCAACCCCAACCCATCCCCGCAAAAACAACAACAACAGCAACAACAACAACAACAACAACAACAACAACAAAACACCCTTAAGCGAACTATGGCTCCAAATCCTCCTGAAATGGCATGACGATTAAAAGAAGATAACACTTGGACAATCCATACCTCCTGGTGGGGCACAGACAATATCCCATCCCAGCCATCATTCAGCGTGAGGTGCACTAGCTGGAGAGAAGAACCATATTATAGGTTTTCAATCATATTTCTGTGTGTAGCACACCTGGGATTGCCCTGAGGCAATACCTGGCCAGAGACTGACAAAAGGAAGTTATTTCCAGAGGGGTACCCATGTTAGTGTGTAGCAGCAAACAACAGAGACTTAAAGTCCAACACATTTATTTATTCTGGCGTAAGCTTTCATGGACACTGCCCACTTCATCAGAGAGTTCATGGCCCTACAGATGTGTTTCCATGGGAACAAATTCTTACACGTTTTCCCTTACGTTTTCTGAATGCTGAGGAAATACCTGAAGTGGAGGGGGGTAGGCCTTCCCCCTTCCCAGCTAAGGATGTTGCAATCTAAGTGCAGTTTGATAGAGGAGAAATAGCACGTAGCTCTGTATGATAGGATATAGGTCTGTATTTGTGAACAGAATACTGGACTAGAAGAACCCTTGGTCTGATCCAGCATGGCTCTTCTTACGTTCTATGTGGGGAGTTTTTTGGTTGTTGTTGTTTTACTTAGAAGTAAGTGTGCCAGCCCTGGGGTTAATCCAGTCCTCCCTTGCTGTGACCCTGACAAACATAACCCCCATGTGTTAATTAAGGTTTGAAAACGAAGCTCTCATTGGTCAAATGGGAGCTTCCCCCCCTCTAGAGCCTAAGTCAGAGTAGAGGATTATATCTCTTCTCCCAATGTGCTACAGTCCTAATCTCAACTGGGGCCCTGCATGCTTAATTTTAGGTTTAAAAAGTACATCTACACATGATGTAGGGGAATGCTGGGAGTTGTAGGACTTGTTTATGTCTAAACATGCATTGGATTACAATTTTAATATGTGTAGCTTGGGCTCTGTAAGCTTCTTAGGTTGCTGGTTGTTTCCCTAAATATTTAATGTGGAAGCACTGGACTTTGGTTGTCTGTTGGGGCATGTCTACATGAAGGGTTTGCCCCAGGGTGGCTTCGCAGTAGCAGCATGTCATCTACATGATGCAGCCGCCTTTGCAAATCCATCCGGGGGAAAACCCTGGAAACTCCGCTCGAAAAAAAGTTGGGCACTTACCCCAACTTTTTTGGCAGTGGAGCCCATGGCACCCCCTGATTGGTCACCATGGGTAGCCAAGTGCCTTTAAAAGTTTTTTAAAAATGGGGGAGGAGAGGAATGGGGCCGTTCCTCCTTCCCTTTTTAATTTTATTATCTGTATCTGTGCAGCTGTGCAGATACAGATAATAAAAAAATTAAATGGCGGGGGGTAGGAATGGGCAGCCAGAGAGAGGAGAGGAGAGGTGGTTCACCCAGAGTTCCTGCCCCCTCTCCTCATGTCCTCCCTCTGGCTGCCCATTCCTCCCCACCATTTATTTTTATTTTTATTATCTGTATCTGCGCAGCTGTGGAGATACAGATAATAAAGTTTAAAAAGGGGGAGGAATGGTCCTTTCCTCTCCTTCCCCCCTTTTTTTTTACTTTTAAAGACAGGGAAAGTTCACACTTGCATTCATTCCCATGCAGGTGTCAGGAAGGAACACAAGTGCAGGTGCGAGGCACCTCAGGGCACCGTAAAGATGGGGGCTTGGAATGTTTAAACTGTGCCCAATCCGTATATTTAGAAATAAATGCAAATATTACAAAACAGCAATAAGCCTCCAGTGATCTCCTTCCAAAGGAAGCTAAATGTATTTAGTGAAGTGCTTTGCTCCTGGAGCTTCTCACTGATCAGAGCACTGGTGTGTGTGTAACAATTACATTTTCTCGACAGACCATTTGACTTCTCAGAAGTGGAATTTGGATGGGGTGGGGGAAAGGAGAATTATGTAGAAGTCACAGCATGGAACACACAACACAGATATCCAAAGGCTCACCTTCTTCTGTATGACCCACCACATGACAATAATATCCATTCATTTTTTTATGCCACTGGACATTTATTTTGCTCTAACTTCTAGATGGGAGTCACACTTCCCCCAAAGGAACAGGTTGCAGCTTGCAGGTAGACCTAGTTCCATCATTGCTACTGGAACAGAAGTAGCCACCACCTACCAACTTTGGCTGATCAACCAGCTGTAACCCTATCTGGGTGGGGATATCCTAGCTTTGATAGTCTACACTCTGATAATCTCTAGGTTAGATTACTGCAATGCGCTTTACCTTGGGCCGCCTTTGAAAACAGTTGAAAACTGCAGCTAGTGCAGAATGTGGCAGCCAGAGTTTTGACAGGCATTCGGCGTTCCGAACATATATCTCCAGTTCCGGTCCACTTGCTCTGGTTGCCAATTTGTTTCCAAGCCCAATTCAAAGTTCTGGTTTTGACCTATAAAGTCTTGTATGGCTCAGGACCCTAGCATGAATCTGCTTGGACCTTGAGACTGACATCTGAGGCCGTTCTGTGCCCCATCTAAGGGGCACAATGTCATGTTGACTTGACAATCCAAAGCAGAAGTGAAGTGTCCAATCTCTTGGCCGCTACACATCTTCAAGAGTCTTTTTCCTACCAAAGAAAATGAGAGCATATGAAAGACATCCCAAGAAGTCGCTTTATTTGCATGGAATGTTTATTTAGCAGGGATCAAGAAGTTTCTTGCTTAAATGGAAAAGAAAAGAAACATCAGCCTAAAGAGGCTTATTGCTGAAGACTCTAGCTTATCCCTTGAATATTTAGACAGTACAGTTTGTTTATTTGTTGGGTGGCAACGCATGGTTTTGGCATGGTACTTTCAACAGGTACCATCAAGGTGTGCTATAAATAGAAGACAGACAATGGGTGTCTAAATTGGGCTTGGGTGAGGGGGGAGATAAGATAAGAGCTATAAGCAAACAAACCTTGCTCCAATAAATCAATGTGCTAATCAGCCAGCAGCGTGAAAAAGAAAATGAACGTTTTGCACCTCCATTTATTAAAAGTCAATGTTTATAACTCCACGACGCGAGTCCTCATGCCTCATCAAAAGAACAAATAGCATCCTGCACCAAGTCTCAAAACAGCCACTACTTCCAAATCTGTGGGAGGAAGGAAAAATAACCTTTGAAAACAGAAGGAATGTTAAAAAACCACAACCCCAAACCCCCCAACACTCCCCCCCACCCTCCTCAATTTGTCAGAACAGTCTGTGCAGCTCTCATTTACTATGCAGGATAATCAAAAGAGCAGACAAAAAAGTGATGACACAGTCGTTGCCATCACTGTTGAAACAAACATCCAGAAGAGATGTGACCTTATTCATGCAATTAACAGTGACATGAATGTGTTGGGGTTTTTTTAAAGCAAATAGCAGCTACCGGGGGGAGGGGGGATTTGGATCAGGACCACAGTGTGGAGAGCTTTAACTCTTTGACCTCATCTGCAGTTCTGATCTGGACTGGATTGCGCGGATATCTTATCATTGGATCACAATATGCAGCCATGGTGTCAGTTTGCCTGCCTCATCTGTCTCTTCTTCGTAGAAAGACAGATATTGCTCATGCTGGGATCAGGCAGAGAGAGCTGCTCCCTTTTCCTAGCCTGGGAATCATAGCAGAAGCATAGTGGCGATGTGGCTTTCTCTTTCTGTACTGGTAGAAAGACTCCACCTCTAGATTTGAGGAGGGGGGAGGAGGAGGAGGAGGGCTTTCTCGGTTGTGGCACCCACCACGTGGAATATTCTCCCCAATGAATTCAGGCAGGCTCCCAGTGTGGAACATTTTTAATGACAACTTAAAAGCCATCTGTTTGCTAAGGAGTGTCAGCATTGTCAACTAACTCTGGTTATTTTCATGTTATTGTTTTATCACTGTTTAATTATTGCAATGATTGGTTTATTGTATTTTATTCATTTTTTTAATCTTATAAACTGCTTTGGGATTATTATTATTATTATTATTATTATTATTATTATTATTATTATTATTAATGAAAAGTGGTGTAGAAATCCTAGGAAATAAATATAACCATGCTATGGTTGTTCCCAATAGGGGTGTGCACGGACCCCCCACTCCGCTTCACTTTCAGATCCGCCATTTTCGGATCGGGCCGCTCCGCCCCGCCCCCACTCCGCCTGTGCCCACTCCGCTCCGCTCAGAGCTCCGGATCCGGATCGGAGCTCCGTTCCCCCCCATAGGGGGGGTTACCGGGCCCTGCCGCCATCGCCGCCCATGCGGCGATGGCGGCAGAGCCCGGTAAGGGACCAAGGGAGAGGGGGACCTTACCTGCCTCCATCCGCGGTCCGTCGCCGTCTTCAATTGAGCCCGCGGTTCCACCAGGAAGTCTGGGCCGCAAGCAGCCCAGACTTCCTGCTGGAACCACGGGCTCAATTGAAGACGGTGACGGATCGCGGACAGAGGCAGGTAAGGGAGAGGAGGGTGGGGGGGGTACCGGGCCCTGCCGCCGTCACCGCATGGGCGACAGTGGCAGGGCCCGGTAAACCCCACTTACCTTTCTGGCAGAGCTCCGGATTGAGGCGAAGGATCCACCTTCACCTCGATCCTCTTCGCCACGCTCCGCCGGCCCCCCAATCCTCTTTGCCTCCGCCTTAAGGGCAGGCGAAGCCCCCCGCTCCACTCCTGCTTCTACGGTCCGATTAGAAGCGGAACACATCCCTAGTTCCCAAGGCTCTGCTAACTCATACATTAACCCTTTTGTACACTCTTAGCCTTCAGGCCAAGCCTGACTACTGTCCTGTTAACTTTGCACATTTTCAGAGAGTAGGAGTATACAACATTAATTACTCTTTGCCCTACAAGGAGGTCATGTTCAGTGAAGTCATGTGGTAATATGCCTTCTTGCTGGCTTTCCTTCCTCCAGTGCAAATAAGGATGTACGAGAATTTCATTTCCATTCATTTAAGACCAGAACTTGCCCCATTTGTACCCACAAATATGAACGTGAATGCATTTTGAGAGCAAAGCTTGCAATGCTTGGCCACAAAATACGTACTTTAGAAAAATTGGCACTTTAAAAAGGCACATTTGGTGAAAATGCCTCTATTTTTCACTTGGGAAAATGTGGTTCTTGTCCCCAGATAATGCATCCATTTCCACTCTGATTACTGTATGGAAAACAATCAGTTATCGTAGACACTTCAGGCATGTAATGCCTGTAATATCATCTATTTGTTAAATTGATGCTTCAGTCAATGGAGGGTGGAGGATTATGCATTTGGGTTCGCACTTTAAAAAATAGGAAGCCAAGTGCATACTTGAATTGTCTGGGCCCGATTCAAAGTGCTGGTATTAACATTTAAAGCCCTAAACAGCTCGGGGCCAGGCTATCTGAAGGAACGCCTCCTCCCATATGTACCTGCCCGGACCTAAGGTCATCCTCAGGGGTCCTTCTCCATGAGCCCCTGCCAAAGAAAGTGAGGCAGGTGGCTACCAGGAGGAGGGCCTTCTCTGCTGTGACACCCTGGCTGTGGAATGAGCTCCCTGAGGAGGTTCGCTTGGCACCTAAGTTATATGCTTTTAGACTCCACGTGAAGACCTTTTTATTCTCCCAGCATTTTAACTGGGTGTGCACCCCGGTTGTGGAATGAGCTCCCCAGAGAGGTCCGCCTGGCGCCTACACTGTACTCCTTTCGTCGCCAGCTGAAGACCTTTTTATTCACTCAGTATTTTAACACTTAATTTTAACTTAAATTTAAATTATACTGTTTTAACTCTGTATTTTAACCTTATATCAATTTTGCTGCGTGGTTTTATCCTGGTTGTGCTTTTTATATTGTATTTTGTATTTGTATTTTTAACTTGTTGGTTGTTTTATGATGGTTTTAATTTTTGTGAACCGCCCAGAGAGCTTCGGCTATTGGGCGGTATAAAAATGTAATAAATAAATAAATAAATAAATAAATTAACAGTCTATAAATACATTTTAACTTGGTGTTTTGAATTTGTAATTTTGTATTGGTGATATTTTTAACTGGTTGAGCTATTATATTGTATTTTATATTATGGTTTTATACTGTTGTTTTATACTTTGAATGTTTTTAATTTTTGTGAACCGCCCAGAGAGCTCCAGCTATTGGGCGGTATAGAAATGTAATAAATAAATAAATAAATAAATAAATAAATAAAACAAACAACAAAAACTCGCATTCAGGACCAGGAATGAGGCGGAGTGAGCTTCAAGGTGGAACTCGAGTGCCTCTGATTGTCCCATCCCTAAGTAGAAAGAATCATGGTCTTGGGCCCTTTCTACTCCTAAGGATTATCCCAGGAAAATGGAGGGATCATCCTTGCCTGCTCCCGGGATCCCCTGTGTGTCATTTGGACGTACAGGGATGATCCCAGGATGATCCTGGGGAAAAAGGCAGGTGTAGGGACAGCCTTAGGTTTTATTGAACAGAGGCATCCTGGGATAGAGTGATGTGATTATTTCATAATGAAGCCTCCTGTTAGAAAGACAATTAGCAGGGGGGGAAAAGGCAAAACAAAACATCTTAGGATAATAAAAGGAGACCACAGCTTTTTTTAGTGAAGAAAGAAAACAGTTTTATTCACAAATATCCTTGCATATACAATGCAGGTTTGGCATAGAGTTTCAAAAGAGTTTGTTCAGTCCATTTTGTATTTCATTACACCAGCAGGAGCGGGAGAACAAAGACACAGGAGAGGGGGAAGGAAGGGGAAGAGCTAGAGGAGGAAATCACAGGAAACCGCACTGTAGGCTATAGAGATCCTGAGGCTAGCTGTGGTCAAAATTCCCATAACCGAACAAACTGCAACACTGCCGCTTCCAGTAACTTGCAGATGAAGTTGCAGTATTCCCAACATGAAGAATAGCAGGTCCTGCTCCTATGATGTTTACCAAAATGAGTGCAGGAGTTGCTGCATTATTTATCTTTAAAAGGGGGGTCTTATTTCTCTTTTGTTTATTCCTCCGTTTCATGGGCACTAAAAGCACTTCAATAATGGAAAGAACTGAAATTAGGATGGTTAAACTGAAGTAACTGTTCTTTCAGGAGCATTTGCTGCCCTCCTTTTGGCCTTCCCACATGCTAAGCATCGGGAAAAATGAAAAGATTAAGTGTCAGCTTTATTGAAAATGCAGTTTTTAAAAAATAAATAAATAAATAAATAAAATGAAACAAATTTCTCTCACCCCCAAAACTGGGTGTGCCGTTCCAATAGCGAGAGATACGTGAGGAGTTTATACTGGCACACAGCCAAGGAAAAAAGCCAAGACAGCTGTAGGCTAGTGCAATGTAAAATATTGTACATCAATGAGAATACTAAGGGCCTTTCCCCATGACCAGTTTTAAGTGCAATAAATGTGCATTTGTTAACTATTCGTTTAGGACCTTCCTTCAGAGTTGCACATCTGTTGTGGGGAATTCACATCTTCTCGGCACTGGGTGCCTCTGCATTTCACTTGGGAAAATGTTTTTTTTGCCCCCAGATAATGGTGTCCATTTCTATCCTGATTACTGCATGGGAAACAATCAATATACTGTCTGTTCTTCACATCTTTTATTTGTTAAATTTTATTTCGGATAGTTATATCTTTCCATTGTAAAAACAACGGGCCTTAAATCAGTCAACAAAACCTATAATAAAATCAACAACAAAAGCTGTTAAAACAGCAGTCAAAACAATCAGCTCAATATTGAGGCCAGTTCAGTAAAACTCTTCAGTCCAACAGGCTCAAAGCATCTGGAAACAAAAATGTCTTGGTCAAGACATTGACCAAGCCTCCCAGAGCAGGAAGTTCTGTTCCCTAAGTGTCGCCATCAAGAAGGCCTTTATCCCAACAAGTTGTACCTCCAGCATTGCTGGGATGCATATGGGCCTCTCCAGCAGATTTCAAAGAGCAGGCAGGCTCATATGGGAGGAGAAAGCCCTTTAGGTATCATCAGCCTAAGCTGTTTAGAGCTTTTAAGGCCAGGCTGGCCCTGCTGTTAGGCAAAGTGAGGTGGTTGTCTGAATGGGGTATGTGTGTGCTGGGGGTGAAAGGCAGCAATGGTGGAACACTTTACCATTCTACTCTGCTGGAGGACATTGCTATGTGTGCCACACAGCCTATGCCATCTAAGCTAGTTTGCTGCCCTTTAGTATGGCAGAGAAAGTTGTTACATCAACTACTAACTTACAAAATGACTAATAATTCCTTTAGCTCTTCAGTTTTGTACTTCGCTGCCAACACTGGGAACCAATATACATCAGGTTCCAAAGGAGCCTGTAGTGGTAAAGCATTCCTGGAACTCAGACTTTTCTTATTTGCAAAATCTAATATACATATATAATTATTTTTATTAGATTTTTACAACAATAACAATAAAAAACAAACAAATAACTTTAGGGCTTCGATTAGATTAGTATGTCAGGAAACCACCAGAGTTTATGTAATTCCCAGCATTGAACAGTAAAGATAGATACTCTACAGCAAACATGGGTCATTAATACATTCCCCATGTGGAATATGCATACTGGGGTAAAACATGGTTTAACTGAGTGAGTGTGCAGATTACCATTATTAAGTAATTTCCCACTCTCCCAATTTGTTTATTCCAGGCTTGCCGCAGGTTTCTGGGAGGCCTGATGATAAGTGGGAGTCTAGCACCCCAGATATCTTCCTTCAGGGATGCAGAAACGGCAGCCCAAGTCAGGTCTCTTCCTTGTAGATGTTGTGTGGTCAAGTTATACTGAATGGTGAGAGTGCTGTTTACCATGGTCTGGGAAATACTAGGGTAGAATCCAATAGGGAAATTATGCCCCACCGATTTCCTTCTGCAAGCAGGGGGTCCCGCTGATTCGATTGCTCAAGCAGGACCCTCCACTTTCGCAAGGGAGAGTTAGTGCTTCATAGAGGAAGCCTCAGAATTACCAGAACTGCTCATCTCTAGAAGGAGGGAGGTCAGTGGAGCTCCCTTATGTGAGAAACAAACATTTCCCCTCATTGAGGGTTGTCCCAGAAATACTAAATCAACATTGCGTAAATGCTGGGGGCTGCTTGCGCGACAGAGTATGACAACAGAAATGTGGGAGGCCATGAAGCACACCATTTCCCCGATAATGATGGCTGTGAAGCAAGCAAGTTTATTTAAAATTAACTCCTACTCATTTCAATGGGACTAATTGCCTGATAAATGTAGGAAAGATTGCAGCTGTAGTGCATATTTATTTTCATAGGCTAGATGAGCAAGCGAGCAACCGGGTTATTTCCTGAGATTCTACCACCCATCTAAGGTGGCCATGTATGATTCACCCCAAAAGAGGAAATGCATCACCAAAAAAAGATGATGAAAGGTGACAGCAATTTGCATAAAATTTGCATATGCTAATTTATGGGCATAGATGAAAATTTATGGGCATAGATGAAAATAATTATTTTAATTTAAATAGAATACAGTACATCTCACCGCAGTGTGGAAGACTGTGACCAAGTGACATATATCCCTGCCTCTTTGGTCTGCTGTTCAGCTGCTAAGTGTTGATGAGTAACAGTTTTTATGGTTCTTTATCTTTAAGCAAGAATTGGAAAGGACAGTCCTTCAAAGCGAGGATGCCTTCAAATACAGAACCGTCCCCTCTAAAACAGGACACATGGCTGCTACGTGACCTCAGAAGACTTCTGCCTCTAGCCTGACAGGAAGTTTTAAGTCAGGCCAAGCTCCAGTGCTCTCCTTTCCAGCCCACCTCCTTCTGTGGCTGCCTTGTACCAAGGCCACACCCCCTTGGGAGCTGATCATGTCAGGATGAGCAATCCCTTTTGGGGGCTGGGCATGTTGTGGTGGGCGCGACTCTGTGAGGGCCAGCCATGTTATCCTCCTTTTTGGATTCCAAAATATGGTCACCCTAGCCTTGGCTGAAACTGGAAAGGTTCTTCACTGAGAAAATTCTATGGTGGACATTTTCTGATTCTGGGTTTGTTCTGTGTCTGTTACATTTTTCAAATGTAAGAGTAAGAATGAATATATATGTCTGGATGTCATGTAAAGCAAGGTCTACTAAATATGTCTTGTATTAGGCCCAGAAAAACCTCTGTAACTCTGAAAATTACAGGTGATGGGCAAAGTGTCACACATCTTTAGGAGTCAAGGTTAGCAGTTCTTAATAATATAGCCAAAGCACATATGTAAACAAGTTACAAAAATTTATTTATTTATTTATTTATTTATTACATTTTTATACCGCCCAATAGCCGAAGCTCTCTGGGCAGTTCACAAATATATTGGGGGAAATATATAGATCATGAACTCTATGAGAGAGATCTTAGTTTACTTCATATGACAGTCAGTATTTCTTCTCTTTTTATTTTTAAGGCTTATTATTATTATTATTATTATTATTATTATTATTATTATTCCCATTTATTTGAAAGTGAGCCCTATTGAACTTATTTCTGTGTAGACATGTATAAGATTACACTGTCAGAGGTTTATTTCCAAAAGTGTTCATTTAAATTTCTGTCTTCAGGTGTTTAACCTGGGGCTTCCCCTCTCCCCCTTAAACAACAACGCCTCATTGTTCTGGATAACTTCTATCATTAGAGTTTAGAATGCTGAACTCTTTTGTATTGAGGCAGATTCTTTCTCCTTTTGATAAAGCCTGCTCAAGGATACTATGACATTTACATCTGTGCCATAGGAAAAGCTCAAGCTAATCATTTGTGTGAGCCAAATGGTGTTTTTGGCAGAGTTGCTTGAAAAGGTAATTTAAAAAACCCAACCATCCCTGCTTCTACCTACTGAGTCAGCAATGGCTTTGGACAGCTTCATTTGACAGTCTGGGAGCACAAGACCATTCTAAAGAATAGCAGATAATCTTCCTTCTCCTCCACTGACATTAGAAGGAGCTGTCACCTATTCAAGGATGCTGGGCTGGGATTCAGCCAAAAGCATTTCCTGTTAAAATATGTACCTTTGATGCATTGTAAGCCCTCTTCATAGTCAAATTCACTTGTTTGTTTGCTATTGCATTTATATCCTACCTTTTTTCCTCCGTGGAACCCAAGGCGATGTACATACTCCTCTTCCTCTCCATCTTATCCTCACTACAACAACCCTGTGAAGTAGGTTGTGCTGAGAGCCTGTGACTGGCCCAAAGTCACCCAGTGAGCTTCCATGGCCAAGTGGGGACTGCAACCCGGATCCTCCAATTCTCAGTCCAACTGCAGGTCTCTAAGCACTGAACAACTACTGGGTGCAATTCTCATCTTCATATGACCAAATGAAGGTGAAAATATGAACTCATATAGAGTTTGGCTTGTGGGACAGTATCAGATGCACGATTTCATATGAACCTCTCTGTGTGCATGAAAAGCACATGTGAGAGGGTTGTGGGACTGCTCAGGCTGGCCACCCCTCTGCCATGCCTGCTAACCATGCCCCTCCACTGGCCAAATGTTCAGGGACTGTGAGAAAGGTCCCTAACGCACAAACCAAAGTATGTGTTCCCATTCTTGCCCACCACCAAGATCTCTTAAGCTGGAGAGTACAAGGGAGAGGGCCTTCTCAGTGCTGGCCCTAGTGCTGGAATCAGCTTCCATCGGGCCCCTTTTCTGCAGGTCTCAGTAAAGCTCTGAAGACCAACCTACTTTTGCAGGCCTTCTCTTAATGTCTTGGCTGCTGGTTTTATTGTTGACTTCTGCTTTTATTAGTTTTTATTGGTAATTGGGTTTTATGGATTTTTCCTGCATACGTTTCTTTGATTTGTATTGTCCACTTTGTTTTTTTGTTTTTGTTTATCTTGTAATGCTGCCTTGAAAGGCTCCCAACCTTGGCAATGGCTTAAACAATAAATTTAGATCGATAAATAATGTGCATAAAACTCTTCCAAGAGGAGTTCCTGATTAGCCAGGGATCTCTCCTCATGTGGAGGACAACTCTCTAGAGACATTGGGCCTCACCAAAAATGTGGGGCTGGTAGTGGATGCATTAGTGGGGGAAGAGTATTACCCCCATGCAGCCACCTCAAGCATGCTTTTAATGCAGGAGGGGGTTAATCTACCCCTCCCCTAAAGCAGGGGTGCAGAACTTCAGGGCCAGGGGCCAAATCCAGCCCTCCAGGGTCCCATAGAAGACCACACACCCTTCTCTCCAACCACTCATCATTTGCTTGTTTCCCAGCCTTTGTTCAGCTCCCACCCCACCCCACCCCACCCAGCTGCACATTTTAAGAAGTTGAAATGCTTTGCCTAAGCTTTAGTTATTTCACCTACAAGCTTTAAGCAAAAATAGGCTGGTATTTTGCCTTTGGGCCCACCCACCACTGGAATGCGGCCCCTAAGAGTGTCTTTAAAATTGAATTTGGCCCTCGGGCTGAAGGAGGCCCAGTCTCCCCTGCCCTAAAGTCAATGTGCATCGTGTTGCACAGCCGCCTTACTACACGCATGTCAAACTCTGCACGGGTCTGCTTAACCCTCCTTCTCCACATGCCAATCCACCCTCAGGCGCCTCAGTTATGCCAAATAACATCCGCGTTTTGCAGTGCCGGAAAGGCATTTGACATTGCCCAGCTGCCTCTTATCACCTCAGAAGTCAGCAGCGGTGGTGAAAGGTTTGCATTCCGCCATGAAAAGTTGCCTTTTGAATCAGAAGAACACAGAGGAAGTTTTGTTATTTCGACGGTTTCCCTAGCAGCAGCACATTCCCCTTTTGGGGTGCGGCGGGGAGGAATAGCCTGCACATCTGTCCGCTCCGCACAAAGTCCGTAGCTGAACTGTGAGGCCGCACAGTTAATGTGTAGCATCTGGCTCCGTTAATGTGTAGCATCTTATTTGGCATGTCTTCCTGCCAAATCAGACAGCTCTCCTGTCGACATCCAGGGAATTATATGGTGTTTCCCTCTCAGATCATGTTTTCCAATTGCATTGTGTTTCCCACTCAGAGTTCTGAACCAGAACAAGAAGGGAGGATCTGGTGCAACGGAAAGCCAAGGGCAAGGCAAGTGCGAGGATTGGGCACAAAAGGCCGTGACATTCAGGTTCGAGGAAAGAGAGTAGAGGAAGTTTTGCCTGGCAGCCTCCAACGGGAAGCCGGGAAGCCATCGGAATTGCTCACTAGAAGCCAGCCTCCCCCAACCTGGAGCCCTTTGGATGTCAAGTCCCTGATTTTGGACCACTGGTCATGCTGGCTGGGGCTGATGGGACTTGAAGTCCCAAACATCTGGAGAGCATCCGGTTGGGGAAGGCTGTTATAAGCAGATTGTAGCAGCCTTGTACCAGGTCAGACTAGTTGTGCTTTAGCCCAGTAGTGTCTGCTGCCATGTCTCCCACCCACCGCAACCTATTGCTACCAGTACTCACTCTGCAGATCCTCTAGAGGAGTGGACTTCAACTTGTCCAGACCCGAGACCCACCTTGGACTCCCAGCTTGGAACATGGGACCCACTTTCACAATTGCCCAACATGGCGGCAACAGCTTTGCCGCCACCCATCTGGACTGATCTCACAGCCCACTTTTGGATCACTATCCACCAGTTGAAGACCACTGCTCTAGCGCACAAGTGCTCTCCACAGTTACCCCCTCCCACAGTGCCTGACTCCAAGGATAAAACCCTCAGCCAAGCATTGCAGTGTGGCCCCCTCTCCAAAGAGCCATGCTGGTGGCTTCTCCAGCTGACACAGCTCTTCAGACAGTTTGGCTGCCCTGCGGAGTGGGCAGTAGTGGCAGCAATGTGGTAGTGAAGGAGTAGGGAGGAAGGGAGACCACCAGGGTGGGCAGGTGGAGGTGGGAGAGACTGGGAGGGGAGGAGGGAGCGGGAGGGGTGGGGAGACAGGGGGCAGTGGCAGCAGTGGTGGCTGGAGGCAACACACGCCCCTTCCCACCTCAGATAGTGGGAGATATTGTGCTGGCACTGTCCATTTAGAAACCACGGGTCATCTAGTTGGTAAAGAAAAATAAAATCTTGTGGCTTTTGGCAGTCACATAGAAGATGCCATAATTAGTCATTTTAAAAAGTGTAAATTCACCCAGTTCTCTGCAAATGATTCACCTCAATCCAGGTCTACAATAGAATTGCTAGATGAATTGCTTCAGAACCCTCCATCTTCCATTTCCTGCCTCGGATACCGACCCATTGATAGTGTATCATTCCACAGCTGCCAATTGTAATGTACAAACCAGGATCTTGGGAACACTTGTGATTGCTACTATCCTAGCTAATCACTACTTAATTAGCAGCTAATGCACCTTTCTGATGAAAAATCCAGCTTATTTTTGAAGCCTTGTCAAGTTAAACAACAGAGCACACTGATTCTAATTATTTATGAAGCTGCCACGTACTTTCTAATGGGGGCGGAGAGGGAAAACAAGTGATACTCTAAGGATTTGAGACATTTATCTCCTGGTTATTACTCACCAAGGTTAAAAAAGAATATTCACCCCTACATCAGAACATGCAAAATCATATAGAAGTGGCAGTGTGGTACAGTGGTTAGAGTGTTGGTTTGGGATATGGGGAAGACCCAATTAAAATCCTGCTCAGACATTAAGGTCACCGAGTGGCCTTGGGTAAGTCACCATCCTTCACCCTAATCTACTTCACAGGCCATAGCTAGACCTAAGGTTTATCCCTGGATCGTCCAGGGGTCAAACCTGTTCATCTAGGTGACACACAGGGGATCCGGTGCTCAGGCAGGGGTGAACCCTGGATGATCCCAGGATAAACCTTAGGTCTAGCTGTGGCCACAGTGTTGGCGTAAGGTTACATTGCTGTTCTGAACTCTCTGAAGGAAGGTTGAATGTGGGATATAATGTTACTAACAAATATACCAGAGAGGGGTCCTGATGTGCTGCTGATGATAGCAGAACCTGCTCATGATCATCCATGGTCAAAAATCAATGCCCGAACAATCAATGACTGAAAAAAATGTCAATCCCTACAGAATTTCATTTCATATCTAGCTTGGTGTGCTCAAGCTGGACATCATCTCTTTGGAAATGATGCAGGATCTGAAAGTCATCTTTGTATGGTCAACCTGTAATTCTCACTCAACAAGTGACATAAAACGATGGGTATTATCCATGCTCTGATACAGGGGCAGGGAGCATCTTTCAGCCCGACGGTCACATTCAGTTTCAGAGAAGCTCTTGGGGGTTGCGTTCCAGTGGTGGGAAGAACCAAAAGCAAAAAAAGTGGGGCCAACGTACAAAAAATACCAGCATCTTGTAGCTTAAATCTCTTACTGCCAGTAATGAAGCCCTTAGGAAAGGCATTTCTAGGGAGACCATATGAAAAGGAGGACAGGGCTCCTGTATCTTTAACAGTTGTATTGAAAAGGGAATTTCAGCAGGTGTCATTTGTGTGAATGCAGCACCTGGTGAAGTTCCCTCTTCATCACAATAGTTAAAGCTGCAAGAGCCCTGCCTTAGTGACCAGATACAAAAGAGGGCAGGCTCCTGTAGCTTTAACCATTGTGATGAAGAGGGAATTTGGCCAGGTGCTGCATGCATACAAATGACACCTGCTGAAATTCCCTTCTCTAAACAACTGTTAAACATACAGGAGCCTTGTCCTCCTTTCCATATGGTCACCCTAGGCATTTCAGCCTTTTGGAGTCGGGGGAAGTCTGAACAAAACCTGGGAAATGAATGCACCATCAGTGGTTGGGAGAAAGCGGGTGGAGTCAGGGGGCACGGCGATCTGAAGGGCGGGACTGGGACCACTCCCCAAGGGCCAGATAGGGACCTGGGGCCCAAGGTTCCCTAGCCCTGTGCTTTTTATAGTGCACCAAAAGGTTTAAGAGAAGAGGTGCACAATCCTATCGGGATGCCCATCGGTCTCCAAACTTGGAGGGTGATAGGCATTCCTGTGCAGAGCGGGAGGAGCACAGAGGCCATCTTTGCCTCCACACTCCTCCCACTCTGCATTTCTGTTGGACGGGTGTTTCCACCCATCTAGTTGGGGCTCCACATTGTGGAAGAGAAGGAGGCTGGGGAGGCTGGAGGATTCGACATATGGTCCCCTCCCCTTCCCACCCACAGAACCGTCCCTTTCCCCTCCTCCCCGAGGTTGTCTTTGCAATCTTGGAGAGGCAGCCAGCACTGTTCTGTCCACGCCAGCTGTCAAGGGGAGGGGGAGGGAGAGGGAGCATGCACTCCTGGGCCTGCGGTCAGACTGCTGACTCTGACCTCAGATCCAGGAAGCCAAACTATCCTATGCCATCCCCACCCTCAGATGCTGGCTAAGGTAGGGTGACCATATGAAAGGAGGACAGGGCTCCTGTATCTTTAGCAGTTGCATAGAGAAGGAAATTTCAGCAGGTGTCATTTGTATGCATGCAGCACCTAGTGAAATTTCTTCTGGCAGGCCTATCCAGTGGAATTTTAGGATGCTTTTAGGATGCTTTTAGGATGCTTTAACAGTGTATGCTATGTTTTTAATCAGTATTTTATACTTACTGTTGTTTCCTGCCTTGATCAAAATGGAGAGGCAGGTAAGAATTATTGTTGTTGTTGTTGTTGTTGTTGTATTCTCTTCTACCCAGGCTCACATCTTTAGGAGAATATCTCAAACCGGGAACCTTCTTGGAGCAGAAATAGAGCCACTGTTTTTCCCTTGAAAACTACAGATCTCCCAGCCAGACAGCTTCAGAAACCCTCTATCTTTCTCTGTCTCACCCTGACATGATTGGTCACTGCCCTGCCCCTTATAAACTTCCTCTTCTTACTAGCAGTCTTTAGTTGTGCAATGAAGCACATTCACTGTGCAACTCAGACACAGGGCCACGTGTTGTTCCTGCCCGTCTTGTTTTGACATATTGGGAAACACAGACACCAGACAAGGCTTGGTTAAACACATGTGGGCAAGAGACAGGGGGCAGCTGAAGGCAGTAGCAGACTATTGGGAAGGAGATTGCAGGATGAGAAGAGATAACTGGCACAGAATCTTAGGAGGAGGACCCATGCAGACCATGGACAGCTCCAAGGGCAGAAGGCACTACCTCCTTTGTAAGACCTCTTTCTGCACTTTGGTCCTAACAGCTCTGTTATCCACTCTTCTGTTCTCTCCACCCCATTCTCTACCTTCTTGGAACTCACCATGGCTTCTCTTCCTGTCTACTTGGGAAAGATCTGTAGCTCAGTGGTAGAGCAATGCTAAAGAACCCAGCTTCAATCTTCAGCATCTCCTGGAAAGACCTTGGAGAGCCACTGTTAATCAGTGTAGACAGTACTGAGATGTATGGACCAGTGGCCCGGCTCAGTACAAGGCAGCTTTATACAGAGGCATGTGCCTCAAATAGGTGCCTTGGCCTGTCTCTGTCACTTGGGAAGACCTGCCTTGCTGCTTCACTGGAGTGTCTCATTTCTTGGCTGGCTACAGCCATCTAAGGACCTCCTCCAGGTGCCTACTCCGAGGGAGGCTTGGAAGACAGCAACAAGGGAGAGGGCCTTCTCAGTGATGGCTCCCCGATTATGGAATGATTTCCCAAATGAGGCTTGCCTGGAGCCAGCATTGCTATCTTTTCAGGGCCAGGTCAAGATTTTTCTCTTTTTCCAGGCATTTAGCAGCATATGTTGAGTTTTTAATCAATCCCAGATCTGTTTTTAGGTTTGGCTGACAGCTCAAAGTTGTTTTTAGATGTACGTTGTCTTTGTGTATACTGTCTGTTTTATGTTTTTATGGTTTAAAATTTTGTATATCATGTTTAATGTTTTAATCTTTTGTAAACAGCCCAGAGAGGTTCAGCTATAGGATGGTATAGAGATGAGGAGGAGAAGGAGGAGGATGCAAGACTTGGAGCCATCTGCAGAAGAAAGCCATCACCATGTGCAGGTGATGGCTAAAATAGAAGTGTATCATGATAGGAGACATGATAGAGGGGCACAAAATTATATATGGTGTGGAGAATGTGGAAAGGGAGACATTTTTCTCTCTCTGTCATAATACTAGAACCTGAGATCATCCCTTGAAGCTGATTGGTGGGAGCTTCAGGGCAGAGAAAAGGAAGTACTTCTTCACACAGTGCATAATTAAACTATGGAATTCACTTCCACAAGATGTAGTGATTGCCAAACAATTGAATGACTTTAAAGGGAACTGGACAAATTCATGGTGAATTACGCTGTCAATGGTTACTAATCTTGATGGCTATATGCTACTTCCATTATCACAGGAAGTATGCCTATGGACACCAGTTGCTGGGGAACATGAGTGGGTGGGGTGTTGTTGCACTCATGTCCTGCTTGTGTGTTTTCCATGGGCAGCTGGAAAACAGACAACAGAATGAACAGAATACTGGACTAGATGGGCCTTTGGTCTGATCCAGCTTGGCTCTTCTTATGTTCTTATCCCACATGACATCCTAGTACTATATTGCAATAATTACTATTTTTAAAACACGAAAAGGTTTTGATGAAGAAAAAAGTGCAGGACAACAGCCAGGAAGAAGGACGACATGGCACTCTTGTACAGATCATCAGTAGAAAGGTTTGTTTTGTATCTCTTTAATTCTGTACAAGTTTTTAGTTGTTGGGGAAATGGTTGATTGCTCTACAGCACATGTGGGGTGCCTGGGTGCCCACCAGATGATGTTGGACTACAAATCCCATCATCCCTGACCATTGGGCATGATGGCTGAGGCTTTTGGGTCCAGTAATATCCACAGAGTCATAGGTTCACCACTCCTGGGGCATGTCTACACCAGGGGAGGGGAGGGGAGGGGGAGGATCTCACGATATGCTGATCGCGAGATCCTCCCCCTCAGTCCACATGGGCTGTGTGACTTCCCAGGCATCGGGCCTGTCGTGGTGGCCATTTTTAAAAACACACACAAGAAGAGCTGGAGCGCACGAGCACTCCAGCAAAAATGTCAAGGTAACCTCCCCCCCGGCTCCCTTCCCTACCGCGATGGGCATGGAGCGCCTGAAGAGCTCCGTGCCCCATGCCTGGTTCCCAACTCCTCGCGTTTACTCGCAAGGAGCCGGGATGAAACTGGGATTACCGGCCACACCTCTTGTGGTCTTGGGACGATCCTGAGACCACGGAAAAAATTGGGATACAAGTGGTGCTGGTTATCCTGGGGAAATGGAGGGATCATCCCTTGCTGCCCCTGGGATTCACTGTGCATCATGTGGATGCACAGGGATGATCCTGGGGCAATCCCCGAGATAAGGCATCGTCTAGACATGACCCTGTACTACAGTGGCAAATCATGAGATGTGGTGTCAATTCTTTACTACTGTGTAAGAGTTTTTGAAGGGGACTAAGCAAAGAACTCTCTCTCCCTCTCTCTCTCTCTCTCTCTCTCTCTCTCTCTCTCTCTCTCTCTCTCTCTCTCACACACACACACACACACACACACACACACACACACACCAGGATGGGGTTTCAGCATCCTTCTTCAGAAGCCCATCTAGAATACAAGCCCAGTCCAAAAGTATAAAATAAAATATCCACCACAGATAACTTGAACAGTGGAAAGAAAGTGGCTCTTCAGCCATCTCAAAATCTATCACTCACTTCCTTTTCCATAGTAGAGAGCGAAACCTGCCCTGTCAGATGCCAGCCAAGCTGCTGCTTGCTTTGTTGTGCATGTTGCTCAGCAACAAGGCTGTTTTTGCTTATTTGCCTCCCTTAGGCTGTTTCACAACACTTTGTAACATATGCTGCTCTCTCTCTCTCTCTCTCTCTCTCTCTCTCTCTCTCTCTCTCTGTGCTTTCTTTTTTGTTGCACATCTGGTTTGGATTTTTGAACTTCAGAGCACTTTTTGCACACTGGGTTATTAGCTTTCCAATCCGTCATCTGGGCAATCTGCAACAGATAAGGCCACCCCAAGCATCAACCCATGAGAATTCCTCCAGAACTGCAGATTTTAAACCTTATAGGAAGTTACATTGCTTGTCCAAAAAACAAACAAAACAACAACCCCCAAACAGTTTATTCCTCCACAGCCAATGAGTTCAGAAAATGGAGCAATTTGGTAACCCATAATTCCATTGCTAGCCTTGACTACCATTGTAAGCTGTCAAGAGGGGTTTTCTTGGGTTCATTCATCAAAAAAAAAGAAGCCACCATGTTACACATGACAGCACTCTTCAAATACTTAAAAGGTTGTCACACAGAGGAGGGCCAGGATCTCTTCTCGATCATCCCAGAGTGCAGGACACGGAATAACGGGCTGAAATTACAGGAAGCCAGATTCCGGCTGGACATCAGGAAAAACTTCCTGACTGTTAGAGCAGTACAACAATGGAACCAGTTACCTAGGGAAGTTGTGGGCTCTCCCACACTAGAGGCAATCAAGAGGCAGCTGGACAACCATCTGTCAGGGATGCTTTAGGGTGGATTCCTGCATTGAGCAGCGGGTTGGACTCGATGGCCTTATAGGCCCCTTCCAACTCTACTATTCTATGATTAAACCATTGACTATGGCAAGGTACCCATTGTAAGCTGGGGATGGTGCACAGTGACCATTGTGGTGGGAACTAGAGGACGCCTTCCATTGGGAAAGGCAGCGTTTGTCTCTGTGCACTGGGACCACCAGGAATAAAGGAACCATGGCACGGAAGCTTTCAAAAGGTCAAACCCACACTAGACAGCCAGTGTGGTGTAATGGCTAAGGTGTTGGACTGGGAGTTGGGAGATCCGGGTTCTAGTCCCCACTCAGCCATGGGAACCCACTGGGTAACTTTGGGCCAGTCACAGAATCTCAGCCAAACCTACCTCACAGGGTTGTTGTTGTGAGGATAAAATGGAGAACAGGAGGAGGATTATGTATGCTGCGTTGGGTTCTTTGGAGGAAAAAATGTGGGATATAAATGTAATAAATAATAATAATAATAATAATAATAATAATAATATCATCACCACTGCCATACAGGTATATAATATAGCAAGAGCTCACTCACCAGCAGATGAACTATTTTGACTGACAGTAGGAATGGGAATGCAGGAACAGTAGTGGCATAGACAGGTAAATAGTTGAGAATGGGAAGACAGGGATGAATAGAAATGGAACCTGTTAGACCCAGCTGTACTCTGGAGTAGACTAGTGCCATTGGCTAAGGATGATGGGGATTTTAGCCAAACTCATCTGCTAGGCACCAGGGCAGGATCTACACTACTGCTTTAAAGCGCTTTATAACAGTTATAAAGCACTTTAAAACTGTTATAAAGCGCTTTAAAGCAGTAGTGTAGATCCAGCCCAGGTTGGGGAAGGCTTCTCTAGCATGTGAAAGCTGAACTCAGCACAAGCAATGGATTTCCATTCTATTCATATGCTGAGATGCCTGTTTTTAACTTCTGCTATTGTAAAGGAAAAGGACAGCTTGTTCTTGGGAAGCAGAGATTCAATGAAGGGACTTGAAAACACTGTTCAGACAAGTTTTCCGTTTTCATCCAAACCTGTTGTCCGTACATACTTTGGGGCATTTTTCCTTTGGTATCCACCCAGGTCTGTCTGAAGTTTTGAAAGGTATGTTGGCGCAAAGTAAAAATGTTTGCAAGAGGGATAGGTTACTAATTGCTAGGTCTGGAAAGAGCAAAGCTAGCAGAAGCGCACACAGACACACACACACACACACACACACACACACACCATTGACTCGCTACACAGGTAAACACATTATAAACCTTGCTAGGATAGTGAACCAGAAATATTGAAGGCAATAAATAAAAGGTTAGGTCTGAGTTTTGCTTACTTTTCAGAAGAACCAGGGAAATGGCCCCTCCCCAAATGAGTCTTTCAATAGGCCTTAGACTGCAGACAGAGGCCCCGTTCAGACGTCACCTTAAATAATGGTTTTAACCATGGTGGTTAAGCCAGAAAGCTGGGCTGTGTTCAGAAGACACCTTACCCATGGCTCTAACCATGGTGAATAAAACAAAAAGGCTTATTCACCGTGTGGTTTAAGCTGTCTTCTGAACACAGCCTGGCTTTCTGGCTTAGCCACCATGGTTAGAGCCATAGTTTAAGGTAGGGTTGTGCTCCGCTCTATTTCGGATCCCCAAATCCGAAGTGAAGTGGGCTGATCCGGACCTCCTAAACCCAGTTCTGGAGCGGATCAGGGGAGGTCCGGATTGACCCAAAGTGGTTTGGAACAGTCCGAATTGATTTGGTCCATTCCGAAGCTTTGCAGCCAGGTAAGTGGGGAGGGGGGCTTACCTGGCTCCTCTGTCCGCTGCCGCTGCAGTATGTGCAGCGGCAGGGCCAGGGGAGGGGGGAGGGGGGGCTTACCTGGCTCCTCCATGTGGTGGCTCCAACTGCCGCCGATGCCTAAGGCTGGAAGCAGGCCGCGGCCTATTTCCAGCCTTAGGCATCGGCAGCAGTCGAAGCCGCCACATGGACAGCGGCAGCAATGGTGCCTGGGGAAGGGAGAGGGGTGCTTACCTGGCTCTGCTGCCACTGTGGTCTGAATGGCGACAGCAGCAGAGCCAAGTAACTAGAGAGGGGGGAGGGTGCTTACCTGGCTCCGTTGTCGGCCGCCGCCACAGTCTGAGCAGCGGCTTCGACTGCTGTGGCCTATTTCTGACCTTAGGCGTGGGCGCCAGTCAAAGCCGCTGCACGGACTGCGGCAGTAGATGACACAGCCAGGTAAGTGGGGGAGGGGGCTTACCTGGCTCCGCCGTCTGTCGCCCCCGTGTTCCGTGTGGTGGTGGATGATAGAACCAGGTAAGGGGGGAAGGAGGCTTATTTGGACCCCATTTTGTCCCCCCTTCCCCGCTTACCCGCTTCTGCTGTCCACCACGGAGGCAGGTAAGTGGGGAAGGGGGGCAAAATGGCATGCACAGCCCTAGTTTAAGGTGTTTTCTGAATGGGGCCTCTGATGGCGTTTCCCCCCTACTGCTTTGGTGGCTTTAGCTCCAATGCGGCTTCAACAGCTGTACAGCCCAAGCAGACAGAACGAAGGAGAGTGGGGCAGTGGGTGGCCTTATTTCAGGGTCTGTAGCCTGCTGGATGCAATGAGAGAGGAGTAGACACTGGGGTGAAACCAGTTTGCTCATTTAAAAAAAACATTTTATATGTCAGATGAGGTTAGTTCTAGTACTGGAAAGGGGCAAGTCGATCATTTCAGTGAAAAAATATTGCAAAAGAACAAAAAACATTCTTCCTAAATGGCAGGACATTGCTACACAGGGGCATACGCATGCGCAGCACTTTCCATTAGGATGTGCATCCAGGGAACTTTATTTATTTATTTCTTAAAGGCGAACATTTATTGAATACTCAGTCATAAAGGACATTATTTTAATTAATTAATTTATTAAACACTGTAGACACTGATGCCCTTCTCCGCGTTCAGCCTGCCTGACCACGGAAGGGCCGTTGGAGGTGAGGGGGTGGAATGAGGAGACGCTCCTCAAGTCCCAGCATTGGTGGTGCTTTATGGTGACACTGGCTGGAGGAGGGGCTTATGAGGTCATAGTAGCCTTTGGGGACCCTCCTCCCGGCGTCTTTGAAACATGGCTTCTGGCAGAGAGACATTATTGCTTGAGACATTAGGGTGTGCCTGGGCACACCCTGCACACCCCATGTATATGCCTATGACAGGGGGCAGGTAGCCCTGCCCTATTTCCACCTCTCATTTTGCTTTTTAGGAGCCACAGTCTGCAGTTTGAGACTGAGGCCAGATCTACACCTCGTGTCATATTAAAGCAATCCTATCATGGTGACGCTATATTCCTCTTGCACATTTATACCTTGTAGCACATACAGTCGCATCATTTCTGTAAACCACCCAGAGAGCCCTGGCTATGGGGGCAGTATATAAGTGTAATAAATAAATAAATAAAATAAATTTTGTGGGATTTTGGATAATACAGAATAAAAAGCGGGAAATCACACTAGAAAAGTGGCATACGGAATGTGTGATGTGCCCAACAGTTAGCTGTGTACTTTAATACCAATAAAAAGTACTAGTGTTGATCTAGCCTAGGACTATCTAAAATACAGACTTCATGGCCACCACATCTAGCTAAGGTTTGGGACTTTTTTGTTTCTTCCCCCACCTCCTGCTTTTGGCATCATCTAGCCACATGAACAGCTCCAGAGGACCCCAAAACTTACACATTTCTGTGGAATTTTGATTAGTCCTAATAAACGTGTTGCACAACTGTGGCTTTTAGATATATTTATGTGTACATGTGTTTATCCTACCCTTTTAATACAACCGCAGAGTTCAAAAGATGCAAGGAGACATTTGTGACTTGGTTCTATTGAGGTCTATTGGAGTCCTACATCCCAGGAACCATGCTGTGACTGCTTCACATTTTCCAGGGTTTCCAGTGTGTGGATGGGACAGAAGTAGGAATGACGCCATACTTCCTTCACTCTATAATAGATGTTGGAATTTGGGAAGGATTCCACAACCCATTTGGGGTATGTACAGAAGCTTGGAACATGGCAACAGACATCAGTTTGACCACTGCCCCCTTGATGTTCTGGAGCATTTAGGCATGTGAGGCAAATATTTCTGGGCTCTGTGAAAGCCTTGCTTTTTGGATTCCATCATCCACTCTGGGGATTTTGCAGAGTGGAATGGATTAATCCCTGGCTTCACCTAACCTTTCCTTGGTGGAATCAGAATGGTTGGCTCATCCCTTCCTGAAAAACATTATGTCTGTCTCAAGGTTAAGGCATTTTATACTCTTCAATACAAAACCACCTTCCCACGCCATCACTGATTTGTGCAAAAACGGCAAACCAGATTCTGTGTCTAAATGACAGTCCTAAGAACAGTTCCTTCCAATTTCTGCAAGAAGGTGTCTAGCCCAGTCTAGAAGCCCAACCGCCATTTTGTCACAGGTTTGCAATGTATTCCTGCTGAATACACATGAGGAAAAGAGTTGGGTTAAATCCTTAACATGGCTATTTCTGCCACCTCCTCTCTCTCTCTCTCTCTCTCTCTCCTCCCTCCCCTCCTCTCTGTCAAGTACTGTGAATAATAAAAGCAGCCCAAATCTCAAACACTCCTGTCATGCCTCTCTTCCTTAGGTTTTTTTCCCCTAGAGGTGTGGTCATTCCTTTCTCTCCCCATCCTCTTTCACTAGTTGAGCCTTGGTGCTGTCAGCAGTCTCCTTCCACACCCCAGAAAAAAAGCCTGCTCAGAATGCCATCCCTCCTGATGGAGTGAGCTCATTGTGAATTTTCCATTCAGCACAGCACTTCTTGACTGTTTACCAAGACTCTCCTTCCAAAGGGTTATTTTAAGCTCTTCATTCATTCCTTCTTTAACCTATTCTTAGTTTCATTTCCTTAGAAATCCTGTGGATGTGGCCCTGCATAAGACAAATGTTCAGGGTTGGATCCAGGATCCACCATCCGCAAGAGGAAGGGCTCCACTCGCAGATGGTCCCTCCACCCCCCACGTCCCATTCAGCAGGATCTCCTGACTCTCTATGGGGCATTTTCATGGGGGATGGAGGAGCTGCCATGGGAAAGAGAGGATAGGGAAGTCCACTTCTACCAGCACAATTGATCCAGTGTAAATCTGCATCCAACCCATCGACCTTTAGGATTTTGAGAGCAAAGAGTCTTGGAAAGATTGATCAATGAGAAATACTGCAAATGGTTCAGCCAGTTTTGATGGGCATCTTCTCATTTTATATGCTGCTCATGGTTCCTAGTGCTTTGGCTTCTCTGCCCAATGCAGACAGGTATTGAATGGCTGTCAAACTGGCTAAAACAGTAAAATTTTATTTATTTATTTATTTATTTATTTATTACATTTCCATACCGCCCAATAGCCAGAGCTCTCTGGGAGGTTCACAAAAATCAAAAACATTCAAAGTATAAAACAACAGTATAAAACCATAATATAAAATACAATATAAAAGTTCAACCAGATAAAAACAGCAGCAATGCAAAATTACAAAATTAAAACACCAAGTTAAAATTTATTTATAGGCTGTTAAACTGCTGGGAGAATAAAAAGGTCTTCACCTGATGTCTAAAAGCGTATAATGTAGGTGCCAAGCGAACCTCCTTAGGGAGCTCATTCCACAGCCGGGGTGCCACAGCAGAGAAGGCCCTCCTCCTGGTAGCCACCTGCCCCACTTCCTTTGGCAGGGGCTCGCGGAGAAGGACCCCTGAGGATGACACAGAGGAGGACCAGGATCTGTCACACAGAGGAGGGCTAGGATCTTTTCTTGATCCTCCCAGAGTGCAGGACACGGAATAATGGGCTCAAGTTAAAGGAAGCCAGATTCCAGCTGGACATCAGGAAAAATTTCCTGACTGTTAGAGCAGTGCGACGGTGGAATCAGTTACCTAGGGAGGTTGTGGGCTCTCCCACACTAGAGGCATTCAAGAGGCAGCTGGACAACCATCTGTCAGGGATGCTTTAGGGTGGATTCCTGCATTGAGCAGGGGGTTGGACTCGATGGCCTTGTAGGCCCCTTCCAACTCTACTATTCTATGATTCTATGACCTTAGGGTTTGGGCAGGTACATATGGGAGGAGGCATTCCTTCAGATAGCCTGGCCCCAAGCCGTTTAGGGCTTTAAATGTTAATACCAGCACTTTGAATCGGGCCCGGACCTGGACTGGCAACCAACGAAGCTGGAAAAGGAATGGCGTAATGTAGTCTCGTCGGCCAGTCCCTGTTAGTAAACGTGCTGCCCTGTTTTGTACCAGTTGAAGTTTCCGGACCATTTTCAAAGGCAGCCCCATGTATAACGCATTGCAGTAATCCAAACAAGAGGTTATCAGAGCATGGATAACTGTAGCTATGCTATCTCTGTCCAGATAAGGGCTCAGTTGGTATATCAGCCTAAGATGATAAAAGCTTTGGTTTCCAGAAATCATGTTTCTCTTATGCTCTAGGAAACAGGGGTCTCCACACTACCCCTGCCAAGGCTGACCCTTCCAATGCCACCTAAATAAGATGAATTATTTAGCTATGGTAACCAGAGACTGCATAAATTTGTATTGCTGCCTTCAAGCTTGCACATGGAAGAAATCATTGAGAATGTTTCCACAGTCTATTCTATGTAATTCCAAAGTAGACGATTTATGACTGCCTATTCACAAATTTTAAGGTCAGTTGAGGCCCTCTTCTGGGTGCCACCACCTTTGGAGGCTATGCAGGTGACATTGGAGGGTGGGGGTGGAGACCTCCTCAGTTATGTCATCGCATTTATAGAATGCTCTTCAAAGAGAAACTTGCCTGTCACTGAACCATATGTCCTTCCAGCACAAAGCAGACCCCATTTTACTTTCTAAGGCAGCCTTCCTGGTCTCGGACCTTCCATATGGTTTGGACTTTAACTCCCATAAGCCATAGCCAGCATGACTAAAGGTCAGGAATTCTAGGAATTGTAGTCCAAAACATCTGGAGGCACAAGATTGGGGAAGGTTGTTCTAAGGTCTTTCCAAATATCTATTAAACCAATTTTAATGATGCTGATGTGTTTTGTGGTTGTGCTGTTCTAATTAAATACCATAATGTTTTTATTTTATTTTAAAAATTATTTTAAAATATTAGTTCAAAGCCACCTTGGAAACTATGAAACTGAAGGGTGTGGTATTAAATGTTTTAAATAAATACATGTGTACAACACAGAGAACACATTGGGCCCAGTTCGTACACTAACCAGCCATCATAAGAACAAAAGAACATAAAAAGAGCCATGCTGGATCAGATCATGTATCCATTTAGTCTAGCATTTTGTTATTGAACTGGGAACTCACAAGCAGGATACAAGTGCAATAGCACCCGCCTGCCCATGTTCCCCAGCAATTGGTGTATATAGGCATACTGTTTCTGATCCTTAAGGTTGCACATAGCCCTCAGGACTAGTAGTCATTTAGAGCCTTTCCCTCCATGAATTTGCCCAATTCCTTTTTAAAGCCATCCAAATTGGTGGCCATCACTACATGTTGGGATAGCGAATTCCACAGTTTAAATACGTGTCCTTTTCTCTATCCTGAATCTCCCACCAATCAGCTTCATGGCATGTCCCTGGGTTCTAGTATTGGGAACACACACACACACACACACACCGGGCAATGTTCATCACTTTAAACTTGCTCACATTGAACAGTGTTTGCAATTTAGATGCCCATTCTCCCAGTTTGTAGAGATCCTCTTGGAGCACCTCACAATCCCTTTTTGTTATAACCACCCTAAATAATTTGGTGTCATTGGCAAACGTGTCCACTTCACTGCTCACTCCTAATTCCAAATCATTTATGAACTAGTTGAAAAGCATTGGTCCCAATACAGATCTTTGTGGGACCTCACTATTTGCTTCTCTCCATTGGGAGTACTTTCCATTTATTCCTACTCTCTGCTTTCTGTTCTTTAACCAGTTACTGATCCATAAGAGGTTCTCTCCTCTTATTCCACAACTGCTGAGTTTGCTCAGGAATCTTTGGTGAGGGTCTTTGTCAGAATCCTTTTGGAAGTCCCAGTAAGCAATGTCTCCTAAACAGCCCAACATTATACAATCCCCCTATCCCCCAATTTGGATGGCTTTAAAAAGGGGGTGGATAAATTCCTGGAGGAGAAGGCTGTCAAGGGCTACTAGTCCTGATGGCTATGTGCAACCTCCAGTATCAGAGGCAGTACACCAGTTTCTGGGGAACATGGGTGGTAGGGTGCTGTTGCACTTTTGTCCTGCTTGTGGGTTCCTGCTCGAAAGAGGGAAAATGTACTCTAGCATGCAAGCATGCAAACACACACACACACACAGAGAGAGAGAGAGAGAGAGAGAGAGAGAGAGAGAGAGAGAGAGAGAGAGAGCACACAGACCATAGGCTTGACTCTAGATCTGTGAATCTACTTTCAAACTCAGATGGGGCAGGGGGAAACACAGTCTTGACCATTTTGTGTCTCTCATTCTCCTGGGCTGACATGACAGCAACACTTCATATGAAACTAAAAACATGCCTACACCCAAAGCTTCAGCAGCAAAATCTGCGTTTCAGAACACACTGTGCTCTATTCAGTGTGACCACAACAGGGACCAGAGCCAAGGATCTGAGCTGGAACTGAGGCATGTTGAATGCCAATTTGGGCTGCACGTGTCTGGGAGAATGCACATGTATGCATAATGTTTCTGGACTAAGTTCTCTCTCGAGCCAGGATCATAATACGATCTTGGATGGTTTTTCATTCAAGCAGCTTACTACAAGGCAATAATATAACCTTTGTGTAACTAATGGAATTAGGCTCTGCGTGGTTCTCAGTTGGTTCCCAGATTTTTTTCTAAATGCAAAATATAAACACAGTACACTGCTGCACTCTCATGAAAATGGATCATTATGAACTCCTAAAAAACAAGGATGTATTTGAAAGTTCATCTAGTCCCAATGTTTGCAATGATGGGTACCCAAACAGTCCTAGTAAGCTAACTGATATAACCTAGGAATAGAACCTAGGAATATCCAGACTGTAATATGTAACCAATCAAAGAGAAACTGACAGCACAGAACCAGTGTGGTCACTACTTGGTGGTCTGAACTGAAACACCAGCTCAACTCCAAACTTATTAGATGGCTGCCAGAACTCTGACAGTCTCAATTTCTCATGTGGGTCACACACAAGAATAAAATAAATAAAAGAGCAATTGTAATTACTGTTACAAGAAAGGCTAGCAATTAAAAGCTGCAGATTGAAGCAGTAAAATTAGAGGTGTAGTGGACGCTGGGCTCACAGGGATGCAGCACCAACCCTTTTAAAAAAATTATTATTTATTATTATTATTATTATTATTATTATTATTATTATTATTGATGCTGAAGACATCTGTCAGAATTCACTGTTTCCTCTGAGTTTAGCTACAATCCTCAAGGAAGTTGCGGGGAATGAAATTTCCCCACAAAAATATTTTGCTCCTTGTTGTAATGTAAAGTATTTGGAGCTGTCTGGGTCTCGAATGGGCAATGGACTCTTGCATGTTGGGCCATTTTTTGACTCATCATTTATAAAGGTGTTATAGTAGTTTAAATGTATGTGCATTTTGCATGTTTTTGTGGTTTTTAATTTTTGTATATTGTTTTTAAGTGTTTTTACCTTATGTGAAGCACCCAGAGAGCTTCGGCTATGGGGCAGTATACAAATGCAATAAAATAAATAAATAAGACCCATTAGCTTTACAAAAGGCCTGCTCCTAGCAGCTGAAATCTCCTAGGATTGGTTCGTTGATATGGGTCAATACAGCTACTTCAAATTTTGGATACTCGTTAGGGGATATGGGGACTGTCATGATGAAGTGCCTGCATTTCAAAATTTGCTACTGTTTGAACCTATCAACCATCTTAACGTAACAGCCAATAATCAGACGAAAAACTGAGGGAAACAAAGATGAATTTGAAACAATCGTGAAATGGGACCACTTACTGCTGTAAAGGGGTTTTTAGGCCACTTTTCAGCCAAAGGGTTCCAAAGTGGCTCCAAAGGGCATAATAAAACCACTAAAAACAGATTAAATGAACAGAAGATGGATAATAACAATAAGGCACTAAACAGCAATGCAGCAGCAACAGAAACAACAAGTAGGACATGAAACAGGAGAGGGCAAAAATTAAACACAACAGTCCTAACAGCAGCAAAACTAAAATTAAAAGCCCAGGAGAAAAGAAATGCTTGGCACCAAAAAGATAGTGGAGTTGGTGCCAGGTGAGCATCCCTTGGGAGAGCATTTAACCAAGGCATCACCCCTAAAATGGCCTTACCTTGCTCAATTCTGCAGGTGGAGACAACTGCAGAGAGCTTCCAATCCAAACTGTAATGTATGGGCTGATTCATATTAAAGTAGTGAGTCCTCAGGCAATTAGAGAATAATGGTGGACTTTGATGAAGTTGACACTATTTTGGAGAACCTGAATCATGAACACCAGGGACAAGCAATGGAACTTTGCTCCAATTTGGTTGACCCTGGTCAACCAAAATAGGAGCTCTGTATCAGAGGATTTCAGACTTCACAAAATTAGCCCAGAGGCAAGTCAACATTTATTGAGGGCACAGATAACAAAGGGACTACATTGTGATGTCTGAAGGTGCACATGCACAACGTATTTGTACTGCTGACTTCATGCCTGCTTCCTTGTTCCATACTGGTTGTTCCTATGCACACTAGGGAAAGACATGCTCTAGGCCAAATGAATAAAATCAGAGTCCAAGGGAGGGCTCTGTTCATTCCAAAACCAAACTGGTCTGAAAAGGAAAGGAAAGTCAATTGCCAAGCTTGGCTGCATAAACCAAAACACATCTCTAGTCACTGGAAATGATTATATGCACATGAAAAGCAGTGATACATAACATTCTCCAAACCACTGGGAACTGGTGCCACAGTATATGTACACACTGGTTTGGCACCTGCTTGGTCTTTTGTCAGAGAGAGAGAGAGAGAGAGAGAGAGAGAGAGGGCTGGAGGCAGGGACAGTGGTCTTTTAGTCAGAAGGCATTTCAATATAAAATAATTTGGCCCAATGTTTGGGTAAAGTATGGCAATTATGAAAGAGAGGAGTATGTTAGACTTGTATCTGATTCCAAGCATTTTACTCAGGAGGTCCCACTAGGTTCAATAAGACTTCCCTCCCAAGTAAGTGTGCACAGGGCTGCAGCCTTAGAGGTTCCGTGAAAAAGGTGTGCTACAGAGCAGAACATAGGAATATATTTTGCCTCCACTAACAAGTACAAAATAATGTCATCCCAAGGCATTTTATAATTCTCCAAGCAAGCAAGATGCACCTCTACCTTCCCAGCATTTCATAGGTTAAAAAAAGCATAATCTGCTGTTCCAAAATACTGACGGCCAGTGGAGCCTGGCGGTTATGATATCAGTGGTGTAGTAAATCTGCTCTGGGTTTCAGTCAGAGCTCTAAAGGAGTTGTCCAAGGTGCTGAAACCAGCCCCACACCTCGCCGAAAGGTTCACCACTTTGGATAGCTCCTTTAGAGTTCTGACTGAAACCCAGAGCGGATTCACTGCCCCACTGACATCAGACCCACCAGCCTCCACTGCTGAGGGGTAAAACAAATTTAAGGAGTTCAAACAAACTGTGTTCCACATGGCAGGATCATAATAATATAGGAGAAAGTGAGGGGTGAAGATCTCCAATCCGACACACGTCCAAAAATTCCTTCTTCACCTTGGGGAGTGGTGAAATCAAAGCAACATCAACTCATTAGGGGGGGAAAGGTTCTTCTGAGCACCTTGGCATCAGTTTATCTCATCCAAGATACCACAACAATTTGAGGCAGAGAGAGAAGCAATTTGAAATGAAATATTGTGCTGGTTGATCGACAGGTGAACAATATTTATATACTACCCAGTAACCAAAGTTCTCTAGGTGCTTAAAACAACAACAACAACAACAACAACAACAACAACAACAACGAAAACACCCACATATCAAACAGAATAAAACCAGCAACAGCATAAAATCAGAGTGAAATCAAGAGCAGCAAATAACTGCCCTTTCTGACTCAGACCCAGGCCAGGATGACTCTTCAGATGACAAGCCTGAAGTCCATGTGGAAACACTTGATGGTAGGCCGCTCCATTTTACTGCTCCATTATTGTAGCTGGACATGTTTTAATACTGTATTTTAAAATTGTATTTTAATGTTGTGAACTGCTGCGACAAACTATTATATTCACAGTATATAAATGTTACAAATAATAAATAAATAAATAAATAAATAAATAAATAAATAAATAAATAAATAAATTGTGTTATCCCAGGCCCCTTCAGCATCTGTAGAGAAACTACACTAGACCCTTTGACAATGGTGGACCCTGAGGTACCCATGGGGCAGGGGCCCTGAGGAACATGTCTCACATGTTGTGTTAGAGAAGGAGGCTGAGCAACTGCCCAGCCTTAGAGAACACCAGCACCTGAAGGTACTGGCCAAGACCATGGCCAGGTGAAGGAGTGCTTGCTTGAACAAAAAGACTCCTCAAGAATCACGGTCTCCTCTTGAGCAAGGCCTTCCTCGTGATTAGGACTTTTGCCAGCGAGCCTGTGATAAACTGCAGCTGAGCCCTGGGTGGGACTCTGGAGTTTTGGTTTCATAACCCTTCAGTTTCGGTGTAGCCATTGCTGGAACAATGTCTTTTGGTCAGCAACATGTCTTGCACCTCTGACCTTGCTCTGTGATTGAACCGCTGTGCAAGCAGATTCCTGCTTGACTCTGCTTCTTGCACTGCAGTTTTTGACTGACTGACTATCTTGGCTGCTCCTCAGACCTTTCTCTTGAAATTCTCTGTGTTGCCTGGTAAAACTCTGCTTTCAACTATTGCTTGACTACTGACTACTCCTACCTGGAACTGCTCTTTTCCTGGACTGATATCTCTGTGCTTAACTTTTTCCTATTTATTGATTTACCTTTGGATTTCCCCTTAATTTGTCCTAACACTGAGCCTGATCCAGCCATAGCAGGACAATAAGACATGTGCATGTGATCTAAAAAACACTAAAAGATGTTAAGATCAAAAGGCCGTGTGTGTGTGTGTGTGTGTGTGTGTGTGTGTGTGTGTGTGTGTGTAATGGCCTTAATCAGGAGCAGATAGTTCCTAGGAGGTCTGGAGGTTTCTTACAGTTTATTTATTTAAAACTTTTGTATCCCGCCCTATATAATTAGGATCTCAGGGCGGCGTACATATAAAAGCATAAAGTAGAAAACAATAAATATACACAGCTAAAAATAAATTAAACCATGAACCAAGTTAAAACAATTATAATTTAAAGCAGTTAAAACAATGTGCCATCTTAGTGAATTTAACCATTAAAGGCTTTGTTCTATCCTTCTTCGGGATGTTGGCTTCACCAGTACATGGAAGCACACTGGTAACTCTTCCAAGTCATAGGAACATAGGAAGCTGTCTTATACTTAGTCAGACCATTGTTTCAGTATTGTCGACTGACTAGTAGAGCCTCTCTAGAGTTTCAGGCAGGAGTCTTTCCTAGCCCTCTCTGGAGATGCAGGTGATTGAACCTCGGACCTGCTCCTTGTAAAACAGGCGCTCTACCACTGAGCGACAGCCCCTCCCATGCTTTTTGTGACTGTTAATATTGGCATCACCATTTCTGAGTGGAAATATATATCCACTCATGACATACAGCCTAGATAATAGAATGAGTACATATCATATTATTATAGTATTATAGATAAACAAGTCTTAGTTTAATCTGTATTTGGCTAGGATATTGCCTAGAGGTCCCATTAAACAAGGTACAAATTATGTTGATGTAAGCACATTCTCCCATGTATTCTGGAGAGGATGCATACTGACAAAATTCTGTTAATATGTGCATTTCTACAACGCTTCTCAGATATTATACATTTTGACTGGAGAATGTGCATAATACCATCTTCATAGTGCTGTTACGGACACATTCTCCATTATCTTCAGTGACTATGCACAATGGTTGAATGGGCTGTCCCGAAAATGTCTCCTAAATTTTTTTTAGACAATTTTCATTCTATCTGATAGAAAAGAAACTACTTTTGAAAAGAAAGGGAAGAATGCATCCAGGAAATCGGATGATAGATTTTGGCACAGGACTAAATCCACCTCTTCCACGGACCTGGAGACATTACTGCCTCCCTCACACCTGCATTGTGGAGGATGCAAAATGGGGATCATGTTCGCTCCCCACACCGGAAAAAAATGGGTGAAATTGTTGCCCTCGATTTCTTTGCCCAGAAATAGGGTGGAGAATTTTGAGAGACCATTTGTGCACAGCTTTTGTATACATGTCATATTCCATCACTTTTTGTTCAACCTCAAAAATGGAAGTTATGAACTATACAGAATGTAAAATAAAATATTAAAGGGATAGTTTTTACTTCCATTTTGAGGCTGGTCTTTTTTGCAAACTGACAACGTTCTATCACAGTGGGCATGAAATATCCTTTGCATGTATTCCACACAGAATGTCTAACATTTTTTGATGTAGTCTTCTAGCAACCATGTATAGATGGGAGTGTGCAATGACCACAAGATTCAGTTTAGACCCTGATTCAGTGATGTAGAAAACAGACGGATTCACTTCAGACTGATTTGGAGGCTGTCAGATAGATCAACTAAAGGTTCAAATTCAAATCTCAATCCAGAAATCTGCAGCTTTGTGCCCCCAATGGCACTCTTTGGGAATAAACAAATGACTCTTTTGTTGACAGAATTGGATGAAATTAATAGGCATATTAGCCTCTTGTGAAAACTGGATGAAAGCTGCCAAATATCAGACAAGAAGGTACAGGGAAGAAGGGGGGCAGGTGGTGTTAGCTGCCTTTAAATGTTGATATATATTTTTAAAAGCAAAGTTCTGAACACTTTTTTATTTCTTGGAAGAATTGAATGAAATACATGGAGAACTTGGGGAGAAATGTATCCATTTTTGCAGACACACACTCTGGGTTCCTCCAAATCCAAAGAGCTACCAAAGCTTCACAGGGGTTCAGATTTGAGATCAGTGTGCTTCAGAGGACCCCCCCCACACACACACACACTTCAATTTGAACATCTCCTGAACCTTTTGGAATCAGCTGGATTCAGTTTGGCATTCAGCCAAAAACCAAAGTATACCCCTCTGTATAACACTTTGGGCCTGTTGAGATAACACCCTAAGTCAGGGTTAGGCCATTTAGCCTTTTGCAATGATTAGTAAGCCTGTTTAAACCATGATTATGTAGCCACCATGCTTAGGAATGGTGCATATGACAAACTAAGCCATAATGTTTAGCTCTAAACGCTTAACTACCGTGGCTTAGTGTGTTGTCTGAACAGGGTCAAATAGTACAATGGCATCATATTGTTTTCTCACTTACAATGACTCTCTTCCCCTGGTAGCTTTGATTAAGTTCCACTTGTCATCCCAATTCTTGCTTTCCATCTCCTTATGGCACTAACCATCTGTTCCAATCATTTTTCCAAGAAGCAGACTCATTGCCCATGGCATATTTATTCACTATCAATCAAATATAGATATAATTATTGCTAGCTGCTCTTCCAACAATCATGACTTTTTGTTTTCTCTTGACTCATGCTTTATCTTCTTTGGTGGTCTTATATTTGACATTGGCAATCTTGCTCCGCCCCCTACACAGACACATGCACACATGCAGCATCATAACTACAGCATGCAAGGTGGCACCTGGAAAATGAAGGCCATCTAGTTTGATACTCTATCTAGTCCAGAGGTGGAAATATGACAGCCCATGAATCGTATCCAGCTGGTGGGAACATCACCCGGCTTTTCCTCCTCTCAGTTTGCGCCTCTCTTTTCAGGGTTGAGGGGGCTGAGCTGTCTCCTCCTTATCTTCCTTCCTATTTCCTTGAAGCTAGACCAGCAAGCCATGCAGGTGCAGGAATTTGCAGTATTGGCTGGAAGGTGATAGGAGTTGTAGTCTGATACGATTGGAGGGTACCAGGTTGGGTAAAGCTGTGTTAGACGTGGCCTAGAGCAGGCTTGGTTCAAATCCCTGATGACCTGGCCAATCACATAATCTCAGTTTAACCTAGCTCACAGGGTTATTTTGACAAGAAAATGAAGGTAAGTTCCCTATCCCACTCCCCCGAGGCCCTTGAGAGAAGAGCAGCAAATACAGGTGAAATATAAACACTGTGCAGAATCTAAGCAAATTTAAGCACTGTGATAGTGCACTATTTCTGCCTAAACATGCATAGGATTGTGCCTTTAAGCTACAATTGCTAGCACATTTTGTATTTTTGGCATATGTTGACACACACTGGAGATGGAGGCAGCACTATAATGTAGCTCATCATTAGAGTTACTATTGTTTTTACTCTCTCTCTCTCCTGCCTGAATATTTGTTCTTGCTCCTGATTTTACCCCGAAGACCAGAAAGACACATGAAAGTCTAAGTATCTATGGTTGCAATCCTACTTTCTTAGGAGTATGCCCCATTGAATGCATATATATATATATGGATAGGATTGTAATGAAAACATCCCGTTTATTAATCACTAGTGTGCTTCAAGCCAAATCTAATTTAGATGAAAAGTGTTACAAGGAGTGCCTGCCTAAACAGAAAGATAATAGCAACCACTTAAAAGATAATTGATAAATGCATAAAAATTATTACCATTCTAACTCCAGAATCAGTTAGCAAAATCCAATGGAAGTTTAAACATTTTATTGAGTTAATGATATAAATGTATCAATTTACAGCAAACGGCAACCAAGAATTTGGCCGCCTTCCACAGTATTTACTTAAAGGTGATAATGCATTTTTTAAAAAGCACTTGAAGCAGAATTTGTATTAAGCACCAGTGAACTTGCATAGATTTATTATGAAATGCTTTTAGACTGTCTGTACCCTGGAGCAGTTTTTTTTTTATTTCTAGAAATTAAGAAAAAGTAATGCATCACTTGGATACATCAGGCAACATGACAGGCCCTCTTTTTGTTCTCCCTCCCACTCCTTCTCAATCATACTATTTTCTGCAGGGGTGGTGGTGTCAAGTTTCACTTACACAACACCCACAGATTGGCCTGCTCCGGGGATATTGCAAATGCATGCCGCTGCTTAATTGCTTCACCTTGGTCATTTCACTTCCATTTCAAGAATCTTCCTTCTATCTAAGACTAGCATCAAAAAACCCCTCTCATGGCAGTTTTCAGCCTTCTTCCCTTCAGATACTGTAACTTCCATTTATGCAGTGGAAACTGGTGTCTCTGAGTTCGGTGGGGCTGTGAATCCATTCAGGGAATCAAAAACAGGTAATCAGCTGGAATCAAAAACAGGGAGAAAAGCATCCAAATCAGGTAAAAAGAAGAGAGAAACAAGTTCTCAGGATGCTGAATTTTTATTTGTAAGTGGAAGAGCCTGATGCGTTTGAGCCTGAATCTTTTCAAGACCTTCTTCAGAGGGCTGTAAACATTTAAAATACACACTGTGAAATCTGGTAGGGACAACATGTAGTAAAAATATACTCCTATTGTAAAATTAAATTGACATATTGCTACAGGGGCCTATGTACATATGTAAATTGTTTGAAACATTTTTTAATTTATTATATGAAGACAAATTACTCTGTATATTAACTAGCCAGAACACTAAAGGAGCTGTCCAAGGTGCTCAACCTATTTTTTAGGATCATGTTCAGCACCTTGGATACCTCCTTTAGACTTCTGGCTCATTCAGACTGAAAGGACTCATATCCACCCAATACTGGGGCCACCAGCTTTCACTGCATTTGTGTTTCCATCCACATTTTATCTTTCTGTTGTGAACTATCAAGCCCAGTGCCAACTCCAAGTGGTTGATGGCCCTTGGGCACAACACCCTCAATGGGCTCCCACCACCAGTGAATTTACTTTCTCATTGCCATCGTCACCAGCTGCTCTTGCTCCTCATCCTCCTTCTCATCACTGTTACCACTTGCTTGCTTGACAGGCAGAGAGCCAGGGAGTGACTAGGCGGTGGCATCTACTGCACCTCTTTCCACTGCCACCATTGTCTGGGCCAGAGTGAGAGGCAGGTGAGCAAGCACATTGCCATGGTGAAAAGGAGGGGCAAGTCCAGGCAGCTCTTCCCAGTGGGGCCTTGTTGGGGCTCTGGGCCCTTCACAGGTGCCTCACCATGCCTGCCCTTGATGCTGACCTTAATCAAGCCCATGGCAACATCTGAGTTTTGGCTTTTTCAGAAGACTCCTTAAACCATGGCTCTAACCGAAGTGAATAAGACCTTTTGCTTTATTCACCATAGTTAAAGCCATGATTTAAGGTGTCTTCTAAACACAGCCTGGCTTTCTGGCTTAACCACCATGGTTAAAGCCATGGTTTAAGGTGTCTTCTGAACAGGGCCATTATGTAATGGTTGACTCTTTTTTAAAATGGTTGGCCACATCTCTTTCTATAACTAAAACCCAACTGGTAACCTTATTCTGAAGTTTATTAGCCATGTTTTGTTCCCTGTCGAGAAATGATTACCATTGCTTCTTGGGGAAAGTTTCAGAAAGGGACAGGTTGTGATAATACATCAGAAACATACTTATTTTACAGATAATTATATTTCAAGGCAAATTTTTAGCCTGGTTCAAATCCTTGCTTCTCTCAGAATTTTGGACTATGCACACTATTCCTTGATTTTTTCATGTTTACTGGGGTGAGAAGACCCCTTTTTGCTTCAAAAATGCATAGCCCAGGAAACAGTAAGTCCCTAATAAGCAAACTAGAGGCTGCACGTATTTCCCAAGATAACTCATCACCATCCATATTGAAATGAAAACCTAGAATGGTGGGGTTTTTTTGGATCAGTCTGAAAGTTTAGAAGAAGGCTGTTAAAGCAAAAAAAAAAAAAAAAAAAATTGGAGGAAAAATCCACTAATGCACACAAGGATCTGGATTGTGGCCACAAAATTTGCAGCTATGGGTTGTAACCACTGCTAGCCATACTTTGAGTAGACCCATTGAAATGAATGGGACTTAAGTTAGACTAACAATGGATACAACCCCAAATGTGCATTGTGAAGATAAAATTCTGGTACCCAGTTGGAGTCACGAGGTCCAAGTTGGGTGGTTCCAAGCACAACACTGGACATTTTACCTGGCTTATCATACTTTGAGTGAGGCAGTTCTTCAGCACAGACTGACACTACTAGATTATTCAGAGTTGCCTTGATTTTGTACATATTCCAGCAACTGGAGGCCTAATCTTGAGAGTCAGTCCCTGTTCGTTTGTTTTTGTTTCACTAGCTCAGACCTGAGGTTTGGTGTCTTCTGTCAGCTAATTGGTGAGTGAAAGAGCCTTAGGGTTTTGGTACAAAGCCATCAGATTCCTAATCACCATTGTCGTTCTGCTCAGAAGATCACTTTGGTAGCCTAAAGTCATCATAAAACTAATAAATAATGCTGCCAACTGCCTGTTAACCAGTTACCATGCTAAAATGATAATTAAGAACCCTGCTTGACAGAACACAGATCTGCAAAGCTAAAAATATTGATGCAAAGTTGGCTGTCTTGATTACTGTCAATAGGCCTCTCTGTAAACGGGCAACCGAGTAGTCCAGGGGCTGAAAAACAAATTATTATTATTATTATTTATTTATATAGCACCATCAATGTACATGGTGCTGTACAGATAACACAGTAAATAGCAAGACCCTGCCGCATAGGCTTACAATCTAATAAGTTGTAGTAAACAATAAAGAGGGAAGGAGAATGCAAACAGGCACAGGGAAGTGTAAACAGGCACAGGGTAGGGCAAAACCAACAGTGTAAAGTCAGAACAAACTCAATATTTGAAGGCTGCTCTCTGAGGTCTGGGAAGGCTTTGTAGATTGGCCAGACTCTCTTTGGCAGGAGCTACACTATTACTTTAAAATGGTTTATAATAGCAGTGACAACTGTTGGGACCCAGGACACACTCCATATATACGTTTTCTAACCATTTTCAAAGTGTCATATCCCGCTTGGTGTAGATCTGGCCTTTCTCTACGCTTTGGAAAATGACACCTTCCAGTTAGAGGGAGGGGAGATAAATAGTTTAGAGCCAGTTTTGCAGTCTGAATTTAGGCAGAGGCAGGAAAAAGTCTGAGAGCTTAGCTAGAGTTAGCTAAACCTGGAGTGGCATTCTTGGGCAGTTGAAACAGTGGCTGTCTGGGAAGCTGATGCAGGAACAGCAATTTTGTGACATGCTTTTAGGAGTTTTCTTGCTTCCAGTAGGTTTTGCTTGTACTTTTTAAAATAAAACATTATAAAATATTACAAGGACAATATACGTCTCCAGGGCTGCTCCCTCCTCTAAAGAAAATTAAAACCATCCGTATCTTCCCTTGATGAATATGTTGCAATACATTTAGCTGGTTAATTTAAACAGATGGGCTAAAATGTGTCAAAATTGACAATGCAGGTCTTTCAACACAGGAGTAAGATGGTTCCAATACTGATTAGCAGCCTAGCTGCTGCATTTTGCACCAACTGAAAATTCCAGACACTCTTCAGGGGTAGCTCCACATTAGGGTGACCATATGAAAAGGAGGACAGGGCTCCTGTATCTTTAACTATTGTATTGAAAAGGGAATTTCAGCAGGTGTCATTTGTATATATGAAGAACCTGGTGAAATTTCCTCTTCATCAACACAGTTAAAGCTGCAGGTACCCTGCCCTCTTTTAAATCTGGTCACTCTAGTATAGCTCCTGCACTTTAACTGTTGTGATGAAGAGGGGATTTCACCAGGTTCTCCATATATACAAATGACACCTGCTGAAATTCCCTTTTCCATGCAACTGTTAAAGATACAGGAGCCCTGTCCTCCTTTTCATATGGTCATCCTAGCGGAACAGATTTGTCTTAATTGTGTGCCGTAAAATCAGATATGTGACCAAGGCTATGTTTGGGTGGGCACGCCCCCTTGGTGCTGGACACTCCTCCTGGGGCTGGACATGTTGGTGGGCATGCCTCCTTGGGGGCTGACCATGTTGTCCTTTTTGGTTTCCAATATATGGTCACCCTACGGGTTAGTCTTGGGTCTCTCACTCCCTCTCCTTTCACAGCAAAGTATGCAACACCATAGATGTTCCCCTTATACATATTATTCTCATTAGATAAGGCAAAGCCAAATGGGCATGAAGCTTCAAGAACCATAAACATCTTCCTGTGGCTTCTCATTTGTACTTAGGTGCAAGTAATGGACTGCAAAGGAGAAGGCCAAGCCAGGGAGCTTGTACCCTCAGCTCCCAAAGGGACAACCAGCAGTTTAAGAGAGAGATTTTGTAATAAATAAATAGATATTGTATTTGTTTTTAGCATTTTTAAATTGTATTTCTGAAACCACATTGAGCACTATGTCAGAGGCATGACAGTGACACAGCTAGGGCTGGACCTTGAAGCCAAAAGCCATCCCCCCGCCCACCTGAAATGGCATACACACACCTTTTATATGTTGCAGAACTTGCATTTTTTCTTTCATTAGGAATTGAGCTCCTGCTCCGGCCATTTAATTGTAAATGTTCCATAAAAATATCAGCTATAGTCTAAGATTTATAATTATTGAATTCCTTTGTTTCTTCAGTGACATTGTGTACCTCCTCCTCCTCCTCCTCCTCCTTCTTCTTGTGGCATTTATTTTGTTAACCTTATTTGAAACCAAAATGAAATTTCACGAGAAAGAAAAGAAAGAAAACCTGCGTAAGACTGGGCTGTGAGTATACGAGCAGGAAACTCCCAAGCTCATGTCTCACTTCAACCAGAAAGTTGCCTGGTTGCTTTAAGCAGGTTCTGCTCTACACCAAGCAGGTTATAGCACTTTTAAAACTGTATGAAAACTGTATATGTAGTGTGTCCTGGGCCTGAACAGTTGTCATAACCATTATAAACTGTTATAAGCAGTGGTGTAGATCCTGCCTTGGACTCAACTCCCTCCACCCAAGCTGCAATATGAAGACAGTTAATACGAGTCCATTTTATAGGGCTGAAGTAAAATGAATGAGAAAACTTTGTGAAATACTTTGGACCCTTAAGGAAAATGCAACCTAACCTATGACCTTGTTGTACCTGTCAACAACTCATAACAATCTATTCATGCATGAGCTCTAAAGAAAAATTGAAATACACATATTGTTTGGCTTTTTCCTCACTCTCCTAGTACTATGTTGTCATCCTTATCACAGGCAGCATCGGAACTGAAAGGGCAAGCAGAATCTGGCGGCCTTGTCCAAAGTCATACAGGAAGTCTGAGGCCAGATTGGGAAGCAAACGAACCTCTTGACTTCTGATCCTGTGAAGCCTTAACCACAAGACACTCTTTGCTTTTGTGAAGTCCAGGAAGTTCTACAAACAAGTTTCTTCATCATTTTATAGAAAGGAAAACATGTCATTGTCTATTTACTTGCTTAACACTTCATACAGCTCTAGTTTCTTTATGATTTTATAGAAAGGAAAACATGCCATTGTCTAGTTATTTGCTTAATACTTCATACAGCTCTAGAGTTTCTGCAGAACTAGGATTATGAAATAACTGGGGACTTTGTCTAGCGATGATCAGTTTTTCTTGACTGTTGAGATGACAACCATAAGAAGATAAAGATTGTGGTACTAGGCTTCACACAACATGCTAACCTACCATGGATTATTGTGTTGTCTGATCACAGCGCATTTTCTGCAGGGTGGGTTACTGTGTTGTCTGAACGCAGCACATTTTCTGCAGGGTGGGTTATCGTGTTGTCTGAATGTAGCGCGTTTTCCACAGGGTGGCTTGTTAACCATACAGTGTAAGTTTATTTTTCTCGAACAAGCCATCTTGAGAACCCATGGCTTGTTGTGAAGTTATTCTGAGTGATTAACAAGCCACACTGCATGGTTAACAAATAAACCCACGGGAAAAGCACTGCATTCAGACAACATGATAACCCACCCTGTGGAAAAAGCACTGCGTTTAGATAATATAACTGATCCTGCTGAAAACGCACTGCGTTCAGGCAACACCAGTGGTCAACAACAACCCACACTGGATGGGTTAGTGTTTGTGTGAATCCAAGTCAAACATCCCTAGCAAGTGTAAATACCCTTCTCCCATTAGGAACATAGGAAGCTGTCTTATGCCAAGTCAAAAAGAGAAATGTGTTAGTGCAAGAAAGAGAGTTACTGTTTCTGAATGCTCTTTCAGCCTGTTTTCAGAATCTGGATGTATATGATTGCCCCTAAGAACATAAGAAGAGCCATGCTGAATCAGACCGAAAGCCTATCTAGTTCAGCATTCTGTTCACACAGTGGCCATCTCTCTCTCCCCCCACCTGCCCGCCCCCGCTACCTCTCTTCCTTCCCATGCAGTGGGCTGTCAGAGAAGGGACAGCTCATTCTGAACTGATCACATGTGGAGGAGAGCTTTTGAAATTAGTCTGAGAGCTGCATGTGGCCCAAGGACTGCAGGATGCCCACCCCTGCTTTAAAAGAGTGGATGCATTATGTCTCTGTTTGACACATAATTGAATTACTTTCCCTGGCCTTTTCCTTTCTTTGCTGCTTGCATTGTGCAGGCCTTGCTGGGCTGACACGGCATTGGTGCCAGCCTACCTATTCTAGAAGCCCAACACCAACAGGTAACTGGAAAAGAGAGCACTGGGGAATGTGATGAAACTTTGTGTGCATGTAAGGTCTACATGCACATGTGTAAACCTTGTGGCCAGTGGATAACATACAAAATGGAGTCCTTTTAAGTAATGTGAAAGTATTCAGGAAGATAAGAAGTGAGAGGCCAACTACTGCACAACTAAACGCCTGACATTTTTGTTCTAAGAACAATAACAAGATGAAAGGCAGGGTCTAATGTGTGCTCCTGTTGAACAAATAATATTTGATACAAGAAATTACCCCTTACTCTGGTTCAGGAATGGCCACAACCATTGCCAGAATGGATAATACAGAGCACAATGTCCTCCTCCTTCTGGGGACAACCAAATGTATGTGGTACCACTACAGAGAAGAACTCTTTTGCTCAACTCTGTAGTGCTACTTAGAAAGGAAAATATACCTCGAAAGAATCGATGCACTCTCTCTGCTCCTACCCAATTCAATAAGCTTCCTTATTCCCAACAGAGAAGAAGATAATCTATTCCTCACCAACACTCAGGCTAAAATGCTTGACTGAAATATGAAGGACTAAACGAGCCCTTTTAATTTCCGCACATCAACTGGTTTTGTTGCAGGGGGGACGGACAAATGCTTCACCATTATCAGGTCATGAAGTTAAAGCCCCTCCACGATAAATCTTGTCATAAATATTTTCTTACAGTTACGCGCACTGACAAATCTGAATCATGGTGAGCTAAAAGCATGCCAGGAGAAATGAGCACAATCCAAACACGTCCCGGGGAGGAAGAGCAGCAATTGCTTTCTCTAATGTACCCGAGTGCTGATGGAACCATATTAGCTCACATCTCCCAGGAGCATCCACATGTAAAAACGAGCGCATAATGAACAAACTTTAAAGTACTTGATTTAAGGGTGTCGATTAAAAATGGACATCATGATAGCAGGGAAGTGTTGCTTTTTTTAATCCTATAGTTAACCCCAAATGTTTCTAACCACCTTCCACGAAGTGTTCTACTCCATTTTAGCATTATGTGCAGATGTTGGTGAATTGCTATTGTATACTACATGAAAAGGGATCCTCTCTAGTTTAACCCACATTGGCCCCGTTCAGAAGACACCTTAAACCACGGCTTTAACCATGGTTGTTAAGCCAGATAGCCAGGCCATGTTCAGAAAACACCTTAAACCATGGCTTTAACCTTATTCACCATGGTTAAACCCGTGGTTTAAGGTGTCTTCTGAACACGGCCTGGCTTTCTAGCTTAACCACCATGGTTAAAACTGTGGTTTAAGGTGTCTTCTGAACGGGGCCATTCTGAGATAAAATTGCCTAGAGGTAGGTTGCTTAGCATTTAGCCTTGAGGCCTGCATGGGCCACAGCAGTTTTCCCTGCCATTTCCCATTCTGAATGGGTTTGGTTGCTCAGGTCTTTTATTTGACGTTCACCAGAAGGGACCACACAAATAGTTCAGTGTTATAATGACAGTCATTGAGTGTGATATCATAGCTTGGGTGGTGGCTGTGGGAAATTGTGACTCTCAGCAAATGCAGACATAGCTCATGAGAAACGTGACAAGGAGGTCATCTACTGCAGCCTTCCCTGACTTGGTGCCCTTGTTCCCCAACTTGGTGCCCTCCAAATGTGTTGGACTGCAATTCCTATCATTGCCATTCCCAATGGCCATGCTGCCTGGGATTGATGGCAGAGATGCAAAGTTGGGGAAGAATGGTCTATTGGATCAGCTACATTTCTACCACTGGTCTGGAGAATACATCACTGGATGTGACCCATACATTGGTTAGGGTTGCTGCTGTTGTGAATGAAATTCAGTCACTCAGGTTTAGACTTGGATGAGGCACAGCTAGTGTGGTGTCGTTATTGGAGTTTGGAGCTTGCATGTAGAAAACCAAGGTTTGGATTCCTGGTCAGCGATGACCAGTAGTCTTGGGAAAGACACTCCTAGGTGCACACAGGTTGCAGTGAGGTTAAAACACCGCTTCTTCGGAAGATGGTCTGGACAGAACTGTCAGCAATACATTGGACAAGTCAAGCCGCTACGTCTGAATCTGTCTGTAAACCGCCCAGAGAGACCTGGCTATGGGAGCGGTATATAAGTGTAATAAATAAATAAATAAATAAATAAATAAATAAATAAATAAATAAATAAATCTCAGCTCTCTATCAGAGAAAAGGGACACATATTCCTTGCAAGGCTGTTGTACGCTGGTTCTAATGATCCTGATTCCTGAGAGTCCAAATATTTTTGTCTCTCCTGTCCTCTACCCCTGGCTGAGTTGTGATGTGAAAACAAGGACTCCATGCATTTCTTTGGTTAAAACCATGACTTTTGTTAAACTCCTTTGGTTCGGTGAGTTTAAAAAAAATAACAACCAGTGATTATATAAAACGTCTGAACCAAACAAAAGACATAGGGTATAGGCTGATTTTGTACATAGCATTAACCAGGAGGGTATGGAGAGCTCATAGTCCAGAAACACTCGTGAAGATCTCTCTCTACAGGGAAACTGTCTACAGGCCCACCATGATTTAAATAGTCACAGCAACCGGTTTTAGAGCTGTGACAATTGTACAAATTGTGCAGCAGCTGTTGAGCAGCCACCATTCATAAGCACCGGTTTTCACAAGCTGCACCTTTGCATGAGTACTGTTGCTGGGCTGCAAAGTACAGCAATAAATCCCACATGATCTCAACAGACTCTCCATTAATTTGAAACCAGGCCAAAAGCATTGAGAAAACTGGCATAGGTAAGGCTCAGGTTTGATTTGTAAAGCTCTCAGCCTGACCAGTGTGGCTTTATGGAGAAGGGCTTGTCATTCAGAGCTGCAGTCACAAGGCCGAATCCCTGGCACCTCCAGGGAAAGAGAACTCCTGTCTGAAACTCTGTAGAGAAAACCTGCTGGTCAGAGTGACAATACTGAGCTAGCTCCACCTTCCCCAACCTGGCGGCCTCCAGATATGTTAGACTACAACTCCCAGCATCCCCAGCCAGTCATGATAGACATTCAAAGGGCATCAGTTTGGGGAAGGCTTCCATGCTGGCTGGGAATGATGGGTGTTGTAGTCCAATGCATCTGGAGGGCACCAGGTTGGGGAAAGCTGAGTTAGATGGTCCTGACTCAATATGGCAGCTTCCTCTTCAGTATAAGGCAACTTCAGAAAAGGGAATCCCATGTCAAAAAGCTGACAAACCTCTGGGCATGCCGCTCCCCTGATTTACTTGAAAGCAACTGGTTGCAGCTCATGAGACACTCGCACAGTTCAAGCTAAGGAGTCAGTGAAGACGTGGACATCCAGAACTCACTCGGGGCAATCCACCGAAGTATTGCAAGCAAGAAGGGAGGGGAGAACGTGTCAGAGGGCCATTCATCTTTAAAACCTTTCGATGTTTCCCCTGCATTTTTAAACTCACTTTCACCAAGGATCTGGCTGGTTTTGACGATCCTGGGAGAACAGCTTGGACCGTCTGGCTGTGATAAATGAATATGTGCCTGAAATCTTTTGGCAGGCTTTCCTACAGTTGGAGCCGGAGGATGACATGGAGAGATGGTTGCATATTCTTCAGAAGCCAGGTGCAGAAAGGATTCTATTGGCATCACATCCACACTGGATTCTTCGCTCAGCGTGAAGGAGGATACATTGGATTATAGTTTTATTGCTCAATAAAACCCAGGAAAAGTGGATTTGAGCTATGGGAACAGCTCTTTCTGTCAGCTCAGCTATCTCCAGATAGTCTCCACCCTCTGGTGTACATTACTTGTGCTTGTTTGCACTTAAGCATCCTATTGTACATATGACTGGTAACTATCTCAACTGGTCTGAGAAATCATATTTATGCTGCATCTCCTGCTATCTTATCTTTCATTCTGGTGGCCAGACTCAAATTCCCACTCCCATGGTAGCCCTTTTTTCCTGCAATGTGATACTTTTTCCCTTCCATACATCTTCAGTTTGAACAACATTGTGAAGTTTTATGCAAATCTGATTCTGAAAATATTAAGCAGGAACATGCAGTGAATTACTACCAAAACCTAATCTTCTATAAGGAAAAGGTTGTGTGTGTTTTCAGGGGTATTCACAGTGAGGAAATTTCTCCTAAGGCCATGTCAACAGTGTCCAAAGGTTCTGTAAGGTATGCTTTAGGGTGGATTCCTGCATTGAGCAGGGGGTTGGACTTGATGTCCTTATAGGACCCTTCCAACTCTACTATTCTATGACTCTATGCAGGACAGTATGGTCCAAAATGGATGTTCCTCTTAGCTTACTAATCAGGTTTTTGCCTCTCTTAACCTAATATTACTTGCTATAATTAGTTGCCTAAATTTTCAGATTGAAGTATGATAAGAGTCTACTGACTGGTGTTCTTTGCTATAACTGGCTTAAGAGAATGCCTTCTGACCAGATCTTTTTAGTTCAGTATCCTTCTCTAGCATCTAACAGCGTTCTAGGTGTGTCCATCAGGCTCTGAAAAGCTGGGGAAAAGCCTGGTTCTGTCACAAGCAGTGAGGGTGAAAAGCTGAGAAACAGAAGGCATGGTTTATGTCAGGTAGATGATAAGGCAGTATAAGAAGATAATATGAAAGCAGGCTGGTGAACGGTGGGGAGATATCAGTGAAGCCTTTCAGGCTGCAACTATTGATCTATAGGGCCTAATCTGCCTGACTTCTGAGTAGAGATGGGTGAGAATTTGTTTGTTTTTGATCAGAATTTTCCAAAATCTGAAAATTGGGACTGAAAGAACTCAAGATTTTAAAAACTTGAATGTGGGAGAAATCGAAACAGATTCACCCATCCAGGCCGAATCCCTACCTTAGGGTTGAATTAGGGTTGTCACTTCTCTTGTCTGACTTTAGGTTCCTCATCTTTAAGCATTATACTGCAGGCAGGTACAACACAGGCCTTTCCTTGCTGGGAATAGCTGAACCCATTGAATTCAGCTAGTGGGCGAGAATTTAATTTCAGTTCATTTTTAGAAAAAAAAAGTTAGCAAAATTCACACATTTCTTCATATTTGGAAAGGAAAGAATTCGAGATTGAAAAAATTCAAATTTGAGGGAGAGCAAAAATGACAGATTTGTCTGTCCCTATGTTTGGGGCACTTCATCGCTGTTGGTAAAGAAGGTAAGGCACTGGAGACAGGCTGCTGGAGGCTCTGGTTTGAGATCCATGGTGGTGTCTTACAAGATGGCCCCTATCTACTAGGTGGCCTTAATCTAGTAGCTGAATCAAAATAATTGTATTTGGCAAAGTAATGATAAAATCCACAACCAGCACTGAGGGGGGCACCAAGCTGAGCCGGGGTTGGGAGGCACCAACATTATACCTGCACCAGGCCCCATACAATTTCCAGGTAGCCTTGCAAAGGTGACCGGGGGAGGCACAAAAGGCACTCCTCACCCGGTACACGGTTTCTCCTACAGCCAGCCATGACCCCAGCTTTCAGTATAAAGTACCTCTTGCTGCTAGGAAAACCCCATGCTTGTTTCAGTCAAAACTGTTCTAGTGCATCTTCTTTGGTGTGAAGAAGAAAAAATACAGAATCTGCAGTGCTGAAGTGAAGTATCTTTGGTGATCTATTCCTATTCCTTTTGTTTGCATCCTCCAAACTGTTTGCATGGGCCATTATTCACGTTGGATGCAGTATGTGTATTAACAGCACTGCTCTCTGTTCTCCTCTGAGTTCAAGGCCCTGCTGATGTGCTGTTCACATTTCCAAGCTCTGCTGGAAATACTAAAGGGCTTGTCCAGAGGAGGGGGCAAATGAGTGGAGTTTTGCGCGTGCGCACACACACACACACACACACACTCACACACTCACACCGTGCACAGAAGCCAGGCTAGATCTACACCAAGCAGGATATAACACTTTGAAAACGGTATATTTAATGTGTCCTGGGCCCAAACAGTTGTCAAAACTGTTATAAACCATTATAAAGCAGTAGTGTAGATCCTGCCCAGGAACATATCAAACTGCAGGTTGCTTGTATAAAATGATTGCTATCAATTTACATCCTCTAAATACAAAAATCAAACTCTTCCTGGAGCCAAAGAGTCCCATCAAACTGATCTTTCTTAACAGTGGGATATAGGCATGAAAGTTTAGAGAGCCTTACCTGAGTCATACAGTTTAATGAATACTTTCCACCCTTGTGTGAGAAAAAGAAGAAGCAAAATGCACAGTGGTTAAGAGCACTTCCAAAATGACACAAAGCAGGGTTATTAGCCTGGATTTATTCATGATCCTATGAGAATCCTCTCATTCCCATCTGTTGCATATAGCTTTTGATATCCTTTTCTTTGTCTTGGCTAAATCTACGTTTTCTAATGGTAAAGTATTATATATGCTTTGCATGCATGGCTTCAATTATGGCCACTTCATTTTAATTGGTCTTGCTGTGGAACCTTAGACAACACGACGGTGGTGGGGGCTTTACATCAGAGGCATGGTTTTCTGGGCAATGGCTATCACACATCTGCACTCTTTAAGTGTTGAAATGCAGTACACACGGTTTATAAAGCAGAGAGATGGAAATCAAGTCGAGCATAGGGATTATTTATTGTTAATTTTTTATTTTTCTATTTTAAAAACGTTATTCATAAATAGTAAAAAAAACCATGCCTTTGGGAAACTGATGAACATCTATGCAGTTTCTGTGCAGTTATTATACAGTGATTCCATAAGCTATATTTCCCCAATTAAAATATAGCTGAAAAAATGTGTGATACGACATTGTGGTGTCCGTGTTTCATTGCCCTTGCTCTACTTCATTGGTTGTCACTTGTCTCTCCCTCGGTGTGTGTGTGTGTGTGGGTGGGTGTTATGTGGAAACCCAAACATGATGATGTTGCACCACTTTTAAATCAGGAATGGGGAAGCTCAAGCCCAGGGGCCAAATCTGGCCTTCTGAGGTTCTCCAGATGGCCACGCCTTTCCACTGGCTCCACCCCTTCCCTACAACCACAGATTGGCTTTTGTGAAGTTCTTCCACTATTCTAGAATGTTAAAATGCTTCTCCTAGGATTTATTTATTGGCAGCAAAAGCTTTAAATTACAGTATGCTGATCCCCATTTCTCTCCAGTCCCATCTACCATTGGAATGCAGCCCTGAGAGCCTTTTTCTCTCTTTGGTTATCACCTTTAAAGCACTACATGGTTTGGGTCCGGGCTACCTGCAGGATCGCCTTCTCCCGTGCAATCCACCCCGCACACTCAGGTCCTTGGGGAAGGATCTACTTCAGTCAACCAAAACTAGGCTGACGGGTATTACTCAGAGGACCTTCTCTTCTGCTGCTCCCAGACTGTGGAATAGCCTGCAGGAGGGGACTCATCAACTTGACAGTTTATTAGCATTCAAGAAAGCCATCAAGACTGATCTCTCCCAGCAGGTCTATCCAGTGGAATTTTAGGATGTTTTTAGAATGTTTTTAGGATGTTTTAACAATGTATATTATGTTCTATGTATTTTATATTTACTTTTGTTCCCTGAATCAATCAAAATGGAGAGGTGGGTAAGAAGAAATAACAACAACAACAACAACAACAACAAAAATAATCTGCTCTCAGGCTGAAAGAGATTTCCAGGTCCTGTTTTAAACAATACCCATTACCAGGGAGATGCGTTGGCAAGACATGTTTTAGTAGTGCTCATAATTCTTCCTGTAGCATAGAGTTTGGAACTTAGAGACTCCCAATGAAAGACCCATTTTTTAAAAAATAAAGGAAATAGCCTTGCTGTTAGAATTCACAGAAATAAACCTACCAGAATTTGGATGAACTCTTGGTGTTCTGCCATTTCTAAATCCAAAAATTCTGGCAGCCATTTAATAACTGCTAAGCTTTTGGTTAATCCACTTATGAAAATTGTTTACATAGACAGGCATTACGTATTCTGGAAATGCCTGTATTTTGGTGATATATCATTCTTGTTAAGAACATCAAAAGTGCCATGCTGGATCAGACCAAGGGTCCATCTAGTCCAACACTCTGTTCACACAGTGGCCAACCAGCTGTCGACCAGAGATATACGATCTGATTGTTTTGGGTTATTTCAGTCTTTGCACACCAAGCCATCTTCAATCTTATGATATTGAATATATAACAGACTAGGCTTGGGGAGGCCCAGGTTCAAATCCTCACATAGCCATTCAGCTCAATGTGTTATCTTGGGCCAGTCACTATCTCTCAACCTATCTTACCTCACAAGCTTGTTGTGGGGATATAATTGGATCGAGGAGAGGGCTACGCATGCTATCTTGAGTTCCCTGGAGAATGGGAAATAAATTTAATAAATACATAGATTGTATTTATTTTTGTAGATTGGTACCATCTTTATTTGTGATATTCTCCCTCTTGATGCAGTGCATTCCAGAGCTGCTAGTACTGAATGAACTGATGGGAGCCAGCCAAAATTTGGACTTGGCAGCTGGATTTCCTATGGAAATCCATCAGTCAGGATCTGGAAATGGAGCTGAAAGAAACAGAATTCAGCATGTTTTTCACTTGCCTACTAGGAAACTCCAGCTATTCCTCAATTGTTTAGGGTTTCCCTATTATTTAATGTAGACATACTTAATTGAAATTGAAATCCATAGCCTCTTTTCCATTCCTCTGTGACCATGGAAAACTTTTACATTCTTGTTAAGGACAGGCTGTAAAGTATTTGAAAATGTTATGGGCTCTTGATCCTCTTTTCTTTAGGATAACCTCCATTTTATTTGGTCTTTCCTCCTATATACTGCACACAAGCAACATGAGATTATTTAAATTTTATTTTTAAAGGATGTTATCGGTCAACCCATCTGCCAAATGCCTGTCTGGTAATAATGTCCCTGTCTGCTGAATGAAGGCTAAATAATGCATCATTAAATCAATTGTTAATAGGGAAGCAGGTCAACAAGTTCATGATTGTTGCAGATGAACCTGATCCAAGTGAAAGGCTACTTTTTGATTGGAAGCTCCACTGAGACAGAAGCTTTGTACAATAATGGGGACAGCACTCCAACAAAGAAAACACAGTGAAGTTATGGCCATGTTATACCACAATTATCCACCAAGGGCATTGATTCATGCTCTGTTCATTTTAATGAGGCTTATGGGGTAGGAGGGCTTAACTGATTATGGCCAAGAGCAATAAAATAAATTCCAAACCAAAAACAAATCACAGATCATGGAATTGTCTTGCGTTGAGACACCCTTCTTTAATTGGTACTAACTTAGAGGCTGTTATGTCTAGCTTTAATGGAAAGTAAACTGCTGTTTCTGTCTGAAGTGCCTAAAATGGGATAACAGTTTTACATGAGCAAATTATTACGTGATGTTGAAATGAACAAGAAAGGAACATGCATATTCAAATTAAGAATATGCCCTTAGAGCACAAGAAATATTGGTTCAAGACCTATTATTAGTGGGGAAAGGGTAGGGGTATAATTAATGCTATATCAGCTCCACCATACTTCTACAGGTCTAAGCCAGGATTCGGCCTACCTCAGGTGATGAATTTTGGGAGACCATTGTTGATGTTTAAATGGATACTGTTGTTTTATACTGTTGTTTTTATATTTTTGTTGGTTTTAAATTTTGTATACTTTTTAATATTCACTGTTTTTAACTTTTTTTAAACCATCCAGAGAGCTTCGGCTATGGGGTGGTATATAAATTTAATAAACAATTAAATAAATAAATAAATAAATAAAGGGCAACACATTGTGAATTATATAGTTTGCTGTTATATTTTTGCCACCATGAGGGCCACTTCAACGTTCTTCTCAAGGCACTAAAATGTCTTTGGTTGCCTCAGCTGAGGCATATCTGATATACTCTACAGAGCCCCAGACCTGCATCTTTTTACAAATTGAAAACAGGAGGGCAGCAACAGCGATTTTTATTTCTTATATTATTTACCTTCTTCCTCCAAGGAGTTCAAGGTGGTTTACACAGTTTCCTCACAGAAACCCTCAGAGGTAAGCTAGCCTGATAGTGATTGGCCTAAAGTTCCTTAGCTGAGCAGGGCCTTCAACCCAAGTATCTCTAATCCATATCTGATGCTCTATCCACTTGACAATACTATACTGTACTATATTAGCTAGGAACAGTTGCATATTATGAACAATGGGTTGCTTCTAGACTAAGGCCTAATCTACACCAAGCAGGATATTGCACTATGAAAGTGGTATGAAAGCAGTATATGGTATGTGTCAATGGGCCCCAACAGTTGTCAGTGCACTTCAATACCACTAATAAAGCAGTGGTGTGGCTTTTGCCTTTTATATACTGCTTTCACACCACTTTCATAGTGCAATATCCTGCTTGGTGTAGATTAGGCCTAAGTTAATTCTAAATTAGTTCCCATTGACATCAATGGGGCTTAATTTAGGCCAAGAGTACCTTATTCCATTGAATAAGGCTACAAAAGAAGAGTACAGACATGTGGCTCAGAAGTGCCAAAATGGCGTCAGGAAGGCTAAAGCTGTGAATGAGCTGAGATTAGCGAGGGATGCTAAAAGCAATAAAAAGGCTTTCTTCAGATACGTGAGTAGTAAAAGACAGAGGGAAGAAATGGTGATTCAACTGCTTAATGAGGATGGCAAATTGATAACAGACGACAAAGAAAAGGCTGAAGTGCTCGATTCCTACTTTGCCTCGGTCTTCTCCCAAAAGCGGGTCTATGACCCCCCTGGAAAAAGTGAAGCAGAAGTTGAGGGGGCAGGATTGAAGTTTGAGATTGATAAACAAATGGTCAAAGAACACCTAATTTCCTAGAATGAGTTTAAATCTCCAGGGCCTGATGAACTGCATCCTAGAGTAATGAAGGAGCTAGCAGAAGAACTCTCAGAATCTTTGTCTATTATCTTTGCAAAATCATGGATGATGGGAGAGGTGCCGGATGACTGGAGGAGGGCTAACGTTGTCCCTATCTTCAAAAAGGGCAAAAAGGAGGAACCTGGGAACTACAGACCAGTCAGTCTGACATCCATCCCTGGGAAAATTCTGGAGCAGATTATAAAGAAGTCAATCTGTAAACACCTTGAAATCAATGCAGTGATTACTAGAAGCCAACATGGATTTGTCAGGAACAAATCCTGTCAGACTAATTTGATCTCATTTTTTGATAGGATAACCTCCCTTGTGGACTGTGGGAATGCTGTGGACGTCATATATCTTGACTTCAGCAAAGCTTTTGACAAAGTACCACATGACATTCTGATTAACAAACTAGCTAAAAGTGGGCTAGATGGAACAACTATTAGGTGGATTCACAGTTGGCTACAGAATCGGACTCAAAGAGTACTTACCAATGGAACCTTCTCAAACTGGGGAGAGGCAATGAGTGGGGTGCCGCAGGGCTCACTCCTGGGCCCAGCGCTCTTCAACATTTTTATTAATGATTTGGACGAGGAGGTGCAGGGAACGCTGATCAAATTTGCAGATGACACAAAATTGGGTGGGATAGCTAATACCCTGGAAGACAGAAACAAACTTCAAAGTGATCTTGATAGGCTGGAGTGCTGGGCTGAAAACAACAGAATGAAATTTAATAGGGATAAATGCCAAGTTCTACATTTAGGGAATAGAAACCAAATGCAAAGTTACAAGATGGGGGACACTTGGCTCAGCCATACTACAAACGAGAAGGATCTTGGAATTGTTGTAGATCGCAAGCTGAATATGAGCCAACAGTGCGATATGGCTGCAAGAAAGGCAAATGCTATTTTGGGCTGCATTAATAGAAGTATAGCTTCCAAATCATGTGAGGTACTGGTTCCTCTCTATTCGGCCCTGGTTAGGCCTCATCTAGAGTATTGCGTCCAGTTCTGGGCTCCACAATTCACGAAGGATGCAGACAAGCTGGAGCGTGTTCAGAAGAGGGCAACCAGGATGATCAGGGGTCTAGAAACAAAGCCCTATGAAGAGAGACTGAAAGAACTGGGCATGTTTAGCCTGGAGAAGAGAAGATTGAGGGGAGACATGATAGCACTCTTCAAATACTTAAAAGGTTGTCACACAGAGGAGGGCCAGGATCTCTTCTCGATCCTCCCAGAGTGCAGGACACGGAATAACGGGCTCAAGTTAAAGGAAGCCAGATTCCCGCTGGACATCAGGAAAAACTTCCTGACTGTTAGAGCAGTGCGACGGTGGAATCAGTTACCTAGGGAGGTTGTGGGCTCTCCCACACTAGAGGCCTTCAGGAGGCAGCTGGACAAGCATCTGTCAGGGATGCTTTAGGGTGGATTCCTGCATTGAGCAGGGGGTTGGACTCGATGGCCTTGTAGGCCCCTTCCAACTCGGCTATTCTATGATTCTATGATTCAATGGTATCTAAGATCAATTGACATACAGTGCAAACCTATGCATCTCTATGCAGATGTAGCTCTCAAGTGAATATAGAATTGTATATTACTTACCTTGGAGTAAGCCTCACTGAACTCAATGGGACATTTCTGAATAGACCTGTATACGATTGTCCGGGACCCTCTCTTTGACAACATAGGATCAACTGAAGTGACCCTATAAAATAATAGTCTGTTGCAACATCACTGCTTTTTTCAGTTCAGTAAAGTCAATCACGCATGCACAGATCCATGAAACAAAGTCATCTGCATTGTGACCAATGCAAGCAAGCCCTTTCATCTCTTTTCTCCTTCTTTATGAAAAGGAGGACAGGGCTCCTGTATCTTTAACAGTTGTATTGAAAAGAGAATTTCAGCAGTTGTTATTTGTATATATGGAGAACCTGGTGAAATTCCCTCTTCTTCACAAGAGTTAAAGCTGCAGGTGCCCTGCCCTCTTTTAAATCTGGTCACTCTAGTATAGCTCCTGCACCTTTAACTGTTGTGATGAAGACAGAATTTCATCACGTTCTCCATATATACAAATGACACCTGCTGAAATTCCCTTTTCTATGCAACTGTTAAAGATACAGGAGCCCTGTCCTCCTTTTCATATGCTCACCCTACTTTAGGTAATATATGGTCCTCCAAGCACAGCCATTATACAGCACAAAAAATTGACATACTATAGCAGTGCATTGCTAGATGGTTAACCAAGGAGCAATGGGATCTATCCAACCTGTTATTTCTGGGATCCATTGTAGTTATTCATTGTAATGTTCCAGGAACAGCTTTCACAAATATTATAAGAATGGCTCTTTTAGAACAAGAACCACAGGATGAGACTATAATTATCAAATTGGGCAAGACACAGGTAAAATTGCATAAATGCATAGTAACTGGAATTGACAGGTCTGCATTCCAGAAGTACTAAATTTCATTGCTGGATCTGCAAATGGAACTTAACATTAAATTTAAGGAATTTAAGAATCAGTACTTAGGTTTATGAAAACAAAACCTATTGTGTGAACTCTACTGTATTGTTCTTTGACTCTGTCTTACATTTCCTTTGTGTTTGAAATGCAGATGCCCCTGTGAAAACTATGCATGAGTGATAGTGCTACAGATTGTGATAATGCTACAAATTGTTTTATATAACCCCTATATAGTCAGATATTAATTTGGCACCTGCTTAGATCAACAGAACAAGTACAGTTGTCTTTGTAAGATAAACATAACCCTATCTGCTGAACAGTAAGGGCTCATCTACACCAAGCAGGATATTCCACTATGAAAGTGGTATATAAAAGACAGGAGCCACACAACTGCTTTATAGCGGTATTGAAGTGCACTGACAACTGTTGGGGCCCATTGACACAGACCATATATCGTTTTCAGAGTGTTATATCCTGCTTGGTGTAGACGTATCATGGGTCCCAAAAGTCGTAAGTACACTTCAGTACCATTATAAAGCAGTAGTGTGGCTCCTTCCTTTTACATACCGCTTTCATACCACTTTCATAGTGGAATATTCTGCTTGGTGTAGATGAGCCCTAAAACTTCTTTGAAACTGTTGAAGTAAGATGAAACAGTTGGTTTTGGGTTGTTGTTTCTTTAACTGTAGTAAATTTAGGGCACAATCTTACACCTGAGTCCCATTGGCTGAGGGGCTATAGCAGTTCGATACCCTCCAGATGTTTTGGACTTCAATTCCCATTGGACCCAACAAGTATGAACAATGGTCAGGAATGCTGGGAGTTATCGTCCAAAACATCTGGAAGGCACCCAGCTGGGGGAGGCTGGTCTGTAGGATGCAGCAGAAGTCCCACTATGCTGGTGAAACCCAAGATGCATCACTAGCACAAAAATACATCTTCCAGGATATTTTGATGGAACACTCCCAAATATGCTGGTCCAGTGGAGCCATTGGGATATTTTTAGGATGTTTTAATAATGTATACTATGTTTTTAGTTCAGTTTTATGTATTTTATACTTATTGTTGTTCCCTGCCTCGATCCAAACAGAGAGAAATAATAATAATAATAATAATAATAATAATAATAATAATAATAATAATTCCACCGGCAGAGATACATCAGAAAAATGGTTAAAATGGGGCAAAGTCATGGGAAGGACAGGAGAGAAGCAACCAGATGCTGCATCCTATATTGCTTCAATCCATAATTATGCCCCTGATGACAGTGCAGGTTTATATCAACCTCGAACCTGTCACAAATAATTTCCCTCCCATTGTCTTCAATAGGAGCTGGGAAACAGTAGCTTCTGCACTGATGATTGTCCCCACCCACATCAACACAGCAGAGCATAGGATATGGTGTAATTCAGCAGCCAATGACAGCATACCACCATTAGTATATTGACCCCACAGAAGGAAACCACAACTCAGATGACAGGACCTGTGTGGCATGGAGCTCCATCTCTCTGGCATGTCATGCACGCTCAGAGCTCACAAGGGGGAAGAGAAACTATGGGAAAGGGCACTTGGAACTAAAGGGGAACATTTTGCACAAAACAGCCTGGCTTCACAACATACAGGGAAATGCAAGCGCATGGTTAATTAGTGTGTGTGTGTGTGTGTGTGTATGGGGGCGGTCCTCCTCACTTTTTCTAGTGTATGGGGTGTACGGCATTGATGTTTAAACATCCACAGCTGGAAAGAGTTGTACCTGTATTCACAGTCTGGGTATTTTTATATCCAATGCACTGTTTATGATGGCTTTGGACACAATCCAGCCAACATTAGCCATGACTAACTTCCACTGAAATTAATGGGCTTTAAATTAGTCATTATGACTAATTCCCGTTCTTTTGCTTTCAGTGGAACTAAGTTGCAACTAACTTTTGCTACATTATACTCATGTTATGCCTACATTACCAGCCACAATAAAGTCAAAGGCATATCAATGTATTTTCTCACATTCATCCCTTTTTTATTCTTCCTTCACATCCCTCTGTTGTCTCCTCATTGCCAAACTCTAGGGGGGGGGATCTACACTACAGCTTTAAAGCACTTTAAAGCGCTTTATAACAGTTTTGACAACTGTTGGAGCCCAGGACACACTGCATATACAGTTTTCAAAACATTTTCAAAGTGCTTTAAAGCGCTTTAAAAGCAATAGTGTAGGTCCCCCCTTGGGATGGGGAAGGTTTTTTTTTTACCCCTGCCAGTGATGGGTGGGGCTGAAGCCGTGGTGTGTAGGACCCAAGCCCAAAGTAGGTAGGGCCAGCCCTTCCTCTCTCTCTCTCTCTCTCTCTCTCTCTCTCTCTCTCTCTCTCACACACACACACACACACACACACACACACACACACACACACCCCTCCTTCCCTCCCTCTGTCCCTCCCAATCCCTTTTTCTTCCTCCATCACAGCTAGCACACCCAGCGTGACTCAGAGGTCTAGACCTCTTTAGCTTTAGACCTGTAGCTGTCCCTTTGGCCAGGAGCTCTTTGGAAGGATACAGGGTTTTACAAAGTCTCTGATGGTGCACTCCCAGCCTCTTGAGATGAACAGTCTTTAACTGGCAGGACTGCTCAGCTTTCTTAAAGTTTTCCTTCTGGTCAGGGCCTTGATGATCAGGAGTCAGCAAAGAAAAAGTCACTCAGTTGCTTCCTCCCAAGTCATCTTGCTTCCTGGGGCCAAATGCTTTCTGCTGTCACTCTGGCCAGAAGGTTTCTGAGAACCACATCAAGAGGTTTTCTATGTTTGATATCTCTCACAGTGGTTCCAGGAACTCTTCACCCACTTGCCTAGACTTTGCTTTCTTCTTCTTTTTCAGGCTCCTCACTGCCTGAACTGATGTGCTTCAACCGACCCTGGGCAGTGTTAGGACTGTCCTTTTATACACTCTATTCAGAGTCCTCTGGCCAATTACCGTTTTACACACCATTGGCTGCCTATATTTATAATCCAATCAGAGTCGATAGAATTTTGAACTGGCTTATCATTAGCTGAACGTTTTGATTCTTCTGTCCCATATATATGCTGATGAGATTAACAATAAACCACTAAGGTTCAAAACTCCTTTCTTATTTATTTATTTATTTATTACATTTTTATACTGCCCAATAGCCGAAGCTATTGAACCAACAGGTAAGGTAGCAGCTTTACTGGTAGTTAGCAGGCTGCCACAGTGACCACAGTTATAAGTAACTCTTAGGTTTCTATAAATTGATTCACCTTTCATTGTTAAAGACTTAAAATCATAACAATATTACACACTTAAAGTATTTTTTATGTTTTTATCTATTATTTTATTTATTACATTTATATCCACTTTTTTCCTCTTGCAAAGAACCCAAGATGTTCCTCCTTCTCTCCATTCTATCCTCACAACAACCCTGTGAGGTAGGTTAAGCTGAGAATCAGTGACTGGTCCAAAGTCACCGGTGAGCTTCACAGCCAAGTAGGGACTTGAACCCAGATCTCCCAAGTCCCAGTTCAACACTCTAAGTACTACATCACACTGGCTCTCTCCATTATAACATGTAACATTTTAGTAATCTTTACTCAGTTTTTTTCCACACAGTTCTAGGGTGCCCACCCCAGCCTAGATTGTAAAGAGCTTCTTGGGGCGGGAATTACTGTATTTCTTTCTGACTTCTGCTATAGAGTACCATGAACATTTCTGGTGTTATATGAATAACCATATCAATGCTTTATGCCATCCATATTTTGCTCCCGTTAATTATACTGAAAGCAAAATCTCAAGATAAGCCTCATCATATTACTTTTGTTTTTCCAAACCGGAATCATGTTTTATGTCTTTTTCCCTTTTGGCTCCCTATTCTAATATCACAAGAACAATGATTCTGCCTGCAAACTCTAAAAATAAAAAAAATAAAAAGGAAAAAAAAGTTAACAATGCAGGCAAAGACATTTCACTGTCCCAAAGGCTCTATAATTCGCCAGCAGACGCTGGGGAGAAAAATAGTTCCTTGCAGTCCCTTTTCACACGTGCTGTCATTTGAGCTGGACTCCTTTGTTACCTACCCATATGTTAGCGGGGATTATGCCTCTCTATTCATGCCTCACAATCTTTTTAATGGATTTAGGACACAGCCCTTAAAAATGCATAAGCGGGACAGGCATCGCATGATTTTGCTATGGATATTTTATGAGCAAGTCTGGATGCATGCTGTGTTCTCGAAACAAAAGACTAGATGATCCACTGCTGGACCAGAATGCATATTAGCATGTACTGTATGCAAGGTTTATGAGAGCTTCTAGCTACACATGGAAAAACAACAGCCAAGGGCATGAGAAAGACTCCCTGTTCCAGCAACTGGGTCAGTAGACACCAGCCTACCATATGTGCTGTCCTAAAGAGCTGCAATTCAATCGCTCAGAGGAAACAGAGATGGAAAGAAAAAACAGATTTAGGAAATCACAGCTTCCTTCTTACCCTCTTATTGTGTTTCAGTTGAGGCTTGCATAGCATTGAATGGTTTAAATCTTTAACTTGCACTACTAGCATGGATGATCGGATGTTGGCTTCAATCAAGCTGACATCTATTCTTGGCAGCACAAATATATTCATGTTTGTTAAAGGGTGAACTGGTTCACATGGATTAATTTACCCTTGGATACTATTGAGTCATGTCAAACACCTGTGGCTGCCATTTCGCATGGTGCCTGGCTTGCCGGGTTGTGTGAACCCAAGCAGCAGGGAATGTTTGAGGGTTAGACAACCCTTAAATAACCCACGGCTTGTTTTAGGATTATTTGAAGGTTGTCTAATCCTCCAACAACCCCTGCTGCCTTGGTTTGCACAACGTGACAAGCCTCAACAAGCTGGGTGCCCATGCCTTGCAAAAATAGCATCCACAGGTGCTTGGACAGCCCCCACAAGTAAATGAAGCTATGGTAGGCTGTCATGTGAACCAGATCACTGTTTCTGTGCAAGGCTATTTATTTAGCAACCAAACAGAGATAGGTAGTCTTGGGCCTTGTCATTTGAGTAGGGGCATCCCCACTGATGACATTCCAAAGGGGTGGGGGTACCACCACCAATGAGTTCCATAGGTTGAGCAGTAGTTTCCTTAAATGTATTTAAAAACTACAGAATATTACCTTTTGTAAGCCCCTACCTCTTGTATAGCTGATATATATGAAACTGTGTTGTACTAAATGAGGGATATATGGCTTAGTAGTATTAATAATGACCAGCAGAAGCCCCTCTAGGATTTCAGGCATAAGTCTTTCCAGGCCCAGCTTCCTGAGTTCTGAGTCAATCAGGAAAGGCCACAAATTGAACCTTGAACCACATACATATAAAAATGTGTTCTACTTCTAACTTTAGTTCCTTTATCCCTCACTGCTATCTTCAGTTGCTTCTGCTCACTGATCATCTAGCACTGATGATGACAGTGCTAGAACCGATGTTAACAAATTCATGGAACTCAAAGCACCTCTGAGTTGTCATCCTAAATTAATCTTAAAATTCAAACCCTTTCAGAGATAATGGAATCCATTTTTGCTTATTGATAATACATAACTTCTGTAGTTTGTGTTTATGCAGTGCTTTTCAGATGCACAAAGCTCAGTAATAATAAATATCAAAAGCTAGCATATGTATTAGGAAATCATGACACATTTCCATATTCTCACATATGTAGAATAAACCCTTTTTATAGCCTTTTTGCATAGCTTATTGTGAAATAAACCCAGAGTTTGGAAGCTGCCTTATACAGATGTGAAGAAATGCAGCTGTTCAACCATGTTGTGTTTGTTTTAGGGCTTTTCTACATGAGGTTGTTAATCTGCTGCATCTACTTTCAGTCTCATTGCAGAACTGAGATCCAAGCATGTCATGGAGTGAAACTTGGATGTTGTGTGTGCAACGGTCCCTTCCATTGTGTTTTTCATTTATTGGTCATCATCCATATATCTTCATTCAAGCTGTTGCAGAGACATTCATTTCCGCACACTCATACTACAACCCTTCACTTTTGGATTAACTTCCACACATTTTGGAGAGATTGAATGCTCTTGACTTCCCCATTATCTCTCCGCAAGAATGGCCTACTTCTGACCTAATATCAGTTAACCCAGGTCTTCAGAAGGGCAACAGCTACAATTGTGCTACCCATAGGGATTTTGCTCCTCACTTCTTCTGGGTTGACACTGCTAGTGCAGCTGCCTAATCCAGTATAAGAGAGATGGAAATTAAGTTGAGAGATGGCAAGCGTATGCCTACAAAAGTCCTTGAGCAGGGCGCTACCACAAGAGTGAATGCTGGTCACTCACCTAAGAACATAAGGAGAGCCATGTTGGATCAGGTCAAGGGCCCATCTAGTCCAACATTCTGCTCATACAGTGGCCAATCAGCTGCCTACAGGAAACAAACAAGCAGGGCATGTGCAACAGCACCCTCTGCCCAGGTTCCCCAGCAACTGGTGTACATAGGAATACTACCTCTGATATTGGAGGTATCATATAGCATTCAGGACTAGTGGCCATTAATAGCCTTACCCTCCATGAATTTGCCCAATCCCCTTTTAAAGCCATTCAAATTGGTGGCCATCACTACATCTTGTGGTAGTGAATTCCATAATTTAACTATGTGTGCAGGAATACTTCCTTTTATCTGTTCTCACCATGTTAAGGGGGTGGCAAGGAGCTTGTCTCCAATGCTACCTGAGGCTTCCAACAGATACTGTTCACTGATATCATGATTGTATGCAGGGAGGAGGTTTCAGGAAGTCAATCAGACTCAGAATCTGAAGAAGCTTATTAAATTAGCAGATGACACAAAATTGTGTGGGATAGCTACAGGGCCGGTGCCAGACTATTTTGAACCCTAGGCAAGGTGAGCTACTTTCACACACACCCAAGAAAAACTGCCAACTTTGATTTCTTAGAACAGACGTTTTGTAGAAAAAATAAGAAGCACAAAACTACAGCGCCCAGAATGCCCCTGGCTGAGGGAAGCTGCAAGAGGACCACCACCGCAGCAGGGGTGGGCGGGGAGGGAGAGCACGCCAGCCAGCTTCACAACTGTGCGCCGGAAGGGGTGGCGGTTCGGTGGATGCAGGAGGCCCCAGGCGGATCCAGGTCAGGCGAGGCAAGGCTCCCCTGCCCGAGAGCCTGCGGAGGGGCAACACGACCAGGCACGAGGGAGGAGTGGGCTCAGGCCTGGTCCCCCCACCTCTGTGGCGGCTACCACTGCCTCTCCTTCCGGGCTGGGGGTGGCACTGGGGCAGCTGCCGCCCAAGAGCTGGGCTTCCCCTCTTCCGGTGAGAGCTGCTCAACCCGGAAGAGCCACTTCCTTTCTCCGCCCACCTTTCCTTAGGGTCGAAGGAGCCCCGACAGGAGCGAGAGTCCTCGCAGCCGCAGCACCCCTAACGCTGCCCCCTTCTCCGACCACAGATCAGGGGCTGCAAGGGCAGCCACCCACCGACGCCGACCATGGGGTGGGCCCTACACGGTGCCGGACCCTCCGCGACACCAGTCCCAGCTGCGCTCGCCTCCCCCACTAGGGAGAAACCGCCAGGGGTGGGGTGATGGGGCGCAGCCCTTTCCTAGGTCCCATCCATAGTGGGGGAGGGGAGAGAGGAAGGAGCTGCCGCCCCTGCGGACCGGCCCCCGCTTTCCGCTCACTGCCTTCCAGCAGCCACGAGCATGTCTGGGACGGGGGGTCCTGCAACCCGCCCCCCAACTGCCCCCCCACACTGCTGTCCCTTCCCAGGTCCACCTTGGTTTGCGCTTGGGCCGAGGCCGAGGCCGATGCAATGGGTCCAGATGGGTTGCTGGTGTACTCGGACGCCATTCCCCCGGGGCACCATCTCGCCCACCCAGGCCCAGTCGAATCCTCGGGCTGGGCAGGCTGGCTTCACAGCCAATGCGCGGGTGAGTGCTGCTGCGCCAGGCCGGCGCTGGCGCCACTCTGAACTTGGCGCTCTAGGTGGCTGCCTTAGTGGCCTCTATGGTCGCACCGGCCCTGGATAGCTAATACCCTGGAAGACAGAAACAAACTTCAAATGATCTTGATAGGCTGGAGTGCTGGGCTGAAAACAACAGGATGAAATTTAATAGGGATAAATGCCAAATTCTACATCTAGGAAAAAGTAACCAAATGCACTGTTACAAGATGGGGGGATATTTGGCTCAGCAATACTACAAATGAGAAGGATCTTGGAATTGTTGAAGATCACAAGCTGAATATGAGCCAACAGTGTGATGTGGCTGCAAAAAAAGCAAATGCTATTTTGGGCTGCATTTATAGAAGTATAGCTTCCAAATCGTGAGAGGTACTGGTTTCCCTCTAGTCAACACTGGTTAGGCCTCATCTTGAGTATTGTGTCCAGTTCTGGGCACTACACTTCAAGAAGGATGCAGACAAACTGGAGCGTGTTCAGAAGAGGGTAACGAGGACAATCAGGAGTCTGGAAACAAAGCCCTATGAGGAGAGACTGAAAGAACTGGGCGTGCTTAGCCTGGAGAAGAGAAGATTGAGGGGAGACATGATAGCAGTCTTCAAATACTTGAAAGGTTGTCACATAGAGGAGGGCCAGGATCTCTTCTCGATCCTTCCAGAGTGCAGGACACGGAATAACGGGCTCAAGTTAAAGGAAGCCAGATTCCAGCTGGACATCAGGAAAAACCTCCTGATGGTTAGAGCAGTATGACAATAGAACCAATTACCTAGGGAGGTTGTGGGCTCTCCCACATTAGAGGCATTCAAGATGCAGCTGGACAGCCATTTGTCAGAGATGTTTTGAGGTGGATCTGAAACTCGCGTCTGAAATATGGGAGACTGTATTAATTGGAACTGCAGCATTGTAAAATAGAAAACATTGATGTGGTACTGACTGTAGTCTATTTAAACTCATCTCTGCCTGCTTTTGCAAAAGCCTGCATGAGATTCTTTTTCAAAACTGCTGTTATGATTTAATTTTAAATATCAGGAAAAACAATAACATCAGGAAAATCTTGCTTATTGTTAGAGCAGTATGACAATGGAACCAGTTATCTAGGGAGGTTGTGAGCATTCCCACACTAGAGGCATTCAAGAGGCAGCTGGACAGCAATTTGTCAGAGATGCTTTGAGGTAGATTCCTGCATTCGGCAGGGGGTTGGACTTGATGGCCTTGTGGGCCCCTTCCAACTCTGCTATTCTATGATTCTATGAAGCAGGACTAGAAATTTACCAGCCAACACAGGAAGCCAGGGAGGAGCTCCTCCAAGACTCTTCAGGAGGAATCTTCCAAGGACCTTATTGGAGAGAATGCCAATGACTCAGAGCTGATCCTCCCTTTGTCTCTGGGAATTCAGCCTTTGTTGGAGGGGGAGGGGACTTTGGAGTTAACAGATCCCAGAGTCTGCTGCAGAGTCAAGCCAGTGGAGTTCAGGGCAGGTGAGAGGTGGTCTGCCAAGCTAGCCACTCACCAAAGACTTCTCAAAAACAAGCAAATAAACCCCTCTCTGGGCTAAAGTAGCTCTTGGGCTGTGTGGGGGAAACTCTCCTTTTTAGTTGAAAAAGCAGCTGCCCAGCTTAGTTAGCCTAATTAAGCTTAGAAGAAAGCTCCAAGCATTCTCAGTCCCTGCAGGTGTGAAAAGATGTTTATTCTGTGAATAAAGCTTTGTGGATTACACAGCAGACCTCTTTATTGTCTCACAGCTCAGCAGGAGGGCTTGGAATCAGACACAGGGCATGGAGGGATGCAAATAGGGACATCAGCAGGAGCCTTTCCTGGTTTGGGGGCAAGACAGTTAGGCAATCAGGCATAACTAGGGATGCAGCTCATATGTTTTGCAGGTACAATGTCCTTTCACCCACAGGAGGTGATCTCTACCTATATAATTTGACAAAGGGGATTACAACCATCTTAACTGGGGCTGAAGGAGATGAGAAGGGAAGCCAAGCTGGACTCATCTTGTGGCAGGCGGGAACAGGGATGATGGCATGAGAAAGATACTCCTGTCCTAGTAACAAGGGACAGGACGGGCTTCCCCAGATGGGTGGAGTTGCCTGTATTCAGCTACAGTGTGGGGCAGTGCAGCAAGGACCAGTCCCTTGATCTTGACAGTAGTTGGAGGCAGCATCCTGCCCACAGATTCATGATGCTGTGTGTGGGGGGTTCCCCCAAGGAATTTTGGCTCAAGCACTCGGAGGCCAAGGGCAGCATGACAGCCTTGCCAATTCCTCAGGTGCAGAAAGCAGGGATCAGTCCTCTTCACCCTTTAGCTTCCCTCCGAAATTTGAAGATAAATAAATTCCGACGGTCCCAATAAACGTGCTGTAATATTTCATAAAGACTGCAGCAATATTTTATCCACTATCAGTGTCCACCTCTGTATTGTCCGTGCAAGTTGTTTGGCATCCTAATGCAAGTTCTTTGAATTTGCTCAACAGGTTTTCCCTTCAGTCCTTTCAGAACCTCCTTAAACACTGCAAAGTGCCTCTCACCCTGTTATCTATCTGAGTGCCAGATCTCAGTTTTGCTAATTGGTTCACACATCTTTATCGCTGTAATTCCTGATCCTGAACAGATGCTGTATATTAGTATCGAGATCAGTGATGTAGGAGTCCTCCCTCCTCCGCACTCCATATGTCTCTCTTGTTTTGTTTTTTGGGTTTCAGCATGTTGCTATCTGATTATTGGTATCCCTTTTAGAAACTCTGGTGTTTATCTTGTGAAGGGGCCGATACTTTCCCAAGAACGAACAGAAAGACTACCAGGAGGGTGATCAGTTGGAAACAAAACTCATAAAAACTTACTTAAGTACGCATGCAGGACAATTAAAGCCTTAACAGCTGGGAAAAACAGTGCAAAGACATGTTAGGTTTCTCAGCTCTTAATATAAGCTAACAACGCCCTCGTCTTCAAGCCTCAGCTGTAGCTTAACTGGAGCAGCAAACAGCCTCCAATTTCTTAGGAATGTTTACCCACCAGGGGTTTACTGCCTTGAGTTATGATTTGAGAGATGTCCCTTCAGTTTTAAGGTTAAGACATCTTTCAAAAGGATGTCCTGTCTTTCAGAATGCCACAGCCTCACAAGACATTATGACTATCCCTGCTACTGTTTTACCATGCACGCAGGCTTCAGAGTTTCCCTCGCCTTTCAACCTATGAATTCAGCTAGGCTTTATTACACTAACCTTTGATACATATGCCCCAGAGCATCCAGAGAAAGTGTTGAAGTATTTAAGATAGTTTTCTATACAGCACTCTGTATAGCACGGAATGAAGAGGGTGAAACGTTTAGGGTGCCATCCTATGCATGTGTAGATGGGGGAAAAACCCTACAGTTCCCAACATGCCTGTCCAGGGAATGCTGGGAATTGTAAGCCTTTTTTCAATCTAAATATGCATAGGATTGTGCCCTTAATATACTTTTCAAAAAAAAAAAAAAAAGGTAACTTTTGAACATTGGGGTAGTAGTGGGTTTACCACTAATCTCCCTTCCCCAACAGCCACCAGAAGGCCACCAAATGCCATCTTGTCCTAAGTGGAGAAGAGACTCCACAGGTTTTTTTTCTACTGTTTTATTTATTATTTATTTATTCATTAAATTTATATACCACCCCATAGCCGAAGCTCTCTGGGCAGTTTACAAAAGTTAAAAAACAGTGGACATTATATTAATGCTTATTTTTATATATTTATCTAAATGGATTTGGGTCTCTCCCCACCCCCACCCCGGAAAGCAGTATATAAATACCTTAAACAAACAAACAAACAAACAAACAAACATTTTTTTCACTTTGTAATCAAGAGATTTCTCCGCTTTTGAATCTGGAGGCAAGGCTGCTATAGCTTCTCCCACCCATTTCCCTCTGCCTAGGCTATTCTGTGAAATTCCTGCAATCTTGTTCATTACAGCAGGCAAAAGTACAGGGGGAGACCAGGGCGAAGAAGACTCTATGGGCCTGTTCAGGTAACACACTAAGCCATGGTTAGGCCGCTAACCGCTTTGCAGCAAATGGTTAGTGAGCCTGTTTAAACCATGATTATATAGCCACCATGATTAGGAATGATTCACACAAAACGTTAAGCCATGTTTAGCTCAAAATGTTTAACCACCATGGCTTAGCATGTCATCTGAAGCGTTACATTAGAAGCTGAAATCAGTGGTTTCCTGTGTTGAATTGAGTGGCATCTGTGGGTCACATGAGCATTTTGAAGTGAGTCCACAGGATGCCAGTTTGGGCTGTACGCATAACAACATAAAAGGTCTTAGGGAGAACAATGTCTGGGCAAGTGAGCTGGATGTTTCAATGAGAAAATATCTCAGTAGGTTTATTATTTCTAAGGAATAATTCCTTTGATAGGTCTCATTTAGCAAAAGCTTGTGAACCACAGAGAGAGTGAGAGAGCAAGTCACAATTAGTTTTGTTAAGCTGCTCATAAAGCCCAGGAGATTCTGGTTCTGGCTCATCTATCACCAGTTGGTGGTGGTGGTGGTGGGATGCTCTTTATATGAGTAAATTCTGCCCTGGGTCAAGTCTATTCAACCTTAATGGTTGCTTTTCCTTTTCAACTGTGATCAGCCATCCTATTCTTACTGACATTAGTTCTCTGTGAGTCACACTTTAGTGCTGCCTAAGAACCACTTCCTGCTTGAAACATTTCTGGTACATTGAAGCACCTGCACCAACCAAATGGCAAAGTCACGTTATGTTACTTTCCTCACAGCGCATCAATCACACAACAAATGCCACATTGTTGCTTTTACGCAGAACTCCCACATACTTATTTTCATAGCACTCATTCTTTGTCATGCGTATTACTGGTTAAAAGAATCAATTGCATGTTCAGGGTTGGGTGTTTTTTTTAAGCCCACCCTGAAATTTAGTTTTATTAAAATGGTTAAAGTGATACCGTGGAGTTTCTGATATACTCGATTTCAGAAAATCCTAGTTGTGAGGGAGCACTCTTTGCTTAAATCTTCAGCACCCTTCAGACAAACAGTCATGAATCTTATCAAGCCCCTCTTTCAGGGATGGAGGAATCAGCTGCCTTGAAATATTAGGTGGGATTTTCCTTTGGCACTAGCGTAACTGCCAAATAAGGAGAAAGATGAAAGGGATGTTCCGGGGTGGCTTTTTTTAAAAAAAGAGAAGAGACATTTGCACAATTGGATAGATGAGACCCTGCGCAAAGAAACGAATGTTTTTTTTAAAAAAACCAACAAACTTGGCACTCGAAGACACCGATCGCCATTCCAAAGATGGTGAAAATGCTCTCCTCCTCACCCCTGATGCCCACAGACTCCCCCTGCACAGCTCCGTGCCTGTTTCCTGAGCCCTGCTACTCACAGGGAGGAGGGACGACCCTGGGAGGGAGAGCCATACCACCTGTGGAGCTCAGGATGGTCCCAAGATGGCGGGGGGAAATGGGAAAAAAGCAGTCCCAGCTATCCCGGGAGAACTGAGTGCTCATCCCTGGTTCACACTGGGATCAGCTGTGCATCATTTGGATGCGCAGGGATGACCTTGTGACCACCCCGGGATAAATGGCAGGCGTAGATTAGGCCCTGGTTCTTCACTTTCCCTGCCCGGGTATTGGCTGTCTAGGTTTAAAAAAAAAAAAAACTAAAAAAAATTGATGCCTGTAAAAATTTCTACTTTGAACAAGCAAGTACCTGAAATGGTAGTCAATGGCTTAATCCACACCAGCTATTTATTCCAGAATAGTATCGAGGTTATCCCCACCTTGCCACATGATGCACAGCTGTTTCTGCAGTGATCTAGGGATGACCCCTGTTTTCCTGGGATATCGATGACAGCTTTTGTCCCATTTCTTTCCCTGCTCTCGCAAAAATCCTGAGGTGTGTAGCTGGAGTGCCCTCCCCTTGCACAGCTGTTGCTGTTCCTCACGAGAAGTGGGGCTCTGTGAACAGGCAACCAGTATGCAGATCAAGCCCATGGGTATCGGGGTGAGGTAGAGAGCATTGTCAACACGTTCTGGATGGGTCTTGGGGGTTTTCAGTGCTGAGTGTGTGTGAAGAAACAATACTTTGAAAGTATGGTGGAGATATCCTTACCCACCATTCTGAAATTTAGTTTAAAATCAAAGTCATCTTATCATAGCATCTTATTGCCTCCTAATTTAGGGTGGCCCCCCAAAAAAGCAACACCAATAAAGGGGACATCAATTTTCATAAATATGCATATGCTAATATATGAATATTTAGACATTAATAGAAATACAGTACATCTTGCCATGGTGTGGAAGACAGTGACCAGGTGAGCTGTGTGTCTTGCTCAGTCTGCAGTCCAGGTGTTGCTGGTAGGCAATTTCAAGGCCTGGCTTTTCGTTCTCATTTTAAACTGGAGCTGGAGCTGGACTGGACAGCTCTTCAAAAAGAGGATGCCTCATTATAAATACCAACCATTTTCAAAGCCAAATACCTTCCATCAAGGAAGTTTAATTCTACATTTCCTGAATATAGCTTTTCCTGCTCTGGGTTTATGTCAACTTCCTTTCCCATTCTATCTCCATCGGGACACACACTGGAACTGAAGAACGAATGAGATGAAGTTGCCTTGAACCTCTTCTACCATGTATTATAATCGTCTATCTATTCTTAGTCCTGAAATCGAGGTAAGGATTTCTTAATACCAGATGTCAGGGCCTCGGGTCCTTCTGCTACCTGAGTGTGAGAAATGCTCTTCCTTCACAGGGTTCATTCATCATGAGTTTATGAGGCAACATCTAGTCTGCAAGTGTTCACAGGCCTTGCAGCACAAAAGGTTTCAGACATCTCTAATTGTTTTTCTCCCCCATGGGTGGTGCTCATTGTGAAAACACAAGCAGGGGTTGCCTTGAATGGGTTCCTGTTGAGTTCCACAAGTTTCCAGACAGCTTATTACTTCAGAGGTTTGAGGAGCAGACCTAAGATTGACCTTTCGCCTGCCAGTGGAATCCAGGGCAACAAGAAACACATTACCCTTCCACGATAGAGGTACACAGATGAATGAGAGTCCCTAAGCAGTAGCAAGAAAGGCATTGTAAATTAACTTGAGGGCTAAGAGTGAGGGTCAAGTCATATCACCCTATGCCTTCACCCTGGAATTCTCACCTCTGGCCCTGAAGACCCATTCCTTTGACCCTGAATGTCCATGAAAAACCAAGCACCTCCTAAGGAACAAAACCAAGTCACCTGAATGATGCATTTACGAAGATAACATTCCAAATAGCTCATTACTTAAAGCTACTTATTTAATTAAAATCCCAGATTGATCTGAAATAGTTGATTATAAACGGATCAGGATTAACTAAGAATACTTGATTTGTTCATTTAAAGTTTATCTTTTCTCTTTTGTTATTTAGTCCTCTCCCAAATCTTTTTTATTTACCTATATTATTTACTGTCATTTTTTATTGTTATTCCTAACAGCGATAAAAAAAATAACCAAGAACAATTTTGGCCATTTCAATACCAGAGGGAGGGAGCAGGGAGGATCCTGCAATATCCTGATCGCAAGATCCTCCCCTTAGTCTAAACGTGGGTGCAACATCCCGGGAGGGAGGAGGGCGTCGTACCCACCATTCTTTTTTAAAGGAGCTAAGCGCACATGCGCTCCAACAAAACGTGAGGTGTTTTTCTAAAAAAAGCCTCGACCCCACTCCCCCCTCGAGTCTTCCCAGTCCTTCTTCTACTGATCCCCACTACTCACGTGGAGGAGGGAAGAAGCCGGGACAGGTGGATGATCCCCAGACCGTGGGAAGAATAGCCTTTTCACAGGGATTACTTAAGTGTGCATTTCCCCGGTCACACTAACGCCATTAGCGTGGCTGGGGGAATTGTGCACTTTTCAGAGCCTCTAGAAAGAGCGCTTTCCTGCCCCCATGGCTCCAATGGGAGTCTCACAGGCCCTCTTACTGCAAGGCGACCTTGTGCTAAGAGGGCCTTTAAGGCCTCGAATGGAGCAGTGGGGGGAAAGCGAAGAGGGGAAGACGTGCTTTCCAATGCTCGGAAGTGCGCAATCCCCCTAGGCACGCTAATGGCAGCTGCCATTAGTGTTCCCAGGGGAATAGTGTATGCCCCCCCCCCCACTGCTCCAATAGGGGCCTTAAAGGTTCACTTAACACAAAGCCCTTTTTGCGCAAGGCCCTCTTGACGCAAGGCCTGGGGAACTGAGGGAGCTTGCCTGGGGAACTGAGCACTTTCTGGTGGCTCAAGCCCTTGTGGGCACTCTTGAATACTCGGATGCAGGTCTGCCCTCATGCCAGGTGTGTCTGGCTGGGCCCATGAGGGATGGATGTGAGGGGGTCCGTCGCTCTCGCAGACCCACCCGGACGTTCGCTCCAGCCCTACCAGCAGCCTTTGGCCTAATGTCATGCAGCCTTCAGCCTAATTTGAAAAGCCCCCTGCAAATGGTCAATTCAGATCTCTGACAAGAATTAACTTCTTTCCCCTGACAGCACAGTGGGAAGGGAGGAAGAAGGATAGCGAGATGGAGAAGGGAGCAGCAGGATGAAAGAAGGAGAGAGAAGGAGAGAGAGAGAGAGAGAGAGAAAGAATGAAAGAAAGGGGTCAGAAAGAGAAAAGGTGTGGTCCTGCCCACTGCTGGCTTCGGCCCCAACCATCTCCAGCATTTGGCCCCCAACTAACTACCCCAGAGGGAATGCAGCCCTCTACAGAAAAAAGACTCCTCATTCCCTGCACAGAGGGAGATATCTAAGGGGTTGCATGTACTTTTACATACCAACTTGCAGGACTAAGACTATCCTTTTCCTTTGGTGGTGGTGTGTGTATATGTGTGTCTTGGTGTCTTCTCCTCCTGTTTTCCTCACTATGAAACGGTGAAGGCTTCCTGTCGCCCACCCATACTGATTGACCAATTCTATACGTGACTACTATAATAGGTCCCATTGAGATCAATGGGGCCAAGTCCTAGATAAGTGGGTGTAGGACTGCAGCCTAAACAGAGCACTCATTAAGCCGATGTTTATCCACCCCCTGCCATCTTCCTTCCTTCCTTCCCTGTTGCCTGTCCTATGTCAAATTTTAGATTATCAGTTCCTCAGGTTAGAGATCTGTTATCTTGTTGCTTTGTAAAGCACCATGCCCAGTAATAACAACCACTTGCTGTCATCCAGAGAACTCCTGTTTGTATGCTCTACACTTGTTTGTACATGCCATCGTGGTAGCTTGAGTGCTGCCATTATTTATACCAGAAACAATTTTAAAAAAAGAATTTGCTGAGCATTATATGAGGTGCTAAAAATACTGCTGAGTGTGTATTTCAATTGACACAGATGAATACACCTTCCTGGTATATAAAGAGTTACCTTTTCCTTGAGACTAATCAGCTGCAATATATAATAATATATAGAAGTCATTAAAGGGGCAGTAGTTGATTATCAGACAGTCCCGGTTTTGATTTTATTTGTACAGGTGTATTGCAATGTACTCTGTGGTGCGAACATTTTCCACTTCGTTACTCCTGGCACACGCTCAAATGCTTCACATGTTTCACCAAATCTCTCAATTTGTTTAGTTTCAGTGTTCCATTTTTGGTGTTTGTTTAAGCAGGAACCAAGTCATAAATTAGCAAGCTGTTTAACCCTTCAATAATTAAACGAGAGAGGCTTGCTAAATACACCTTTGACTGGGCAGCCAAAGTTGGGTCGTCTGGCTCCCTTTCCCTTAACACCTTCTTTGCTCAAAATCAGCAGGTTCCACACCGACTGACTAGGACATGAAGGGGGGCCCTGGCCTTGTGTTTTGGAACTCCATCCTCAAGAAGGCCCACCCAAGCCCATCTTTACAGATTTCTAAAAGGCATTAATTGATTGATTGATTGATTGATTGATTATACCTTCCTATTTTAGCAAGCCACTGAGTATTGACATCAGGGTCCATATACATTTACCTGCCATGTGAATCAAATAGTTTGATTTCTTAGAAGTGACTTTACTATGGTTATTATTATACGTGGCACTCTCATTGACAAGCTTTTAAAGTTTTGGCTTGGATGGCACTACAGCAAGGTGGCTTCACAACCAGCTGGCTAATTACACTCAGAGAGTCAGCACGAATGGCTCTACATCGAGTTGGAGTACAGCAACCAGTGGGGTACCACAGGGTTCTTTCTTGGGGCCAATATTATTCAACCCTTTTATTAATGGCTTTTATTAATGACAGTTAAAGCTGCAGGAGCCCTGCCTGCTTTTGTATCTTCACACTAAGCAGGGCCCTGCAGCTTTAACTGTTGTGATGAAGAGGGAATTTCACCAGGTGCTGCCTGCATACAAATGACACCTGCTGAAATTCCCTTTTCTATACAACTCTTAAAGAAACAGGAGCCCTGTCCTCCTTTTCATATGGTCACCCTACACAAAACTGGGAAGTCTGGCCAACAGCATGATGATAGATGAAGACTGCAATCTGATTTGGACAGGCTGGAAGACTGGGCTGAGAGGAACAAGATGTCCTTTAACAAAGTGTTAAAGATATTACACTTAGGGAAGAAAAATGTAGGATACAAATACAAGGTGGGGATTTGGGGCTTGGAAGCACTACATCAGAGAAGGGTTTTGGTGTGGTCATTGACAGCAAGCTGGACATGAGTCAGCAGTGCTAGATAGCCACTAGAAGGGCTAACACAGTTCTGGGCTGCAATAGAAGCATTGTATCCAAGATGGGTGAAGTCCTTGTTACTATCTACTGGGCACCAGTGACACCACACCTGGAGTATTGTGAATGATTCTGGGCACCACATTTCCAGAAAGACATTGACAGGTTAGAACAGGTTCAGAGGAGGGCAACAAAGATGATACAAGGACTTGAGGATATTCCCTATGAGGACAGGTTGGAGGAACTTGAGATGTTCAGCCCGGAGAAAAGAAGACTGAGGGGAGACATGTTAGAAATGTTCAGGTAAATAAAAAGTGCCACAAGGAAGATGGTCAAGAACTCTTTTCCATTGCCGCAGAAATTAGGGCCCAAAATAATGTGTCCTAAGTTATAGCTACCTAAGCAGGATCTACACTACTGCTTTATAACGGTTTATAATGGGTTTGGCAACTGTTCAGGCCCAGGACACATTCCATATACCTACCTATGGAGGTTGTGGGTTCCCCAACTATGGAGATTTTTAAGAAAAGGCTGGGCAGCCACCTTCAATGGATGGTTTAATTGGTTTTCCTGCACATTGCAGAGGGTTGGACTAAAAAACGATCCTTGTGGTCCCTTCCAACTCCACAATTCTATGATTCTACTAGATTTTATCTTTCCATCAAAACACATTGGATTTTGGATTCTATCAGCCATTTTGTGTTTGCTTGTAAACAACATGGAGTTTCAAACAACATGGAGATTGCAGCCTGAAAGTTTTGTTTGGTTTTATTATGTTCAGCTGCTGTTTATATCATGCTTTTATCTTGACATGTTTTATTGTCATCGTTTTATTATCTTATATTTTATGTTTTTAATTTATATACCACCCAAAGGAAGTTGGTTATTGGGCAGTATAAAATGTAATAAATAAATGTCCCAAGTAGGAAGAGGAGAGAGAGAGAGAAGAAACTTAGAAATGACTATGAAATTACCTGTGCAACAACTGCAGTAGAGAGAAGAAATTCACACCAACACATGAATGTTCTTGAATTGAGATTCCCAAGGGAGCTGTAGGAAAGGTAAGGGTACTTTTCCAGGTATTTGAGTCTTCATTAATGGGTAATGCTTGCATGCTTAAAATCACCTGAACTATATGAGGAGCTGTTCACACAAATGCTTCATCACTCCGTTTGTCTGTGCAGCCTGACTCATTCTAAGGCAACTTCCTATGTCCCTACATTTCATTAGAATAAGCCACCTATATGGGTAGCTGCATGGATGAAACAGTCCATAGTGGTGAGGATCATACACAGTTTCATACATGCTGCCATTCATATGGGCGTCTTCTAATGCACTAGTGTAGGATAGTACAATAAACATATCTTGTTTTCTTTCTTCCCTACTCATCTTTTTCCCTCGGTACCTTCCCCCCTGACCCCACCCCACCCCAGTTCTCTCTCTCTCTCTCTTTTCCACCTGGAGGGGGAAAATTCCTCAACACAATTAAGCTCATGGGGGAAGAGAGGTTCTATTGGCACTAATGGAGTGGATTTTCCCCTTCTAATCTTAATTACCATGCAGGGAGACATTTGAGGAGGGGGTTCCAACACATGGGGAAGGCAGAGTTAACTTTTTCCTTTCCAGATGCAATCCCCTTGAAAATTGCCTCATGCATGATGATTGAGCTGAGAAGGAAAACCTTCCATTGTGACCCATGGACACTCAGGGCGGTGGAGAACAGAGCCAGTACCCAGAGAAAGAGTTTTGGGGCTGAGGTCCCATTGGCCAAGGTCTAGCGACACCCATGCATGGTATCACCTAGGAGATGCTTTCCTATACGCACATATACAGTAGTTTCTTCTGGGCAGAAAATAGCTTGTTTGATAGTCTTCTACTTCATGGAAAGGGCACTTCCAATGAGAAAAGAACCAGAGATTAGAGTTCATTCTCATCAAATTTGAACGGTCCGATTGTAGGAATATCTTTAGACGTATTTTAAATTTTCTTTTACAATTTTAAGAGCAAAGCTTTGACCCATGGAGCTTAATTGGGAAGGAGGGATAAAAAAAAATCAGGTTGAATGGGAAACCCACAGAAAGCGGGGTGGCTCACAAAACCCACCGAAAAGTTCCAAACTGCCTACTGATGTTGCCTCAGTATTAAGTCACTCCACTGTTGTTACCACAGAAACAGAGCAACAAATATTTGGAGCGATGTAACACCTTCCACCAAAATTCCAGACAAGAGTATTTTGGAAAGCGTTGCTGTCAATCAGATCACTCCTGTCCATTGAATGAAAGCTTTGTGCGGCTGTCGTCTGCTCATGCCGCGGCTTAAAGAATCAGAACTGCCTCTCGACAGACCTCTTTTGTTATTGTTAGAGAATCCATTTGTTCAGCATTTCTTTTCCAAACTGAAACGGTAATGTGAACAAACCTCTTGGAATACCCAAAGTAAAGAATAAAGTGAATTGTGTGTGTGTGTGTTTATAAAACCAAATCCATCTTCCCGATTCCCCCCCCAGTCGATTTGTTCTGTACTAGCAGTTTCTCAAATAATTTCACTTAAAGCGCCGTGTGATCAACCTGGCTGCCTTCCAATGTTTTCTTTTCATCTCGAAAGTCATGGCCAAAGGTTATTTTTAATCTTACTCCAATAACCTGATCAGTCTGTATTATGCCATCAGGGAGGGGTTGTTGTATCCTGCCAGGTATTTTTTACCTCAGGCTCCCCATCTGTCTCAATTTATAGTCAGGGGTGAGAGGCTGGAATCTATAGCAGGTGCTGCTTTTTTAAAAAAAAATAAAAATGGGCAACTGCGCCTTCTTGTCTGCTGCTCCTTCTTGACTACTCCTTCTCCTGCAGACCTCCGTAGCTGCACTCTATTAAAAAGGGAAGAAGGACATTCCATCGATCTCTCCATTCCTATGCTCCGCTGGATCTGGTGAGCCATGTCAAAAACACGCATCAAGGCATCATAAATTGCATGGTCATAGCAATTATGACCTCACCACAGTTAGCCATGCCTTCATAATGGCTGGGCTTGATTACTGTAGCATTTGAAAAGTCTTCAGAAAGTTCTGCTGGTCCAGCCTAGATACCGTAGCCACGTTGCTTTAGTGAGCACATTTCACCTGCACTTAAAGATCTCCACAGACTGCCAGTTAATTTCTGGATACAATTTGATGCTCTGGTTTCCCCCTATAAAATGAGACACACTGTCTGGGACCAATGTATCTTAAAGACTGCTCTCTCTCTCACATGGACCTGCCAGTCAGCCGAGACCTGCACATTGAGGCCTTTCTCCGGATGCCATCGCTGTTGTGTCACTCCTACCACCGCCACATCCGCCATCAGAATGTTCTCTGGGGACCACCTTTGTTACCTTTCAGCCACCAAGTGAAGTCTGTTCTGTTTGTCCATGCTTTTGGTGGTGGCGGTTTTCTGGTTAGCATAAATGGTTTGTGCAGTTACTTTTTGAGATGACTTATATTTGGAGTTGTATGTTTCAGTGGCAGCTACTGGAGCAGAGGGCAGGACAGAGACTCAATATTCTGCTAAGATTGTCTGAGGAGAGCAGCTGAAGATTGCAATTGGCAGCCACATGCCATGCCTTGGAGGAGCAAATGTACCTGGTTGTGGTAGGATTTCTCTACTACAAGTGGGTGGGGAAGATGCAGAGGGTCAGCACCCCGTTTGCCCCCAATATAGAGCCACCTCTGATATGTTTTGATTTATCTGGCGTCCCCTGATTCAAAAGCATTGCTGTTTTGCAAATAAATGTGTTGTTTTATTCTACGGTTCTTTTACGGGTTTCCCCCCTGATTTTTATTAATCCATTTTGGTTGACTTGTTTGGTAGAAAGGTGGGGCATCTTATTTGATTTTCTTTAAAATGAAAGAATGAATGGGTGCACATGCCTGGCTGCTTGAAAGCTCTGTCAGATCTCTTATCTTTTGCTGAAGTGCAATCAGCAGGGTCAATGGCAGGATTAAGTTGCACCACTGCAATGGTATGCACACTCACTTGGAAGTGGCATTGAAAAGGGACTTAGGCCATGGCTAGACCTAGCAGTCTAGCATGACAGAGGGGGAAGTATCTCATGATTTTATGATCGCAAGATCTCCCCCTCGGTCTACATGTGGTAGGGTGACCAACTGTCAGGATTTCCCCAGATTTGTCCTGGTTTTTGTTCTTTCCATGGTGTCAGGGGGGATTTTCTATAATTTTCAATAATGTCCTGGAATGACACACCTTCCCCTTTAAGGCTGCTATTAGCATGGCAGGAGGGAATGACATGCTTTCTTGAGGCACATCATTCCCCCACCCCGAGCTCCAATTGAGGTCTTAAAGGGGAAAGTGGGTCATTCGTGGACATTATAGAAAAGGCCCCCATTGGAGTGGATGGTGGTGGTGCAGAATGAAATCCTTTCCCCTCCTCCACTCCAATCGGGTTCTTTAAGGTGGCGGGGGAATAACATACTTTCTGCAGGACTCAGAAAGCTGCTTCCCCCCCCACACACACTAAGTGTCCTCTTTTTTGGTTTCCCAAATCTGGTCACCCTAACATGTGGCACGCGACGTCCAGGGAGGAGGAGGACATTGCAGCCATCCTTTTGTTTTTTCTTAAAGGAGAAAGAGTGCTCAAGCAGTCAAGCACAAAAGGCAAGTGGTTTTTTTTTACAAAACCCGCTCCCCCTCCCCCCACCCCCGATGGGCACAGAGCTCCTCAGGAGCTCTGTGCCCTGTGCGCAATTCCTGGCTCCTCACAGTTACTCGCGAGGAGCCAGGACGAAACCGCGATGCCCGGCCACACCTCCTGCGGTCTCAGGATCATCCCAGGACTGTGGGAAAAAGCAGGATTAAAGGCTATGCCGATATCCCAGGGCAAGGGAGGGATCATCCCTCCCTGCTCCCAGGATCCCCTGTGCATCATGTGTACGCACAGGGATGATCCCAGGGTGATCCCCGGGATATCGGCAGGTCTAGCCACGGCCTTGCTTCTGAATAAACACTCCTACATTGGGCAGGTAGTTTAATTGCTCGAAGAGTCTCTTAGAAGAAGCAAAGAGAAATACCTCTCTTTGCTGGGAGAGTTATGACATGTACATTTCTGAAATGGAGACAGAAGCTTCTTGCTAAGTAGAAGGAAGCTGAACCATGTCTCTGGCTCGGGAGCGGCAGGAGGAATTCTGATGACTGGTCCAGGGACCAATGGTTTCTCCAGTCTACCCTTTAGAACTGCCAATGAAAGGAATTCCATAACTTCCATAGGCAACTTGTTCCATTGGCCAGGTGTTCTTACTGTTAGGAAGTTCCTTTCATAAATCTACAGTGCAGCTATTCAAATTCACTCTCTCTTGTCTACAGTTTCTGCATCAGTGCTCAAGCTTCTGTCAAAGTCTAGATGAACATGCTGTATTTGCACTATTATATATAAGCATTTGTACTCATTCCTGCCAACTGAAGCATTAGTTTACTGGTGCTTCAAGGTGTTTTTTGTTTTGTTTTTTGGTATGGGTAACAGGGAGAGATAATCTTATCTGCTGACCACAAAACTCAGCAGCACATACTGTTCCAGAGCCATCACAGGGGGTGGGGCGGGGAAATACAGCAGCACATGCATGCTTCAGAAGTAAACTTGCCATCTTTTGTGCTTAACCAAGGGTGATACCATGGTACAATATTTAGGAATCTCCAAAAACACTGGACAATCTGTCATTGTAACTCCTCAAATCATAAAAGCCTAATTAAAACCTCATAAAATGTTGTTCAGTGATGTTTGAAAATATAAAATAAAACTGCTTTTATAGCTCCACTTTATGAGACCATACAGTTTCTAGGGTTTCTCAAAACCATAGTGTATTTTTTTTTAAATGAAACTCATGAACCTTGGGGATATTTAGTAGATTATTTTTGTCACATTTCTCTCTCTCTCTTCATAGGCTTTCACCAATTGCTACAACCCAAACCACAAATAAAGCATTAACATTATTGATGTGAGCTAAGCAGGCAGGCCATTGCCAAGAAAAGCACTGTTCACTTTGGCTTTTTCTATGTAGCTTTGGAAAATTATTCCCAAGGCTGTAGCAAAGATCACATTTTTCCCTTTCTTCACTAATAGCAAAAAATATTACCTTTCATGTGCTCTGTTATTTCTGCAGCTGGGGGGAAAGCTGGTTGGATAAAGCTGAAGGTAGCTTATTATGTAGCCAAGACCTGCCAATCCAAGATTCACCAGTCATCTTGGTAATAAATCTTACAATTTATTAACCCCTGTCGAATTTAAACCCACCCTCCCCCAACATTCTTGGTTTTGGTAATCAGAGGCATTTTCTTTGAGGAGAAAAATAATCAGGTGGACAAAATCCTTTTGCTGACTTAGGTGAAAACCACATTATGATTACCCTGTGGCAGCTGATTTACCACATGGCAGATCCTGTGCAGTAGTTTGTGCTGATTGAGTAGTTTTCTCCATGCTTCCTGATCATTTGCAGAAGTGTGACGGCAGTTGCCTGCAGTTGCCTGATCTTTGTAGCAAGCCACTGCATACGAAAAGCATAGCATATGATGTCCACCACCACATGCAGTGATTTAAAGTGACTTCCGCATAGTGGTCATAACATGTGCACTCCAAGGCCATAGCTAGATGGGGCGAAATCCCGGGGTGATCCCTGGGATCATCCCTGTGTGTCCACATGATGCACAGGGGTCCTGGGAGCAGGGAGGGATGATCCCTCCTTTTCCCCAGAATCTTGCCCTCCTCTTCAAGCCCGCTTTTTGCATGGTCTCGGGCTGATCCCGAGACCGTGGAACGTGTGTCCGGGCATCGTGCTTTGTCCTGGTTCCTCGCGGTTACTTGCGAGGAGCCGGGACCCAGACATGAGGAGCTCTGCACCCATCGGGGGTGAGGGGAGCAGGAAAATTAATTTTAAATTTTAAAACTCACCTTTTGTGCACAACCGTTCGTGAGCGCTGCTTCTTTAACCACAACAAAAAATAGCGGCTGTGACATCCTGTTCCTTCGAGGTCATCATGCGCCATGTGTAAACAGAGGGGGAGATCTCGCTCCTTTGATTGCCTGAGGAATCACGCCAGGAATCATTCCCCTTCCTTGTCTGGGTTTGGAAGCCATGTATGGATCGACCATTCCCTTGTGTTTGGAAGTTGGAATCATGCAGAAGGCAACAAGACAACCACATTGATGAGGATCTCAGTCATGGTTGTAACTGTTCTGGAATTTCTTAGACCCTAAAGCTACTGACATCAGCTATATGATTTCTGATGCATGTAACCTTTCAGCTTTTATCATGAGATTTCCTGCAATAAAGAAGTCTAATTGATTTGGGTGACCCATGTCAGTTCGCAAGAATGTGTGATTGCTCATGGGACTGGGAAACCTAACAAGAGTTGGGTTAGAGGGCAGCGGAGGAAATTCCCCAAGAGTTCTCTAGGAATCAGGGAACAATCTTCTCAAGGCATAACTATCAGTCGGGTCAGGTAAAGATACCACCTTCTCCTTCTGTGGAAAAACAGCTTCCCACAGAGGAGGAGTAGGAGGGGTACAACTTGGCAGACGCATGAGCCCACAATCGCTCAAAGAGGGCTGACCTTCTGAGAGAAGTGAGACTCTCTGCCAGGTTAGCCACCCACCAGAGTCAACAGAGGGAGGACCAATCCTGAAGGAGGGGCTTAGGAAGCCCTTTGGGTTCTGTGTAGTAGCCTATGGTTAGTTTAGTTGCAACTATCTTACTCTACTGAAGTCTTCCTTATTAGAGAACTCAGGATTATCTAATGAGGTCCTGGGGGCAGTCTTTGGGATTATACTGAGTCTGTTTGGAAAACCGCTGTTAGCATAATAAAGGAGCTGGAAGTTGGAGTCGCTGCTGGTTTATTGCACAATAGGAGGTCTCACAGTTATGACAGTAAGATATTTGTGTACTTGCCTATCTCTGATGCGTTTCTCATTGTTTCCACATTACAAATATCTATGTGAATATTTTCAAAATAAAGACAATACTATGCAGTGCCCCAAAGCAGTATTTAGCTAAGCAGAAATAATGAGCGAGTGTGCTAAAGCATGACATGTTCCGAACATGACACATCATGTTAAATTACACATGGAACCAGCAGTCAGTTCCACCGTTGGCTTTTAAGTTGGCTTTATGTTTTCTATACTATAGAAAGGAATAACAGAGAGCTACTTAGGCCATTTCCACACCAGCCCGAAAATCCGGGCTGGTCACGGCCAAGTCCCTGTGGATCCAAATGACGCACAGGGACTCATGGGGGCAAGGGGGGGTGAGCACGGATTTTCCCAGGGATAAATAATCCCTGGGGGAACCCGATCCTTCTCATGATCTCAGGATTGTCCCGAGACCACAAGACGTGTGGGCACCCATCCCGGCTTCTTCCCTCCTCCTTGCAAGTAGCGGGGGTTAGTAGAGGGAAGAAGCCAGGCCAGGAGGAATCGGTGGGGGGAATGGGGTTGGGGCTTTTTTATCCCCCCCTTTTTTTTTTGATGGAGCACAAGAGCGCTCCAGCTCTTCTTCTATAAAAAAAATTGGCGGCTGCGACGGGTGCAACATCTGGGATGCATGGGTGTTTGGACACAGGGCGATGATCCTGGAAATAGGTAAGACTAGGAAATAGGTAAGTCTCCCCTGTGTCCTTCTACACCCTTATGGTGTAGTAAGGGCCTGTGAAAATAATTTAGAATTTCTTTTGATGATATCTAAGAAGGCAGCTGAATGAAGACCACTTTATTCTATCTATCTAAAATTATTTATAGTCCACTTTTAAGGCTGAGACCCTCTCAAGGCGGTGTGCAAGTTAAAAACCACACACTTCTGCACTAGCCAGAATTGTGCAATGGTGGTCAGGGGTATGGAAAACAAATCCTCTTCTGGCAAGGTTGACAGAGACTGAGAATGTTTAGCCAAGCTATGTGTTCTCTTTAACAGAGGGTAATCGTCCAATTTAAGTCTGGTTTAGATAGAGAAACACAAGAAGGGCGAGTCCAGGAAGGCTTGAAGTTGCCCATCATCAACAGTTAGCACCTAAACAGCAAACTGATCAGGTAGGCACACAGGTCACCTGGTCATAGTCTTCTCCTCTGTGGTGAGATGCTCTGCATTCTGTTTAAATTCTAATAATTATTTCTGAATTTGCACTCATACATATAAATTAGCATATACACATTTCATGCAAATCTGTGCCCTGTTTTTTGACAGTGCAAAAGTGGTCACCTGAGTTTAGCCTGGAGACGAGAAGGCTGAAGGGAGGATATGCTAGCTGTCTTCAGATACCTCAAGGACTGCCACACCAACCCGAGGAAAGCCTCTGCTGCCCAAGGCCTCAGGTCTAGCGCGATGGAGGGATGAGGATCTTGCACTATTTTTATCATGAGATCTCCCCCTCTGTTTACACGTGGCGCACGATGGCCTTGGACGAACAGGACGTCTCACCTACCATTTCGTTTTTTAAAAAACAAACAAAAGGAGTGCATGAGTGGGGAAATAAAAACTTATTTCCCCACCTCGCCCACCCCATCCCCAATGGGCATAGAGCTCCTGAGGAGCTCTGCGCCCCATGCACGGTTCCCAGCTTGTCGCGAGTAACCACAAGGAGCAGGAACAAACAGCGACGCATGCTTGCACATTCCACAGTCTTGGGATCATCCCGAGACCACAGAAAAAGTGGGCTCAAAGGCAAGGGCGAGATCCTGGGGCAAGGGAGGGATCATCCCTCCCTGCTCCTGGGATCCCCTGCGCGTCATTTGGATGCACAGGGATGATCCCGGGGATTGCCCCAGGATATCGCTCCATCTAGCTATGGCCCCAGAGAGCAGGATTGATCTAATGGCCTTTAGACAGACAATGGGTAGCCATCTCTTAGGGATGCTTTAGTTTTGGATTTCCTGCACTGAGCAGGTGGATGGACTTGATGGCACACAAGGCCCCTTCCATCCAGTTTGGACTCAACAGCTAACTATGGCTAGTTTAACCCACAGTTTGGTGTGGCTGTGCGATAGCAAGCAAGCAAACTGCCTCCCGCATGCTCATCATTTCTGCTTTCAGTCAGCTAAAATCTAACAACCCCATTCCTGAATTGCTATCCTAATGTCCAAACCTGGAACTCTGGGTTGTTTAGGGTTGAACAGCCCAGAGTTAACCCAACAACAAACCACGGGCAATTGTTGTGTTACCTCTGGATTTTTAAACCCCTAGTTTGGGATTCAGACATCACGATAACCCAGGAATGAAGCAGAAATGATGAGCACATGGGAGGCAGTGCACTTGATTGCTGCTGAGTAGCCCTCCCAATACTTGGGTTAAACAAACCACACAGGAATTGGAGTGACATCTGAATCAAGTCTACAGTTCTATGAAATGTTGGAAAGGAGCAAAATTTTAAATCAAAACCAAGTCTCAATGGGCACTTTAAAAGGATGATTTGGTAAAAAGCAATTACTCTTTAGCTTCTCTGCCAACAACATAAAAAGGAACACATGCTCTTCATTGTAGTGGGAGTCTGTCTAATTATATGAGAAGGACGACACCCCAATCTGGCACTTGTGTCAAGAACACTGCTGTTGAGAGTGGGAGGCTATCCAGGTGGGCAGCAAGAAAGCACTTGGAAAACCAGGAAAGAAATAGCTTGGGAGAACAGTGAATGGCTATACATGCAATAAATGCAGGTTCCATCAGTGAGATTGGCACAAACTTCTTATGCTCAATCTAAGAAGGAGAGTAAGCTAGGATAAGCCACATGCCTTACAAGAAGATAGTTTGGTTGCCATATGTCTGAAGAACATAGCCTTGCTGCTGTTCAGGTACATTAATGAAAGTTGTATTGCAAGCTTGCGACTGGCCACTCATGGAACCTTGCGAGTCATTTCTACAATAACAATTCCTTTTGTGCATCTCCCACTCCTTCCACCATTTTTTTCTGTTGTAAATTAATCCTCAAAAACCGTGATTCTTCTGAGCTATAACGACATTTGTCGCTATTTCCTGCCGTGTGCAGGAGAAGTTTTGCTATAAACCGCCCACTAGAGGGCACTGTCCAACTACACTGAATGGGCCATGTGATTGCTGCTTCCTTCCCCTTTCTCCCCCGTGTGATTCTTCTCATATCTATCATGGAAGAGAAGCAGGAAGCAAGAGCGACGGTAAGAAAACACGATTTCTTCCCTGTCTGAAAGAGCTCTAAAAGTGGAAGCTAATTTTTAAAGAGATGCTGCACCTCATGCCAAGTGGTAAGTCTTCTGACACAGAAGCCAGATTCTCCTCATTCTTGATGTTTGGAAGCTGGCTAAGATTATCCAGTGGTGTAGAACAGGCACTCTGCACATGTTTAGAAGTACTCTCATTTTAATTCACATTTCCTTGTGGCCTGTGGTGATGGCGACAGGTTCTTGGGCTGAGCATTGGCTTAGATTAAGCCCTTATAAGGACACCATAATTTAATATTATTAATAGCATCTTTTCCAGTGAAATTCTTTAACTTGCATGAGACATAATAGACATCTGTATCTTGCTAATAATAAAAGGGCTCCGGGCATTTTCAAGTGCACATGTTTTTGCACATGTTACTTAGCAATGACTGCCTTGTGGTCCGTGATTGAACACCTGGGCTTTCTCCGCTGCGGCACCCCGGTTGTGGAACGAGCTCCCCAGAGAGGTCCGCCTGGCGCCTACACTGTACTGCTTTCGTCACCAGCTGAAGACCTTTTTATTCACTCAGTATTTTAACACTTAATTTTAACTTAAATTTAATTTTACTGTTTTAACTCTGTATTTTAATCTTATATCAACTTTGCTGTGTGGTTTTATCCTGGTTGCGCTTTTTATACTGTATTTCGTAATTGTGTTTTAACCTGTTGGGTGTTTTACTGTGGTTTTAATTTTTGTGAACCACCCAGAGAGCTTCGGCTATTGGGCGGTATAAAAATGTAATAAATAAATAAATAAATAAATAAATCAGAGAACATTGTTATGGTCGGCTTATGGGATGGATCCAGGATCTGGCTTCCATGAGAGGAAGGGACTGTATGCGAGATTAAAATCTCTACTCACACTCACTCCTCGATTTTTAAGGATCCCCCTCCAACCAGTTCACAGTTCACCCCACTCAGCAGGGTCTCCTGATTTCCTGGGCCAGTCAGCATGATCAAAATAAGCCACAGTGGCTTATTTAAATCATGGAGCATGAAAGATGCAATTCCCACGATCACCACCTGGGCATGGCTTGTGTCATCTGAACCCAGGCAGCATGGCTTGTTGCAGGGTGAAAGAACCTTCCAATAACCCTACAATGGCCCATAGGTTATTGGACAGTTGTTTCCCCACTGGCTTATTTTGATCATGTGAACCAGGGGTACATCTAGATGGCTTGTTTGCCCCATAGTAAATGCACAGTGGCAGCATTTTGGGCAGATGATGCAGCCCATCCAGGGGAAACCCCCCGAAGCTCTGCTTTTAAAAAGTTGTGGACTTACTGCGACTTTTCCGGCTTGTGGCGAGGTGACAATGGCATCTGCTGTCTGTCCCTTTGAGTCAGAGATGCATTGGGGGAGTGCCCCAGCCGATGCTGATTCCTGATTGGTCACATCGACTGGACAGGGACATGGGGCAGGCCAGCGAGCCAAATGGAGCTTAGCGTTGAATTGAATTGAATAAAATAAAATAAACAGCTGTATGTTTTAAAAATACTAATAATAAGGGGCGCAGGCTCGTCTCCACACCTCTCTAGAAATGTGGAATTGTGCAATTAGAGGACTAACCTCCCCCCCAAAAAAACCAAAAACAAAAACAAAATGGTAAAAAAACACAACCACCACAGGGTGAGGAGCCGACTTCCACTTCCAGGACTCCTTCGTTTTCAGATGCTGGGAGGAGGAGGAGGAGGGAAACAATGGGGGGGTGCAAGAATGGGGCGCTAGGGGCCGCAGCAGCCAGTCAGCCTCCAAGACCCGTATTTCTGCTCCTTTCAGTGGGTATTACCCTGGAGGAGTGCAATTGTGGGACTTTGGATAATGAGGCACCATTGCGACCTCGTATAGACAAGGGCCAGGTCTCTGATGTGTAGCATTTTCAGGGGGGTGGCAGGGCTGCTTTGGAAAGGAGGGGGTGGGAAAGTCTACTTCCATCAGTGCAGTTGCTTCCAGCATAAATCTGGATAGAATGTCATAAATATGATATTTATTTATTTATTTATTTATTTATTTATTACATTTCTATACCGCCCAATAGCCGGAGCTCTCTGGGTGGTTCACAAAAATTAAAACCATTCATAGTATAAAACAACAGTATAAAACCATAATATAAAATACAATATAAAAGCTCAACCAGATAAAAACAGCAGCAATGCAAAATTACAAATTTAAAACCATGTTATTTAAAATTTATAGATTGTTAAAATGTTGGGAGAATAAAAAGGTCTTCACCTGGCGTCTAAAAGCATATAATGTAGGTGCCAAGTGAACCTACATTGATAGATAAATAGATAGAGACTTATCTATCAGGGCAAATATTTCTTTACTTTTGTGCTCAAGCTACAGGCAAAGTTATTCTATTTATCTCCATTTTGCTAGTAATAAGTCAGCCTATCCAACCAGTCACAAGTTTCCTCCTCCTCCTCCTCCCTTTCCCCCCCTCCTTCTTTGTCAGCACTGAGCAGATAAAATTACTAGTCTGTAAGATTCCACCCAACCTTTCGAGGCTTTCAATCACAGCAGTAAATGCTATTGTGTTGCAGCTTCTGGCTTTTTCTAAATTGTATTCTAAGCACCTTAATTATAGTATACACATCCTGATGGACTAGAGAGAAGGTGAACTCCCAAAGAACGTAAAATACACAACTGTGGAGCACAGTGGCAGATTTTAATGTGTGTGTGTGTGTGTGTGTGTGTGTGTGTGTATCTGTGTTTAAAGGAAAGGGCTTGTAGAGGAGAAGCTTAATAGTAAACAATGTCAATCTAAAAATATCTCAGACATAAAACATACTACGTTCCATTTGCCCCACCTCTTTTTTGACATTAGCAAATAAACTCCTGGGGTAGCTAGTAGAATCCCCTTGCATAAGAACATTTGGCAGGTGACAGGGCTTACTCAGGAGCAGCAACAGGTCTGTGTTCTAATGCTCAACCTGGGGGGTGTCTATATGGTGCTGTTTTGCAGCTGCTTCCCCCCAAAACCCCACAGTATCACTACTGCAGGCAGGAGCACGAGAGAGAGAGAGAGAGAGAGAGAGAGAGAGAGAGAGAGAGAGGATTATCTGGCAGCTTATCAAGCCTGCTTATCAAGCCCGCCCCCTGCCCAATGCCCTGCGTGAACAGAATGCTGGACTAGATGGACCCTTGGTCTGATCCAGCATGGCTCTTCTTACGTTCTTATGTTCTTGCAATGATGGGAATTGCGTATCGCTACTGGCCTATGCCTATTCATGGGAGAGTGGGCAGTTCCTAACTAAGAGTTGTTGCCACTGGCCTAGTCTACATGTGCCATTTATCCTGGGGTCAGCTCGAGGTCATCCCTGTGTGTCCAAATGATGCATAGGGGATCCACGGGTCAACCGGGGACGACCTCTCAATTGTCCCAGGATAACTGGGGCCACAGTTTTCCTGAGAACCATGGGCAGTGTGGTAAATTGACTTGTAATATTAAGTGGAGAAGAGGTATAGCTAAAACAAATGATTTTGAAGGAATTTGGAAACAGTTCCTAATATTTGTGTTTTCTAAGGGAAGTGGGAAACCGCCAACAGAAGAAAGTATGAGATTTTGGAATCAGGAATGAGATCCCGAGGTGGGGGGTGCACTTGTATGTTAAGTTTGATTATGTTATGATATAATACTTTGTAATCAACATTTATTCAACATGTATGTAGTATGTTATTGTTGTTGTTCTTTTATTATGATGATGTATGTTTAAGTAATGTGGAAAAGCAATAAAAATTATATATAAAAACAAAAAAAACAAATGATGCATAGGGGATCCAAGGGTCAACTGGGGACGACCTCTCAATTGTCCCAGGATAACTGGGGCCACAGTTTTCCTGAGAACCATGGGCAGTGTGGGGTGCACTCCCGGGTCCTCCCTCCTCCCCACGAGTACCAGGGCTCTTTAAATGGGCACGGAGCTGTGCGGGGGAGGCTCTACACCCATTGGAGCTGGGGAGGGTGGCACTTTGCCATCCCTGGGATGGCTCTCAGTGTGTTGGGGCACCGAGTTTTCCATGTTTTGTTTTTAAAAAAAACACCTCACTGCGCTGGATTGGGCCCCTGCCCTCCTAAAAAAAGCAACATGCCGCCCCGGACCGTGCCTCTTGACTTCTGGGACAACACACTGGCATAGGAGGGGGATCTGGGACGGTCCCGGAAGCGGTAAATCCTGGGATCCTCCCCCCCCCATCCCAGAAGGCCTCAAGGTGTAGATGAGGCCATTGTGCTGATCATTGGTCACAGGGAATCCTACATCTCAGACATACCTGGAGTTTCCCAGTACTTGGTGCTGGCATGGGAGGTTGTTTATTCTCTCCCAGGGCATTGTGTTTGTTTGTTTATTTGTTTATTTATTATTTTATTTATAATATTTATATACCACTCCCTATCCAAAGATTTCAGAGAGGTGAACAAATAGAATAAAAGAATAAAAACAGAATAAAAACACCATTAAAAACTACATTTTAAAAGATGCTTTCCTTCCACTATAGCAGAAACCCTACTATGCCTTTTGCGATTATAGAACCATTTATTTTATATCCACCCAGGCCTATTATAAATAAAATCTGGAGAATGCTATACGTTTGTTTGTTTTAAAAAAATCTGATTATCTCGATGTTTCTGTTGTTTCCTTGGCTGTTCATGCAATAACCCTGGAGCCAATTCAAGTGGCAATTTATTATTATTATTATTATTATTATTATTATTATTATTATTATTATTATCTGCTGAAATCAAAGCACAAGCTGACTTCCTGTGGTTTCTACATGTGGACCCGCTCTGGCAAAGGGCTTAGGATCTGTCCAAAATAGCATTTCAGACATGTTCCAGCAATTGTTCATGAAAGCCACTTTCCATCGATTTCCCCCTAGCCCTCAGCTTGTGGACATGTGCGCTGAGCTGTCCCAAAGTCAAATGAATCTGCGGTGCGTAAAATGCTCGTGTGAATGATGTGCTCTGACAACACGTTCCACTAGCACGCTCCGGAGCAGATGGTTTCAGCTTTATAGACCTAACTGTTGCATCAAAGACCCCGAGGAAACTCTCACGTTGATTAGATATTCTGGGCCATTAAGAGTCATTCCAGTGTTGGTGACGTTCAAATCCAACCAACCAACCAACCAAACTGAGCCATTCTCCCCTTGGAACCTTAGAACCTGTAGCCGACCCCCTTCCTTTCCCTTCTCCCCTATGGAATTTCAATAGATCAGAGTGAAGAGACTTCTTTGAAAGCCTTGTTCGGTCCGGCTATAAAAACAGCACGGCATGACTGTTCCATCCTTGACCCCCATGCTTAATGGCAGGGGCGTGTGGGTAGCAAAACCGAGCTCTCCCTTGTCTCCTTGGCCGTCAGCCAGCTCCAGATAATAATGCATTAATGGCTGCCCCACTGGCATCCTCGCCAAATACGAGGGATATCTTTTAAATAAACACTGGCAGTTCCCAGTCAGAGGAAAGCAAGGGAGTAGAGGAAAAACAATCCTTGACATTTCAGTGACTTTGCTGGGCTGGCTGACACCTGGTACTGCCCTGTTCTGGTGGTGTTTATGCTGCGCTTCTCCTCTTGGCTCCTACGCGGACTTTAAATAGAACTGAAAAGGCATAATGATAGCGGTATCTTTCTTGGACATCCACTGCAGCTCAGCTCACTTGCTCTTTTTTCTTTTCTTTTCTTTTTCCAAGCAAGGGAGATCCTGATGTTACTATTAACATTGACATCTGTGTTGCTGTCTTCCTCTGAAATTCAGCAAAACAGCTTAGCTGGCCAGCTTTGCCCCACGCCCTTTGTCAACAATATTCTTTTTCCCACACTTCGCTGCCTGGATGGATTCTGCTTCCACAGGCCTTCTTTCCCATCTATTGATTCTTTAGCTGTTCATCTACCTAACTAAAAGAGTCTCATTGATCTGCTCAGAATGATGGATTAGTATCTGCACATCTTCCAGATTTGCCAAACCTATAAGCCTTCTCCTTCTCCATCTGCTGTTATTATTGTTATTATAGATGTCTTAATTTCACTTTTCTCTTTGTGAATATTCCCTTGTAGAATATTTTCATGCATGATGCTTAAGATTGGGCTTTGCTTGAAATGGTTTGCAATGCAAATGTAAAAGCTACATTGGCTAGAATTTATATTTGATTTAAACATCTCTTGCTTTCAGTTCCTTACTAACAATATTCAGATGTGGCACAAATGACTCTACTCCCCCCACCCATTTCAAAAGAATGGATGCATCCAAGGCAGGGTGAGTGGAAGGATGCATGTGCAATGGGAATCCTTTCCCCTTTCTTCTCCACTGCACCCCCTTGTGCCTTTTGAATGGCTCCTTCAGAGGGCTGGGTGATGCTCAGGGAAGGCCCAGGATGTGGGGCTAGAGTCCACAGAGGAATGGAACCACTGAGGGAAAATTTGGTGTAGGCAGTTTGCATCAGCCCTTCTTGAAGTTTTCCACGATATTTAGGAGAGGGTTTGGGGGATTTGTAGCCAGTGGGGCAGCTAGGCCAATTAGGACCCTGGATTTAATGTTCTTATGGAGCATGTGTGTTCCTTCATAAGAACCTAAGAAGTGCCATGCTGGATCAGACCAAGGGTCCACCTAGTCCAGCACTCTGTTCATACAGTGGTCAACCAGCCATCGGCCAGGGACCAACAAGCAGGACATGGTGCAACAGCACCCTCCCACACATGTTCCCCAGCAACTAGTGCACACAGGCTTATTGCCTTGAATACTGGAGATAGCACACAACCATCAGGGCTAGTAGCCATTGATAGCCTTTGCCTCCAGGAATTTATCCAACCCCCTTTTAAAGCCATCCAAATTGGTGGCCATCACTACATCTTGTGGTAGTGAATTCCATCATTTAACTATGCGCTGTGTGAAGGAGTACTTCCTTTTATTTGTCCTGGATCTCCCACCAATCAGCTTCATGGGATGTCCCCTGGTTCTAGTATTTCGAGAGAGGGAGAAAAATGTCTCCCTATGCACATTCTCCATACCATGCATAATTTTGTACACCTCTATCATGTTTCCCCTTAGCCTCCTTTTTTCCAAGCTAAATAATCCCACTTGATGTACCCTTCCCTCATATGGGAGATGCTCCAGTCCTTTTAGTTGCCCTTTTCTGCACTTTTTCCAGTTCTATAATATCCTTTTTTAGATGTTGCGACCAGAACTGCACACAGTATTCTAAGCGTGGTCGCACCATAGGTTTTAGGGCTGTGCATGGACCCCCCAATTTGCTTCAGAACCTGATTCAGACCTTCCGAATTGAGCCCAATTCACTTTGGATCGATTCAGATCCAGTCCGCCTCACCCCGGATCTGAATCCAAAATTTTATTTATTTATTTATTTATTTATTACATTTCTATACCGCCCAATAGCCGGAGCTCTCTGGGCGGATGTCTGAATCATTCCCATAGACTTGCATTGGAAGAAATAAACACCTATAACTTTTTTATTTTTCAACATAGAAAATTGAAAAATCGCAACCTTACAGATGCCCTGGAGATGCTCATGTGTGCCAACTTTCAGGCACATCTGTGCAGTGGTTTGCCTGTAATCCACTGCTCAAAATGTGATTTTTCAGACAACCCAGTTAAAGCAAAGTGCTATAACTTCCTCATTTTTCATGAGACAAACATAAAAGTTGGTAACCCTACAGATGCCCTGGAATTGCTTATGTGTACCAAATTTTAGACACATCTGTGCCGTGGAATTTCTGTAATCTACTGCTAAAAATGCAATTTTTCAAGGAAACAAAGAAGCCACTCAAAGCAAAGAGCAATTTGAGAACGTGTGTAATCAAGTTCACTCTATCCCTTTCCTAATCTCTGTGTGTTTTTGAAGTGCAAATCTTCCCTACTTGAGTTTTCTTTTGTGTATTCTGAAGCACTTCCCATTCAGACAAGAAACAGGGGAAGTAGGCTGCCTGCAATACACACATTACTTGGCTTGGAGCAATATGCCTCAGAAGTTGTGTCAAACCAGCCCTGCAAGGCAGGACCAGGCAGGTAATATTGGAGAAGTGTGCATGTGCTCAGGAAGGCAAGCAGAGAGGCAGCAGGCAGCTATGCAGGCACTAGTAAGTGAGCCAAGGATTGTCTCGATTCAAAGCCAGAAACACAAACCAGGCAGAGAGGCAACTATGTGGGTTGACACAGAAAGGCCACCAGAAAGCAAACAAACCGGCCTGTGAGGCAGACACAGAGGAGGAGAGGTAGTAGGCATCTATGCCCATGAAGCACTGGGAGCAAGTATGCCATCGGCTCGTGGGGCTGACCCACCCAGCCCATCTACATCTCCCAGGCACCAGGAGGGCAGAGAGGCATTATAGCAGCGGTGGGGAATGTGTGGTCCTCCAGGTGTTGTTGGACTGCAATTCCCATCAGCCCTAGCCAGCAAAGCCAATGGTGAGGTATGATAGAAGTTGTAGCCCAACAAGATCTGGGGGTGGGGTGGGGGACACATGTTCCCTATCCTTGCATTATAGCATAGCAGTATGCTGAGAAGCAGAGATGCCTGGGGAGATCCATGTCCTTCTCTAGATTATCAGAACCTGAGTTCCCAGTGTATACATTAAGAAGACTATGGTACAGAGCAAAATGAAAGTGTTCAATCACACTTGAATGTTTGCACAACCAACATTTGAACACATTGAGCATGTCCAAGTGTTGTTTGGACAGGTGTATGAAACAACCTGGCTGTGTACATGTTGTGGCAGCACTGCAGGCTGAGAATAAGTGATTTGCAAGCTGACCCTATTCATGTTTACTCAGTATACATGCTATATCCTTAAGGGCTTACTCCCAGAAACATTGTATTGCAGCCTGAGGAGAAAGTTGTCAGTTTATTCTGATTATCCGGTGTGTGATGTTCTACTGTTAGGTGGTTCACTACACTGAACAGCCATTTCATTTGCTGTGTTGATATCAAAAGATACAAAGAAGGTAAAATCATAATGCATTGTTTAGGTTGATGTAGTATTCAAGCTTCCAGCTTTCATAAAACTCTGCCTTGGGCAGAAATAAAGGTAGCAAAGTACATAATGGGGGTGGGGATGAGTCAGGCTCTTTCTCTTTGCACTGCCTTTCCATCGTGCCTGACTAAAGTTTACACCAATCTAAATTAAAGTAAAATTTCAAAAAGGAGGAAACAAAATGCTTCCTTGTCGAGTGCCAAGAGTGAGAGATTGCATTTAATGTCTTCGAAGTGTAGAACGTAGGAATTGAGCCAACCTGAAAATAGAAGGCAGCTCCCTATCGCGGTATTTTTAGTTTGAGCATGTTACTCCACACCCTGTGTGGCCCATATATGGCAATCTGTGTTAACTTCCTGTTTTGGTTTCTCAATACTGGTGTCACGTTAGTTTCGGTTTCTGAGGCAACACAAAACAGAGCCTTTGTAGGCAGAATGGAGCGGCTGGAAACATTCCTAAAAAACAACAGATTAGCTTCCTCGGAACACTTCATAGATCTCCAATGGAAAAGAGAGATAGTTAACAAATTGTGAACTGGTTGCTTTTGTCAGGTTTCCTCTAGCCATCCACTATCCATGTAAAGTGAAAACAGAGGGACAGCAAAAGTGGATTTTGAGAGTCTCTTTTATAGTAGTAAAAAGACTACTGCAAGCTTGGAAGGATAAACACCCAACACCTATCATTCATGGCCTGAGGATCTTACTTCTCTCTCTACATTCAAATGCATATCTAATAGTCATAACTTTCATTTGGATTTGTTGTTGTTTATTCGTTCAGTCGCTTCCGACTCTTCGCGACTTCATGGACCAGCCCACGCCAGAGCTTTCTGTCGGCTGTCGCCACCCCTAGCTCCCCCAAGGTCAAGTCTGTCACCTCCAGAATATCATCCATCCATCTTGCCCTTGGTCGGCCCCTCTTCCTTTTGCCTTCCACTTTCCCTAGCATCGGCATCTTCTCCAGGGTGTCCTGTCTTTTCATTATGTGGCCAAAGTACTTCAGTTTTGCCATTAGCATCATTCCCTCAAGTGAGCAGTCTGGCTTTATTTCCTGGAGTATGGACTGGTTTGATCTTCTTGCAGTCCACGGCACTCTCAGAATTTTCCTCCAACACCACAGTTCAAAAGCATCTATCTTCCTTCGCTCAGGCTTCCTTATGGTCCAGCTCTTGCAGCCATAGGTTACTATGGGGAATACCATTGCTTTAACTATGCGGTCCTTTGTTGTCAGTGTGGTGTCTCTGCTCTTTACTATTTTATCAAGATTTGTCATTGCTCTCCTCCCAAGAAGTAAACGTCTTCTGATTTCTTGGCTGCAGTCAGAGTCTGCAGTAATCTTTGCGCCCAGAAATACAAAGTCTGTCACTGCCTCCACGTTTTCTCCCTCTATTTGCCAGTTATCAATCAAGCTAGTTGCCATAATCTTGGTTTTTTTGAGGTTTAACTGCAACCCAGCTTTTGCACTTTCTTCTTTCACCTTTGTCATAAGGCTCTTCAGCTCCTCCTCGCTTTCAGCCATCAATGTGGTGTCATCTGCATATCTGAGATTGTTAATGTTTCTTCCTGCGATTTTAACTCCAGCCTTGGATTTGTCAAGCCCACGACGTCGCATGATGTATTCTGCATACAAGCTGAATAGGTAAGGTGAGAGTATACAACCCTGCCATACTCCTTTCCCAATCTTAAACCAGTCCGTTGTTCCATGGTCTGTTCTTACCATTGCTACTTGGTTGTTATACAGATTCCTCAGGAGGCAGACAAGATGACTTGGTATCCCCATACCACCAAGAACTTGCCACAATTTGTTATGATCCACACAGTCAAAGGCTTTAGAATAGTCAATAAAACAGAAATAGATGTTTTTCTGGAACTCCTTGGCTTTCTCCATTATCCAGCGGATATTGGCAATTTGGTCTCTAGTTCCTCTGCCTTTTCTAAACCCAGCTTGTACATCTGGCAATTCTTGCTCCATGAATTGCTGGAGTCTACCTTGCAGGATCTTGAGCATTACCTTACTGGCATGTGAAATAAGTGCCACTGTCCGATAGTTTGAACATTCTTTAGTGTTTCCCTTTTTTGGTATGGTGATATAAGTTGATTTTTTTCCAGTCTGATGGCCATTCTTGTGTTTTCCAAATTTGCTGGCATATGGTATGCATCACCTTGACAGCATCATCTTGCAAGATTTTAAACAGTTCAGCTGGGATACTGTCATCTCCTGCTGCCTTGTTATTAGCAATGCTTCTTAAGGCCCATTCAACCTCACTCTTCAGGATGTCTGGCTCTAACTCACTGACCACACCGTCTGACCTATCCCCAATATTATTATCCTTCCTATACAGATCTTCCGTATATTCTTGCCACCTTTTCTTGATCTCTTCTGTTTTTGTTAGGTCCTTGCCATCTTTGTATTTGATCATACCCATTTTTGCCTGGAATTTACCTCCGATGTTTCTAATTTTCATTTTCTGGAAGAGGTCTCTTGTCCTTCATTTGGATACCTATTCAGATATATGGACTGCTTATATTGAAGCATATATTTTAAGATATGACTGTTAAATTTTTGCTAACGTTGTTTTGAACTGACTTGTTTTGTTATTTCATTTTCTGTTATATTATTTTATATATTTATTTATTTATTTATTATTTAGAATAAATAAATTTATTTATTATTTATTTAGAATAAATAATAAATAAAATTAATTGAAAGTGGTCTGAACACATATTCATTGCATTTCTTTCCAGATCAGAGATATATGACACTTACGCTGTGTTCAAGGTGCCTACTTTGAGTAGTGAAGCTTCTTTGGATCTGCTCTCACCCCGTTTTCTTGGAGAATTCCAACCAGAAGTAACCACTTCTTCTCGTTACTAGGGGAAACTGAATGTGCCGAGGACTGATCATCTAATTCTTGTGACAATCATGGAAGTCTTCCACTCCTGCCCGGAACAGTGTTTCAGGTCAGGGTGGGGGGAAAGGACTCATTTCATTTTAAAAAACATAAGGCCTGGTTCAGACAACACATTAAACCATGCTGCTTAACCACAAAACGGTTACCATTTTGTGGTTAAGCAGCATGGTTTAGCATGTTGTCTGAACCAGGCCACAAGAAGGTGCCAAATAAACCTTTAACCAGCTGCTTGATTATATATTCATTAAAGCTAAAAATCCTGCTGAAGCACCAAGAGATATGCAAAAATCAGCACTAGATGAGTATCATTGGCCTTAGCTAGACCTAAGGATTAACCCAGGCAAATGGAGGGGTCATCCCTGCCTGCTCCCGGGATCCCCTGTGTGTCATTTCGATGCACAGGGATGATCCCAGGACAATCCCGGGATATAGGCCTGGTCTAGCCATGGCCATTATCACTAGACCGCAGGGGAAAGAAGAGCTCCTCTCTCAACAGAAAAACACACACTGATTTATAAAATCTGTATGCACTCTTAGAATGTTAAATTGCTCTTCACCAAGTAATTCCATAAATAAAAGGAATTATTCCCAAATGCAATGTTTGTAGGCTGTATCAGACTGGAATCTGAGGAATCTGCTAATATTTTTGAGGAGGATTGTACCATTAAACTAGTTTCAAATAGTTAAAATTCAAAGTATAACCTTGAAATTACATTGCCCCTATATGGAGATAAAGAGAGAAGCAGTCCCAAATGGCCTTGAGTGGCCACTTCCTCTCAGAATAATCTGCCTGTTTGTGTGAGGCTAAAACAAGATAAAGCTCTATTGTCCTAAGTCCTTGGTATAGGCCAAGGAAGAGATTTAAATGATGATGACAACGACAACAACAACGACAACAACAACAATAACTATAACTTAAGCTAAAGCAAAAAACGGGATTCAATAGCCATGTGGTAAGCCCAGGGAAGACTGCAATGAGGTGGCAGAAAGGGATAGAATTCAGTCCAGACCTTTATTTTCTTTATCATTTTAAATTCATACTGGGATGGGGGCATATTTAGCAAAATAAAAGTACCCAGAATCCTTCACAAATCTTATTCTTTTGAATTTGTATCTCAAATGCAAAGGAAGGAAGATACTCAAAAGCTACTTTCAGTGGCTGGCCCCCGGTTATGGAATAATGTGCCCCTGGAGATTAGACAGGCTCCCACTCTCAATTGCTTCAAATGCCTTTGTAAGGCGTTTTTATTTCACAAGAGTTTGGGGAGGGGGTGGTTTAAATTGGGGTTGAGAGCTTTTAATGGTTTGAGGGGAAGGGATTTAATGGCATTGTCTTAATGTGGGTTGAGGGTTTTAATGGAATTGTTTTATATGTTATTGTAAAGCACCTTGAGGCAGCGCTATAAAAATGCTTTAAATAAATAAATAAATACTCTTTGCAGCTGCTGCCCATTGTTATCTGGGAATTTGTTTTATAATCACCTCTGGATACAGTTCTTATCTAATCTAACCGGAGTGTTTTTAATCTTTCAATTCCTGGAGGGCTGAAACCTATGCCTAGGCATTCACAATAAGTACATTCTGTGTTATGCCTGTCTTCACTTAACTTTGACAAAGGCCTTAGCTAGACCTACCTGATAGTCCGTGACGGAGGAGGGAAGATCTTGTGTTGCGATTAACGCAAGAGCCCTCCTCTGTTGACACGCGAGGCGTGATGACCTCAGGAAGAGAGGCTCACACCCACCATTTAAAAATTATTTTTGAAGGAAGAGGAGCGCATCAACGCTTGTGCGCTAAAGCTAGGTGCTTTTTTTTTTAAAAAAAATCCCCGCTCCCCCCCCACCCCCGATGGGCGCAGTTCCCAGCTCCGCGTGAGTAATCGCCCGGAGCCGAGTCAAACTGCAGCAGCGGGCCACACGTTCCATGGCCTCGGGCTCAGCCCAAGACTGTGGAAAAAGCGTGCCCAAAGAGGAATGCTCTATCCTGGGGCAAGGGAGGGATGATCCCTCCCTGATCCCGGGATCCCCTGTGCATCATGTGGACGCACAGGGACGATCCCGGGGTTCGCCCCATGATAAAGCCTGGTCTATCTAAGGCCATACAAACAATTCAAATGTTGGCTTTGTGTGGATGTAGGATTCAGTCCAGTGTCCTCATACACAGAAAAATGTACCATGCAAAGTTGTGTGGGGTTCTGCCTCATTGTCTTTCTTCATCTGGATTTCCCCCCATTTTTCAAGCCCCCACAAGGGGGTGGGGGGATTTTGGAAAACAAACATTTTTAGGGGAAAGGTTTAAATATCCCCTACCCTAATGCTTTGGTGGGTAAAATACAAAAATAAGCTCAACTGCACACTATGTATTTAATGTATTGTGCAGTTTGACCCAACTATTTATTAAGCTAGCTTTAAAAAAAATAATATATGGAAGCCACACTTATCTGTTTGGTAGAAGCTGAAACCAGCAATTTTAATTTTGCTGAGACAAAGGCCTCAGCTAGATCTAAGGTTTATCCCGGGGTCGTCCCTGCCTGCTCCCGGGATCCCCTGTGTGTCATTTAGATGCACAGGGATGACCCTGGGACGATCCCGGGATAAACCTTAGAATCATAGAATCACAGAATCATAGAATAGCAGAGTTGGAAGGGGCCTACAAGGCCATCGAGTCCAAACCCCTGCTCAATGCAGGAATCCACCCTAAAGCATCCCTGACAGATGCTTGTCCAGCTGCCTCTTGAAGGCCTCTAGTGTGGGAGAGCCCACAACCTCCCTAGGTAACTGATTCCATTGTTGTACTGCTCTAACAGTCAGGAAGTTTTTCCTGATGTCTAGCTGGAATCTGGCTTCCTTTAACTTGAGCCCATTATTCCGTGTCCTGCACTCTGGGAGGATCGAGAAGAGATCCTGGTCCTCCTCTGTGTGACAACCTTTTAAGTATTTGAAGAGTGCTATCATGTCTCCCCTCAATCTTCTCTTCTCTAGGCTAAACATGCCCAGTTCTTTCAGTCTCTCTTCATAGGGCTTTGTTTCCAGAGAGACCAGAGGTCTAGCTAAGGCCAAAGAGAATGGTTTTGTCAGAAATAGCTGGTTTTTGGTTAGCTGTTTTGGAGAGGTGCTGAACTGATATTGATTTGAGACTAGCAGTGCCTGCCTGTGTACCTATTATTCTTTCGCTAGCTAATGGACCCAGCTTCGCCGAGCCCTTACGTGGATTCAGTGAAGGCTGCAAGCAAACTTATTCAGCTTTCAGAGTTGGATCCATTGTGCCCGCCCTGTCTGAATGAAGCCATGCCTGCTGGCACCCCTCGGTAGGCCCCCTGCCATGAGGCATCTCCTATTGCCCACTAAGGGAGGGGTCTATCCACTTCATTGCCCTGGGGGCTGGTTGCCCCACAGCACAGGGGAGGGGGCAGCCATATAGCTCAGCCCCTTGGCCTCCTGTGGCTTCAAACTGCTTCAATTGCAAAGCTATGCACTGTAGGCTGGCTATAACACATGAACAGATTATTATTTATTTATTTATTTATTTATTTATTTATTTATATAGCACCATCAATGTACATGGTGCTGTACAGAGTAAAACAATAAATAGCAAGACCCTGCCGCATAGGCTTACATTCTAATAAAATCATAATAAAACAATAAGGAGGGGAAGAGAATGCACCAAACAGGCAGTATAAAAGTCAGAGCAAAATCAAGTTTTAAAAGCTTTAGGAAAAAGAAAAGTTTTTAGCTGAGCTTTAAAAGCTGCAATTGAACTTGTAGTTCTCAAATGTTCTGGTAGAGCGTTCCAGGCATAAGGAGCAGCCGAAGAAAATGGACGAAGCCGAGCAAGGGAAGTAGATTTAAATTAATTTAAAATAATTAATCCATTTTAAAACAAATGAATCCTGAGGCACACTACCCTAGGATCCCCTTAGTATGAATGCAAATTTTCACAGAGTTGACACTATGGTGCTGACACACAGACACATATCCTCCTTTATTATTATAGCTTTGTCTCTGTGCCTCTTCTTCCCATCCCAAGTAATAATTTTCCTATAAACTGGCTAATCTGTGTTGCCCTAATCATTTTTTAACCTGACTTCATGTATGCCACTGTTCATTCAGTGCTCTTTAGAAAAAGAAGAAAACCTACAGCGGTAGAACAAAGTGGTGTGTGGTACCTAGGCCAGAGCATTGGGTTTGGATGGGGAGAACTCCCACATCTGGCTGCCTTCACATCCCATGAAGCTTACTTGGTGGTCCTGAACAAACCACTATATCTATCAAATCTACTTTGAAGGGCTGTTGTGACAATACAAATGAGGTAACCATGGGTACATTGTTGACTCAAGCTCTATGAAGGAAGGAGTTTAATGAATGAATGGATCTCCTTTGATGTTATTCACAATGGATGGATTCTTAAAAAGAGATGTGGGTGCTCAAGTTCCTTGGAAGCCAACTACCTTGGAAGCCAGAAAACTTTGGAAGCCAACTTTCTGCCCAATGGAGCGCAGTCCATTATTTCGAGATGAGGTTTGGTAAGCTGTGCCTATTACTCAATTATAAGTGGTATTTTCACACACACAAGGTTATAGTGTGGAGTGTTCCTGTTCACTGTGCCAACCATTCAGACATGCCTCCCTTCCAGAGAACTCCATTCCATGCCTTGCTCTTGGGCATAGATAGTGCCATTTTGGCACTACGTAAGGTTTTACACTCAGAATATGTTCCTTATTAGAACATAGGATGATAAAGTGCTTTCTCCACATACCATATATATATAGAGAGAGAGAGAGAGAATAAAGCTTGAAAAAGTGCAGAAAAGCGCAACTAAAATGATCAAGGGTCTGGAGCATCGCCCCTACGATGGAAGATTACAACGTCTGGGATTGTTTGGCTTGGAGAAAAGGAGGCTAAGGGGAGACATGATAGAGATGTCCAAAATTATGCATGGTGTGGAAACTATGGATAGGGAGACATTTTTCTCTCCCTCCCATAATACTAGAATCCGGGGTCATCCCATGAAGCTGATTGGTGGAAGATTCAGGACAGATAAAAGGAAGTATTTCTGAACACAGCACATATTAAACTATGGAATTCACTTCCGCAAGATATAGCGATGGCCACCAATGGCTTTAAAATGGGGTTGGATAATTCCTGGAGGAGAAGGCTATTAATGGCTACTAGTCTTGATGGCAATGTGCTACCTCCAGTGTCAGAGGCAGAAAGCCTATATACACCAGTTGCTGAGGAACATTGGTGGGAATGCGCTGTTGCACCTGTGTCCTGCTTGTGGGTTCCTGGTTGACAGCTGGTTGGCTGCTGTGTGATCCAGCATGGCTCTTTTTATGTTCTTAAGATCAGAGGCATCATGAACAGCGTCAAGGTTAGGCATGGTTAGCAACACCACAGCAGGGGACCACTGACAAGAGTCCCCTGGAGTTCCTCCACCTTTTTATATCATTGTATCGTGCTTGTTCATCTCCCTCTCCCTCTGGCCCATACAACAGTGATGTTGAGGGGGATGGGTAGATGCCATTGCATACTTGCTCTTGTCCCTCTGCCTATCAAACAAGCAAATGGTACCAAAGATGAGAGAGAGAATGAGGAGAACATCTGGTAATAGTGGTAGTGAGAAGTAAGACTCATTGAGGGAGGGCCCCATTGAGAGTACCTTGCCCAGGGGCCCTCAAAATGCTGGAGCTGGCACCGAGAGGCATTCTGTATCATTCTTTATCAGTCCCAGGGCACTGAAAACAGATCCTGAGCTGTGTTAAATCCGGGTTCAAACAACACCTTGTTTATACAAGAGCAGGACTAGTATTCTCAGGAGGGTAGAATTTTAGTTCACCAAAACCTGCTGACACTCAGGATTGCAGCAACAGCTGTCTCCGTGGTGAAGTTGCCCAGTGTGATAATCGGAGGGAGATAAAGTAAAGTGTTTCGCAGGAATAGCAATACCAGGAAATGTCTGAGACACCACATGACAGAGGATGCTCACTCTGCAGGAAAGGGAAGTGTTTACTTAAAGGCTAGACTTTTACTAGTCTCCTCCAAGGGTGGTGCAAGTTAGTCCTTTGAGTTACCTGACCCCCTTGCACTAGCAAGTTGTTATAGCGATAGTAAATATCCACCACACCCTTGAGTGGGCAGACAGATTTGTTTGCAAAACAGGTTCAGCCCAGTCTCAATCTTTGTATGAATATAAGCTCCAATAAGCTGCTCCACTGATTGACAAACAGTCTGGCAAGGAGAAAACAACACTGAAGAGATGATGCCCAGTTCAAGTTCAATTAAACACTCATCAGTGTCCTTTTTCTTCTTCTTAAGCAAACAAAACAAAACAACCCACTACCTGAACCCCGGTCACCTGATAATGGGAGGAAATTCTGTGTAAATCCCTGCTAGACTTTTCTTGCAGGCTGAGTGGACTGGGTCCTCAGTTCCATTCTACTAAAGCAACTTTCCCTTGTTGCATTTGCAAGACTGGTATGGGGCATCTCTAAATGAGCAATTTATAGCACACTCGTAACTGGGCACCCATGGAAGTTTTCTGGTCGATTACATGATGCCGTGAATGAACAGGATGTCTCCGGCAGCAACCGTTGCAAATGCCACCATGAAAAGTGGTAAACATCCTACAAAAAGCGGGATCTTTTGCCACAAGAAGGTGCCATCTCAATTGAAGTGAATGGAGGTGAAGTATTCAATTCAAACCACATGGTTGCCTCTCTATGTCCATGTAATGAAGTCTATAACAATCGTGCCCAAAAGCAGAAAGCACAAATGCCATGGGTTTAACCCAATTTTTCCTTAATGTAAAGAAGCCCAAGGACTATATATGGAGCAAAATGAAGCTATAGTTGAAAGATGCTGTTAACACCTACCCACCCACATTCAAAATTCCTTGCAATTAAAACCTAACTTATCTGAAAGAAAGGTTCTAGCCCAGTCCACTCCCTTGATATGCTGGCTTTCTGGTCCCGAGGATATTTTTCTCTAGAGGAACATTTTTTAAAAATGTGATTCCTGACTTGCTAACTTGAAATACTCTATAGACCATCCTACTATCTCATTCTGTTCCATGTGTGTAGACCAGGCCAAAGGCAGGAGAGGGGATTCAAAATTTTCTGGCCCACTTGCCAGCTAATCCAATCCTGACTTGAACAGTCCCTTCCATAGCATATTTTGGAAATTACTACATATGCACTAATTTACTTCAATGTTCTCTCTTCATCTATTTTGGCAGGAAGTGTTGTTGTTTTTTAATAAAAAAAACCCTCAACAGTTTGACTTCTGGGAAATGGGTATTTTTTGACTGGTCTTGCTCACCATCGTAGCTATTTTGCAAATGGGCAAGCCCTTTCCCATGGCAGCCATTTTGTGAGAGTGCCCACAACCCTCAAAATTCCAAATATGCCAACCAGGCCAAAATGTTTTGGGCCCCTGTTATAGAGGGGCCTACAGGGAGAGTGGAAAGGGGTCATGATTGTGAGAAGGAGAGAGGGGAAGAGGAGAGGATGTGGACCCACCAGTTTGACAAGCTTCTCTGCTTCCATCCATGCCCCCAGGAAGGTGGGAGAAGTTTCTTCAGTTACATTGATATAGAGAAGAGGAACTTCATATGAATTGCACAGCTCACCCAGTTCAAAGAGGAACTTGTGTAGCCCCAAGAACTCGCAGCATCCACATAGCTTTTATTTTATGTATTGGCATCTCTTCCATGCAAGTTTCTTTTCAAACATACAAAAACAGCATATCGCTAAGTAGCCTGCAGCTATTAGTTTCTCTGGAGGCCTGGGTGGGGCACCTTTTCTATTCTCTTTGTGTAGGCTTTGGAGCCAGGCAGTCTAGTTTGTGGCTTCTCAGGAATTACTCTTCTCCCAAGTGTGTATCAATAATGAATACTTGTGGGGGCTTCAGATTCATTACATGGAGAGCAAGGCCTAGGGGTGAACTGCAAGTTGAAAAGTTAAGCTCACCCCTACATTGATGATGCCTGAGGGACATTACAGTCACTAGCAGTCCCCACTCCCTCATCCAGGTCTTGGTTGACCAAGGCCATTGCTAGATGGTGCAAAATCCCAGGGCGATCCCCAGGATTGTTCCTGTGCACATGACGCACAGGGGATCCCGGGATCAGGGAGGGATGATCCCTCCCTTGCCCTGGGATCTCACCCTATGCTTTGAGCCCAGTTTTTCAGCGGTCCCAGGCTGATCCCAAGACCGAGGAATGTGTGGCCGGGCGTTGCAGTTTGTACTGGTTACTTATGAGGAGCTGGGACCTGTGCATGGGGCGCAGAGCTTCTAAGGAACACTGCACCCATCGGGGGTGGGGGGGAGTGGAGAAAATAAGTTTTTTTTTAAAAAAAACACCTTACCTTTTGCGCACAACTGCATCTTCCCCTTCAAAAAACAAAATGGTGGGTGCGACGCCTCTCCCTCTGAGGTCATCGCATGCCGCATGTGAACAGAGGGGGAGATCTTGCTCTAAGAACATCACGGGATCTTCACCCCTCCATCATGCAATAACAGGGTCTTTTACAGAGGACAGTCCTGTATTTGAAGGGTTGCCAGAGGCCCATCCTCTGTTTGAAGGCATCCTCAATTGGAAGGGCTCCCCTGTCCAATTCTGGTTTAAAGATAACGAACCATAAAAACGATTGTCCATCTATACTTGGCACCTAGGTAGCAGATCAAACAGACTGGTCACTATTTTCCATGGGGAGATGTACTGTATTTCTATTTAAAGTATAATAGTTATTTCTAAATAATATATTGAGCTTTCTATCTGACCCCAGATCAATATCTGTTTAAATGGATATTGTCTTTGTATATTATCTGCTTTATGTTTTTACGGGTTTTCAGTTTTGTATATCTGTTTTCTCAAATGTTCAATGTTTTAAGCTTTGTGAACTTGCCAAAGAGCTTTGGCTATGGGACAGTATGTAAATGTAAATAATAATAATAATAATAATAATAATAATAATAATAATAATAATAATGTATCTATACTTATAATTTGTCTTTTGTCTTTTTTGGTGAAACATTTCCTCTTTTGGGGGCAGTTCACAAATTCCCGCCTTTCACCTCCTGCTAGGGTGACCATGTGGAAAGGAGGATAGGAGTCCTGTATTTTTAACAGTTGTGTAGAAAAGGGAATTTCATTAGGTGTCATTTGTGTGCTATGCAGCACCTGGCAAAATTCCCTCTTCATCACAACAATTAAAGCTGCAGGAGCCCTGCCCACTTTTGTATCTGGTCACTCTAGTATAGCTTGTGCAGCTTTAACTGTTGTGATGAAGAGGAAATTTCACCAGGCACTGCATGCATACAAATGACACTTGCTGAAATTCCCTTTACTACACAATGGTTAAAGTTACAGGAGCCCTGTCCTCCTTTCCATATGGTCACCCTAGTTTGGACTCTTGAGCATAATACATTCATTTACCGAAAGCTTTTATCATGGACCTGACATAAAACTTCTGGACACTGGTCAAGCCAATCTGCCTGGTACCTTGCATGTAGATTATGATTTATCCAGTCTGATTCAGTTGATTTTCAAGCTGCCAGTAAGTACTCTTGCCAAAACTATTATAGCATAAAGGAGACTTGTATGCCTTGACAACTTGAAGTCCTGGGCACTTGTAAAATTCTGCCTGCTTCTGTCCTCTCATAAATGCATCTCATCAACAAATCATTACTTGGCAGGATATTCTGTTTAATAGCTAAATTCCAAAATATTATTTCACTTCTACTTAATCCATCCTTCCACTTAAATGATTTTTCTCCACCCCACTATGAAATTCTTGCTTTTCTTATGCAAAACAAAAGTGTATTGTTGATTTAATTTTTTTTCTTAAAACAAAAGATTATTATTCTCTTCCCTTCTGGGCAGAGATCTTTGCTAGGAGACAGAGTGATGTTTTTTTCCCCCCATGTGCGTATTTTTATGGTACTCCTAGGCAACTAGAAAATGCATATGTGTGTTGTGTGTTCACACACCCCACTTCCACACAGACAATAGAAGAGCATAGTAGGTTAACTGAAGAAAAGCAAAATGTAATTTGACTTGGGTGAATTAATGTTCAAGGCCTTTTTTTTTTACTCTATCACAGAAATTAATTTGTGCAGCACTATGTATGAATAGCAGCTGTAAAGAAGACTAACATAAGAAAGACCCTCTCAAAAATAAAATAAATTATTCCTAAGATTTGTTGGTCTCCCTATAGCTAATAGCTCTCAGGATGACATACAATGAAATCACAAATAAAATACCAAATCCATATATACACACACATTTCCTTGCAGCTCACTCTTGTCTCTTTTAAGAAGTGATGCAGCAAGCCTACAACCTTAGATTGTTTGATCAAATTTCTGCAAAGCCAAAAGGGTGAAAGGAGGAGCTTTTTGACATCTTTTCCCAAGCACTCTGTAGGCAGAACTGTAATTTTCTTGCTGCTTTGAAGACTCACAGCCCATTCACAGTGGGTAGATTTTTAAAAGACCCATTTACTGAATGACACAAGGTACAGATCATGAGTCATGTTGCATAGGTTACAGGTTTAAGTCTGCCATCAGCAGCTTATATTCATTCTCCTCGCACCCACATGGATGAATAATTTGTTGGAGCTCAGATTTGTTTAATCCAACATGTCAGTTTAATTCAGCCATTCAGAGGCTTAAAATACTTCTAGAACTAGTCCTTGTCCCAGAGATCTCTCTGCTGTTCTTTTGCACGTCATTCACACAATGGGTTGCCATGTCATCCATTTGCCCAATTGGTGTCCGCATCTTTAAAATACTCTGAGGGGGGATGAATTGTTTCTGTGCTGGTCCCGTCACTCACTCTTACCCTGTAAGTAGTGAAAGCCACCAAGACGACTTTTGCTCTTCATTATGCAGAGTGACAGGTGATCTGCCCCAAGTGGACATTCTGCTATTTGTGATATTGCTCCCTAGTCTCTGCATATAGAAGTGCTTCCATTTTCCCTCTGTAGATCTGATCAGTCCTTACTACCTGTTACTATTCATGGATGGGTTGTCTGTAGGCTGAAGATCTAGTCCATTTTAGGGCAATTGATCCTCAAAAGTAAGGTCTCTCTTTGGCCTGTCTTTCTGCCTTCCTGAGTTGCGACTTGGAATGCTTCTCCTTGCATGGTCTATTCCTGTCATCCATCCCATTTCTTTTACCTCAGTCAGTCTGAATCAATTCTCCATCCTTCCTTCTGCTACATCTGTGTTTGATGTCTTGACTTTACTAAATTGTTTGCTGTTCAAGTTGTGTTATCAAAAGATTTACTGGTTATTTATTTAATTTATTTATAAAACTGCTTTTCAGCTTTCAAATCAATGTATGATGTACAACAATATAACACAATCACAAAAGAACGAAAGCAGATACAAAACCTTGTTTAAAACAAGCCAGAACAATATTAAAATCGCTCGGTAGGAATGGAGCCATCCCGATCACCCTCAGGAAGGAGTTCCAGGGCTTGTCTATATGCTCTATGTACACCATCGTGGCTGCACAATTGCTCCCCATTGTTTATATGACACCGTTGCCAACTCAGTGTCATCTCAGCCTTTTTGCTGCGAAAATGCATTTTTTCAAAGTGTCATTTTACCACAACCTTTTTCATTGCTCCTATGGCCTAATCTACACCAAGCAGGATATTGCACAATGAAAGCGGTATATAAAAGGCAGGGGCCACACTACTGCTTTATAGCGGTATTGAAGTGCACTGACAACTGTTGGGGCCCATTGACACAAACCATATACCACTTTCATAGTGCTATATCCTGCTTGGTGTGGCTCCTGCCTTTTATATACTGCTTTCATACCATTCTCATAGTGCAATATCCTGCTTGGTGTAGATTAGGCCTATGTCACCACAGTTGTTTCTTTGTCTGTCAGTGGTGCCTTTGGTTCATGTTAAGAAAGTGGGCATAACTAGGAGTGGATCCCAGTGCAGAGTAAGTGTAGGGATGCAGGGTATGTGGTGGGCTTCACAAACCTAGGAATGGCCACCGTGGCGATGTTAAGCTCTGGGGAACAAAAGTAAGGGCAGTTATGTTCTATAATGCAGAAGTTAAATGAACTATATCTGCACTGCTACAGGTTTTCAAAGTTGCACAGAGTTGCTAAAAAAGTTTTTTTAACACCCACCCACCCCCGCTGCAGTTTTCGGATCCCTTGATCTTTTGTCCACATTCCCACTGACAACAGCGTTGCGATTTTTCCTGCCTGGAAGTCCATGTTATTCCTGCTGTGTTATCGATTCTGCTTCACAGCAGTAATGCTACAGAGTTTGGGTGGAATCAGCTAGCAAAGCAGCATTATATAGACAGCCCCACAAAGTTACGGTGCTAGTACAGTAACACCCTGGCCTGTTTGGTCACCAATCTAGCCTCTCTTGGTGGTGGGACTCATGACAGGTCCTCGGCAGATTTCAGGCCAGTTTATATAGGAAGGGGCAGTCTTTCATATAGATGTCCTGGCCCCAAGCTGTTTAGAGTTTTATAGGTCAAAACTAGCACCTTGAATTAAGCTTGGAAACAAATTGGAAGCTAGTGTAGTTTGTTCATGACTGGTGATAGATGGTTTTTAAAATGCACACCACACAATAGTTTGACCACTGCATTTTGCACTAGCTGTAATGTCCAAAGATTGATTTACATGGAAATGTAGACTGGATGCAAGTTCAGCCAACTGGTGTCTAATGCAGCCTAATGTGTGTTGAGGCCAGAACAACAAGGGCAAAGGGATATATAGAAAAACAGGATCAGAGGAAGAGTAGTTTAGCTGTATCATCTTTCAATGCTTCTCATGATTTAAAAATATAAAGACCTTCTCTGGGTGATGACCTGGCACTCATATTTATATTTGCACAATAAGTTTAAAAACCAAGTCACATTTATGGGGCAATTGAACAAATAAATAAAATATAGAACATGGTTAGACAAAATCACTTTGGCAGCAACGTCAGACACAACAAAGGCAGCCTACAGCCAGCAAACTCCAGTCTCCTAGTTGTTCCAGCAAGCAAACATGACCCAGAAGTGTTGAAATGGTTCAGGGGGTGTCATCTGCTTTTGCCAATCAGTATAAGGAGGGCTGCATGGCTGTCCTTGCTGTAATGTTCTCTTTTATTAAGCATGGGAGCGGGTGGGGGGCAGGCTGAATCCCTACTTTGTAGCCCTCAGATCTCCAGTTCAAGACCTGCCACAAACAGCATATAATAAGTCTTCAAACACACTGTCTGTTCTGAGTACATTGAGTTTGTAACCATATCCACTGACTACTGTACTCTTGCTTACATCTCTCAAACGTCCTCCTCTCAAACTGTCCTACCTACCTTCCTGTAGCTTTATCTAGCTCTGCCTCTTCAGACCTTTCAATTGCTTCTTTTTTCCCCAATGCTGAAAGAAGTGGTAGCAATGATGCTCATTCATTGCTATGATATAGCCAGACCCGGCAAAGACATTCACAGCAATCCTACAAAAATATCTCTCCATGACTCATTGGCCTCATTCAGAAGACACTTTAAACCATGGCTTTAACCATGGTGGTTAAGCCAGAAAGCTGGGCTGTGTTCAGAAGACACCTTAAACGATGGCTTTAACCATGGTGAAAAAAGCAAAAAACTTCATTCACCATGGTTAAAGCCATAGTTTAAGGTGTCTTCTGAATGGGCCCGTTGTGTATGAACCTTTCCCCTTGTACCTGATTTGTTCAGAGCAGTAGCAGTGGGAGTACGATTTTAGTATGATCACAGGACATGACCAGGAACTAGCTTGAGGGTCTATATATGTGTTACCACAGAGAAGCAAGAACGGAGCATGAGACCACTTCCAGACTAAATGTGGTTACTAGCATTACCAAGATCTTAGCCAAGGACATAGGTCATAGGTGGTATCAAATGGCAATTAACAAGGTGAAGGTAAACGTTGGAGACACAATTTATGCATGTGAGGGACTCTTGGGAAGCACAGATTTGAAAATAAAAAGGATTTTCTAAGTCATGCTCTGATCAAGACATCTGGTTCTACCTATTACCTCCTAGTTCTTAACTTATGTACATCCCCAAGAGTGGCATGCTTAGAAATTATTTTCTCTAGCATATGGCATTACCTTTGACATGGTTTATTCAGATGAGCCAGTAGGATCACAATATAAATATTACCATCCATCCCACTCTCCCCAGAGTATCTTAGGTTTCACTATGGAGTGTGTACTCTGTTAGAGATGAAATCCAGGTCTGTACATTGGTTCCTTCCCCCCACCCCCATTAAAACACTTTGAGAAGGATCCTATAACACTTGTCAATAGCACTTGCTAGTGCGACAGGTTTCCCAGGACACCATAGTATCTTTCCCAACAGTTGCAATCCTGAACACATTTAGCAGGGAACATGAATAGTATTGCGCTGTAGATTCCACATAAGAAAACTTTGTTTATGATTTAGCTTACCCATGAGGTCTGATAGTTTTGCCAAGAAAGTGATATCTCAGCCTTCTTGGTCTCCACTCTATCTGTCATGCAAAAAAATAGAATTTGATTCAAACAATCAATGTCCATCTTCAGAATTTGCTCTTGGACTGCTTAAGACATGGCATGAAAGTAAAACATAGCAAACATTCGATGCCAGTTCTGAGATTCATAGCCTCAGTGAATTCTGCCCAGATCTCTTGCAGCTTTCTAACTTAGAAGCGGTCCTTAATTTCTAGAAAAAAGCCATGCCAGGACTGGAAGTCTATCTGGAAGCAAGACTCTTTGAGATGGTGCGTATGTAACGAGAAGACACCATGGATGAATTCCCTGCAGCAGTGGCTGCCACTTTGAATATTCAATTTGTGGTGGAGGCATGCTGTAGCTTATCACTGCATACGAACATGGCAAGGGTGGGCTGTTGGAGTGGTTAATAAGCCACCCACAACCCTAAAACAGCCACAGGTTCCGGGTGGCTTGTCAACCACCCCAACAACCTACCCGTGTCAGGTTTGCACATAACAGCAAGCTATGGTGCACCCCCACTGCAGCTCGAATATTCAAAATGGTGGCAGTGGCTGCAACAAGAAACCCCCCATTCACCCATGGTAGCTTCTCATTACATGCTAACCAGGTCTTCATCTGGATGTCCTTCCTGATGTGTGGAGACACATGGTGAAGGAAATGCTGTGACCTGTATCTGCTTCTACACACTTTTATCCAGCAGTATAATAGTAAATTTTGAAATGCAGGCACTCATCATAGGATCCCCATAGTCATGCCCTCAAGGGGAGTCCAAAAATGCAGACAGACGTGTTGATCAAGATCAACAAACCAGTTTTAGCAGCTTTCATCTCCACCAGGAGCCGGTGTTCTGCAATGCTAATTGCCCATAAAAGACCAGGCCACCCCATCTTTACAACAGAGATAGCTCACATCAATATATTGTTGCTGGGAAAATCCATTCCCCCCAGCTACTATGAGGATTGCAGATAAGCCCAGAAGGAATAGGGAAGCTTCAAGGGGGTGGCTGATGACATCATCATCCCTGCTAATCGGAAAAAAACAAGTGCTTTGACCCTGAGAGCCCTGGCTCTACTACAACACTACTTTTATCTATCCCATGATTAAGACATTGCATTGAAACATGATGGTAGAGCTGAGCCTTAACCGCAAATTGAGCCCTGTTCTGAACTTCCACATTATTTTCAAGTAACTGTTCAAAGAGTTGCAGCCTTAATTTCAACTACTTTTGCCAGCAAGTCTCCATTTAAATTTCTTAATTATTGAGCATGTCTACGGAATATTAAATATCTGGAAATTTGTAACCATTCTTTACCTTTCCCCACATCTGGAATATGACCCTCTGGAACAGGCTAATTCAAGCTTACACTTAGGTTATGAACATACATTTATTTTCAGAGATGTTACAGGTCCTTCTACGCAAGCCAGAAATATCGTAAAAAGCAGAAAGGCCTGAGGGCTGTAACATGAGCAGACACTTTGTTCACACACTACACAAGCATAGCTTCTGGGATCTGGCATGTAAAATAACAATTTCAAAATATGGCAGGCATGTTTGGGCATTTTTATAATGGGACGCCATAAATATTCAGAAAAGGACAAAGATTCCCATGTGCTTTGATAACTGCCTTTTGCTGTGCCACATACGATGCATTATAGTACTCTGAGAGCTTTTAAACCCTATGGTCTATTGGCCAATTATTTTGAGTACTCATCTGAGTAGTGCTCCTTTGATCTATTCCATAGTCAAATACTCTAAGTCTGCAATTATACCAATTTACACAGGAATGTCCCATTGAACTCAATGGGGCTTACTTTTGAATAGACTTATATAGAATTGTGAAGTTATTTATAAACATTTCCTCCATGTGAGCCTTTTTCAAGACTTTGCCTCATCTATTCCTACATGATAATGAGCTGTATGGCCATTCAGCTTTTAGTAAACCAGTCAAAAACCATAATCTTGAGCAAAGGTTCCTGAAATGTCCATCAACAAGACCCCAGGCCAGGCCTCCAATTATCCATGATTTCTTCCCACAATCTCATCAGTAAGTGTAGTCGCCATTATGATATCCTCTGTCATAAGTGCACATTAAAGGCAGAAAATTAAGAAACTCCTTATGAAATACATGGTTGAATAATCCCAAAGGAACGATGGCATATTTTCAGTGAGGCTCTGCCCAAAGCATTGGATGGCTGTCCTGTAACAACAGCACCTCAACTGCACAAAATGACGCAGATTCATTTTGCTTTCCTGTACTTCAGTTTAGCTATTTGTCAAAGAGCGATCACCCTTGTGATCAAAACGGGGGATTCTGAGGCTTCAGGCGCTTTTGATTCCCACATTAAAAGGTGACGTTCAAATTCAAAGTGTGAGATATTTGTAGTGGTTTCCAATTTCCTGAAAACATGTTATTCGTAATAACATGTGGTTAGTGGAAAGAGAGGAAGTATTAAATCTTGGACATATATCAATTTGGCTGAAAATACCAGCGAAAGACATCCTCTTCAAGTATTTATTCCAATTTCCCACATCCAGGTAGCCCCAACAGAGCAATAAAAATGAAGATCTATGGGAACAAGCCTGACAATAGCAGATTAATCTCCAGCCTACAAGCAGCCAAGTGACTGAAGACACCCTGGGCTTTGTTCCTTTCCCTCGCTCATTTGAAGCAAATGCATTTCCATATGCGCCAATCATTCCTATTTATTTTTTGTTTTATATTCCAAATCTCCGAGTAGTGATGAAGGATGTATTTTACTCTAGTGCACGTGCGTGTAAATCCACACACATGAACACTAAGGTATTAAGCGGTGCAGCCTGCACACGCCATCTGTAGAGTTATATTTTAAACTATTGGTAACATATTGCAGGACACTGAGCATATTGCCGTTCTTCTTGAACCCACAGAAAAACACCCTCTTTGCGTTTAAATCTGTAGAGGACAGACTGTTGCAGAGTAAACAAATACAGCAAACAGCAGCAGGAGGAGAGCCTTTAGCAAAGTAGAATAGTGCTGGTGGGTGTTTTGGCATTGGAATGGAGATTGGGTTGCTATATGGCCAGTTCTACACCAAGCAGAATGTGACACTTTGAAAATGGTTTGAAAACTGTATGTGGAGTGTGTCCTGGGCCCCAACAGTTGTCACTACTGTTATAAACCATTTTAAAGCAGTAGTGTAGATCCTGCTGTGAGTGTGTCCTTATTCTTATCTGTGAAATATTAGAGCAGTATTCCCCAAACTGCTGCCCTCCAGGTGTGTTGGGCAATGGCCATGTTGGCTGGGAATGATGGGAGTTGCAGTCCAACAATACTCAGCAATACTACAAATGAGAAGGATCTTGGAATTGTTGTAGATCACAAGCTGAATATGAGCCAAAAGTGTGATGTGGCTGCAAAAAAAGCAAATGCTATTTTGGGCTGCATTAATAGAAGTATAGCTTCCAAATCATGCGAGGTACTGGCTCCCCTCTATCCAGCACTGGTTAGGCCTCATCTTGAGTATTGCATCCAGTTCTGGGCTTCACACTTCAAGAAGGATGCAGACAAACTGGAGCATGTTCAGAGGAGAGCAACAAGGATGATCAGGGCTCTGGAAACAAAGCCCTATGAGGAGAGACTGAAACAACTGGGCATGTTTAGTCTGGAGAAGAGAAGACTGAGGGAAGATATAATTGCACTCTTCAAATACTTGAAACTTTGTCACACAGAGGAGGGCCAGGATCTCTTCTCGATCCTCCCAGAGTGCAGGACACGGAATAATGGGCTCAAGTTACAGGAACCCAGATTCCGGCTGGACATCAGGAAAAACATCTCGACTGTTAGGGCAGTATGACAATAGAACCAATTACCTAGGGAGGTCGTGGCCTCTCCCACAGTAGAAGCATTCATGAGGCAGCTGGACAGCCATCTGTCAGGTATGCTTTAAGTGGATTCCTGCAATGAGCAGGGGTTGCAGTCAACGGCCATGTAGGCCCCTTCCAACTCTACTATTCTATGATTCTATGAATACATCTGGAGGTCAACCAGTTGGGGAAGGCTGTATTAGAGGACATGTCGTTCCAACACAGCAAGTCTCTATCAGTTCAAAGCCCTCCACAGAGCCGCCAAGAGGTAGAGGCAAGGGAGGTATTTGTACAGAGGCAGAAATGCCTCCCTGAAGTAGAGCCTGTAAACGGCTGTCTTTCCTCAGGCCAGCTTCAATGAACAACCCAAAACATTTGAGAAACAGAAGGCTTCTTCACATGAGCAAAATAACGCATGCTCGTAGCTGGCCACTCCCGGAAGTTTGCTGGTCCTTTTGATGACGTCAGCATCAGGCAGGATGTCTCCCACAGTCCCCCCTTATTCTGTTATAAAATAGTTCCAAAAAAGCTGGAATAAACCCCTAGTGGCACAAAATTGGCAGTGTGTATTGCTGGGGTTGCACTATGAAAGTGCCTAGGAAGGACTTTTCCATGTCTGTGATTGAGTGAGTAGATGGTAAAATGGCTCCCTGCAACAAAGGGCTGTAGATCTGAACCCCAGCCCACCAAGAGTCCCCCTTTAAATTTAGTGGGGCGTATTCCCAAGTAAGTGTGCTGAGGGTCTTATGTCAACTCAGATCCTAGCTTTCCTGGGGGCTGCGAGGAGACAGTACAACACAAGTTAACCTAGGACAACAAAACTTCCCCTCCCCTCCTTTGCACACATACCGGGGAGGCAGCGAGGGAGGCGTTCTCTTGATTCAAACCTTTCGGGGAGCCCCGGAGAAACAGCAGGATCTTCCGACTTGTCACCCTTCTCCTCTGGTGTAATCAGCTCATTTCAGTCGTGCCAAGAGCCAGGAAGCACAACAGCTCCCGGTAAACAACATGATTTCCCTTAGTGTAGAGACACTCAGAAAGCAACAAACTGTTGGAAAGGGGAGGTCAAGGAAATGGGAAGCCTCCGAGTTTGGAGAGCAAGGGCTGCCCCCCCCCCCAGAGAACCCATTGAAGAGCTTGTGGGACTCAAAGATGACCAGAATTGCAGTGGAGGAATTGAATGTTCGGGGGGGGGGGAATCTACACTACTGCTTTTAAGGCGCTTTAAAGCACTTTGAAAACGTTTTGAAACCTGTATATGCAGTGTGTCCTGGGCCCCAACAGTTGTCAAAACTATTATAAAGCGCTTTAAAGCAGTAGTGTAGATCCCCCCCCAAGTGAAAACTGGATAATCATGAGTGATTGACACGTGAGAGAAATGTCCATGACGAGGTCTCTATCAGGCAAGATACCTAAGAGCACTTCTAGTCAGCCTTGCAATTGGGAAGAGACCAATGGCACTCATGTTTGGGGTGGGTACTATGCATCCTTCAGGCAGCTCAGGCACACTTTGTTCTATAGTCCCAATGCCCGCATTGAAACACTCGCCGAAGATAGCAGTTGATGGCAGTGAAAGGTTGAAAACAAGCCGCTTTTACATTCCTTCATTGTTTTCTCAGAAGTCCTTAAGGTGAGAGGACATTCCAAACCAAGTTCAGAGTGTAGAAGCAAAGTACAACAAAAAACCTGTCAGCCGTGGCTCAGTGCTATTAAGAAATTCCAACCCCCTTCTCTTGAAGCGTTTAATGTTCTTTTTCATCTGAGAGGTTTACATCTGTGTCAGTGAGAGTCTATAGACTTAGAAATTCCGGTTAGAAACAGGGACCGTCCCATTCAGAGGCCAGGGAATCATTCCTGTCCAAACCAATTGAAAACCAGGAGTACAAAGCTTGTGTGACCTTGCCTGAGGACCACTACTAATATAAAATATGGGGTCTTCCTGTCAGGGCCTGGGACCTGGTATAAGCCAGCTTCCTATGCTCCTAGCAAGCCCAGTGGCACAGGAAGCTGGTAGCTGATATTTAAGGCTCCTATTCAAGCCCCTTGGCATCTGGCAGTAAGCCTAACCAACTAGTCAAACACTGTACTTTTAATTTAATTATTACATTTACATCCCATCATTCTTCCATCCATCGTGGAAGTCAAGAGGGCTACATGGGGTTCCAAGATGGTCTCCCTTCCAAGCACTGGCCAGACCCAGACCTGCTTAGCTTCAGCAACCTGGCTGCCTCATGTGCCTTCAGGGTATGCGCTGGGACCTTTTAATGTCAATTCTTCAGAGATGTTACAATGAAATTGGCTGTGAAGGCACAGCTAACGAGCTATCAAAACTGAATTCCATGGAGTACTTGAAGGTAAATGTCCCAGTGAAAATTAAATTAGAATCATCATCAGTTACATCAGTAGAGATGCTTCTAATTGTAGATCTGGTTGCTGAGCAGCAGTAAAGAGTCTGCATGGACATTGCCTAGAGTGGGCAGGATTTGCTCATACAGCCCAATCCTATGCATATTTACCCATAAGTTAAACCCACTGAGATTTCCACCCTAGTAAATGTTCTTATTTAAGGCTGAAGACTCAAGATTCCCTTCTAAGTCAATTGCTCCTCAGCCTTCCACTCCTGACATAAAACTTCCAGTAGGGAAGTTAGCCCATGAGGGTTTTTTATATTTAGGTGATACTTCCACATTTCAGTGGCAGTCCATTGTTTGTTAAAATCTTTAATTAACCAACGCCGAAGACCAACCCATACTTTATGACAGCAGGCATTAGAGTTCTCCTGATGGAACACATCAAGTGTGAAAGGCGGACACATCTCAAAACGCAGTTGCTTCTCTCTGGCACGTGCCCATCCTGTGTCCCTAAGTATTGTGCATCTCCCCTACAGGGCAACTGTTGTCATCACAACAGCTATGCTTGCCACCATATCTGAAAATCAGCTCTGGAAAGCCACAGAGCTTTTCTACACAAGGCTGTTAATCGGCTACATCTGCTTTTGGTTTCGTCGCAGAATTAAGATCCAAGCACTACATAAGAGGTGTCTCTTTTCCTGCTACATAGCCTCTAGGTGGCACTGTGGTATAGTGGAATAGTACAAATACACAAGAGGAAATTGCACTTTCTTTCACTTCCATAATTAAATACCCCATTTTCCCTGCTCTAAAAAAACTCACCAAAAGTGCTGGTTAGACACAGAAGAGAAACTGAAGGGTCACAATGTCCTCTAAATAACCTGTAAACAACCATGAGTAGGGAATGACAAACACATGATGAATACCTCATGTTGAAAAGCCCAAAGTCAATATTCTGTAACTGTTGGACCATCTTTAAAAGGAACACCAGAACTTGTAAAACCCCATCTGTTTCCTTATTTCTGTATAAAATGTAACCAAGCACTGCCACAGCGAACGGCAAACACTAACTTCAATTAAACTGTCTCTCCTTTCTCTTTCCTTTTTGAATTACTACTTAAAACCCCATAATTATTCAAATTCAATTACTCTCATGGAGTCTAAACCTTCCTATTCCAGCTGATATCTCTTTCTTTCCTAATTTCTTATCTGTGACTTGGCATCACATAAGTTCACACTATACACACGATGCTGCAGACCTGCTTGTTTAAACCAAGGGTGAGGAATCTGCAAACCACCAGGTATTGTTAAAATCTGACCCCCCCCATCAGTTCCAGCTGGCATGGCCAATGCTCAAGGATGATGGGACTTGGATTCCACACCAGGTTTATACCCATGTACAGAGTACGCAACTCATGGCAGAGTACACATAAAGCAAAGGGGTCAGGGAGATCTGATTATTAAAAAAAAAAAGTGTGTGGGTAGGTGATGCTGAAGTATCCTCCTCCCATGTTATACTGCTTTTCTCCCAGCCAAGCTCAGTTCCAGAGCTTTTCTACATGAGGCTGTTTATTGCTTAAGCTACTTTTGGTTTGGTTGCAGTATTGAGATCCGAGTTTTTCCTTTCCTAATTTTCTGCTACAGAACCTCTAGGTGCCACTGTGCTAGAGTGGAATAGCACAAATTCACAAGTAGTTCTTTCGCTTTCAGAAATAATATCCCATTTTCCCCACTACAAAACAACAACAACAACCCCAGGGAAGTGCTCTTAAAAAACAGAAGCGATGTTGGAGGATCACAACATCATCTAAAGAACCCACAGGCAACTGTGAGTAAGGTTTCATGAGCGCCTAATAAATGCCTTGTGTAGGAAACCTTCTTTCATCAGACCTCACCTGGGAGGAAAAACTAACATTGGAGGAAAGGCTGCAAGGAGGCAAGCCACGGGTGTGTGTGTGTGTGTGTGTGTGTGTGTGTGTGTGTGTTAACAACCAACCTGTGTACTCCTTTTGCTCTAAAATTGTCCCCACCCCTTTTTTTATATGTGTCTGGCATCATCATATACAGCTTGGGTCTTTGTGGTGGAAATCATTCTTTTTTCCTTTAAAGGACAAATAAGGATTCAGAAATCAGAACCAGGTTTCAGGAGTGCCTTTTTATCTGGCTGATGCCTGATGCGACCAACATGAATTTGTGTGCATTTCCACCCAGATGGAATCTTAGTTGGCTTAATCCTGTATATTTGGTTTCTATCGTAAACCAAATATTTGCTATGCTGGGAGCAACTAGCAGACTAATATCCTTTGGAGCTGTTTTGCAATCCTAAAGATTTCCATATGTACTTTCCAAACTGATTGGCTAAGCAGTATTCATTTTATTGTTCTCTGGGAACAAAAAACACACTGTCGATAAAATTTCTAACAAAGAACATTAGTGGCGGAGAAGATAGCAAGAGATAAGACAATAGAAGGAAGCCATTAAACCGTTCCCTTCAGTCTCAGAGATGGGACTCTGTTGTGCAAGCCAAACCGCTCTGCTGCGATTCCAAAAAAATAATTAAAATAAATTTTAAAAAATCTACAGTTCAAGGATGGTAGCAAAAAGTCATAAATAATACAGCCTTCAATTAAGGCACAATTAAAAAAAAGACATTTGCTTCAGCTTCTCCTTCCCCCTTTTCACACGTCCTTTATAGTATAAAGTATATATTATATTTTTACCCAGAAAGATGTAGCCACCAGGTTAAATGTTCGAGATATAGACCCAGAGCTGGGGTCCACCAAAGCCTTAAGGAGTTGGGTGTGAAAAACAGGAAATGGACTGTGCCATTTTTAACGGACCAATGTGTTTTTGTACATTTTCTCTGACTTAGAGAAGTTGTTGTTGTTATTGTTGTTGTTATTATTATTATTATTATTATTATTATTATTATTATTATTATTTGTATCCCACTTTTTGCCCAATGCTGGGCCTCAAGGCGGCCTTACAAAGTTTTAAACATACATGGGTGGGTGGGTGGAACAAAACCATAAACGTTTAAAATACACAACAAAATTAAAAGGCATTAACATAGATGGCGGGCCAGATTATTCTCCAAAGGCCTGCTGGAACAAAAAAGTTTTAGCCTGCCTACAAAAGCCCATCAAGGAGGGAGCCAGCCTAGCTTTCCCAGGAAGAGAGTTCCAGAGCACTAGAGCAGCCATCAAGAAGGCCCTCTCCCATGTTCCCACCAAGCATGCCTGTGAAGATGGTGGGACTGAAAGAAGGGCCTCTCCAGAAGATCTCAAAGCACGGGCAGGCTCATAAGGGAGAATACGTTCTTTCAAATAACCTGGACCCGAGCCATATAGGGCTTTATAGGTCATAACCAGCACTTTGAATTGTGCCCGGAAACAGACTGGAAGCCAGTGGAGCTGTTTTAACAGGGGAGTTGTGTGCTCCCTGTAACCAGCCCCGGTCAACAATCTGGCTGCAGCTCTTTGAACCAGCTGGAGTTTCCGAACACTCTTCAAAGGCAGCCCCACGTAGAGCGCGTTACAGTAATCCAATTGGGATGTAACTAAGGCATGTATCACTGTGGCCAGGTCCGACATCTCTAGGAACGGGTGCAGCTGGCGCACTAGCTTTAACTGTGCAAATGAACTCCTGGCCACCGCCGAAACCTGGGCATCCAGGCTCAGGGCTGAATCCAGAAGTACATCCAAACTGCGGACCTGCGCCTTCAGGGGGAGTGTAACCCCATCCCACACAAGCTGAATCCCTATTCCCTGATCTGCCTTTTGATTGACAAGGAGCACCTCTGTTTTATCTGGATTAAGCTTCAATTTGTTCACCCTCATCCAATCCATTACTGCCAACAAACACCGGTTTAGCACAGAAACCATTTCCTTGGAGTTGGGTGGAAAGGAGTAGTCATCAGCGTACTGGTGGAACCGCACCCCACAACTCCGGATAACTTCTCCCAATGGTTTCATGTATATGTTAAATAGCATGGGGGACAAAACAGAGCCCTGAAGGACTCCACAGGCCAACGGCCAAGGAGTTGCACAGGAGTCCCCCAGTACCACCTTCTGAGTCCGTCCATCCAGGAAGGAATGGAGTCACTGTAAAACAGTGCCTCCAAGACCCATCCCAGCAAGGCGGCCCAGAAGGATACCATGGTCGATGGTATCGAACGCCGCTGAGAGGTCCAGCAGAACCAGCAGGGACACACTCCCCCTGTCCCTGGCGAAGATCATCCACCAAGGCGACCAAAGCTGTTTCTGTCCCATAACCAGGCCTGAAGCCAGATTGAAATGGATCTAGATAATCCGTCTCATCCAGGAATCCCTGGAGTTGGGAGGCCACCACACGCTCCAATACCTTGCCCCAAAATAGGATGTTGAAGACTGGCTGGTAGTTATCCAATACAGTGGGGGCCAAGGAGGGCTTTTTCAGTGTGGGTCTCACCACTGCCTCCTTCAAGCAGGCTGGGAAGGCCTTGGCAAAGGGAGGCATTGACCTCTCTGCTTATCCACTCAGCCAGTCCCTCTCTAGCAGCTTTTATAAGCCAGGAAGGGCAAGGATCTAGTATACACGTGGTGGCTCTCACCAATCCAAGGACCCTGTCCACATCATCGGACTGTGCAAATTGAAAGGTATCCCATAATACTGGACAAGCAGGTGCTAAAGTTACATCCACTGCGTCTGTATCAACAATAGCATCCAATTTAGAGTGGATCTGAGCGATTTTGTCTGCAAAGTGCTGGGCAAATTGGTCACAGCAGGCTGTTGAAAGGTCTGAAATCACTTTTTGGGGGCCAGAGTGTAGAAGGCCCCTGACCACCCAAAACAGCTCAGCTGGATAGCTCTTTGCAGACGCAGTAGTGGCAGAGAGAAAAAGATTTTTCGCTGCCCAAATTGCCACAGAGTAAGCCTTCAAATAGGCTCTAGCCTGTGTTCGATCAGATTCACTCCAAGTTTTCCGCCAACATCTCTATAGCCTCCATCTCACTCGTTTCATTGCTGCCAGTTCACTGGAAAACCAAGGGGCTGGTGTGGGTCCACAACGTGAGAGAGGGCGCTCAGGAGCAATCCTGTCCACCGCCCTGGCCATCTCTGCATTCCAGAGATCAATCAGGGCTTCAACAGAATCACCTGCCAGGCAACAGGAAAATCCCCAAGAGCCATCAGGAAACCATTCGGATCCATCAGCCTCCTGGGGCGGACCATCTTAATCAGTTCTCCACCCTTGCAGAGGTTTTCAGTGCCAGCAAGTCTAAACTCCACCAGGTAGTGATCTGTCCATGACAAGGGAACTGTAGAAAGTTCCTCCACTCTCAGATCCCTGTCACCCCATCCAGCACAGAAAACAAGGTCCAACGTGTGCCCAGCAACATGGGTGGGGCCAGATACTACTTGGGACAGACCCATAGTTGTCATGGTGGACATGAAGTCCTGAGCCGCTCCCGACAGGGCAGCCTCAGCATGAATATTGAAATCCCCCAGAACAACAAGCCATGGGGACTCCAACACCAAATCTAAGACTACCCTGGCTAGCTCAGGAAGGGAGACAGTTGAACAGTGGGGTGGACAGTACACCAACAGAATCCCTATTCTATCCTGGGCACCCACCTTCATATATACACGTCATTTAAAGTCATTGGTGCCATTAAACCCAACCACCACACCCACATGGAATCTGCTTTTCTGTGGTGTGGGTGTGGGTGTGAATCAGGAGTGTAAACTATGGGGTGGGGTGGGGCTCAAGCCCCCCAACGGGATTTCCAGGAGGGGGCAATGCCCAACCAGGAAACATCACTAAGCTCACAGCCTGGCTGGCAGATTCCTCAGTCAGTCTCCAGTTGTCTGTATTGTTATGAGTTTGGGGTCAGACTAAATTACCTCCAAGCAAACCCTGCTTCCTCCTCAGCTGCCCAGCAGATCTCTTTGCAAGACAAAATGTCTTTTTGTGTCAGGTTCAGCCTTCCCCAGATTCATTTCCTCCTACCCCCTTAAGCCTTGTAGGACAAAAAGTTGCCCATTTAGGAAACACAGTATGTGTGTGTGTGTGTGGGGGGGTGCCTTTTAAATATGTCTGAACAATATCACACACACAATAAATATAATTTATTGTTTTACTATGTACAGCACCATGTGCATTGATGGCGCTATATAATAATCTATATAAATAAAAATTTAAATGTTCGTTCGAAACAGATGTTATATCTCCGAAAGTTCTTCACCGATTGCTTTGAAATTTTGACACAACGTTGCATTCGAATACGCGAGCGTTGTTATGTAACTATGTTCTATATGGGGACAAAAGTTTGTCTTAAAATCGAAGAAATATGCCTCCACAAAACCAGTCCTGCTGATCATTGTGACATCGCCAACCAGTAGGCCAATCCACTGCCTCTGCCTTCTCTCTTATTTGCATGTTCTCTCACAATTGGCTGAGTGAATATAGATGTCACACCTGTGACAGTTACACGTTCTGAAGAAAGGTAACTGCCAGGAGTTTCCGCTAACCTCCACACCGTAAAAACATCCTTTTTAAAAAAACCAAACAATTTGCTTTACTTGATCCAAATAATGCCTCACAGAAGATCACACTTAGGTCGTCGTACTCGCAGAGCGGAAGCACTGCGACAAGAAATTGCAAATCAGATTGAGGAAGAACGGGCATCAGCAAACGAGAAAAAAAGAAAAAGAATGCCTCAAATACGTGCCAAGGAACCCGCCAAGCAACGTTCAGCCAGACTTGAGGATGCACGATTGCGAGCACGGCAATCGCGTTCTACAGCTTCAGATCTGCTTTGTTCTCAACAGAATGAACACGACAGGCTGAGAGTGGCTGAAAGACGTCAACGAGAAACAGCACATCAGCATCAAACACGACTCCGTAGTAAACAATCATACGATTACAATCGCCTTGCATTCCGGTACAACCCAGCTGATGATTATAGTTTGAGGCGGCATGCTCTCATCGGCACTATGACTGAAGTGTGTCCTTATTGCAAGGCTCTAAAATTTAACGGAGAAACAAAAGGAATGTGTTGCGCTGCTGGAAAAATTAAACTGCCTCAACTTGGAGAACCACCAGAGCCATTACAAACTTTGCTTGCCGGATATACCGCAGAATCAAAGCATTTCCTATCTAACATCAGGAAATACAACTCATGCTTCCAAATGACGTCGTTCGGCGCAGAAATCATCACAGCTCCATTTATGCCAACGTTCAGAGGACAAATTTATCATAAAGCCGGCTCCTTCCTTCCATTTCAAGATAGTCAACATAAATTCCTACAAATGTATTTCGTTGGTGATGGCAATGATGAATTGAATGCACGCTGCGGAATTTATACCGGCATAAAAAGGTCCATCGTTTCAAAACTGCAACAGCTACTTCACGAAAAAAACAATTTAGTACATTTGTTCAAAACAGCAATTGACATGATGCCATCTGATACACACAAGATTGTTATTCATGCTGACAAAACGCCTGCTGGAGAACATGTGCGAAGATTCAATGCTCCAACTATAGACGAAGTGGCAATTGTTATAGCCGGAGATCAATCTTGACAGGACCTTTCAAAGGTGAAGATGTCCTCATTCCTATGATTCCAACAGATATGCCATTTCAATTTAAGAGATTGCAATTCCCAATTCGATTGGCGTTTGCAATCACCATCAACAAAGCTCAGGGCCAATCTTTAGAATTGTGCGATTTAGATCTAGACACAGATTGCTTCTCACATGGACAATTATATGCTGCGTGTTCTAGAGTCGGCAAACCAGACAATCTCTATATCTACACAGACAATGGAACAGGTAAAAATATTGTATATCCACAAGCATTGTGAAATTAAACATATTAGAAACATCCGTTTTGTCTTTTCTTTCTTTTCAATTTAACCAGACTGAGCCACAGCAACGCGTGGCAGGGTACAGCTAATAATAATAATAATAATAATAATAATAATAATAATAATAATAATAATATAATACACATAATGGCACAATCCAGCTACTATTAAAAACGTTTAGCTACCTAAACTTATGCATGTTTATTTAGAAGTAACTTTGAGAGAGCTCACTGGGACTTATTTAATTATAAAGAATCTCCTTAAATTAATACAATGAATCAAAAGCATACTATATATCAGACATTTTCAGAGTGATCACAGGAAGAGGGTCTTGACGGCATGTGACATTATGGTCATGAGTGTGTAAACTGTCATATTATAATTAAAATGTAATACTTGTTATTTTAACATGTGGCTTTAAACACTCTGGGATCCATTGTTGATGAAGGATGGTTTCCAGAAATAGAAATATATGCATAAGTGTAAATAAAAAAGCCTAGCCCCCCTTTTCAAAGTTTATCCCCATGCACATACCACTCCCAGCTGAAAAGTCTATGCCCCTGGTGTGAAAGATGCAGCCACATGGGCAGGGCAGATCATGGCTACTTTCTCCCTAATGCCAATTGCATGGAAAAGAACCATACAATCCACCCTTCCGGCAGTGACATCATCCACAGGCAAGTGCCAGCCACACGGGCCGTGTCCACACCAGCCGTTTATTCCAGGGTAATATCGAAGTCGTCCCTACTGGGCGACATGATGCACAGCTGATCCCACTGTGATCTCGGGTCGACCCCTCTGTTATTCAGGAATATTGCCGACTGCTTTTGTCACATTTTTTTCAGCTCTCTTGTTACAATCCTGAAGTCTGCAGCTGGCGTCCCCACCCACCCCATTCCCGAAGCTGTTGCTGTTCGGCACAAGCTCCTGGCTCAGTGAACATCCAACCCGCTGTCAGGGTCATGTACATGGGCATCGGCATATTTCATCACCCAGTTCTTGTTTTTTATAAAACAAGCGTATCTCTGTGCTGGAGAGCATTTTTGACACAGTACCTGACCTTCCCTTGTGTTGCTGCATGTCTGTGCTGGTGCACATCTCTCGGGAGGTATTAAAAAAAAAATTCCATGCTCCGTAGCCCTCTACCTAGTCCCGCCCACTTCTGCCAATACACATTCGGAACCGCCGTTACGGGGCACACCTGCTCCCGCAACGGCTCTGCTTTAATTGTGGGAAACATCGGTGGCGTGTGCCCCGTGAGCGCCGATTGTGGAAGCTGAGAACCATCGCAATCATCCCTCCTCCATTCTGAAAGTGTGGTAGGTGTAGATTAGACCATGGAGTGGCATCACAGAAAGTGGTTCCACGTAAAGAGCACCTTTGCCATGGCCAATTCACACAACTATTTGCAATACAAAGAACCCTTCAACATCCAATTTTACATTTGAAAAGCAGGGGACAATCTATGCTAGCTAGAACACATACTCCTGTGTTTTATCCTACATTAACAGAGACCAAGGCCACAGCTAGACCTAAGGTTTATCCTGGGATCATCCAGGGTTCGCCCCTGCCTGAGCACCGGATCCCCTGTGTGTCACCTAGATGAACAGGTTTGACCCCTGGACGATCCAGGGATAAACCTTAGGTCTAGCTATGGCCCTAGTTCATAGGACACTATGGGCCCATCTACACCAAGCAGGATATTGCAGTATGAAAGTGTTATATAAAAGGCAGGAGCCACACGAAGCAGGATATAGTGGTATGGAAGAGGTATACAGTATGTGTCAATGGGCTCCAACAGTTGTCAGTGCACTTTAATACCACTATAAAGCCGTAGTGTGGCTCCTGCCTTTTATATACCACTTTCATACTGCAATATCCTGCTTGGTGTAGATGAGCCCTATGTGGCTCATCATCAATTATTTAACCCATGATGAGACGCAGCACCTGCGGCACCACTTTGCATATCCAACTCCCACTCAGGGCTTGTTGTGTCATCTGAACCCAGCGAGCATAGATTATTAAAAGGTTAAACAACCCTTGTATAACCCACAGTCTGATCAAGGATTATGTAAGGGTTGTTTAACCCTCGCACAATGCACAGTCACTGGGTTTGCATGATACAACAACCCCTGAGCAAGGGTTGGATATCCAAAATGGCATCCGTACACACCCCATACATGCTGCCACCTCACCATGGGTTAAATAATCCATCATGGTTGCTGGGTTGTGCGAACTGGTATAGTGTTCTCAAGTAATGCATCCCAGATTCAGAGGTGTTCTTAGCATTGCTTGTGAAAAACATCCTATATATTAAACTAAACCATGTGGCAAAGTTTGGTCATTTTACTCAGAACAGAGTGCTGTTCAACATGTACTGAGGTGAGTAGATATTATTCACAATGACAATCACACAGGAGGTCTATGCAGCTATCTGGAACAACACAATTCAAGGTGAGGTACAAACAGCACACAAGTCAACATGGCTAGTTCCCCTCATAACCTTCAGAATTCTCTGCACATCACAAAAGGACACGAAGCACTCGACATTCCTGCAGGGACAATGTTGTCCTGCGTTTGCCATGTCTTACCAATTGAGCAAAAAACAACCTTGAGCCAGCTCTGTAACTCACATCACTAGTCAACAGTGAACTGAGCACGTGAGAGAGGACTCAATGAACAGCTTCTCCATATAGCCAGCTGATAAGACCTTTGGCCTCAATTGACTCTTGTTCCCCAAATCCTAAAATGCAGGATATTGACCCACAAATGAGACAAAGCCTAGTGAGCAACTGATATGCCATAAAGACAAAAAGGACATCAGAGAATGCTATTCGAAAAAGCAGAATCCAGATAGTTATGAAGAGGGATAATTGGGAGTTATACAGGAGAATTTGTCAGTTTTGAAAAGGCTAACTCCTGATTTCTTTCAACAGTCATACCTGCTATCTGCATTGCACAGTGTCCATTAGGGGATCTGTTTACATTCACTTCTCCTAAAAGCAAAGGTGGAGGTGGGTTGCTTTTTAAAATAATGCTTTAATTATATTTTGAAATTGTCCCCTGTTAATGCAGATCATGGTAGGACTTTGGGACTTGAATTTAGGATTGTGTACTTGAATAGGGTTGGTTACATGCATCATTCCCCCATGATCAATACTGCACTGGGAAGGAGCCATGATGAAAGACCCATGAATTTGTCTTTGCCCATTTAGTTGTGATTTTCATGTATGATCCCCAGCAATGTGGGACTGGACCACAGATAGAAGGATGTGAATTATGTATAACTGAATTTGAATTTTCAGAAATTGAGATTAAAGGACCAAAGCTATTTTTTTATCTCTCATTAAAAAAAAAAGTTGATTGTGTTCAGGTTAAACCATAATATAAATTCTCCCCCCAGACAATTCATTTTGGCCAACCCCTTCATCCACACACTTTTTACTAGATAAAATAACATATCGCATGCAACACTTTTACTAGTTCTAGAAATACTACAGCAAATTTCCAATTTAAGATAACAAAAATTAATGGATGTCGCATGACACATTGGTATTTTTCTCTGGGTAAACTGATTGTACTACATCCAAAGACGTACTTCAATAGGAAAACCTCTGATGTTATTCTGTCGTGTAAACTATTTTACTGCTGACAGCTTGAAGTATTAAAGGTATATCTCCTTACTAGTGGTAAAACCTGAGTGATATTGCTTATCTATGTTCTGTAGACCTCTTAATTGAAAGGGCCTAGTCTCAGTGTTACCATTTCCATGTTCTAGAGCAGGAATAGGCAGAAAGTACATCTCCAGATGGTTTGGACTTCAAGTCCCAGCTTTCCTGACCATTGGCTATGTTGGCAGGGGCTTCTGGGAGCTGAAGTCCAAAACATTTGGAGATCTATTTTCTACCTACCCCTGTTTTACTCTACTAAATATAAGAAGAGCCATGTTAGTTCAGACCAAGATAAATCTAGTCCAGCTTTTTGTTCACAAAGTGGCCAATCAGATGCTCTTGGTAAACCCACAGGCAGGACATGAGTGAAACAGCACCCTTCCAGCTATGTTCCCCAGCAACTGGTGTACATTCGCATACTGCCTCTGATACTTGAGGTGACACAGGGCTCCATCACACCAGCGTTTTATCACACTCTCGTCATGCCTGGTTTGCAGTTTTGCAGCACAACACTCAGATGATGTCGCACCTGTCCTGCAGACACCCCGCCTCTACCCCTCCCTTTTTCATGTTTTCCTAGAGCGAGAAAAGTCTGGTTATTTCCCCCAAACAGAATTAAAGCACCCTTCAGCCCCCATGTAGTGCTGTCCTCTCGCTATTTCCTTTGTTGGGGGCATGTGCTTTGAAGGGAGAGCTTGCTGATGAAAGAGATGGGCAGGGCGGTTCTCCTCCTCCAGCACAGTGTCAAACCAATGGACTTATGCTGAGTCGGTTGAATGGATTTTTACTGCTCCAACCCCACTCTCATTGCCCGCAGAAATGGACCCCAGCTGATGAAACGGTAAATCAGTAAATCGCTAGACAACAAAGCCAGAGTGAGGTGGGGAAGGAGCCCACAGCCATCTCAATGTTACAATCAATGAACTAGAGGGGGAAGGAGTGGAGTGGGGTGGGGTGGGGTGGGGTGGGGTGGGGCAGGGTGGAGTGGAGTGGAGTGGAGTGGAAGAGCAAACAAGTGAAAGGGAGGTTTCGTTGGTATAGAGTGACCAGATACAAAAGGGAGTAGGACTCCTGCAGCTTTAACTGTTGTGATGAAGAGGGAAATTCATCACAACAGTTGCATACAAATGACACCTGCTGAAATTCTCTTTTCTATGCAACTGCTAAAGATACAGGAGCCCTGTCCTCCTTTTCATATGGTCACCCTATGTGGGACCCCACTGTTTACTTCTCTCCAATGGGAGAATTTACCATTCATTCCAACTCTCTGTTTTCAGTTCTTTAACCAGTTACTGATCCATAAGAGGACCTCTCCTCTTATTCCATGACTGCTAAGTTTGCTCAAGAGTCTTTGTTGAGGAACTTTGTCAAAAGCCTTTCCAATGTCCAAGTAAACAATCTTTGCCAGATTACCCCTGCCCACATGATTATTAACACTCTCAAAGAACTCTAAAAGGTTACTGAGACATGACTTACCTTTGCAGAAGTCATGTTGTTTCTTCTCCAGTAGGGCTTGTCGTTCTGTATGCTTACTAATTTTATCTTCAGTAATGCTTCCAGCTGATATACCTGGAACAGACATTAAGCTGTAATTTCTTGGTTACATACTGGATCCCTTAAAAAATAGCATTACATTGGCCAATCTCCAGTCCTCTGGTAGAGAGACTGATCTTAGGGACATGTTACATATTTTTGTTAAAAGATCAGCACTTTCACTTTTGAGTTATTTTAGTATTCTAGGACGGTTCTCCTATGATCTCTTGTTGCTACTGGAGCCCAGATGCAGGATCCCATAAACTAGCTAGTGCAGTGAATACCATTTGATTTGGGGCACATAGCAAAGGTCATAGATATTGGAGAAATGTTTCTGATTATGTATAAACATGACTGGCTCACATTTTTTTGCCACAAGAAATGAAGGCTGCTCAGTGTAAATGGAGACTGTAGACGTTTCTACATAAGCCCCAAAATCCAGGCTGGTCACGGCTAAGTCCCTGTGCATCCTAATGGTGCACAGGGACTCCCGGGGGCAGGGGGTGATGAGCACGGGTTTTCCCAGGGATAAATAATCCCTGGGAAAACCCAATTCTTCCCACGGTCTCGGGATCGTCCCGAGACCACGAGAGGTATGTGGCTGCCTGCCCCTGCTTCATCCCGCCTCCTTGTAAGGAGGTGGGAAATGTGCATGGGGCATGGAGCTCTTCAAGCGCTCCATGCCCATCGGGGTGGGGGTGGGCGGGAGTGGGAGTGTGTTTGTTTGTTTTTACTTACATTTTTGTTGACGCGCAAATGCGTTCATCTCTGTTAAAAAGAAAGGAAAAGAAAATGGTGCGCGCAACATCTCTCCTTCCTCCCGAGATGTCGTGCACGTGTGTGGACTTAAGGGAGGATCTCATGAGCAGAATATCGCGAGATCCTCCCCCCTCCCTCCCGGAATGCCGGGAGGTGTAGAAAGGCCCTGTGTCTTCCTGTCTCATTGCGGAAGATTCTGAACCACACTCTTAGTTCACATCAGGAGACAGTTCATACCATTTTCAGCACTACATTCATGCCCCCCTCTATCAACCCAACTTCGTTGAAGTGTGCATAAGGAAATACCACAAAGCTGCTCTCTGTTGTATGGCTGACTCTCTGCCGCAGTTCTAACAACTCTTATCGTATAGGCCCTGTTCACACATAATGCCGGCAAATTGTGGGTTAATTAAAAAACATTTGTAGTTTAATTGTGGATTGTTTAATCCATGATTAATCCATAGTGACTGGTTTTTGATGTCACCTCTCTTCAGCCCGATTGGAGGTTGCTTACGCAAAATGGTGGCGGCATGGACTGTGGAAAAATCATGGGTTAATACCGTTGTTATGTGTGAATCAGATCATAGACGATGTCCAGGGCCAGCACCAGCAGTCAGCATCATTGGGCACTTACTGAGGCCTACAACCCTGATGGGGACCCTCTAGTGACCCTCTGGAACCACTTGGCCCTGCTGCTCATCCCTGCCTGTTCAGCTGCCCCCTTCAAGCCTATAAGCAGTGACAAGAGTAAGGAGCATCCCCTCCCCCTTGCCATATTCTCTCTCTTTGGACAGTTGTGCAGATTGGGCTGCAGGAGAAAGGAAATGGATAGGCAACAGTGACACCGACAAGGAGGAATTTGGGTAGTGTGGCCATGTGACCTCTTTTAAAGAGGTCAGTCCTCCATATGAATGTCTGGCAGAGGACTATCCTCTATTTGAAGATGGCCTCTATTTGAAGGGCTGGCCAATCATGTCTAGTTTGAAGATAAAGAACCATAGAAGAGGCAAACCCAGGGGCCTATCAACAATTAGCACCGGGACACGGGACAGCATACTGAGCAGGCAGCACATAGGTCACCTGGTCACAATCTTTCCCTCTATGGTGAGATGCACTGCATTTCTCTTTAAATTATAATAATTATTTGAAAATTTGCATTCACATACATAAATTAGTATATGCAAATGTTATACAAATCTGTCTTCTTTAGTTCTCTTTTTTTGCTGATGCGTTTCTTCTTTTGCGGCTGTGCATATGCGGCCACCCTATAGTTCATATATTTATTATTAAAAACTTTTGTATCCCACCCTGTATCATTGGGATCTTAGGGCAGATAAAATCAATTCAAAGAATATAAAACAATAAATAATGTACACAGCGAAAAACATATTAAACTATTAGCAAGCTAAAACCAGTAGAAAAATTAAAAGTAATTAAAACTATCTGCAGCTTTTAGGCAAATTTAGCCCTCAAAGGGCTTGATAAAAAGCCCTGAAATGAGGCCAACATCAACACCAGTTGGGCCTCCAAGGGGAGGGCATTCCACAACTAGGGTGCCACAACAGTAGGGTGACCATATGAAAAGGAGGACAGGTCTCCTGTATCTTTAACAGTTGCATAGAAAAGGGAATTTCAGCAGATGTCTTTTGTATATATGGAGAACCTTGTGAAATTTCTTCTTCATTACAACAGTTAAAGCTGCAGGAGCTATCTATTAGGGTGACCAGATTTAAAAGAGGGCAGGGCACCTGCAGCTTTAACTGTTGTGATGAAGAGGAATATCACCAGGTACCCCATATATACAAATGACACTTGCTGAAATGTCCTTTTCAATACAACTGTTAAAGATACAGGAGCCCTGTCCTCCTTTTCATATGGTCACCCTACACAACAGAGAAAGCCCTCTCCCATGTCCCATTATAATGTATGTCTTGCATTGGTGGGACGCAGAGAAGATCTTCTCCTAAAAGATCTCAAACCTCAGGCAGGCATATATGGGGAAAGGTTCCAAGCCATTTAGGGCTTTAAATGGCATCACCAACACCTTGCCCAGTGCCCTCCCATAATGTGGGTCTGGCAATGCATGTGTTTTATATATATATCAGTCAATCCCATTTTCAGACTTTCTCATAATCTTGGTATCTATCTGTACTAAATTTCAACTTTGTGTCTGTTGCAGAAGCCCTATAACAAGTTGAATCTCCCGTCCTACTCGCAGGTGATTGGGACCTTGCATCTGAAACTGACAGAGCTGTCTTTAGCTCCTCCGAAACAGAAGCAGCACTTTTAGGCCTATTGGCCTGGAAAGTGGTTTTATTTTGTTTGAACATTAGCACAAATTTTAAGTCCCTATGAAAATGAAATTCAGTTAAAGTGATAAAAAAAACAGCAGCAAGAAGAGATTTATGAAATCGGCATTTGAGAGGTTAACAGAGCTTTTGAAAGAGGAAGCAGGTTTGTCTCCTAGACCTCGTCCCACCACTGGAAAATATTAAAACAATAAAAATAAGAAGCAGCAGCGCATGTTTTTGTAAAGAAGCAAATTTCCTGCCTGCTGTGGCTCTGATAAATTTCAGTCAGGGATGACAAGAGAAGGCGGGGGGAGAGAGAAAAACGAGACTTCCTGGAAAACCAGACAGGCTAGAATTAATTGAGGACATCTTCATCAGCAGAACAGCTGGTACGGCCTAATCATCAGCAAAAAAAAGAGAGAGAGAGAGAGAGAGAGAGAGAGAAACATAAACCAAACAGGAAACAGAGAAAAGTCTGAATCAAACTTTCAGGATCCAAATGCGCAAAAGAAATAGTAAAACATCAGAGAGCCCAAGCCTTCCTGCATTGCAGGCAAACACCACCGGACATGCCCGTGGCCTGAGCAATAAAGCAGCCCCACAATGCTACCGCTTTTTATGCCAGCTGCCGGCACCCGTTCAGCAGTGGGCGGCTGCCTAACAGGGCCGCTGCCGGATGGCCTTTACAATTCAGGGTGATTCATAAGGGCAAACGATTTCTGCAGTCCCCAAACAAGCAGCGTAAGTCACCAGGTTACAGAGGCTTTTTATAGCCTGCGGCAGCAGCTCCTTCCAAAAGATTTCAAACAGCAGTCGGAGACGTTGCGGAAGTTAACCATCACAATGTTGATTGGATTTGGGGAGTAATCCTATGCACACCTCCATGGAAGTAAGACCCATGGAGCTCATTGAGGCTTATTTCTGAAAAAACAGATTGCTTTCCGTGGGTTCCCTAGACTCAAAACCAGAACTACTAGGAATCTATGTAGCTTCTATAATACCTGTACTAAGGACAAACGCTACAAGATAAACCCAAGAGCTCTATCAAGGAATAGATGATGCCTCTGTGCAAGTGTTCTGACTTATATATGTGGTTGGGAGGAAAGAATTGTGGTAGCAGGGCCTGCCCCTTTCACACATATCTTCTGGCATCTCCACCGTAATAGAGAGCTTCTTCACACGAGAGAAATAAGGCACATTTGTGACTGGTCACTCACGGATGTTCGCGGCTCCTTTTGATGATGGCAGTAACCTCCTGCACATCTCTCGTGCCTTCCCCCAGCAATTCCATTTCAAAAAATGCTTCTGTGATATTCCGATTCTGCTGAAGTATCCCGGGATTCCTACTGTGTGCAGGGCAAGTTGCGCTACAAAGCACCCACCAGAGGGCGCTGTCCCATTCTGGACTATGAGCACCGAGAGGAGCGTAAGTTTTCAATTATAGACTATGTGGTTTCCCCTTTCCACCTGTGTAATTCAGCCCATTACAATTGCACAAGAGAAGCTGGAAGCAAAGCCCCAGTAAGACAACGCAATTTCCCCTTAATCTAATGGATCCCTCAGTCATTTGATGTATCTTGAGTTATTTCCAGGTTGGTTGGAGGTGATGCCATTCTGTGGCAAACTATTTATTTATTTATTTATTTATTTATTACATTTTTATACCGCCCAATAGCCGAAGCTCTCTGGGCGGTTCACAAAAATTAAAACCACAGTAAAACACCCAACAGGTTAAAACACAATTACGAAATACAGTATAAAAAGCGCAACCAGGATAAAACCACACAGCAAAGTTGATATAAGATTAAAATACAGAGTTAAAACAGTAAAATTTAAATTTAAGTTAAAATTAAGTGTTAAAATACTGAGTGAATAAAAAGGTCTTCAGCTGGCGACGAAAGCAGTACAGTGTAGGTGCCAGGCGGACCTCTCTGGGGAGCTCGTTCCACAACCGGGAACTAAGCACATAAGCCTCAACCTTGCAAGTTGTACGTCAGAAAAATGAGTTTTACAGATAAATGCAATCGGAGCCTACATCTGTAGGATACCTGGAGCAAATTTATGCAGGCCTGCATGTCTAAAGGGCTCCTCTGCTTCAGAGTCACTATCCTAAGGCAGGGCTGCAGTGCAGAACCTCTTTCAGCCCAAGGGCCAACTTCTGTTTCAGAGAAACTTTCCATTCTGGTGGTGGGCAGGGCAAAAGGGGCGGGGCCACAAATACCAACAGCTCTTACTGCCAGTAACTCAGCCTCAGCAGTAGTATTTTAACCTTTTAGAATCAGGGTGGGGGGAACTGCTCAAACGTTGGGAAACCACTGAACGATTGCTGGTTGAGGGAGAGGGGAAGAGAGCATAGGCATCTGGGCCAGATTTAGACCCTAGGAGGGCTGGATTTGGCTTCTGGGCTTGGGGGTCCCCACCCCTGACCTCAGGCATCAGGGGACTTTTTGGAACATGGCACCATGTGCAAGCCAGGCTCAGCCAACTTAAAACTGCACAGAAAAAAAGGTTCTGTTCAAGATAATGGCACCACTTGCAACCACCCTGGAGCTAACTCAAGGCACACCAAACAACTGAATAATGGTGATGCTGGAATAGGGTGACCGTGTGGAAAGGAGGACAGGGCTCCTTTATCTTTAACAGTTGCACAGAAAAGGGAATTTCAGCAGGTGTCATTTGCATGCATGCAGCACCTGGTGAAATTCCCACTTCAGCACAACAGTTAAAGCTGCAGGAGCCCTGCCCTCTTTTGTATCTGGTCACTCTAGCTAAAGAGGGCATGGCAACCAATACCATCATGGGCAACCCTACCTTGAGGGAGAGTGTGGCAGGTATCTCTGTTCACACTAAAAGATAGTGATTACGTTTGTTAAAAAACAACAATATTCCAAAAATGAAGTTGTGCACCACTGAACTCTGCTATATACTAAAATACAATGTTGTTGTTGGGGATGTGTGTGCACTCTAAAAGGTAACAAAGAGGGAGTACAACCTAAAAAAATGACTTTGATGATATGTTTTCTCACACTAAGAACAATGGTGGATGGATTTTTGCATACCACCAATATTGGGAAAGACAAGCATCACGTCTAGGAAGGCACCATTTAGATTTCCTGCTGCAGGCATATACAGATATGATAGGCCAATTGATATTGACGGTTTGAGATGCTAACTGTAATATATAGAAATAGTCAAGGATGCATTCTCTCTGGCTATCAGAGGGGGCAATAAGGAGCACTTCACACTGTGGTAAAAGAAGTACTAGAAGGCTGAATTAGGAGGTTGACATTGACAAGATGGTGTCAGCCTGTTTGTGAGAGACCAGAGTTAGCACATGGTGTCAGAAGTAAAACAGAGCTAAAAGCTGAAAATACCACAACACAATGTTGACAGTTTAGTCTAGTTGTATCTACTGGATTGTGAATGGTGGTAAATTCCTGGTTTGATCTATTCATCCCTGATCAATTCATGAAACAAATGAGGATGGGTCAGCTGTGAAAGATGGTGTGTGTGTGTGTGTGTGTGTGTGCGCGCGCGCAGAGGAGAAAACCTTTGGTATTCACCACTGAAATATAGTTGGGTAAGAGCTAATATATTTTCAAGGAAATTCTGTCTCCAATGGCTTCAAAATGTAATCCCTTTGTTGAATTTGGGCTAACAGGTGTTTAGTCTCCCCACTCATCGTCTTTGGTTTCGGTGGCATGCGGTTGAACCACATCCCTTTGAGGCATCAAACCTTTTACTCCTCTACAGAATGATGTGATAGAAGTTGATCATGCACAGAGATTACTCATGTGTTAATAGGGGATAAACTTACAAGGAAAGCTCTGGTTTTATGAGCTCTACAGCTGACATTTTGCTTCTTTATTTCATTGTCTTCTGGTGGTAACCCAGTGAGTACTTTCTCATGAGATGTGAGATTGTAGAGGATCATTAAATAAACAATAACCATTTGGGGGGTATATGTGGTTTTGACAAAACAAGACTCATATCCTTTAAAAACAAAATCATAGAACATTATCTCTGCATCTTAGTAAAGCAGAAAAAAAGGAAACTTTTGGTCAGAGTCCATTTGATGTTTCAAAATTCCGGACACAGTATGAACAAAACCGCAGAGTTGTATTTCTGTGCCCCTTCCTCCTTTCCAAGTCCTACCCCTTTTTTGCTGGTGCTTCTTTGATGGACCACCACTTCAAACTTTAGCATTGCTGACTGGCTTAGCAATTTGTTCCTCGTATCATATAGCACGTTTCTGAAGCTTCAGATGGGTAGTGGCATTTGCTTCTTGTCTTAGAAAGGGGGGGCAGGCGGTCAGACACAAGACTTAAACATGAGGATCCAATTGTCTGATAAACAGAAACATCTGCTGGCGTCATGAGCAGTTGATTAGTGGAGTTCATTTCCAGGGTACAGCTTTCAGTGGAACTCTCTTGTTTCTCAGCATTGCATGTGTCAGCAATTCCCAAATGGTGGGTCAAGACTCACAGCTGGCTCATGGGAGCCTTGTGGTTGAATCGCCAGGTTGCTGGTGGTGTTGGGTCAGGAGAAGGGCTCCAGCGAGGTAACTGTATCTGTATGTCGTGCATCATGGGACACACTCTGGCTTTCTTAAAACAGGACTTCATTTTTCAGCTGCCAGTTGGTTAGAGATGGGCCTTTAGAAGAGCTTCCTGAATTATGTCCCTTCCTACCTTTACTATTGTCTTAGCCAAATTCTCTCTTTCCTCCTGCCTTGCCGTGACAGATAATCACCAAATGCATAATGTTTGCCCAACTCTTTGCTTTTGAGTAAGGGTCACCCTAAAACAGATGCAATTTTGGATTGCAGTTGCCATACCAGGATGTATCTTGGGCTCTCATGAAACAGAAGTGATGGTCAATATTTCATCAGAAGGGAGGTTTCCAACACTTTTGTGTAGGTTAGAAAATAGCATGAAAATTGAATGTATTTTAAGACATCATATGTGACACTCACACTCACATACATGTATTTTTTGGAAAGCTGTTATTGGCCCTAATAGTTACTAGTGCATGTACATAATGTGCACACACAATGACTGGGTTCGCACAACAAGCTAACCCACACTTAGTGGTTGAATGTAGGTTGTTGTTGAATGGTTAGCATGTTGTCTGAACCCAGGACATGCCACCTTGAGAAGTCATAGTTTGTTCTTGGGTTGTTCAGGGTTGTTACCAAGCTACACTGCATAGTTAACCAGACACCCTGCAGACATATTGATCTATGTATGGATTTTATGCGATTTTCCTATATAGAGGTGTGTTTAAAGCTATAACAAGCCAAGGCTAGAACTTGTCTAAAAAATTGAATTTTGGATCTGAAAGTTGGCCTACAAACAATCAAATGGAGCACCCATTATTTACAATATGTGTGAAGAAACATGACTCAGTCAAAACAAAAGTGTCATTTAAAACAAACAGACAGACACACTGTCTTACTAGTGAAAGAATCAGATGTTTTAAAAGAAATCCCTCCCTGAGGATGAGTGGGGGGAACTCTGAGTGACATCTCATGGGAAACCAGCCAATCGACACAGAGCCAACTTCTGCTTGTTCCTCCCCATCACCCCGAGTTTGACCCTGGAAAGGAATGGTATATTTGGATAAAACATAGAGGATGCTTCCAGTTCCAGGTTAGCACCACTGCTCTAAAAATGTTACATGTGTCTTCACCACTTGCTGATGCTAGAGGGTGGGCTCCTTTGGGACTTCGTGCAGGATTTTATACCTCTGAAGGCCTTACTGACAGCTACTGAAAAGGTCCTAGCAAGCACTCAAATCATAAGTGCATTTGTATAGCTCATTTCTTTAACTTATCTCAGTCATCCTTATGGCTCAGTGCCCCTTTCTCCTGATTGGCTAGGAGTCATATGGCCTTTGGAGGACAGATCAAACTCCAGTTGGGGAAGTGTCGTAGCTCAGTAGTAGAGTACATGCTGTGCAGTTGTATACAAACAGTCCCATGTTCGATCTCTGGCATCTCTAGATCGAGAACTGCTACCACTCAGTGGACACAAGCCCCATATGGTTCGGGTCCAGGTTATCTGAAAGATCTATGATCCCTTACAAGCTTGTCCATGTTTTAAGATCTTCAGGGGAGGCCTTTCTCTCAGTCCCATCAACATCACAGTTCCCTAGTGGGAACGAAGGAGAGGGCCTTCTCAGTGGCTGCTCCAGTACTCTGGAACTCTCTTTCCAGGGAAACTAGACTGGCTCCCTCCCTGATGTACTTTAGGAAGCAGGCAAAGACTTTTCTGTTCCAGCAGGCCATTGGTGAATGAACTGGAACTCCGTCTGTATCAGGCATATATAGGGAGAGGCGCTCCCTCAAGTATCGAGGTCCCAAGACGTTTAGGGCTTTCAGTGTCATTGCCGACACCTTGAATTCCGACTGGAAGCATATAGGCAGCCAGTTTCTCCTTTTTGTGGGGTGATATATAAGTGGCCACCCAAGGTGGACTCATATTGGAAGACAAGGCACTTCGATTATTTTTGGTTCTGGACATTGTGTAGAGGCTTTGATTTATTGTTCCTGTTTTGTACATGCACAAATATTTCAAGTTCGAAAATGCACAACCATCTCTCAAAGAGGATCTCTATACACTGACTAATTCCTCGGTGAAGAAATGAAACACTTGTGGCTTTTTAGATTAAAATGATAAAACAAAGGGAAATTCTGAGGTTGTAGATAAGAAGCAGGATCAGGAGTTAGACAAATTGTTCCATAGATGGCAGGTTAGTAATTTGGCAGAGTTGCCTTTGTTTTTCCAGAAAGAAAAATGAAAATGAAACCAAACAAATTATAAAACCTTAAGATCGCACGTCTACTCTGGGGCCAAACTTAGCGTTGGCAAGAGCTCAACTGTGAGGGCTTGTACACTTATATTTTGTATGTGGGAACATTACCTTAGCCCCTTGTCTAATATATTTTTTGTTCTGGAAAACACTGCACAACCCAGGGACCCCTGACAACTCAGGCCAAACAAGTCCTCTTGCTGAACACTAGGCTACCTGCCTATATTGGAATTAAAGCTCATGAGTTCTTGGTCCTTTGCCCTAGTTGAATTAAGAGGAATGTGGGGAATTTGGATAAGTGCAGATTTCCCCACTGAATGCCAAGTTACCAAATTACCATCTTAATCAAGTGACCCACAGGGATAACTTAAAGTGGCCAATCTAAAACCTTGGTGGGACATCTGTCCAATCCCAAAACAGCCTTTCCTCAAGAGAGATCAGCAGGTCGGAACATCCCTTGGGCGTTTTTTGTTCTCAGACTTGCTATCTAATTGTGTCTTTTGTAATGTTTAACTAGCCAGCCTAAATTTAATCAAGAAGGCTCCTATTCACTTCCAATTGCCAAGCTATTCATTCCTTTGTTTGACCTCATCCTTTCCTTTGTGTTTTCCCACTGGTACCACAGCCTTCCCCAATCTGGCACCTCTAGATGTTTTGAACCAAGCAAATGGATCACTATTTTGCAATATCCAAAGGGATAACCATGTAGTGTGTTGCAGCAAAAACAACAAATAGCTTTGTGGAATCTTAAAGTCTACCAGCTTTATTTATGCTGACATAAACTTTCATAGACACTGTCTGCTTCAACAGATGCATGGCGTGTCAACCTCAAATTGACCAATCTATATACACATGTAGGGGAGGGGACTCCAGCAAAGGAGATTGTTACCTTGTCGTGGTGCTGGAGCTTGAGCACCTCAAGGATGCCATGAGCTAAACCGTGAAGGGACACCCAAGATGGGAAGGTCATGGCAGAGAGGTCAGACTAAATATGATCCCTGGGGAAGGTAATGGCAACCCACCCCAGTACTCTTGCCATGAAAACTAAATGGATCAGTACAACCAGAGATATGTCGGTATACCATCGGAAGATGGGACCCTCAGGTCAGAAGATGGTCAAAATGCTACTGGGGAGGAACAGAGGATAAGCTCAACTAGCCCCAGATGTGATGACGCAGCTAGCTCAAAGCCGAAAGGATGGCTAGCGGCCGACGGTGCTGGTGGTGAACGACGAATCCGATGTTCTAAAGGTCAACACACCATAGGAACCTGGAATGTAAGATCTATGAGCCAGGGCAAATTGGATGTGGTTATTGGTGAGATGTCAAGATTAAATATAGATATATTGGGTATCAGTGAACTGAAATGGACTGGAATGGGCCATTTCACATCAGATCACCACCAGATCTACTACTGTGGACAAGAGGATCACAGAAGAAATGGAGTAGCCTTCATAATTAATAATAAAGTGGCTAAAGCAGTGCTTGGATACAATCCAAAAAACGATAGAATGATCTCAATTCGAATTCAGGGTAAGCCATTTAACATCACAGTGATCCAAATATATGCCCCAACCACAGATGCTGAAGAAGCACAAGTAGATCAGTTCTATGAGGATCTGCAGCACCTACTGGATAATACACCAGAAAGAGATGTTATTTTCGTTACAGGAGACTGGAACGCCAAGGTGGGTAGTCAAATGACATCTGGAATTGCAGGTAAGCATGGTCTAGGAGAACAAAATGAAGCGGGACATAGGCTGATAGAATTTTGCTAGGACAACTCACTGTGCGTAACAAACACTCTCTTCCAACAACCTAAAAGTCGGCTTTATACATGGACCTCACCAGATGGCTGACACCGAAATCAGATTGACTACATCCTTTGCAGCCAAAGGTGGCAGACATCTATACAGACAGTGAAAACAAGACCTGGAGCTAACTGTAGTTCAGATCACGAACTTCTTATTGCACAATTTAGAATCAAACTAAAGAGAATAGGGAAGACCCACAGATCAGTTAGATATGAGCTCACTAATATTCCTAATGAATATGCAGTGGAAGTGAAGAATAGATTTAAGGGACTAGATTTAGTAGATAGGGTCCCGGAAGAACTATGGACAGAAGTTCGCAACATTGTCCAAGAGGTGGCAACAAAAAACGTCCCAAAGAAAAAGAAAACCAAGAAGGCAAGATGGCTGTCTGCTGAGACACTGGAAGTAGCCCAAGAAAGAAGGAAAGCAAAAGGCAACAGTGATAGGGGGAGATATGCCCAATTAAATGCAAAATTCCAGAGGTTAGCCAGAAGAGATAAGGAATTATTTTTAAACAAGCAATGCACGGAAGTGGAAGGAGACAATAGAATAGGAAGGACAAGAGACCTCTTCCAGAAAATTAGAAACATTGGAGGTAAATTCCAGGCAAAAATGGGTATGATCAAAAACAAAGATGGCAAGGACCTAACAGAAACAGAAGAGATCAAGAAAAGGTGGCAAGAATATACGGAAGAACTGTATAGGAAGGATAATAATATTGGGGATAGCTCAGACGTTGTGGTCAGTGAGTTAGAGCCAGACATCCTGAAGAGTGAGGTTGAATGGGCCTTAAGAAGCATTGCTAATAACAAGGCAGCAGGAGATGACAGTATCCCAGCTGAACTGTTTAAAATATTGCAAGATGATGCTGTCAAGGTGATGCATGCCATATGCCAGCAAATTTGGAAAACACAAGAATGGCCATCAGACTGGAAAAAATCAACTTATATCCCGTACCAAAAAAGGGAAACACTAAAGAATGTTCAAACTATCGGACAGTGGCACTTATTTCACATGCCAGTAAGGTAATGCTCAAGATCCTGCAAGGTAGACTCCAGCAATTCATGGAGCGAGAATTGCCAGATGTACAAGCTGGGTTTAGAAAAGGCAGAGGAACTAGAGACCAAATTGCCAATATCCGCTGGATAATGGAGAAAGCCAGGGAGTTCCAGAAAAACATCTATTTCTGTTTTATTGACTATTCTAAAGCCTTTGACTGTGTGGATCATAACAAACTGTGGCAAGTTCTTGGTGGTATGGGGATAACAAGTCATCTTGTCTGCCTCCTGAAGAATCTGTATAACGAACAAGTAGCAACGGTAAGAACAGACCATGGAACAACGGACTGGTTTAAGATTGGGAAAGGAGTACGGCAGGGTTGTATACTCTCACCTTACCTATTCAACTTGTATGCAGAACACATCATGTGACGTGCTGGGCTTGACGAATCCAAGGCTGGAGTTAAAATCTCAGGAAGAAACATTAACAATCTCAGATATGCAGATGACACCACTTTGATGGCTGAAAGCGAGGAGGAGCTGAGGAGCCTTATGACAAAGGTGAAAGAAGAAAGTGCAAAAGCTGGGTTGCAGTTAAACCTCAAAAAAACCAAGATTATGGCAACCAGCTTGATTGATAACTGGCAAATAGAGGGAGAAAACGTGGAGGCAGTGACAGACGTTGTATTTCTGGGCGCAAAGATTACTGCAGACGCTGACTGCAGCCAGGAAATCAGAAGACATTTATTTCTTGGGAGGAGAGCAATGACAAATCTTGATAAAATAGTTAAGAGCAGAGACACCACACTGACAACAAAGGTCCGCATAGTTAAAGCAATGGTATTCCCCGTAGTAACCTATGGCTGCGAGAGCTGGACCACAAGGAAAACTGAGCGAAGGAAGATAGAAGCTTTTGAACTGTGGTGTTGGAGGGAAATTCTGAGAGTGCCTTGGACTGCAAGAAGATCAAACCAGTCCATACTCCAGGAAACAAAGACAGACTGCTCACTTGAGGGAATGGTATTAAAGGCAAAACTGAAGTACTTTGGCCACATAATGAGAAGACAGGACACCCTGGAGAAGATGCTGATGCTAGGGAAAGTGGAAGGCAAAAGGAAGAGGGGCCGACCAAGGGCAAGATGGATGGATGATATTCTGGAGGTGACAGACTTCACCTTGGGGGAGCTAGGGGTGGCAACGGCTGACAGAAAGCTCTGGCGTCGGCTGGTCCATGAAGTCACGAAGAGTCAGAAGCGACTGAACGAATAAACAACAAAAGGGGAGGGGAAGATGTAAACAGTTGTCAGAGGAAATTGAAATGCAAAAAGGTACAGACAGTGATAATTCCCTTAAAAGTTGCTAACTGCAAGACATTGTTGGGAGATAACACAGTCATCCGCAACAGTGACGGATTAACATATAGTATGAAATAGAGCTGAATTTCTTAATGGTTTTTCCTTCAGCAATTAGTATTCAGCAATTGGTATTTGAAAATCCTTTGTTACAGAATGACCACTTTAAGGTCATTCACAGAGTGTCCTTGGAGGTTAAGAATGTCCCCCCACTTGTTTCTGAACACTGCTGTTCTTTATGTCGAGATTTGTGTCCATTTATTATTTAAGGTTGCAGTTAAACCTCAAAAAACCAAGATTATGGCAACCAGCTTGATTGATAACTGGCAAATAGAGGGAGAAAATGTGGAGGCAGTGACAGACGTTGTATTTCTGGGTGCAAAGATTACTGCAGATGCTGACTGCAGCCAGGAAATCAGAAGACGTTTACTTCTTGGAGGGAGAGCAATGACAAATCTTGGTAAAATAGTTAAGAGCAGAGACACCACACTGACAACAAAGGTCCGCATAGTTAAAGCAATGGTATTCCCTGTAGTAACCTATGGCTGCGAGAGCTGGACCACAAGGAAAGCTGAGCGAAGGAAGATAGATGCTTTTGAACTGTGGTGTTGGAGGAAAATTCTGAGAGTGCCTTGGACTGCAAGAAGATCAAACCAGTCCATACTCCAGGAAACAAAGACAGACTGCTCACTTGAGGGAATGGTATTAATGGCAAAACTGAAGTACTTTGGCCACATAATGAGAAGACAGGACACCCTGGAGAAGATGCTGATGCTAGGGAAAGTGGAAGGCAAAAGGAAGAGGGGCCGACCAAGGGCAAGATGGATGGATGATATTCTGGAGGTGACAGACTTCACCTTGGGGGAGCTAGGGGTGGTGACAGCCGACAGAAAGCTCTGGCGTCGGCTGGTCCATGAAGTCACAAAGAGTCAGAAGCGACTGAAGGAATAAACAACAAAAGGGGAGGGGAAGATGTAAACAGTTGTCAGAGGAAATTGAAATGCAAAAAGGTACAGACAGTGATAATTCCCTTAAAAGTTGCTAACTGCAAGACATTGTTGGGAGATAACACAGTCATCCGCAACAGTGACGGATTAACATATAGTATGAAATAGAGCTGAATTTCTTAATGGTTTTTCCTTCAGCAATTAGTATTCAGCAATTGGTATTTGAAAATCCTTTGTTACAGAATGACCACTTTAAGGTCATTCACAGAGTGTCCTTGGAGGTTAAGAATGTCCCCCCACTTGTTTCTGAACACTGCTGTTCTTTATGTCGAGATTTGTGTCCATTTATTATTTAAGGTTGCAGTTAAACCTCAAAAAACCAAGATTATGGCAACCAGCTTGATTGATAACTGGCAAATAGAGGGAGAAAATGTGGAGGCAGTGACAGACGTTGTATTTCTGGGTGCAAAGATTACTGCAGATGCTGACTGCAGCCAGGAAATCAGAAGACGTTTACTTCTTGGAGGGAGAGCAATGACAAATCTTGGTAAAATAGTTAAGAGCAGAGACACCACACTGACAACAAAGGTCCGCATAGTTAAAGCAATGGTATTCCCTGTAGTAACCTATGGCTGCGAGAGCTGGACCACAAGGAAAGCTGAGCGAAGGAAGATAGATGCTTTTGAACTGTGGTGTTGGAGGAAAATTCTGAGAGTGCCTTGGACTGCAAGAAGATCAAACCAGTCCATACTCCAGGAAACAAAGACAGACTGCTCACTTGAGGGAATGGTATTAATGGCAAAACTGAAGTACTTTGGCCACATAATGAGAAGACAGGACACCCTGGAGAAGATGCTGATGCTAGGGAAAGTGGAAGGCAAAAGGAAGAGGGGCCGACCAAGGGCAAGATGGATGGATGATATTCTGGAGGTGACAGACTTCACCTTGGGGGAGCTAGGGGTGGTGACAGCCGACAGAAAGCTCTGGCGTCGGCTGGTCCATGAAGTCACAAAGAGTCAGAAGCCACTGAAGGAATAAACAACAAAAGGGGAGGGGAAGATGTAAACAGTTGTCAGAGGAAATTGAAATGCAAAAAGGTACAGACAGTGATAATTCCCTTAAAAGTTGCTAACTGCAAGACATTGTTGGGAGATAACACAGTCATCCGCAACAGTGATGGATTAACATATAGTATGAAATAGAGCTGAATTTCTTAATGGTTTTTCCTTCAGCAATTGGTATTCAGCAATTGGTATTTGAAAATCCTTTGTTACAGAATGACCACTTTAAGGTCATCACAGAGGAAGAGGGGCCGACCAAGGGCAAGATGGATGGATGATATTCTGGAGGTATCAGACTTCACCTTGGGGGAGCTAGGGGTGGTGACAGCCGACAGAAAGCTCTGGCGTGGGCTGGTCCATGAAGTCACGAAGAGTTGGAAACGACTGAATGAATAAACAACAACAATTATTTTGCAATAGAAACTGTAGGCACAGGAGGTCTGGTCTGGATCGGACCCATAGCTGAGAGAGAAATGGTTAAAGCCCCCATAAACCCACACTAGAGTTCTTTTCCATATTGGGCCCTGTGCATACTCTACAGTAGAAATGGAAAAGGGGGGAAAAAGAAAAAAAGAAGAAAGACATTGCTCCTAACTACCATCTTTAAAGTAATGCTTGTTTTGGCCTTAAGTCTCCACTTCAGACTCTGGACGGGAGTATAATCACATCCAGAGCAAACAACTGTCTCATTTCCCCAACATGGGAGCCACTCACACACAGAGCCTCTGTCTTGCTATTATTTAGAATCAGTTTATTGGGCCTCATCCAGCCAACCACTGCATCCAGCCACCGGTCCTCCAAGGTTTGCACAGCTTCCCCTTAGTCAGATGTTACAAAGAAATAACGCTGGGTGTCATCAGAGGGCACCTCCTCACTCTGAATCTCCTCGTGACCATTCCCAATGGCTTCATATAGATGTTAAATCGCATTGTGGATGGAACAGTGCCCTGCAGCTCCCCACAGCCTAAACACCAGGGGGCAGAGGAGCACTCCCCCTAAACTACCCCCTGAGACTGACTCTGAAGACAGGACCAGAACCACAGAAGAACAGGGTCTCCAATGTCCATCTCACAAAATTGGGCCAGGAGGATACCATGGTCAATAGTATCAAAAACCACTGAAAGACAGTTAGAGCAACAGGGTAACACGCCCCCACTCTCTATTAAAAAGAAAAGAAAAGAGAAAACTGTTATGGTTCATCAGGCAGAGAAGATGGTAGGTCTAAGGTTGTGATATTTGGGGTGCTTCCACACTGGGGGCTTTTTGTGGCGGCCAGGGATCCTGTGGCATTAACAACTGCATACCAAACAGACATTCATCTGTTGCTTGGAAATGTAGAGAAGGAGAACACTTTCCCTCCTGAATGACTGTGTTGAATGTGCAAGATCTCCTGTTTTAAGAAAGTAGGAGCCCTTGTTCTATTACAGTTACTGGATCTCTCTTTTCTCTATGTAAATTAAGCCATCGTAAATAGCAGAAACAAAAACAAAACAGAAATAGGATCATCCCAAGACCACGGGGAAAGTGCGCTTAAAGGGTAGGGCGAGATCCCGGGAAAAGGGAGGGATCATTCCTCCCTGCTCCCGGGATCCCCTGTGTATCATGTGGACACACAGGGACAATCCTGGGATCACCCTGGGATATCGCCCATCTAGCTATGGCCCTAGACTGCTGCTGAACACTGGAGGGAGGAGTTTAAACCCTTTTTCTCTGAGAAAAATTCCCTTCCCAGCTTCCTTCCCAAGCCAAATAGCAGCTGAGGGGAGAGGGTTTGTGGAGAACACATTGTAGAAGGAGTAGGTTAACAACAACACTTGCTCACAAGCCATAGTCCCAGTCCTAATCTCCACCCCTGCAACAGCTATTTAGAGAGTTGGGGGGGCAGGGAAGAGAAATATGTTATCTTCCAGTGACATGTACTGTGTTACACGTACTTTGGTCCTTAAGTGACATAAGAAATCCAATCTAGATAGTACCAAAGAAGCAGTGCATAGGGGAAGAGGAAAAGACGAAAGTAAGAGCAGAGCGTAATGATTATACATGCAGTGAACGGGTGGGGAAAATCCCAACTAAATACAAGATCACATATTCCTGTTCTAATAGCAGCATCCCTGCAATGACTACCATGTAAGAGAGGCATTTACCGTTTGGCCTTCTGTATTCAAGCCTTTAGAAATCCTCAGTTGTCCTCGGGAGATAGAAGGGAGGCTACTAAGGGGTCGGGGTGGAGAACAAAAGGAGGGAATCTTCAACTCCAAGGGGGAACACAGTTCCTGAAACCTCACTTTGGATATTATTACTCTTATTACCTGGACAGCCCTACAGTTCTTTCCCCCTTGTCCATAAACATCTTTCTCACCCTCCTCAAACTCACCCATAAACTCCTCTCTTTATTTCTCTCCTCAGGCAGAACGTACCAAGAACTTTATGAGAAAGGTGTTTGGTCCTTCTGCCAGAATCCTGGAATCGGCTAGGAAAAGCTGTCTTGACTTTCCTCTTTGCCCAGGCATATGGCAGCACATCTTAATCACCCACATGTTTAGTTTTTTAACGGTTTTTAATGCTTTCTGTGTTTTAGAGTTTTAAATTTTGCATACTTGTTTTTATCTCAATTTTAGAATTTCTGTAAACTGCCCAGAGAGCTCTGGCTATGGGGGTGGTATATAAGTGTAATAAATAAAATAAATAAGTAATTGACAGACTGGGGCTAAAACAGAACGTACCAAGTAACTTTCAGAAAAGGGAGGCAAACCACTTAGTTTTACCAGAAATGCCAAAAAAATTGAGTTTTGTTGGTTTCCACCCCAATCCAGAGGGAGATGATGATGATGATGATGATGATCCACCTATAAACTACAGCAATCTTGTCTCATAGCATATTTTTACACACAACAATGTGATTGCAATCCAATACACTTACTTGGGAGTAAGCCCAAACACAGTGGGGCTTGCTTTTATTTATTTATTGCATCTTTATACCACCCAATAGCCAAAGCTCCCTGGGTGGTTCACAAAAATTAAAGCCATTCAAAGTATAAAACAAACAGACATAGGAACAAGCTGTTTAAAGCACCTTGGAGTAACTCTGGTGTGCTCGCTATTAATCCATTTATTTATTTATTTATGTTTAACTCACCCACCCCTTTAAGGGTAAAAACCTCTGAAGGTGGCATACAGGATAGAAAACATAATGTGAAATAGAAATTGGAAGTGAGGCATTTTAAAATCTAACATTTATATTCTGGGCAATGTTGAGTTTTATCATGCTTGGCAGAGGCACGATATGCCAAAGAAGAAAAACAAAAAGCACACTTAGTGTTGCTCTTGATAATAACGACGAGGATTGCCCTCAGTCTCAATTTCGTGCCATGCCACACAGCTGAAAGGGGACAACGGGAAGGGATTATTTGGGTGAAATAAGGCCAGGTTGTTATCGGAACCCAGGAAGAAGGCACTGTGAGATTGAATCCTTGCCTCCTGCCTTCTCACAAAGTTAGATGCAGAGGTGCACATTCGCTCTACGTGCCCTGGCTCAGCTAGGCTGGGCTGTTGCAATCCTGTTGCAATCGCTGCTGCTGAGAACAGAATGCTGTTAATCCTGGCACGCTTACGCTTACGCCTACGCCCTCCACCTTTGGAGGGAGGGGTGGTTTTTTATTTTTGTTTTACCTTCAGTCTGTTGTACCCTATCACTGAAAGGTGAAACACTCCTGATTTGTTGACACAGCACTGAAGTCTTGAGAAGGACTTTTGTTTGGCTGACCCACTGACAGATTTATGAAAGGCTGTCGCTCTTAGCCAAGGTGCTGAAGAAACAATGAAAGGGCAGGGTAGGGGGCAGTGAGAAATGCTGCTGCTGCTGCTGCTAATGATGATGGCGATGAAGATGAAGATGATGAGAATGAGAGGGGCAACATGCGTGACGACTCAGCAATTGGAGGGTGGAAAGCTGGATGATCCTCAGATTTGTACTGCTGCTATTTCTATGAAGGAATGGAAGAGTTCTCCTTCCTGCTTTGGTTGCATTGGTGGGCTGCTAATTGCTCAGTGTGATTGAATGCATGCTTTCCATGCAGAAGGTCCCTGGTTCAATCCCCAGCTTCTCCAGGTAGGGCGTGGAAAGAATCCTGCCTGAAACCCTGGAGAGCCTCTGCCAGTCAGTGTCAACAGTACTGGGCTAGATGGACCAATGGTCTGACTCAGTATAAGGCAGCTTCCTATGTTCCTATAAATATAACTGAGGGTGCAGCAGACAGAGAACCATTGCTACAGGGGAAGGAAACTATTTGGTTTTACTAAAGGAAGTCAATCTAGTGGTGAAATTGACTGGGTTGGCTAACCAGTAAGTTCTGCTTAGTCAATTTCACAATAAAGGGGAAGGAACTTTACCTTGTTCTCTCCCCCCCCCCCCGTTTTTTAAAAGTAATTATGATTTATTTATTTATTTATTTATTTATTACATTTTTATACCGCCCAATAGCCAAAGCTCTCTGGGCGGTTCACAAATATGAATGCATAATATGTGCCTATTACTCTTTCATGTAATTTTAACTTTAAAAGGAAGGGGTGGGAGTGTAGAACAGAGTGAAGTTCCTCCACCTTATTGTGAAATTGACTAAACAGAATGGATAGATAGATAGATAGATAGATAGATATCTGCAATAAATACTCCCAAATACAGCATCTGTCATAATTCTGGTGGCCAATTTCACATTTTCCATGGTCCAGCTTGAAGCACTACTGAAACCTGCATAACTGGTTTGACTGGAAACCAGTTTTGTGAATATTCAGAATGGTCACAACACCCTCTAGCCAAAGAATAGGGCTCTTGAAACTATTCATGTCCTATTGGCACTGATGCTCCCCATAGCATCTGACAGGGGCACAAAAGCAGGCCCAGCAGCCTCTGAACCCCCAGGCATGTATGTTTGCCTGTACTACAGGGGACAGAAGAAAACTGCATAGGAAAGTTGGAGACTAGGCTTTTTGTTATGAATCACAACAGTCAACGCAATTCAACTAAAACAACATGGAAACACTTAAAAATACATTTTAAAATGACAACCAGACTTTCCCTATGAACAAGAAGATGGGTGTTTTGAATTAATTTTAAGAAAAGCAGAATACAAGTATTTTAAATAAATGCATTTTCTGCACTCAGTAAAAGGGATACAGGAGCAGTAAAGAGTTAGTTACAGTTGTATACGCAGTGACATGTTTGGAAGTGGGTTTATCCAAGTGCTGGGAACACAGAAAACTGCCCCAGGTTCAGCACAAAAGGGGAACTTTCAAAGACTTTAAATGTACTCCATGACACCTCCTCCCCCAAAATCATGTTCCACACCTGTTCACTGTGAGCAGTTCCATTTGGATGCTGCTTTGACTTCTTGCCTTCCTTCTGAATTAGCTTTGTTTTCCTAACATAAAATTCTCACATAATCAAATTGAGCTGGCTTCCAGTGGGGGCTGGTGGCTCCAATATCAGTGGTACAGTGAATCCACTCCAGGGCCCTTTCTACACTATAAGGGTTTAGAGGGATGCAGGTGAGATGATCCCGGACTTATCTGCTTCCAGAATCATCGTCCCGTGTCCAAAGGGCCAGGCATCACACCTGCCATTTTTTTAAAATAAGTGCTGGAGCACACTTGTGCTCCAGTGAAAGAACAGATTAAACAACCCCCCCGCTCCCCCCAATTCCTCCTGGCCCGGCTCCTTCCCTCTGACCCCCACTACTTGCGGGGAGGAGGGAAGAAGCCAGGATGGGTGCCCACATGTCCCGTGGTCTCAAGACGATCCCGAGACTGCAGGAAGAATTGGGTTTTCCCAAGGATTATTTATCCCTGGGAAAACCCATGCTCATCCCCGCTTGCCCCCAGGAGTCCACTTGCTCCCGCTTGTCCCTGCACAGGGACTCAGCCATGACCAGCCCAGATTTTGGGGCTGGTGTAGAAACAGCCCAGGTTTCAGTCAGTGCCAGTCAAAGCTCTAAAGGAGATATCGGGGTTCTGATTGACTCTTCCTGAAACCAGGAGCGGGTTCACTACCCTACTGATATCAGAGCCACCAGCCTCCACTGGTGGCTTCATGACTTCACAGTTCATAGGTGAAAAGGGCAGGGGGTGGGGAATGGCACCAAAACAGAAGCTAATTGGAACAGGAATTCAGTTCACTTTCAAGGGCTGTCACCTGAAAGTTATCTATAGGAGGAAGTGTTGCCTCAATGTGTGTTGGTGGCAGCCTCGATGTGTGTGAGACTATGAGCTTTATCACAACAGCGTTATACCGTGCACTCACTGTGAATTGCGTGCAAAGGACTCAGAAGTTTTCCACCTTATAATCTGCTTTGATTGTGAAGTACTCCCATGCATCCTGCATTAATTGTGCTATAAAGCCAAAAGACTCACCATATTTAGCCACTACTTTCTGAGCATATCTTCCGAGCCACCGCTGGGGCGCAGGAGCAGGATTTTAAAGAAATGCTTACATCTGCATAAGCTTTAAAGAGAAAGATGCCAAAATTGGCACAGTAATAGATATTAGAGAGAGCTTTAAGTATACCAAATTTGAATTGGATTGGGTCATCTGTTGTTTTTTAATGATTTTTTTTTACATTTCCCCCCTTAAACTCACTTCCTGGTATGCAAAGGATCGCTGCTGCCCGGTAGCAACAATAACGACAATGACGAAAGCTTAGCGCTACGGGGATAATTCGAGGGAAGCAGGTACGTGAGATGACGCTTAATATTCACCTCCTCTGATATCTCTTGGAAAAGGTCCGAAAAGGAAGTGAGCTTTTCATAGTGAGGGTAAGATGTTCATGAAAACCACCCATTTCAGCTTAGCAGAGTCTCTTAGGAGAGGGACTGTAGCACAGTGGAAGAGAGCACAGACTTTGCACACAGAAGGTGCCAGGTTCAATACTTGACACCTCCAGGTAAAAACCTAGCAGATGAGGGGAAAGATGCTCGGCTGCCTGTCAGAGTAGGCAGTATTTGGCTAGACGAATAAATAGTCTGACTTGGTACAACGCAGCATCCCCTGCTCAGTATGAAGCTACTGTGTTATTAACTACACCACTGAACAGATGCCATGCCTTTCTTTGACCTAGATGCCTACACAAAACACCTGGCAATAAATCGTAAACATCCACACCCTGCCTGATTTTCTGGCCAAAAAATCCCCCCTCTTGTATTTAATGTAAGACATACAGAAGGGCAAAAACAAAAACATCGACTGAAGGAGTCTCGAAATGGAACAAAGATGAGCCCTGTTATTATCTATTTTCCCACAGACGTATTTACTCTTCTCTGTGGCTTAGCTAGTTTAGTCCAGTCTAAAAGTGAATTAAAGAACCTACAAAGAGTAGCACCTTGCAAAAGATATGCAGATCGTCAAATATTGCACAAAATTCACTTTTTCAGACTGTTTTCTCCAAATCATGGTGCTTAAAATGAGCTTCATTAGATTGAAGGAGCGTGGAATATTTAATTCAGCGAAAGAAGATTAACAACATTCCCAATATTTGAAGTATATCAGGAATGTGAGGGAGAACAATTGTTCATATAATACAAGGACAGAACTAAATGTTATAAAGTTTGCTTCCAAAGAGAGCAGTTCAATGTCAGGTTTTCCTGCCCCCACCCCATTATGTATTTTTAACTCATTACACTGTGCATTTCCCTGTGTTTACTAGCTAGTAGTGTACAGTTGGAGTGGGGAAAACACAGTGCAATTATATCAAGAAGAGGTAAATTGATGTTATGTTACTGGGAAGAACAAGGACATGGTGCACCACTTGGGATGGCAGCCCCTTATTTCTTGTGATTTTGACCTGGTTCACACATAATGACCATGGTTTATTGAATTGTGGGTCATCATTATGTGTGAACCTGGAACTATGGGTTAACTATGGGTTGCTAACCACCCTTAAAGAGAATCCATGATTTGTTGTTGGGTTGTGAACTGTGAGTTATTCTTACATATGAACCCAGAATCCATGGGTTGTTTCACCAGACTACAGAGACAGTGGGCAAGAGTGGTAAAAAAAGACCAACAACCCAGTATCTTTACATGCCAGTACTGCAGTGCCACAAAGGTGGTTGCGACACAGGGAAGGAGCAGGTGAAGGAGGAAGGAAACAAACAACCCAGGTACTGAGAAAATGAACCATAGTTTGTTCAATCATCTGCCCAACAAAACCTGGGTAGGGCAACAAATCATGATTTAAAGAAACCATGGGTTAGTGTTACATGTGAACCGGGCTATTGAGCTCCACCATAAAGCTAGGTGAATACTGAGTTGGTTTATATGTCAGGGAAGAAGCTTTAAGTTAAATGTTTTTTAAAACCTCACTCAATTCAATCACTCCAGCGAAGCTGGGGAAGAAGTTGTAGGACTTTTTCTCTGTCTAAAAAAATAAAGGATTGTGCCCTTAGCAACTCCAATCTTTACAGTTTGGGCAGCCAGCAGTGCTGCACCCCAAAATACACAACCATTGATAAATTAATCTGGAATCATTACAACAGCCTGGATTTATACATGATTGCATATTAAAATCCACACTTTACCTATAACCATACACTTAAAGGGTAAAGAAAATCCCACCCTTTCATCATACTTTTGGAATTGAGTGTAGAACAAGGTGCTTAATGGTTTTAAGGGGGTATCTATAATCCATGTTATCTAAAATATACACCCTGAGAATGTAAACACCTTCATGTGCCCTTGTAGGAGCTTAAGGCAGGGAAGGTGTAATCAACTCTGTTGATCTCAGCCATCAACCAGTGCAGTATGTGATTATAGGTTTCATGAAGAGGTGACCAATTGCAAGTAGACCGATAAACTCACCCTAGTGAGGACCTACTACATTTCAAACATCACTAAACAATGGCTTTTAAAATAGCTTTAAACTAGATTTGAACCTGTAGCTCAGTGGTAGAACATATGCTTATTTCTATTTATTTAAAATCATTTCTTTCCAATTCTCCCTCTCTAAGGAGATCAGAGCAGTGGTTACCACTACAAACAAGAGAACAGAAGTCCCGTGGTTTAATTCCTGGTATTTCTGGGTAGGATGGCAGAAGTCCTCTGCTTGAAACTGGAGAACCACTGCCAGACAAGGTAGACAATACTAGCTGCACCAATGTATAAGGCAACTTCCTATATTCACTGAAGTCAAAAGGTTCGTGGTGAGAATTACATTAGGATATCCTCAAGCTGCAAACTACAATGTATCCTCTGATCTCACAGAGATTTACTTCCTTCTCTGTTTTTGGCTACAGACTCTTCTTCCTTCCTGGTTGTCAAGAACCCTGCCGCTCTGACAGCTGCTGCAACAGTAGGAGATGTCAACTTGGATAGGATGCCAGGTTCTGGTTGGTGTTTTTTTTAAGCATTCTAGAGTCTTTCTGGGCCACTGGTTAACTAATTTAAAACTGAAAGGATCTTTAGCCAAGGGAACTAGATGTATTAGTAAACCAGATAATCCTAAAACGTTCAACCATGAGAAGTAGAACAATAACTGATGCAATCATTTTTCATTACGAAAGAAACATGCAGTGGAAATGAAATCATGGTCTGAGTACGAAGGCCACCAGTCTTACCATAGATGGCCTTATAATGAAGCAGTGGGCACCCTTTTCTTTCCTCCAGTGTCTATCTCTGTGTGGCATTTAAACAAGTTGAGTGCCAGTCCGCAGTAAGCAGTCGCCATATTATCTTTGTTCTTCATGGGTTAAAATGCCTAAGGTTTATGCAACATTCAGTTCAGACCACTCCAAATAAAATATATATTTTGGGTAGAATCCAATGTAAATCCAACTTAGACCCATTGAAATGAGCAGGACATGTAAGTTACAACTAAATGAAGTCCCATTCATTAATTTAGTCATAACTAACCTGTAACCTGTAAGTAGGACTTACAGTACGTTAGATATAACCCTTTAACCAGTGCTTTCTGGCTGAAGTAGCATGTAAATTCTCTTTCAAACTAAGCAGTTTGACCCTACCATATTTGCAATGTGTTTCCATTTATAAATAAGTAGCCTAATCTGTGAAATGCTGAGGACGACCTTGCCATATGCCACCGTGTCTCTTATTTGACCCATAGCCCTTTTTGTTGATTTGTTTCCTGCCACTGTTGGCCAAAAGGTAGTTGACCGTGCATTTTTGGATCATTTCCCAAGTGGATCTACCTACCTACCTTGTGAAATCCTTAGACAGGAGATGTAGGGATGTCATTTTGTCATTTGGAAAGCCTTAGGCATTGTGATGATACTAAACAATTATCAGAGATTAGGAACATCCAAACTTTGCCTAGTCATTTTGAATCAATATTTTGATTGAACCTGGCTTTCCCATGTATTTCTTTCCCTCCACCCCATTCACCATTTGGATCCATGTCTTTGCAGTCCGTCTCCCAACAATAGCACACAGTTGCTCCTTACCCTGACTGCCCAAGGTACCATCTGTTCACTCAAGAACAGTTGCACTCTTTGCTGACATCCTATGACATCCTTTCTCCTGCACACTTAGAAGTAAACATCCCTTGAAGTCCCAGCAGCTCAGCCAACCTGTAGCAAAGGTGGCATTATGTTCAGGTATCTGATACACCTTTTCTTTAAAAAGGGCTGTGTTAAGGAATAGCCAAAGCACAGGTGGAAGCAAAGGCCTGGTGCTTAAAAGTTGTTATACTTTAAGTGAAAGATACTTTTTAATATATATATATATATATATATATATATATATATATATATATATATTACATTTCCAGTCCTTTTGCTGAAGCGACAAGCTATTTTTTAAACCAATCAGTGCTTTCTTTTTTCAGTAGTGGCAACTACTGCAACCAAAACAGAAAGCAAAGCTCTGACATGCATATTATTTTATCTTCACACTGGCTGATGTAGTTTATGGAACTGACATGAGGAGACATAATGTTGCCAGTGCATTATTTTTCTTTGCAGAATACAAATGATATATGGCGAAATGACTTGGGGGTGAGGAATGTATGACAATGGTAGAGCATTATCTTTCCCAGTTTCAGAACTAGGATGCACCAAGTCCTGGGCCTGCATCCAATGGCCACGTCTTGGGACAGTTGCTGGCATGCCTCCCTTGGATTCTTCCAAGGATGAAGAGGAAGGACAGATGGCAGATCCAGGTGAGGATCCTAGCGCAGGAATAACTCCAGAGCCCTCACTGCCGGATAATGACCAATGTCCTGCCACAGTCCCTCTGTCTGAACCAGAGGACCAAGTTCCATTGACCCCTGCAAAGCGAAGGAGGCTTAATGTAAAAGAGCAACAGAGACGAGTGTCGGCCTGTCTAAAGGAAAAAGCTTGCCTGGAGACTAATTAATAGAAGCTGCTCCAGGATGCTGGCGATAAAGCTGCTGGAATTCCACAGGCCGGCACTGAAGTGCAACGTCAGATCAACCTGCCGGCGCTCCTTCGCCTCTTCCTAGACTTTGAACCTGGCCCCACCTGGACACCGTGACTTCTTTGGATTTTGGACCCTGGACTGGAACAGGACCCTTCTCTGCCTCAGTGAATTGGCTTCGAAGAACTGGTAAACTCCCAAGCCCTGCTTTGTCTCATCTCACCCTCCCGTCTCCTCTGGCCTGGACGGGTTTATTGCCGGGTATCGGCAGGAGATTTATGGCCATTCCTTGAGAGTCAGTGTTGGTCAGCCAGCAAAGTCTGACAGTTGCCTAGCACTATCACTCCAATCCGCTTCTCTTTGGTTTGCAAGATGTCAACTCTACACCAATCCCCCCCCCTTGTTGACCTTATTGAAGGGGTGGGCAAACTCAGACCCAGGGGCCAAATCCCTGTCCAACCCTACAGAGTTCTGCACAATACAACACACACGTTCTAAAAGGATGGAATGCCTCTCCTACAGCTTAGTTACTGGCAGTGAGAATGTTAAGCTGTGATACCCTAATATACAGGTATTTGTGGTCCTGCCCCCTATGCCTTCAGCCCACCACTGGAATGTGCACCCTGATAGCTTATGGCATTTGGGGTGTCTTCCTATTTTGACATGATGAGCATTATTTACATCCTTAAGCAGGCTAAAAAACAAAAACAAACTCTGCCGGTCACTATCGCTCATAAAAACAACTATTCTTGAAGACTGTTTATCCCATCCAGGTGTGACTATAGAAGTAAAACAGTTAACATTACAGCCATTTAATGATTCAGACAATTCAACAGCTTCAGTGAGGGTTGGTTGTAGAAGCCTGCGAATCAATATCTCTATTGTCACTGATCCAAAGTATCTGTGCCTGCCCTCTTTGGAAGTACACCGATCTGCCCACTCAGAGGTTTACTCAGGCGTGGTAATGGATACTTTCTGGAAAAGGCTGAGTTAATGCTCCATTTCAATAAAAAGAATATTTACTTTAGGAGATCAGCAAAAACAGGCCTAAAGTAATAGCTGATTAATAATTAAGGTTTTCATGATGCTCTCAAAAATGTTGAGTCCCATGGCATCAGGCCACAAGATCTTGATTTTTTATGCCTTGGTTTACTTCCAAGGTGCCGGTTTTGCAGGATATCAAAGGGAACTCAGGTGATCAGCTGAGTGCATAGCTGAGGTTTCCAGTACTTTCCAGATCCAACACTACTGGGTATTTCAGAAGTGCAACATTGCAACTATTAGAGTCGCACTAGAGCAGCCTTCCCCAACCTGGTGCCCTCCAGATGTTTTGGACTACAGTTCCCAGCATTGGTCATGCTGGCTGGGGCTGATGTTCAGAAGATCTGGAGGGGTCCAGGTTGGGGAAGAGTACATTAGAGCCATTAACCATATCATGGAGCTCTGTGGGTATGGCACTGGGTCAACATTATTTCACACAATATAGAGTGGTGATATGCAATGGCCAAATTTGGAAGAAATGTGGGTGACAAAGACATGTGGCAGGGTAGTTTAAGGGTAGGACTCACAATTGTACTTCTTAAGAGCCATTGCAAAGGCAATTATGCTGGCACAACCCTACATGTCTGAAATACGATAATACACAGACTGTAATGATACCAACTGTTTAGCAGCATGACTTTTGTCTCCTCTCTGATGCTGCAGTAGGAGTGTGATTACGGTCTGAAGGTTCCAATATGCCATAGCTCAAGGTCTACATCGTGTCCCTAGAACTGGAATGACCTGCTCTGACCCCAATCAATCCTGTAATACCACATTTGTGAATAGGATCAAAAAGCCAGTGGGTTGGATCCAAAGGCTAGAAGCCAAAGCTGCCCATCTGCTAGCAGAGGTCCAGGCAAGGCCATCCCTGCCACTTCTGGTCTGTAAGCAACCTCTATCACTTGCGGAATGACAATTAGTGCTTCTGGAGGCAAGCACCAAAATGAGTGGAAACACATGTTTCTGGAAGAGGGCAGGTTGGCGAAGCTCCCTTATGTGAACTCTGCTGACCTGTACCCTTCCAGAAATGAGCGTTTCCACTCATTTCAGGGCTTCCCTGCAGAAGTGCTAAACTGACATTCCACAAGGGCAGCATTGGATTCTACGCAAACTTAGTCCTATTTAGATCCATTGAAATAAACAGGACTTTTTAGTCATGACTTAACTTTCAGATGATATGATAAGCCATGGTTAGGCCGCTAACCCTTTTGCAGCAAATGGTTAGTGCATATGTTTAAACCATGATTATGTCGCCTCCATGGTTAGGAATGGTTCACATGACACGCTAAGCCATAATGTTTAGCTCAAAATGGTGAACCACCGTGGCTTAGCATATCATTTGAACGGGGTCAATGGGTTTTTCTCTAAGTAGGACTAAGTCTGGATCCAGCCCTGTTTTCTTAATTGACTACATAGCCTCCAGATAAGTATCTATAAGGAGTGTGATTGTGGTCTGAAGGTAGGTATTCCTGTATGTCATAACTCAAGGTCTACATGTTGTCCCTAGAAGAACTGGAATAACCTGCTCTGATCATGTTCAATCCCGTATTGCCACATTTGTGAAAGAGAGGAAGTCTAGGCCTCCTTCTTACACAAGTGCTTACAAAAGGGAAAAGATTAAAGGTGAATGAGGGTAATGGATGGTACCCTCTGTAATCTAACGAAGCCAATAGATAATTCATTGATGGCAGCAGCATTCATTTAGACTGAGGAGAGAGCAACCATTTCTACTGCATGCAGGTACAAGTAGTTAGCCAGGTTCTTTAATGCCCTATGTTTGGTTTTTGTTCTATGTGCCCTGCTTGAAATACAAATGTCTTGGTGGCAGGAGGGCTGCAAGAGCTGTTTAGCTGCGGAAAGCAGCTCTCTAAATTGGATCAAAAAGTGAAGAAAACAATCACATTATATACAAATAAGGGAGAGGGGGCTTTTCCCAGATAATAATAATAATAATAATAATAATAATAATAATAATAATATATCTATTTCTTACCCGCCTCTCCCTCTGGATCGAGGTGGGGAACATAGAATACAAAAATACCATATAAATCAAATGCATAAAACCAATACAATATAATAATTGAACATTTTAAAATTCATCTGGGTAGGCCTGCTGGAAGAGACTAGTCTTAATAGCTGCCTTAAACTCAGAGAGTATTAAGTTGATGAATCTCTCCTACCAGGCCATTCCATAGTCTGGGGGCGACAGAAGAAAAGGTTTTCTGGGTAACAGTTGTCAGTCTAGTTTTGGTTGACTGGAGCAAATTCTTCCCAGAGGGCCTGAGTGTGTGTGGTGGATTGTATGGGGGAAGGCGATCCCGCAGGTAACCTGGGCCCAAACCATGCAGGGCTTTAAAGGTAATGACCAACACTTTGTACTTTGCCCAGAAACTAATTGGCAGCCAGTGAAGTTATTTTAAAATTGGTGTAATATAGTCATTATAGGTAATATAGGTGAACCCCTATAGTTCCCCCCAATCCTCCCCACCCCAGGTTTCAATGGGGAAAATGCTTCCACACTGACATAGGTAGTAAGCTAGATCCTAAGACCTTTCAGGGGATCCATTGGATTCAACTTGCCTACAGAACGCCCCATTTCAGGGCTTTTGGGATTCCTCCTATTTTAAAAGGTTGAAATGCCTCTCCCAAGGCTTAGTTTCTGGCAGTAAGAGCTTTTAAGTTGCAATATGATGGAATTTTGGCCCTGCCCCATTTTGCTTTCACCCCCCCCCCCCAACCACCACCACCAGAATCCACACCCCAAAAGAGTGTTTCTAAAACTGAATATGGTCCTCAGGCTGAAAGCATTTCAGCAGCCCGGATCTAGGAACACATTTTCCACAAGTGTACCAGCAGCCATGAGGCGACATGTCCCACCCGCCCCCCATGACCAAACTCCTCTTTTCCAGGGGTGGGGCACTTCCGCCACACGTCTCTAAGTGTGTTTAGGCAATCCTCTGCACGCTTACATGGGAGTGAATTCCACTGAATACGCTGAAACATATATCCAAGTAACCCAGCCCCGGTGTGTGTTCCGTTAATAGCTTCATCAAATGAGAATGGAACCAAGCTGTCGGCTCCGTTTCAGAATTGTGTATTTCTGTTGCAAATCTTTTAACTGGCAAGATTTTCGCCTCTCAGGATTGCAGGGTGGGTTTTTTTAAGTGCTATGTGCCTTACGCCCTCCACCCCGAAATCAACTATAAAGTAAACAAAATCTTCACCATGCAGCAAACGCCTAGGCACCTAACTGAAAATAAGTCCCGCTCCTGTTCCACGGAGTTTACGCTCAAGTTTATGTACCCATAGATTGACAGAGCGGTCGTATGCCGGTTTGCTCTGGTAAGCCCCTACTAAGATCAATGGAGCGCATTCCTTAGCGAGGTGTTTAGGGTCGCCGCTGGAGAATGTTTTGAGCAATCTCGTCGCTTGGGGCGGCGGAGTCTGAGATTATGTCAGCTCCGGGTTCTGGGAGAGGAAGGGTTAAACGCCGCGGCTCAGCACTGCTGCCGGTGGCGATCCCAGCGCGCCGAGTTGAACTCGCCCTTTGCCCATACAAAGGCAGCGCCGGCGATCCTGACCCTCCTGCTCCCCAGATCAGGCGGGCGTATTTGAAACTCGCTTCCCAGCCCTGGCCCGCCTCGTTACCCGAAGGAGAAGGCAAGCGCCGCGGATGTCGCAGAGTTCGCGCAAAGTGTTAACGAGTTCTAAGCGGGAGCGGGCCGAAACGTGACGGGTTTTGAATGTGGGGCGGAAGGGAGGCGCGGGCGAGAGCCAACAACCGCAAAGCACCGGGAGGGTTGGGTTTTTTTAAGCGCTCTCGGAGTGCCAGTAGGTACTAAGGCAAACCCTTCCCTCCGACCGAAGCATTTCAAATTAAATAAATGAATAAGCCCCCCCCCCCAAGACACACACTACCCCGCAAATTACGGCGACCCTCATTCTCCAAATCAAAGCCAAAAGCGGAGCAGACCCCACGAAGTCCCAGCGTGCCAAGGACAGCGGCTCCTCTCTCCCTATCTCTGTCAAGCGCTGCTTCACTTCAGTATCCATCGCCGAGGGAGGCAGCGAGTTTGCTCAAGGGGAGGGCAAGAAAGCCAGGCTTTTCGCCCAGCCCTTGTCGAGAGAGCGCCAAGCCCGCTGACTTCCAGCCCACGCCTAGGAAGGGCCGCTCGAAAGCCGGCCCCGAGCGTGTTCCGCGGGACTCCGTTCGGTGACCACGCCGCTTCGAGGTTCCGCTTACGCACCCTCCCCCCGCGCCTTCCAGATGCGTCGGACAACAACTCCCAGGATGTTGGGACTCCCGACACATCTGGGGGATGCTGGAAGTTGGGACTCCCGACACGTGGGGGGGGGAGGGGGAGACCAGGTTGGGGAAGGCTGCTATGTTTACTCGGAAGAAAACTCCCTCGGGGCCAATGGGACTGGCTTCCAAGCCAACCTTGGGCTGACCCGGCCTCTTCTCCTGACCTCGCCAGTCCGATCCTTTTCCCTGCCTGGAAGCTCTTCGCCGGGGAGCCCCCGGGCTCAACTGGGGCGCGGGGGGAGGCGGAGGAAGCAAAATCACGTGAGCGTCAGCCCATTATAGCCCTCCCCCCGCCTCCACTGGATCCATGTGCCATGATACAGCACCGACCCATGATTCCAGCTTAAGGAAGGACGCTCTTGCCGGGCAAGGGAGAGGTGAGCGGAGGGGGGGGGATTTATCAGAAAGCTACTTTAGGGCATTGAAATCCAGATTAGCCAAATTAACCGAAATCAGACGGACTCATGCCTCTGTACCGGGGGGGGAGCGGGAAAGAATAATTTCCACGCCACGCCTACACGTTGCCCCTCTGGAGCTCTGCGTATCCTCCCCCCCTTCTCCAGCCATCGCTTGGTATCGCCCCACGCAAGCCGCCTCCCCCTTCTCCCCGGGCCGGCCCCCTCCCGCCCCGCCAGAGCTCTTAAGCGGGTAACCAGATATTCAAAAACAATACGTCAGCCCACAATGCCCTGCACGGAACCCAGGCATTACCTCATCCCACAATGCCCCGCGAAAGAAAAAGGGGCTGAGAAGCTTCTAGGGGTGGGGTGGCCATGGAGATGGGCGCCTTTGCAACAGGCTGGGCCGGCCACCCTCCTCCCCTTGAGAGGCGGCGGCAGCCAATGGGAAGGCCCCGGGGTGACATCATGGGCTATTTTTAGTGGGTTACTGCTCGCTGATAAGTGTTGGGCTCCACGCTGGAAAAGAGCTCAGAGTGGGATTGAGTTGTGCGGTGGGAGAACTGCGGGCGGCTTAAAGCGATAGCGCTCCTCGGCAAGCAAGCAAGCGGCGCCAGAAGGACCCGCAGCAGCCGCGCCGGTTTCAGTTCCAGCCGCGAGCGGGGCGCCGAGTCCTTCACTGCCTGCCGCCGAGACACGGTTGCTCCAAGAGAAGGAGGAGAAGCAGCGGCCCCAAGTAGCGCTGGGGTCGGCTGCCGGACCGGGAAGAGCGCACTTGCCCGGGCAGCGACAAGTGCCTGCCTCGGATCCCTCGGAGCTCCTCCTCGCCCGAAGACGCTGGGGCCGTGACGCGTGGAGATCTCTCTCCCTCTCGCAAGAAGTCGGGGGAGACGGACTAGTTGTGGCAACTTTCTTTCTGCTGGGGGAGCGACTGAACCTCTCTTGACAGCCGTTCCGGAAAGAAGGAGAAGAAAAAGGGGGGAAAGCAGCCGGGGCTCAAAACAAGTGTGCCTGGAACCCCTCGCGGACGCTCCGGACACTCCCACGAAGGGGGGCGGGCAAGGAGGAAAAAAGAGAGAGAGAGAGGAAGAGGACTTGAAAAGTTGCCGGACTGGGCGAGCCGTCCTCGCGGTGATAAGGGAGGCGCAGGCCGAAGGTGTCAAGCTACGTCCCCCCGCCTGGCTTCCTTGGCCGAGAGAGGGATTTCGCGCTTGAAAAACAACTTTCTCTTTGGAGCTTTGTTTTGATTTTAAATTTTGTGGCTTCGGAACGGATGATCCCGCTGAGTGTCCTTAGCTGAGAAAGCCACTGCTGGTCTACTTTCGACTCTTGGCCAGAGAGGTGTGGGGAGAAAACTGGGACAGGCAAGCCAATGCCTTGTTGCAAAAAAGTAAGACTTTAATTGATCGCTACTGGGTTCCCCCCATTCTGCAAGAGCTTGCTTTTGTTTTAAGAGCAATTGCAGTCGAGGGTGGACTTCCATAGACTTTTATTTTTAAAGGGGGTGAGCTTCCTTTCCTTGGTTTGTTTTTTGGCTGTAGGAGAACAAACTTGTGGACTGTATTCTATGACTGCAAAGATGGAACCTACATTCTACGATGATGCCATAAATGCTACCTTCGTCCAGCCAGAAAGTGGTACTTATGGATATAATAACCCCAAGGTTCTAAAGCAGAACATGACGCTCAATCTGGCTGACCCTTCCAGTAACCTCAAGCCCCACTTGAGGAACAAGAATGCTGATATCCTGACCTCTCCAGATGTGGGCCTTCTCAAACTGGCCTCTCCTGAGCTAGAAAGGCTCATTATTCAATCTGGCAATGGACTGATCACCACCACACCAACACCAACCCAGTTCCTCTGCCCCAAAAATGTTACCGACGAGCAAGAAGGGTTTGCTGAAGGCTTTGTCAGGGCACTGGCGGAGCTGCACAATCAAAACACCATGCCAAGTGTTACCTCTGCTGCCCAACCTGCAAACCCTGGCATGGCTCCTGTCTCTTCTATGGCTGGAAACAATGGCTTCAATGCCAACTTGCACAGTGAGCCTCCCGTCTATGCCAACCTCAGCAATTTCAACCCCAATGCACTCGGTACAGCACCTAGCTACAACGCAAACGGCCTGGGCTATGCCCCGCAGCATCACCTGAACCCCCAGATGCCGGTGCAGCATCCGCGCCTTCAAGCTCTGAAAGAGGAGCCTCAGACTGTCCCAGAAATGCCTGGGGAGACTCCTCCCCTGTCCCCTATTGACATGGAATCCCAGGAGAGGATCAAGGCAGAGAGGAAGCGCATGAGAAACCGAATTGCGGCCTCCAAGTGCCGGAAAAGGAAGTTGGAGCGGATTGCCCGGTTGGAAGAAAAAGTAAAAACTTTGAAAGCCCAGAACTCAGAGCTGGCATCCACTGCCAACATGCTGCGAGAGCAGGTTGCACAGCTGAAGCAGAAGGTCATGAATCATGTCAACAGTGGGTGCCAGCTCATGCTCACACAGCAGTTGCAAACTTTTTGAAGAGACTGGAAAGTAACTCTGTGACAGGGAGAAATTAAGCGGGAGGGAAAAATAGAAAGAGGTTGGGAGGTGGCAAAGCTCAGTTGGTGGGGCGAGAAGAAAAGGCTGAAAGGCATTGATTCCAGCGAGTGCTTTCCCCTCCCAAAAGCATGTGTGGAGAGACTGGTGTGCCTTCTGGTCTGAGGTGGTGGCATATCAGTTGACAGTACAGCTCTCCAAAGTGCTGTTCCTGCTCAGATGAGGCACAAAAGCCTTGTACCTTCTTTTCTTTTTTTAACATTGACCAAGACCTGCATGGACCTAACATTCAATGATCATTCAGTATTAAAGGTTAAACTGCAGTAGACACTGTAGATTGCTTTCTCTTAGTACCCCTTAAAAATAAAATGAGGGGAGGGTGTTTGTGGGAGGCTAACAACAGAAGCTGAACTATATTGTCTGCCTTCGAGTCAAGTTGTGTCTGTACATATTTTTTTTATTTTGTGACAGCTGATTAATGTCAAGTAAAACTACTTCATGACTTTGTAAGTTATTTTTATGTTCATTTGGGTTCTGCCCAGCATTGTTTGTAAATAAGAGATTTTTTTAGCAACCTTGAGGTTTTTTTTTCCATTTGTAATAAAATATATAATTTTTTTAATGTTTTGTTCTGAACAAGAAATGAAGAAAGGGTTGATCTTATTTAAGAAAACATCAATAAAACATCACCTATTTTCTTTTAAGGCTGCAATCGTATACACACCTACCTTGGAGTAAGTCTCAATGAACTCAATGGAGCTTACCTCTGAGTAGCCATGCATAGGATTCCTCTGTAAGTCAGGCATTTACAGGATCAATTTGTTAGATGTTAAAACCAGTGCGGTGGGGGTGGGGGTGAACCAAATTCTTCTATAATTTCCACAGTGGGTTGTAACAGCAATGTTAAAAAAGAGTCTTGTGGTACTCCTCTTATTAATGAAGCAGTCGGTCTGTAGGGTACCCTAAGACTTTCCTGTGCCCTCTTAGGACTGGAATAAAAGAGGACCCCCTGTGGCCAAAAAAGCATAGCTTTTGCCTGTTCCAGTCAATCTAACTCATGACTTGTATGGTTGACTTTACAAGGAGCTACTGACATAGAATTATTTTCAATCCACATCCCTGTGCAGCAACTTCTATCAGAAATAATTGGCCATTTTAGAACATCTAGATGCTTCACGTTAAGCAAATATTCTTGATGAACTTCTAAAGATAGGGAAAAGTTGTTTCAAAAAGGGAAAACAAATGGGAATTTGTCATCTTTATGTTTTTGTTAACTCTTACATAAAAGATGGTCTCTGTTCATGAGTATTTACGGCTATGCCTGTTGTCCAATAAAATCATTCTACTACTCTTTCAACAGATTTGAATTCCTTTTCCTTCCTTTGGGTTTGTTTTGTTTTACTGTAAACTTATTTCACAAGAGATAGGGGACAATATAACTGGAGCTGGGATGATGTGTTTTGAACTTTGGCTACTAAAATGCACAGGCATTTAGAAAATACAATAACATGATTGCTATTGTAACAGCAAATTTTATTTTTCTATTTGAGAGATCCATGCCTAATAGTGAGGGGAAATATTTCAGTTCCACTGATAGGTAATATTCACTTGGAAGTAAGTCTCATTCTTATGTGTCAAAAGCTGCAATCCTATGATTAAACTTTGTTAAACTCAGCAGGACTTACTTATGAGTAAACATGTACAGGGTTGGACTTCATGTGCCATTTGTTTTGCTTGAGACTACAAATAGTAGCCTGATTTGACCCATGTTTTTGTGGAAGTAAGGCTCATCCTGCAGTCCTATCCACGCTCACCAGCATAAGTTCTGTAGAACTCAGTGAACTAAGTAAATATACTTAAGAATATACAGTATGTTTAATGGGACACTCAACTAGGTATGCATGGGATCACAGTCTGATTCTAACCTTTTTTTAAAAAAAGTCCCATTGGTCTCAATAGGGCATATTTCCAATTAAGTGTAAAATTATAATCTTGGATCCAGTTATATGCTCAGTTTCTTAGGTGTAAATCCTACTGAATTAACCAGGGCTTCTCTTGAGTAAACATACATTTGTGGTGTTAGTATGTTTAGTTGGCAAGGGTTACTCAATTCCATGGGACTTATTTCTAAGAAAAGTTTTGCTTTGAGAAATGTCATTTACCTCTAATTTGTGGAAGGACCTTAGCTCATTTGTAGAGTGCATATTTACCATGCAGAAACTCCAGCATTCAAGCCTGGCATACCTCGTCTAAAATCCTGTGGAGAGCTGCTGCCAGTCAGTATCAATACTGAGCTAGATGGACCAGCTGTCTAACTTGACATATTCCTAATTTTAAAAAAAAACCCATTGATCCATCTAACTTGTGACCTCATAATTTTAAAATTGGTATTTTTAAAAGTCTTATTTTTCATTTATATTAAATGATATGTGTTTAAAAACCAAGACCATCATTGGAAAGAGGGCAAGTCCTATAAAACTGCCTTCCCCAATCTGGTGCCCTCCTGATGTGTTGGACTACAACCCCCATAGTCCTTCAAACAGCATAGATTGTGGGAGTTGTAGCGCATCATAATACTAGAACTTGAGGTCACTGTGAAGTTGATTGGTGGGAGATTCAGGAAAGAGAAAAGGAACTACTTCACACAGTGCATAGTTTTGGAAGTTGCTACCGCAAGATGTGATGGCCACCAATTTGGATGGCTTTAAAAGGGGGTTGGATAAATTCCTGGAGGAGAAGGCTATCAATGGCTACTAGCCCTGATGGCTATGTGCTACCTCTAGTATCCAAGGTAGTAAGCTTGTGTGCACAAATTGCTGGGGAACATGGGTGGGAGGGTGCTTTTGTTATGTCCTACTTGAGGGTTTCATGTAGGCAGCTAGTTGGCCACTGGGTGAACAGAATGTGGGACTAGATGGACCTTCGTCTGACCCAGCATGGCTCTCATGCTCTTAATACATCTGGAGAGCACCAGATTTGGGAAGACTGCATTGAAAGGTAATTCTAGTGGCATAAGTTATAACCTGAGAGTAAATAACACTTTTGCCTTCTGAAAAACAGAAGTAGGAGTTGTGTGCATATAGTCTTGCTGAACAGAAATTAATGGGGCTATGCTAAAGTTGCCACCTTTTTGGGCAGGGGTAGGATGTCTGTGTCACAGAGGTTCAACAGGTGTAACTCTTCTGTGGATAGAGATGCAGTGATAAAATGCTTCAGCTCTTGGATCTCTGCCTGACAGTGCTGCCTAAGGTACAGAATACCAGAGTGAAGGCATGTGTTCTGCTAAAACAAAATTTCCTTTAAAAAGTTTCCTCACTGAGCTACAACATAAATTACAAGGGAATAAATTATTTTTAAAGAAGTACAAAAAAAAATCTACTGCTATCAAACCTACTTCCCTAATGGCTTTGGGATCAGGGGACAAGCAATGTTATTGTTGATAGGATGGTCAGGAAATCATCATTATCTCACGCAGTCTCCACCTGCTGAATTTCTGCCTGTCATGCGACTGCTAGAAAAAAGCTGTCCGACAACGTTACTTGAGTTCAGAAATATTTTCTATTTGAAGTGCAGTGTCAATAAGCGGTATGATTAAGCGACTCCTCCACCCACTCCCAAGGGGTGCTTTTGCTAATTTTTTAAAAATATTAGCTTTCTATAAAATAGGTTGGATTAATAGTGGTCACAGATTTTGCCTGTCTTTTTCCTACTCCTACATACTGGCAGGTACGATGTCAGGATATATTCTTTGTTTACGGCTGGTAGATATGTACATCTCCATCAACAGTTACCAAACAAAGAGTTACTGGGAGGATCGTGCACATAGTGCTGACACAAGCAACACGGAAGGTAAGTTGATTTTGCCCATATGTAGGAACAGGCAAGAGAGGAGTAAGCCACACAACTAAGCTGGGTGGGGCTTCGTAGCTACTCAAACAAGTGCCAACTAGCCAAATAAGCAGAGCTACGTGGAAAGGTACAGCCGTAACTCTTAAACATCGTTCTGTTGTAAAGGAGACGCTTTACAGTTCTAACATTTTCAGACCGCTGTGGAACACGCTGCCCTGATTTAATCACAATGTGTATACAACTCCGTTGACATTTCCAGGAATTATGTGATTCTTCTTGTCACACCACTCCTATTTTAAAGGCTTTCAGCCTGTTAACGCTTTTATAGTCCGTTTTCAATAGCATTGTCCATGAGGAAATAGTACTGTCCAAGAGAATTGCAGTGCAACTTTAAAGGAGGAATTCCTAAGCATTCCAGTGAACTTCTCTACGCCAAGGAAAGCATTACTTGAACGTCCCCAAATATAACAAATACCAACAACTTGCCAACACACGTGGGGTTCAGGGACAAATAGACCCATGGGAGTGTGGGAGGTGGTCTGATGGCTTTTGTTTCTGGCAAAGTTTTATGACGAACAGAAGTTCAGTAGATAAAGCCTTTCCCAGTATGGAGATGCAGTCATGGCAAAACAATATGGATTAATTGATGCCTGCCATGCAACTGTTCATGCCATAGGAGCTCTTTCCATAAAAAGGCAGCAACCATAATGAAAGGAGCAACTCTCTAGGTTCATAGCATGGTTTTCAGTTCCCAAGTGGGAAACCTAAAGCAGCCTTCCCCAACCTGGCGTCCTTCAGATGTGTTGGACTGCAACTCCCATAATCCCCAGCCAACTATAGTTGGGAAAGTTGGGCCTAAAGGAAGCAAGCCCCATCTCATCCCAACAACACCTAATTAAAACATTAAGAACATAAACCCTGCTGTGTCATAGCAAAGGCTTATCATATCAAGTATTTTAAGATGGATGGGTGAGATTAGAGCAGCTATTATAAAATCACATATTGGGTATTCTGCATGGCTCTTCTTCTGTTTTGTTTTATTCATCACCATTTAGGAATTTTAGTGGTCTAAAAGTCCCAACAACTGAAACTGCATGACTAACAGGAAACAAACAAAAAAGATGTATAGGATTGATGAATGTATGTGCTTAAATTGTTTTTAATGGGCTACCCATGTGGCAAACCTACACTAAAAGATAGCTGTCTCATTGGAACTGTCAGTCAACAGAATGGCATGATGTCAAATAATTGTCCAAAGAAAATAGACAATGCTTCTTTTACAATTAAAAAGAGCGGGGCAGTGGGGAGAGAAGCAACAGCAAGGAAACACAGGAGCTTTATGAGTAGAAGATGTTGCCATTTGGAAAACCCCCCATTAATTTCAATAAATGAAGCATAAACACCTTGTCTGGAAGCATCCTAAGAAAACTTATTCCCCCTCCCTCTGAGATACAATACATCTTTTAATCTAGCTCTCAGAGACCACAGTATTTAGATGCACACATCTCTGAATATACTAGCAAGCAAGAAAACTGGTCCTTCCCTCATGTGACTTATACATTGGTACATACCACTAACAGGGCGGGATAGGGCAAGTTGTGTTTTCTGTTTCCAAACCAATCAACATGCAAAAAACCCCAACAACCTGATTTGGAAGGATCAGGATTGGGTTTCCCTTCACCAGTAACAGACGGCAGACTGTTTCCTCAGGGAGATCAGACTCATATTTTCAAAACGGTTTGCCTAGGGGAGTTTCTTTAACCACCCCCACACCAAGGGAAGCTTTCTAGAGAGACTTTTCATACCCTAAGAGGAGTTTCCACCAAACAGAAACAAAACCTCTAATTAACCCCACATTCCAAGAAAGTGACTCCTCTTTGACCCGTTAAGAGCAAATTGAATTCCAACAGGTAGGAATTTACTGCGCATTCCACACTATTGCCTTTTCATGGTGAGGAGAACGCCATGGTGAGGGGAACGCCAGAAATAGGAACGACTATTTCTCCAAGACAATTCTAGTGCGTCCAGATGGGCATTGCTTAGTGCTTAGGGTGGCCATATGAAAAGGAGGACAGGGCTCCTGTATCTTTAACAGTTGCATAGAAAAGGAAATTTCAGCAAGTGTCATTTGTATATATGGAGAACCTGGTGAAATTCCCTCTTCATCACAGCAGTTAAAGTGCAGGAGCTATACTAGAGTGACCAGATTTAAAAGAGGGCAGGGCACCTGCAGCTTTAACTGTTGTGATGAAGAAGGAATTTCACCAGGTTCTCCATATATACAAATTACACCTGCTGAAATTCCCTTTTCAATACAACTGTTAAAGATACAGGAGCCCTGTCCTCCTTTTCATATGGTGCTGGCATTTTTGCATTTCAAAATCCCTCATGTTCATTCCTTTCAGGTGGGAGGGTCATGAAAGACGTCTTATCTCACCCATTCCTCCTAGGACTTCAGGTAGAGCCAGCCCTACCATTAGGCAATGTGCTGCCTCAAGTGGCAGGTGCTGGAGGCAGCGGGGTGGACAGAGAGTGATAGTGAGGTTAGATGACAAAATTGTGTGTGACATAGTTTCCCACAAGCTACTCTGCTGCCTTCAGATGCAGTGGAAGATGTTGTCCCATTGTGAGTGTAGAATCCAGTTACCATGAAATGGGGTGTGTATGCCATTTTGTCTTTCACTTCAGGCCAGCCCTGACTTCAGGGCAGCATGTCCTGTTGTTGTTTTTCTTCTAGCCAGCCTCTGGGGTAGGTTAGGGTGATAGAAAATAACAGGTTCAAAGTCACCCAGAGAGCTTCAGGCCTTAGTGGGGATTGGAATTCAAGTCTCCCTGGTGCAATTCCACTACCTCACCTTGATTCCCTGTGCCTGGGAGAGCTATTGCCAATTAATTAGAGTGGACAATTGTACCCTAGAAGGACCATTGGTTTTTTCATCTCAGTATGAAGCAACTCCTTATTTTGTTTTTTATTTTCATTTTAATTAGGAATGTGGGCAGCTGCCATCTGGACATGCTATGAAAGCCAACACTGAAGCACATGAGCTGTTTGGGGGTGTTATGTGTATACTTGTAGTGTATCAGTGGAAATTTCCCCATGGTGGCTCTGTTCCATCACCATTTAAGGTGTGATTAATTTTATTAGAGGTTGTCGTAATCTGGTGAGGATATTGTGGGGATTCATTTGCCACCAAGAATTAAAACCCAAAGAGTGAAAATGTTTTGTTTTGTTTTTAAAGGGGTGTGTGTGTGTGGGGGGGGGAAATAAAGGTGTACATTTGGAAAATTACCAGAGATACTTGACATACTCAAACTTTGCCTCTCAGAAACTTGCGTTAGCAGTGACATGTCTGGCGTATATTTAATGTGACTCTGAAAATCTCCACAAGAAGGGCAGGGCTGTCTAGACATGACTGCTGTGCCTCTTCCCATCCTGGCTGTTTTGTTCTTCATATGCCATGCTCTCTGATTATCTTTATATTGATTAACTAACCGTAATTACATTAAACAATGAGATGTCTGCAATGGCAGTCAGCAATCGATAGGCAGAAGGATAATGAATAGGAGTCGTCATGCATTTATTCAGTGTATGCAGTTTTATACATCCCTAGTGTGCAGAGCAACATTACTGGGTGTAACTTTGCCTTTTCCAAATGTTTGGAAAGAACCTTTAAAAAAAAACGGAAGAAAAGAAGAAGAGTCGTTGTTCCGTTTGATGGCGAGGGAAAGTTTTGCGAATAAACACACTGCGAATATGTATTTTGTTTGGCAAAGAGTGTTGTCAGCAGATTCAGAAAGTGAAATCAGAAGAAACAGAGCTTCGAACAGGACAAGCTACACAGAAATGTCCAGGGCAGTGAGCATTACAATCAGACCCAATACTGGTTAGGCTCAGAATTTTGGACCCAGGGCCATATTTAATCAGGAACAGTATAACTGCTTCAGACCCCATTCTATACAAGATGCCTCTCCGTGGCCTTGGAATGCACTGGCATTCTTTCAGCCTTAGCTCTGAACTTACCTTCAGGCTGAAGAATGAATGGCGCTGTCATGAACAGCTGTTTAGCTGTCCCAGTGATTTGCTGTTAAACAGCTGCTTACCACCAAATTACTGCTCTATGGTGAAGCGGCACTACTGACAGGTTGTGACAAAACCCCATGATAACATTAAAATAATAATGGTGGTGGTGGTGGTGGTAATGGTGGATGTTCAAAGCAATTCACATACGTTACCTCTGTAAAACATCTGAAAATACAGTAGGCTAGATTGAGAGTAGCACTGCTTGAAAGGAGAGAAAGGTCTTTACCTAGCATCGAAAAGATAACAATGTTGGCGTTGGGCTGGCTTCATCGGGGAGATGATTCTGGAATTGAGGGGGCTACCATTAAGAATGCCTTGGTTGTGTTCCCCAGAAACTGGTGTACATAAGCATACTCAGAAAGCAGAGAGTAGGAATAAATGGTCAGTTCTCCCAATGGAGGGAAGTAAATAGTGAGGTCCCACAGGGATCGGTTCATAAATGATCTGGAATTGATGTGGATAGGGAGACATTTTTCTTCCTCTCTGAAAATACTAGAAACCAGGATCATCCCATGAAGCTGATTGGTGGGAGATCCTGGACAAATAAGAGGAAGTACTTCTTCACACAGCACATAGTTTAATTATGGAACTCACTACCACAAGATGTAGTGATGGTCATCAATTTGGATGGCTTTAAAAGGGATTGAATAAATTGCTGGAAGTGAAGGCTATCAATGACTACTAGCCCTGATGATTGTGTGCTATCTCCAGTAATTGAGACAGAAGCCTGTGTGCACCAGTTTCTGGGGAACATGGGTGGGAGGGTGCTGTTGCACGATGTCCTGCTTTGTTGGTCCCTGGCCAACAGCTGGTTGGCCACTATGTGAACAGAGTGCTGGACTAGATGGACCCTTGGTCTGATCCAGCATGGCCCTTCTTATGTTCCTCTGAAACTGGAGGTGGCATATAGTCGTCAGTACTAGTAGCCACTGCTAACCTTATCATCCAAGAATTTGTCTAATCCTCTTTTAGAGCCATCCAAATTGGTGGCCAGCAGTATGTCTTCTGGTAGCAAATTCCATACTTGTGTGAAGAAGGACTTGCTTTTATCTTCCCTGAAGCTCCCACCAATTAGCTTCATTGGATAAAATGCTGGGTTCTTGTATTATGAGAGAGGGAGAAAAATATCTCCCTCACCACTTTCTCCACAGCACACATAATTTTGTACATCTCCATCATGTCTCTCACCGCCTCACCTTTTCTCTAAGCTAAACAGTCCCAGATGTTGTATCCTTTCCTCACAGAAGAATTTCTCCAGCCCCCTGACTACATCTTTTCATAACAACAATCCATTAAATACAAGACTCATATACAAATGCCCAGTGCATTAGAATGAATTATTTGCACACTGTTGGTGCCTGGAGTTTGATAAAGGAAGCCGAGCCTCTATCAATCTCTAGGTCAATTTGATTAAGCAGTGAGTGTCTGAAGGTATCAGCTTAGAGTGCACTGCATTCCTAAGTATCAGAGATGAGAAATAGAACCCTAAGGCAAATATACCGTAATCTTGTTTTCTTTCTTTCTTCTTTCTGACTGTGTGTGTGTGTGTGTGTTTTAAATACCTAGATCACAGAATACATACAAATTTCTCACAGAAAAAGAATATATCTAATTGATTGAAAGGTCTTATTAAGGTTAAGAACAACTGAGTACTATAGTGTGGAATAGGAAGCCTCTCAGATCAACACGTTCCTTGGAAAACAGTAGAGCTCTCTGATACCTTTGTTCAGAATTAAGTCCCACTGCTTTAGCAGAGGTTATTCTCAACTCAAGACCTGTTCAGATCTTACTTGTGTCACAGAATTTTATTCAGGGCAAAAGAGGGAAGCATATTTCCTCCCCCTCAGAATTAGTATTTATTTGACCATAGGAGAAAAATCCCAAACTTCTTATGGACTCTAAGCCAAGGGGTAACCTACATTCAAGTAAATCCCTAAAAATGGCCTGGGGCCAGATTACCTGAGGAATTGCCTCCTTCCATATATGCCTGCCTAAACCCTAAGATCATCTGTAGAAGCCCTTTGCCATGTGCCCTTGCCAAATGAGGTGAGGCAGGAGGCTACTATAGACAGGAGCTTTTCAGTGGTGACACCTCAGTTGTAGAATGCATTCCCCTGAAAGGCTTGCTTGGTGCCTATGTCTTAATCTTTTCAATGCCAGGTGTAGAACTTTTTATTTTCTAAGGCTTTTTATTCCTTCAGTGTTGTTTTTAAATGTGTTACTATGTTTTTAGATCTTCACACTGCCGCTGGCTTTTATTCTGATTTTTACTTTGGTTTTAGTCTCTTTTAACTTTTTAAAGTTGTCTAAAATGCTTTATCATGTTGTATTTATTTATTAGTCACATTATATACTGCCTTATCTGCTAAAAAGCTATCAAAGCCATGTATAAGTGGTGTATTTAAAACAATAAAACATAAAGCAATAAAAAAAACTTTAAAATGGTAAAAACATTAAAACAGCAATCACATTTGGAAAGGCAGAATTGAAAATATACATCCTTACACCCTTTTTAAAAATCAAAGAGAGAGTGGGGGCAATTGTACTTCTTAAGGGAGCCAATTCCATAGTTTTGGAGTAAGACAGAAGAAAACCTTTTCATGCGTGCCTGACCAACGGGCCTCTGTGGGTAATACCCCCCCCCACCCAACCAGGCCCACTGTGAGACAAATGAGACATGACCCCACCCACTGACATCACTCCCTTTCTCTCCTCTTTTCCTGCTGGAAGATGCACCTCAGTGTCTATTTCCAGCAGAGAGAAAGGAACTTGGCCAGCACCTGGTGCCAATGGAGTTGCTGGCTTTGGGTGGCTTGGACAACGCACAAAGTCGCTCATCTCACGCAGGGAAGAGTGGCCACTCTTCCCAGTATGATCCAAGTCAGGCATCCCTCCTGTTATCTCCAATCTGTGGTAGGAGATAACAGCAGTGATGCCCCTACTGGTGTGCCACTGAGTGCCACCACTCTGCCTCACCACACTGATGCAGGGATTCAGAGCAGCAGAATTCAATAGCTTGCCAGCAGGCACATCCCCATTGTTTTCTCTGATATCAGATCAGAGATAACAGCGTGAGTTTCACTGTTGGGGTGCTGCATGTATGGGGGGGGGCAACTAGGCTTGGCCTGCACTGCTCTTCCCAGCAAGCAAAGTCCCACTGCCCTGTATTCCCTGCTCCTTAGGGTCACTTACCGTTCTTACTGCCAGCTTTATGTATATTCATAAGCACAACCTTGGCTACTGTAACCCTGTCAGTGTAAAAGGCCTAAGGATATCTTTCCCTGCCCCACTGCTGGTATGTAACCTAGCTTCCCTATCGGCTGGAGGACATATATAATCTTTTCTGCCTTTGGGAAACACTCGGTATCTTTTCTCTCGCTCTCTCTGCAAGAAGAATGTGATGAGCTCCAGGTTCAGCACCTTAAAAGGTGGTATTGTTTGGGAGGCAGCTCAGCCAGTGTAGTGAGGCCTCATTTATGTTGCGGTTGATGTGAGGCACACCTTCATTTCAAAGGTGCTTGTAAAACAAAAACAAAGGCTCCTACCTATAAAAATAGCCCTGACGTTTGGCCTGCCTGCCTGTTAAAGATGTTTTCGAAGTATGCCTAGCACACCCTTAATTGCTTTCAAGAGCTCTCTTTGGCACTTTTTTTGTCTGGGGCCTCTTCATTCCTGTGTGCAGAAATGCACAACTCTTTAAGTCAAGCCACTCCCTTGGCTCATGCAAAGAACCAAAGCTCTTTACCTTGTGTGACATTTATATGAGGCTTGTCAAAAGTGCAGCGGAGGCTGCATTTGCTCCTAAAATAACCGAATCCAGAGCTCTTCCTCTTTGCCCTTCTCCCCATGCTTCAGTCAGGCCTGTTTGCTTTTTTCTTTGCTTTTTATTAGTATGTTTATCTAATTAACCATTTGACACTTTTAGAACAAATTTTAAGGTGACATTTTCCTACCACTGATCCACCATCAATCTCTTCCTCTCTTTTTTTAACCTCTCAATGTCACAAAGAAGCTTCTCTCAGAAAGCAATCCAAAGTTTATCAAACGCAATAGGAAGATGCTAACGAGGGTCTTATTTTTGCAACCTTCCTGCCCCAGCTGAGGTGGTGGTGTGGTGTGGAGGGGGGGGTGTCATAACTTTTGCACCCCATAAGTGTGATGACACAGATAGAAGTCAACATGAATGGACTGAAAACTACAAGTTCTTGAGAACATGTCCTGTCATCTCAAAGCTAGGAGTCTGAGAGATGCTTAAGAGATATGCCTGTGTCTCTTGCAGGTGGAAAAAAAATGTGATAGGAGATAATAGGCCAACTGATTTCACTGCACTTTCTCTAAAAGAAGGTGTTAATTCTATGTTCTATCTCTAACTAAACTGAAATAATAGGTCTGACATCCTTTTTGGAAAGAAATGCTGGTAACAACTAGATCTGGTTTGTCCTTCTGATTCATTTCCCAGCACCAGAACTGAACTAATTGAGGACTGGGAACCAAAGCAATCAGTCTAGCCTATCCTGTGTGCTGATTACTATGTTGTGTTACAATTATTTGCTGACAAGAGAGATTTCCTTCCAAATTGATTCTCGGGGGGGGGCGGCTTTTAAATCTCTACGGACTCGGTCAGGAAATGTGGACCAGAGATAGATACATGCAAAGTTGTCCTCAAAACCCAATCTTAAGCAGTGCAGAATTGCTAGTACCACTTGCTAGGATGGTGATGATGATTCTGAGACATGTACCAAATGTGTTGTTGTTATGTTCACTTAAACCAACAATATTAATTTCCTATTGACAACAGATACCAGAGAAAGTAACTGACAAATGTTACTTGTTTACGTTATTTCAAATAGCTGCTTAGGACCACCAACAGGCTGGAAAGTAGCAGCAGCCATTTGAACTGGATGTAATTCCGACTTCTTCACCTGGCAGTAGCAAAAGGCCATGGCTGTTTCTACACCTGCCTTTTCCCCCGGGATCGTTCCGGTGCATCCAAATGATGCACAGGGAATCCTGGGAGCAGGCAGGGATGATCCCTCCATTTTCCAGGGATAATCCTTAGGGGTAGAAAGGGCCCTTGTCTAAGGTAGGGGTGAGAAGTCCAGAGCTGGCCATCCAATTCAAGGATCACTTCTTGTAATTTTGAAAAAGTCTGCAGCACATTTTGTCAACTGAGGAGGAAAACCAAATTGATCCTCTGTGATTCCAAAATAAAAATAAAAAAGGCTGCCTGGGGAATGCTGGAAGTTGTAGGACATTTTCTGTCTAAACATGCGTAGGATTGCACACTATCTGCTGCCTTTTAATGGTGCCCCAGATGTGCTACCTGAGGACATTTCATAGCAAGGTTGCTTTTCATTTATTTATTTGTTATTTATTAAATGTATATACCGCCCCATAGCCGAAGCTCTCTGGGCAGTTTACATTGCTCTCATCTCAAAAGCTTGGAGCCATACATGGCCATATGGAGGGAGACTGCCCCTTGCCCCCTAAGTTGATCAGATTATTGCATCACGGCCAATGACCCCCTCCCCCACAGCAATGCTTTTTTAATGGGACAAAAGCAGCCCTAGCAAGTTATGTCTCCATCAGATTGCTCTGACCTGTGAGGGTGCCGTTTAAAGATATTCACTTGCCCTAGTCAATTGCTCCACATTTTGGAATGAGTTGCAGTCAAGCCTATTGAAATTATTATATGCTTTGTTAGCAAAGCAAGGGCTTTTGGGATAGCACAAAGAAGCCCCTGTTTAAAGAGGGGACTGCTAGGTAATTTCTTAAGCCTTTAAAAGGGGTGCATGAGAAATAAAAGCAGAAGAGTCACACACCTCCATTACACTTTCAATATGAAGCCGTCACTTATCTGCAGTATAGATAGTCAAGGAGCTAGTGCAGGACGGATAAGTGGTGCAGTGCAGGGATATGGGAGCCAGTTCTCTCTTTGATGATCACTTGTTCTAGTGTCTCCAAAAGCTGATGCAGATGTGCCCTAGTTTTGGCTGGTCTTGTGATATCTGTGGGCTGGTTCACAGGTGCAGATTTACCACCTGGTTTCTTGGTTTATTCTACATGTGAATGTGTGAATGGCCACTCAATGTGTAAACTGATCCCACTGAAAATCAGTGCTTTTGAGGTGTTCTGAACATTTTGCTTCAGGTATTAAATCTGGGATGGCTTATCACACATGGACATCGTCACTGGATATTGCAGTCATCAAGTAATGGATATGCTTGTCTGAAACAGCCCTGAGGGAGGAGAGACATTCAACTACTGCTTGTATGTATGCAATAGGGGAGGGATCATAGGTCATTGGAAGAATCATAGAATAGAAGAGTTGGAAGGGGCCTATAAGGTCATTGAGTCCAACCCCCTGCCCAATGTGTGCTTTGCATGCACAAGGTCCCAGGGCTTTTCTACACAAATCATTGATCATGCATTCATCATTACCTAGTCACAGTTGTTTACGGGTCCTTTAGATGGTGTTGTGACTCTCCAATTTTGCGTTTGTATCTAACAAGCACTTTTGCCAAGTTTTTTTAGAGGGAAAATGTAGCAGTTAATTGTGATAGTGAAAGAAAACACAATTTCTCTTGTATATTTGCATTATTCCACTATACTGCAGTGCCATCTAGAGGTTATGTGGGGGGAAATCAGGAAAGGAGACATACTTTTCTGTGATGAACCCAAAAGTTGATATAGTGGATTAACAGCCAATTAACAGCCTCAGGTAGAAAACCTCCTAGATTCAATCTTTGGCATCTTCAGTTAAAAGAATCAGGTAGCAATTCCCCTCTGCCTGAGAGCTTCTGCCAGTCAAAGTGGACAATACTGGGCTAGAGGGGCAACTAACCTGACCTGGTATAAACCAGTTTCCTAATCCCTGCAATTTCAATAGGATTACAATAGGAGTATATATCTTTCCAGGGTCACCTCTTGAGTATCGAAGATACACCAGAAAGCAACAGATTTCAATATGAAGGAAGATGCACCTGAGATGAAAAGTCCATAGGCCCTGTAGCCCACCATGAAGCAGATTGACATTCCATCTGCATAACAATCTTCCAGCCACCACATGCTGCACATAGTGCAGCAGTGAAGGAATAGATACTGGACAGCAGCAACTGTTAAAGGTGATGACCTTCAGGCGAGATATTAAACTGACCTCTCTTCTGGTGGCCATCCAGATGGAGATTAGGAATTCCACAACAGAGATCAGAGAATCGCGTCCTGTTCCAAATCCTCTCCTAATGCAACTCTGAATTTCATAAGCTAAACTGGCAGTCCTAAAGGAGGAAGTGTTTTTGGTACACTTGACAGAACATTCTATGAAGAAAACAAGTTAAAACTTGCCACTATTTTCAAAATGGTATTCAGGCAGATCAATAAGTAGAATGCAAACACCAGTACTTGGCGATGGAGAATCAAGATAAGGACAACCAGTACCATAAGGTTACAACTAATGGAGCAGAGGGTTGGTGGATACAAGAGAGGGCTCCTGCACCTTTAATAGTTGTGTGGAAGAGGGGATTTCATGCAAGCTACATCTGCCAAAATTTCCTCTTCCACACAATTGTTAAAGGTGCAGGAGCCCTGTCTTCTTTTGCTCTAGGAAGAAGCCAGTTTGGACATGCTGAACTGGACATGCTGAGTTTTCTGTTGCATCCAGGTAAGTCACCTGCACAAAGCCAGCAAAGATGTGGCTTAAAAATTAGGCTAAGCTACACCATTTGAGTGGATTGTAACCCACTTTCATTTTCTGGGATGTGAAGTGGTTGGGAGTGAGATCAGATAGCTGGATCACCACCAAAGATTGCAATCAGGAAAGGCTGATCTATCATGTGTTTGAACCTTGCAACATGACAAGGATCCTGCATGGTTAAAGTTGAAAAGCATAGCAGTGATACTGAGGCTTGGTATTATGAGAGGGAATCATAATTTGGTGAAAAATTCAGAGTATATTTTTCTATTTTAAAAAAGTTGTGCTTGTCAATGTGTAAAATATCCAAAATCGGGGTGGAGGGCAGGGCAGGGGGAGTTACCCCAAATACACCTTTAGGCAATTCCTTTATTAGGACCAACCAAAATGCCACAAAAGATTATGCAAGCTTTCGAGCTCTCCAGAACTCTTCTTCCAGCTAAGAAAGGCATGCAGAACCTGAGGGCCGAATTCAATGAAAAAGAAACTCTTGGACAGTGAGGGGGCACACCAGTGGCATGCAGAGCCAAAGACAAAAGAGATGGGCGAAACCCACAAAAATATCAGCATATTGTAGCTTAAAGATCTTGCTGCCAGTAACTAAGAGCTTTTCTACGGCCACAGCTAGACCTAAGGTTTATGCTGGGATCATCCAGGGTTTGCCCCTGCCTGAGCACTGGATCCCCTGTGTGTCACGTAGATGAACAGGTTTGACCCCTGGATGATCCAGGGATAAACCTTTGGTCTAGCTATGGCCTACAAGGCTGTTAATTGCTTTATCTACTTTTGGTTTCCTTGCAGAATTGAGATGTGCGCTCTAGACAAAGCTTTTCCTTTCTTACTTTTCTTCTAAAGAACCCCTAGAAGGTACTATAGTACAGTGGAATAGAGCAAATATACAAATGAAAACAGTACTACAAGAAATAATACCCCATTTTCCCCATCCTAAAAAAACAAACCTAGGAAAATGCTCTGAAAAAACAAGTGAAATTGGAGGATCACAACGTCATCTAAAGAACCCATAAACAACCATGAGTAAGGAATCATGAGTGCACAATAAATGCTTTGTGTAGAAAAACTCTACGTCTTAGGAGAGGCATTTCAACCTTTTAAAATGGAGGTGGGCATAACTGCAGAAAACCTGGGAAACCATCAAACGATCAGTGATTGGGGAAAATGGAAACACCGGAGGGCCAGGTTAGGACCTCAAGAGGGCTGAATTTGGCCCCTGAGTTCGAGATACCCCAACCCTGAGTTAGGTAATCCAAGAGGCAGGGGACAGAGGAAGAAACAGAAAAGTTTAAAAAATATCCCAGATCACGTGGCTCTGAGGTCAGCAATATGAGCTCAGTTCCAAAACAAAGATTGCAGATTATTAGACTTTGTTAGATAATACCTAGCATTTTGGGACAAAGGAGCAATGTCTGACCCCCCATTTCCAAAAACATAAAGCCTGGTTTTAACTCAGATCTGCCTCTTGCCCTGGCCGAGGCACACAGTTCCCAGAGTAGGCAGAGTAAGTCCCATTGATCATAGTACAACTTACTTCTAAGTAAATTTGCAAAGCTTGCACAGCTCATTTGCCAACCATTTTCCAAAATGAGGTTAGAAACTAAGAGCCCGCTCACACAATACCCTCTGTTCATGGCTGCTGTCAAAAAAGACTCTGTGCACATGGGTTTTTTTTAGCAGACCACCATAAATAGTTTTGTTATTGGTGGAGTTCTGAAGCCAATCTCTATAGAACTCTACAGATAGCAGTCACATGATTCTCTCAGCATGTGGATGTTTCAGGGCATGTAACTTCACATGCTGCACTCATGAGTGACATCCATGTGTCTCTTGTCAATGTCACACTATACCTAGGAGTCTGGCAGGAAAACTCCCTTGTCCAGGTTTTCATGTATTACCAATAATACAGAGATGATATATAGAAAAAGAATTATTTTCCTGGCCTTGCAGTCATACACAATGCCCCTAAAAGGCATAATGATAAAAGAAGACATTTAATCTAAATTAACAACGACAACAACACTTGAGTATACCTCAAGTGTCATGAATTGGGTGAGGACATAACTATCTTATGTTTTGAACACATAAGCTATGAGTAGCAGTATTCAACGTTCAAAAACAAAGGGTAAAATCCAATAAAAGTCCTATGTTAAGTCCCGTTAATTTGAGTGGATCTATTCTAGGTAGGACTTTTGTTGGATTTTACCCATAGATGCATATTGACAAGGAAGACATTTGCCCTTTGTTGTATTTTACATTTAAATATGAATTGAGTTCCATTTAATTTAGTTTTTACAGCCTCAAGAAAGTAGGACAACAGCCTAAGTGGCTGATTCATGCCAGTTTTTTCTCCCTTCTTCTTCACACAACTGTTCATGTTTGGATCGGAAGCACAGGAAGCTTGTACAGGAAGGCCTCTTCCTCTCTGATTTGTGAAAGCTTTTGTTGGATAGAATGCCAGGCTCAGTTAAAAAACATCGTGTTGGCATTGGTAACATAGGCGCAGTGCTGAAAGTCATATATACATAATTCTTATTAAGCCCATTTAAAAACCACACACACATAGAGACATAAACTAAAGCTGAGGTCAGTAGGCCAGAACCAAATTCTCGCCATGGGATGCAGTATACTAAAAACGAAAATAAAAAATATATTATTTACAATTTCAGACTAGAGACACACAAAGGTATAGAACCAATGTAGATGTAAAATAGAGCATCAGACAGGCAGTATTAAGCACTGAACATAGTTAGGAAGTGGCCCAAAGTCCTAGCCCAGTAGTGAAGCTTGGTAAATTTCAGACCCTGGATTTAATATATTTACAGGGACCCAATTTTGAACAGGCTCCTATATATGACTTCTGTTGTGAAGCACAGAACTCACATTTCTCTCCTCCCCTCTCACCACAATCCTTTACAATTGTTTCTACATTACCGAGTTGTTACATGTAAAAAGAAACCAAAACAAAACTGTTTGTCAAGCCTGATTAAAAATAAATATGCCGAGTATATGCAGTTCTGCATTTTAAATTCGCAAACTCATTTCAATCATAGCACCATGACTACAGGAATACAATGTAGTTTGTTTCTGCTGCCCTGATGGTAAACAGGTTTTACTTCGGGATAACCACCATTTTATTATAGAAAAGGATAATATAGATTTTAATATAAAAATAATAGAAAGAGTATCTGTAATCATGTACATGCCCCCCACTAATGATGTCACAGTGAGCATCATCGGCCTTGGTGGGTCTTCTACATTAGGCATTTATTGTGCGCTCACCGTTCCCTACTCATAGTTGTTTATGGGTTCTTTAGATGATGTTATGATCTTCCAGTTTTCCTTCTGTGTCTAAGCAGCACTTTTGATGAGTTTTTTGAGAGCATGGGGAATGCAGCATTGAATTGTGAAAGTGAAAGAACGCACCATTTCCTCTTGTGTAGTTGCGCTTGTCTGCTATACCACAGTGCCACATACAGGTTATGTAGCAGAAAAGCAAGAAAGGAAACACTCCTTGTGTAGGGCTTGGACCTCAATTTCTGTGACAGACCCGAAAGAGCTGATTAACAGACTTGTTTAGAAAAGCCCCAGGTCTGTTTGCTGTTGCGCCCATTACCTGTTGCTCTCTGGGAGATTGTAGTCTGAGGGGTCTAGACTTTGGCCCCAAGTCCGGTCCTAGCTGCATCATTGTCTAGTCATTGCAGAAGCCTGTTCTAGGAATGCTGCAGAGCTACAAATTTGCTCCAGCTTCTTGAAGGATATTTCAAAAGGCAAGGGTGGAAAGTGTCTTCTGTGCCTACCATCAACCCTACACAATCAGCAATCAGAAGGAGGTTATAAATAGATCATTATTAATTATAATATTTATGATTCACACTTTCATGATTGAAGCACCCAAGATGACACACAATGTTCACACCACAAATACAATACATTAACAAAAAAATATAAAATCCAATAAAATGTAAACAGTCAAGTCTGATTTAATTCCAGTCTATAAAAGCTAAGTGTACCATAAATTTTAAAAAGGAAAAGAGTAGGATTCCCAGTTAGGACTAGGAAAAAAAATTCATGATGAAGCCACAAGTAATCCATTTTGCAAAATCATTTGATAAATACATATTTTAATAAAATCATCAAAGCCTGAAAGTCCGTCTAACTCAGTTTAAGACAGCTTCCTCTTAAAGACTGGTCTGGTTGTGATGATGCTCCCACCCAAGAGTAAAACTCATAACAGGAAGCAGAGATTAGGAGAAAGGACTTTCCTTTCTGGATGAGATTTTCACAACACATATGTGATAGAGAATCTGCAAGACATCTGCAACCCTTAAAAAGGAGGACTATGAGCCTTTCTACACGAGGCATTTATTGTGTGCTCATGATTCCACATTTATGGTAGTTTGCACATCCTTTACATGATGTGTCATCCTCCAGGCCCTCTCCTGTGAATTGCAACCATTTTAGTGTGTGTGTGTGTTTTCTAACAAGCAAAATCTGGTAATATTTGTGAATAGCAGGATAAAGCCTAGTGTAATTGTGCAGTTCTGCTATACCACAGTGCCACCTAGTGCTTGTGTAATGGGACAGACGGAAAGCAGAGACATACACACATGGGGAAAAACACATATAAAGGAGCCAGTGTTAATCCTGGAAAGAATTTAGAAACATAAGCCTAGGTAAAATGGCAGGTTATGTCCGTACTGCAGATATAGCCAGAAAGGAAAGGTAGCGATTGGTTATCAAGGGAGCTGTGAGAGAAAGGCATGGGAAAACTCAGAGGCGGGCTATACAGCTAGGCGTTTCTGAAGTAAGTTTGTGTCATTCAATGCCTGCCAGTTTTTTATATGATCAACTAAAAAAGAAAAATCCAGGAGAAATCTGTACATTCCAATCTACACTGCATCCTGTGATCATTATATAGTTACAGTGTGTGCCTTGCTTCCTGAGTTACTTTGCCCAGAAGTTTGTAGTGTCTTATTAAAGAGGAACACACGTTTGGGCATTCAGGATTTAAAGTAAAAATAAGTGTGTTTTTATCTGTGTGTACAAGAAATGCAGAAAGATTAAATACTGCAAGGATAAGAGGCAAAAATGTTTTGAATTGAAATGTGACAAGAATGCTGCTCTGCATGAAGCCTGAGAAGTGGAAATAGAAGGAGGGCTTTACTTATTTATTTAGGGCACAATCCTATACAGGTTTAGACAGAAAAAGATCCTACAATTCCCAGCATTTACCCAGCCAGCCATAAGTTGTAGGACTTCTTTTCTGTCTAAACATGCATCGGACCACACCCTCATTTACCTATTATGAGACATTTATCCTGCTTCTCCACTTTGAACACTACACAAAGCACTCAAGGCGGCTCACATCAAATTAAAACAGTGCTAAATTTCAACACTAAAACACACACTGGCATGTCCTTCGTTTTTTCAGAAATCTCCATTTCATACCAGAAAGCCAGAGGGAATTACAGGGGAAAAAAACCTGAATTAGAATGCTCGGACGTCTCGGGGATGTGACAATTTCCTATACAGACATCACCTCCATTTATGATTATGGCATGGAATTGCCATATGCGATGGGCGCAGGCTGATGCGGTGATTATTTTACCGCACTTTCATAATGCACGTATGCCAGGAAGTCACAGCCAGTTATGGCTTGTCACTTAGGTACACATGGTGAAACGTGTATCAGCAGGTCCCCATAAACAATGTACTGTAGAGAAGTTCTTGAAGCAGTCCCAGAGATGCAGATAAAAATGAGAAGGAGATCAAGGATCAGGATGTGTGATCCTAACCTTAGATCAGCCTTGGATCAAGGTTAATTTTTTAAACATTCTTTTAAAATGTTTGTTGACACTTTGAGAGTGTCAACAAACATGTACACAGAAGCGATCCGGTGGACATAGTTTACTTGGACTTCCAAAAGGCTTTTGATAAAGTCCCTCACCAAAGATTCCTGAACAAACTTAGCAGTCATGGAATAAGAGGAGAGGTCCTCTTATGGTTTAAGAACAGAAAGCAGAGAGTAGGAATAAATGGTCAATTCTCCTGATGGAGGGAAGTAAATAGTGGGGTCCCACAGGGATCAGTATTGGGACAAGTTCTTTTCAACTTGTTCATAAATGATCTGGAATTAGGAATGAACAGTGAAGTGATCAAATTTGCTGATGACACCAAATTATTTAAGGTTGTTAAAACACAAAGGGATTGTGAAGAGCTCCAAAGGGATCTCTCTAAGCTGGGAGAGTGAAGTTACCTCTGCATCCAAATGGCAGATGCGGTTTAATGTAAGCAAGTGTAAGGTGATGCACATTGGGGCAAACCCCCCAACTTCAAGTATAACCTGATGGGATGTGAGCTGGTGGTGACCGAACAAGAAAGAGATCTTGGGATTGTGGTGGACAGCTTGATGAAAATGTCAGCCCAGTGTGTGGATGCTGTAAAGAAGGCAAACTCCATGTTAGGCGTTATAAGAAAAGGAATTGAGAATAAAACTGCCAGTATCAGACTGTCTTTAGACAAATCTATAGTGTGACCACACTTAGAATACTATGTACAGTTCTGGTCACCACACCTAAAAAAGGATATTATAGAGCTGGAAAAAGCAGAGAAAAGGGCAACTAAAATGATTACGAGGCTAGAAGCATTTCCCCTATGAAGGAAGGTTACAATAACTAGGGTTGTTTAGCTTGGAATAAATGAGGCTAAGGGGAGACATGATAGAGGTGTGTAAAATTATGCATGGTGTAGTGAATGTGGCTAGGGAGACATTTTTCTCCCTCTGTCAAAATACTAGAACCTGGGGCTGATCATTGGGAGATTCAGGACAAATAAAACAAAGTACTTCTTCTTACAGTGCATAGTTAAATTATGGAATTCACTACTACAAGATGTAGTGATGGCCACCAATTTGGATGGCTTTAAAATGGGGTTGGATAAATTCCTGGAGGAGAAGTCTATCAATGGCTACTAGCTCTGATGGCTGTGTGCTATCTCCAGTATCCAAGGCAGTAAGCCTGTGTGCACCAGTTGCTAGGGAGGGTGCTGTTGCAGCATGTCCTGCTTCGTTGGTCCCTAGTCGACAACTGGTTGGACATTGTGTGAACAGAGTGCTGGACTAGATGGACCCTCGGTCTGATCCAGCATGGCATTTCTTATGTTCTTAGCCCTGTCCTGTGTGTGTTTACTCAGAATTGAGTCCTGGTGAGTTTTATGAGAGTTAGTTATAAGTAGATTCACATAGTATTGCAGCCCCATAGCCTGATCATATGGTCCCACTACCCATTGCTTAGAGCAAGGATGCCAAATCGGCCTGTAGAATTTCTGCACCTGGCCTGCAGTGTCTCTTTTGTTCTGCCATGGGTGGGGCTTGGCCTCCAAGCCCTGCCCTTTGGAGGAATCCTCACCATTATTTTCTGTCTGAGAACTGAGATAATAACAGGGATTCCCCTGCACACTGCTTTCCCTCCCATTGTGACAGGGAATGGGATGCAGGTGAATCCCTGAAGTTACCTCTGATTGGAGATAACAACGGAGATGCAAGTGGGGCTGGATTCAGGGATTGGGAGATAACAGCAGGGATACAGCTGGTGGCACCTTAGAGATTGCTACAGTAGTGCTTGTACCAGCATAATGTAGTCATGATCCTATGTATACCCAGCAGCAAACCAGAAAGCATAAGAATACCATCAAAGACATAGCAAGTAATGCAACAACACTGACAGCGAGCCTCATATCAGCTCTGGCAATTATTCCATCCCCATCCATGCATCCCGAAGAAGTCATGACGAAAGGCACAGATTGGCATGCAATAACAGTTGGAACTCTATTATAGTGTCATATAACCTAGTCGGTACACATCAGCAAGCTTTACCTGCTAGGAAGCGACTCCCTTGTCAGAGCCTCCCATAGCCCAGTGAACAGGAAAATGGATACCCTGGGATGTGCGCTTGGGAATTCACCTAGGTAAAGATACTGTAACTGAACACTCACATAACCAATACAGAAAGATGCTATAGAACACTCTGTAGAATAATATAGAACATTCTCCGCAGTTATTGCTTGTTCTACTGCTATGTCCCTGTCTTTGATCCTGCAAGGGAGAACTGATCAGATGTGTTTGGCCAGCAATACCATTAGCTGGAATAAAATTCTTGGAGCTCATCCACAGAGATGGCTGTGCTTTCCTTTCCTTTTACCAGCAGTCCCTTGCCTTGATTGAAGTTGAATTGCTGTTGACCAACAGGGATCTTGTTTCTCCATAGAGCACACTTAACCGTGTATCCTCTGTGCAGGAGACACTGCTACCACCTGTTGAGTAAGAGAGTTGTTTAGTTAGTACATGATTACCCCTAATTGCAGGGGAGTGGGAGACAGACAGGGCTGTAGCGTTGGGTGTTTGTGACATGTAATTTACACCAGGAATGGGCAGAAACTAGGGGCCTTCCTAGACCTGGTCGAAAATCCGGGGGAGAGGAGGGGAGAACTCGTGTTATGAATAAGTCAAGATCTTGCCCTTATTTACACGTGAGCCATGACAAGCTTTGGAGGAGAGCCGTTGTGGCCACCATTTATTTTTATTTTTAAAGAGACAGCAGCAGTGCAGGAGCCAAGAAAGGTAAGTAAGTTTTTTTTTTAAGTCTCCTCCTTCCCCCCCCCCGGCCCCATTCTCCTTCCCCCGCCCGCACCCCCGCCCGCGATGTCCAATCCCCCGCCCAATGTCCCCCTGATGTCCCCTATCCGCAATTTCCCCCCAATGTCCCCGGCCTCCGTTTCCCACCCACCCCATGCCCCCTGCCTGTGTTGGCCTCTGCCACCGAGTCCCCGGCCTGTGATGGCCTCCGCTGCCGAGTCCCCGGCCTGTGATGCCTGCCCGGGGGACATGGCAGTGCCGGTGACTCGACGGGGACTTAGCGGCGGAGGCCAACACAGGCCGGGGACATGGAGGAGCGGGAAACGGAGGCCAGGGACTTGGCGGCGGCGGGAGCGCTGCAGCCCATCCACCGTTTTTCCCGGCTACTTGCGCGTAAGTGCGGTAGATGGGAAAAGCAGTGGACCGGTACACACGCGCGTGGTCCCGGCCTCAGCCCGACCTGAGGCTGGGACTGCAGGAAGAACCATGCTACAGGTGGTTCTGGTTAGCGCGGTGCCAGGGCGGCTCGAGCCCTGTTTGAAAACAGGATCCCCTGTGCATCATTTGGACGCACAGGGACGAGCACAGGCCTCGCGCCGCGCTAACCCCTGGTGTAGCAAGGCCCTAGGTCTCCGGATGTTCTAGATTTCAACTCCCAGCATTCCTGACCATTGGCCATGGTTGCAGGGGCTTGTGGGAGTTGATGTTCAAAGCATCTGGAGCTCTATCTTCTGCCCACCCCTGCTCTACACAGTTTGGGGAAAAGATGTTTATGGATCTTGCTTTGAGGCATTGCCCTGTTCCCCAACAGGCCTCCTTCCTTGCCCATGTATGGCATTCATTGTCCTTGCAGCACCAGTTGCAGCAGTGGCATTGATGTTCTTCATCAATTTTGGTGCTTGGAGTCCTAAGACTGAGTAGCCGTAAAGGTTCTGAGAAGCATTGCCCATCTCCTGCTCTGTTGATGGCCATCATGGTGGTTGTGCAAAACACCCGCTTTTGCCAAAACTCTGCATTACAAGGTCCCCACTTGTGCTCTTGTATTCTTACACTTTGAGAAACATATATCCTGGTGTTTTTGTTTTTTCTTCACCCCAGTTTCCTGAAGTTTTCCAAGCCATCACATCTCTAAGCATGAAGGACTGGAGAGGGAAGGGAAGGAGAGAAAGTCCAGTTGCGCCCGCAGACTTCTGATGGCAGTGGATTTAACCTTGTCTCCTTATGAAATATGATTGCATTGTCAGACAGTGTTTTTGCATTGAACATAATTCAAATTACAAATATAACTCTTTAATTTAATGGGTGTTACACACACACACACACAAACAACCCAGAAACAACAACGCTAAGAGTTCCACGATATCATGGCTACGAGTGGCAGAATGCCAGTACAAGTTCAGATCTGCTATAACCTAGAATAAATCTCACAAACATTTTGTTATCTTTTATACGCCAGGTACTCTTGAAGATGTAACAGGTAGAATTAATATCATGAGCTATGAATTAACTGAATATCAGCGTTGTCTAAGTAATCTGCCAGAATTCAAGAGCGAAAGATTGATAGGTAAATGCAAATGGTACATGATCTTTAAGCTGCAATTGTATTATCTTGTGAGAGAGATCTAGAAATTTGATAGAATCTGAAGTGGAGAGAACTGACAGATGCTGCAAGCAAAAAGATGAACTCATTTTCATTACAAGTCCTGAAGGAGCACATCAAACTGTTTTTATAATTAAAGCTAAATTGTATAATTAAATAGATATTAGCTGTTCCAGTTACTTCTTTACAGTACAATCCTATGCATGTTTACTCCCATGCAAGCCCCACTCTGTTCAGGCAAGGAGAAGGAGGAGCCTGCAAGCCTGCCCCCTCTGTCCTCATTTCCTCTACATGCTTTTGCCCTCTACATGTTCTCTCCTTCTGAAGGGCAAAGGTTCCTTTACTTGTGGAAGCTCTCCTCAAAATTCGTAACACTGAAAAATCAGAGCATTTACTCTGCTCCTTTTCTTGTGATCACGCTGCTCTAAAACAGAATGCCTGAATATCAGAACATAAGAAGAGCCATGCTGGATCAGACCAAGGGTCTATCTAGTCCAGCACTTTGTTCACAGAGTGGCCCACCAGCTACCATGGGAAAACCACAAGCAGGACATGAGTGCAACAGCACCCTCCCACCCATGTTCTCCAGCAACTGATGTACACAGGCTTACTGCCTCTGATACTTGAGGCAACATATAGCCATCAGGGCTATAGCCATCAATACCTTTTTCCTCCATGAATTTCTCCAATTGCTTTTGAAGCCATGGGACATAAACACATTCGCTGCTCTGCCTCAGGCAGCAAAATGTCTTGAGCAGCCTCCAAGTTTAACTTGCTAGTAGATCTTCCTATATCTAGGGCAAGTGACCCCAAATCTTTTATTTCCCCTAGAGCCACAGGGCTCTGTGCTATACTGTGCAATTTTTTTAAATGACTTGAATGAGGGCATAGAGAAGATTTTGCTTATTAAATTTGAAGATGATATGATGCAAGGAGGGATAGCCAGCACCATAGAAGACAGGATTGAGATTCAAAAGGCTCTAGACAGGCTGGAACATTGGGCCAAATCTAACAAAATAAGGTTCAACAGAGATAAAATAGTTTTGCATTTAAGTTAAAAATAATAATTAAAGACACAGAGGCCTGGTTCAGACAACACGCTAAACCATGCTGCTTAACCACAAAATGGTGGTTAAGCAGCAAGGTTTAGCGTGTTGTCTGAACCAGGCCAGTAAAGGGTGGGGAAGACCTGGCTTGACAGCAGTACATGTGAAATGACCTAGGGGTCTTAGTGGATGATAGGCTAATGCAATCTTGGGCCTCATTAAAAGAAGCATAGTGTCCATAGTTTATTTATTATTTATTTATTTAGAATATTTATATACCACTCCTCATTGAAAAAATTTCAGAGTGGTGTACAAGATAAAATGAAAATAAAGACAGATTAAAACAGTTAAAACAAAATTTAAAAGAAGCAAAAACAGAGATTCAAGGCTGCATATTAAGGAAAAGCTTCTTGGAATAAAGATGTTTTCAGGAGGCGCCGAAAAGAGTACAAGGTTGGCGCCTGCCTGACCTCCAGAGGTAGGGAATTCCACAGGAGGGGAGCCACCACGCTGAAGGCTCTTCCCCTGGTGGACTCCAATCGGAGGATGGATCTATGTGGAACCACCAGGAGCAGGCCCTCGGATGACCTCAGTGACCGGGCAGGTTGGTAAGGGAGAAGGCGCTCTCTCAGGTATCCTGGTCCCAAGTTGTTTAGGGCTTTGTACACAAGTACAAGAACCTTAAACCTGGCCCAGTAGCGAATAGGCAGCCAGTGCAGTTCCCTCAGCAGAGGAGTTACATGCTGGAAAGGGGTAGCTCCAGACAACAGCCGATCTGCAGCATTCTGCACTAGCTCCAGCTTCCGGAGCAGCTTCAAGGGCAGCCCCACATAGAGCGCATTTCAGTAATCCAATCTTGAGGTTACCAATGCCTGTACCACCGTGGTCAAGCTATCCCTGTTCAGGAGAGGCCGTAGTTGGTGAACCAACCGAAGATAGTAAAAGGCACTCCGAGCCGTGGCAGCTACTTGAGCCTCCAACGACAGAAATGGGTCTAAGAGTACCCCCAAACTACGAACCTGTTCTTTCAGAGGCAGTGCAACCCCATCCAGAACAGGCAATGAGCCTGTCTCCTGGACTCGGGAACCACTCACCCACAGAGCTTCCGTCTTGCCAGGATTCAGTCTCAGTTTATTGGCCTTCATCCAGCCCATTACTGAGTCTAGACACTGGTCCAGGACCTGCACAGCCTCACCTGATTCAGTTGTCACAGGGAGATAGAGCTGCGTGTCATCAGCGTATTGATGGCATTTAGCTCCAAATCCCCTAATGACCGCTCCCAACGGCTTCATATAGATGTTAAATAACATTGGGGACAAGATGGTGCTCTGTGGCACTCCATAGCTCAATTGCCAAGAGGCCGAGGACTGGTCACCCAATGCTACTCTCTGAAAACGACCCCGTAGGTAGGACCGGGACCACTGTAACACAGCGCCTCCGATGCCCATTCCACGGAGTCGATCCTCTCTATTCTACATAAGTCAGGCTGCTTTTGGGCTACTGTGTCCAGTTCTGTGTGTCCCATTTTAAGAAGGACAATGACAAGTTGGAGTGCAAACCGAGAAGAGCAATCAGAATGGTGAAGTTCTATGAGGAATGGTTGAAAAAGCTGAATATATTTAGCCTGGAGATGAAAAACACAGCAACCTTCAAATATGTGAAAGGGTGCCATGCAGAAGATGGACTAGAAGCAATGGGTGGAAATTGCTGGGAAGCAGATTACAGCCTAACATTAGGATAAATGTCCTAACATTGAGACTTGTTCATCAGTGGAACAAATTGTCTTGAGTGGTGTTGGATTTGCTGGAGATATTTAAGGAGAGGCTGGATGGCCATCAGTCAGGGATGGTGTAGCTGCACCCTGCAATGCAGAGCCTGCACTGAACAGGCTGGACTAGATGATCTCTGAGGTCCTTTCTAACACTATGATTCTACAATTCTATTCAAAGGTTCAGTTCAGTATTGGTGTTTGGCTGTTGTTGGCTTTAATTCTCAAATAATTTTTTTTTGGGGGGGGGGGAATGTTCTTTCTAACTGCACTAAATAGCGTAGCAGCTCACATTTTGCACCAGCACTTGGTGTTTCTTCAGCTAGCGAAACGGAAAGTCCAGCTGGGGCTCTTATAAACCTGCTCTCAGATTTCTCTGACATAATAAATAAAGCGTGTACACAATTTACTGGAAATGGATTTCCTGAAAAGGAGAGAGGCAAAAAAAATTGTGTGGAGGGAGGGTGGTGTGTGTGTGTGGGGGGGGGGGAGAAAAACCTTGATGTGGCTCCGCTCTCTCACCAGGATCTCATTTAGGCAGATGTCTGCACTGTGTACCACAGTGGTTGATGTCTAGCGGCAGTAACATAATATGCCAGAGTGATCTAAACCAGTCTAGGATGTAGCACACATTTCTTTTCTATAGTCTATGTGTTTATAAAAAATATCTATTGGCCAAATTCTGGTATTAGGCAGGGACAGTATTTTCTTCTCCAGGCGAAATATATACAGCTTTTTCAACCTTTCCTTATAGAACTAGGTTTCCAGACCCACTTACTACATGGTGCCAACCAATAAGGAATATAGAGACCCTGATCATGTGTGTATTCCCTCCTTTTTAAGCTTTATTTATTGTATTTCTATGTCACCACTTATCCTTCTGGCAAAGTCTATGAGCAGCTAATGAAAATGGCAATCAAATAATTGAAAGAAAATCAGTTGGGGAGCAATAAGAAAACTTAAAATAAAAAGCCCATAATTAAACCCATTATTTGAAACTCATTTAAAACTAAAACGTGAACACGGCAGCTGATAAAACACTCCAAACGTCAAAAGCAACATCCTCCCACTTTCTGAATGCCAGATGGATTAAAAAGGTTTTGACCCCATTTTCAGAGGGGGAGGATGGGACTGGCCTGGCGAGTCCTCTCTGGTGAGGGCCGCTCTAAAGAGAAGGCTCCACTGTTAACTATGGAAAGCGGGGTAGAGTGACTAGGGTGACTATATTTGGGAAACCAAAAAAAAAAAAAAAAGAGAGGACACCCAGTGTGGTGGGGAAGAGCACTTTCCAGGGCCTCTTGAAGGTATGTCATTCCCACCACCACACTATTGGCAGCTGCCATTAGCATGGTGGTTGGGAAGGACATGCTTTCCAGAGGCCCCAGAAAGCCTGCTTTTCCCTCCTCCACTCCAATTCGGGCCCTAAGGGAGAGGAGGAGGGGAAAGCATGTCATTCCTGCCCCCCCCCCCACTGCTGCAATAGGGGACTCCAGATAGCACGTCATTCCCACTGCCACACTAATGGCAGTCTTAAAGGGAAAAGTGTGTCATTCCGGGACATTATAGAAAATTACAGAAAATCCCCCGATACTCAGGACAGAACAAAAACCAGGACAAATCTGGGAAAATCCTGACAGTGGGTCACCCTAAACCTCTTATGAATCACCAAAAAAGAAGAAAATATGTCCCAACAAAAGGAAAATATGTCCCAACAAAAGGAAAATATGTCCCTAAACCTCTTATGAATCACCAAAAAAGAGGAAAATATGTCCCACCAAAAGAGGACAAAAGAGAACACCGATTTGCCTAAAAATTGCATATGTGAAGTTATAGGTTTTGATGCACATTTAGAAATAATTATATTTATTTACTGTATAATATATTTAATTACTGTATAATTAAATACAGTACATCTCACCATAGTGTGGAAGACTTTGGCCAGATGAACTGCGTGCCTTGCTCAGTTTGCTGCCCAGGTGCTGCTGTTGTGCAACCTCAAGGCCCAGCTCTTCCTTATGATAGTTCATTATCTTTAAACTGGACTTCGACTTGACAGGCTTTCAAACAGAGGATGCCTTCAAACAGAGGATTGTCCTCAGCAAAAGAGGACACATACCCCCCCTCCCGCTCCTTCTCCATGCCAATGTGGTCCCTGAGAAAGAGGACATTTGGAGCAGGGATTCCTTCTCAAGATCTGTGTCTGAGGAGGCTAGCGTGAGAAGAAATACTTCTTTAACTGACATGTACCCTGATGGTTAAGGGGCCACGTATTTAGGGGGAATGTTTAGGGGCCATGTATAGCAGTTTTGCACGACCAGGTGGCTTCCAGACGTGTTGGTCTACAATTCCCATTATCTTCCAGCCAGCGTGGTCATTGTATACACATTTTAAAATCTGGTTTATTTTAGTATATAGTTTATGCTTTTATATTTCCATATCATCTGTAAGTTACTTTGAACATTTTGGGGGTATAAATCAATTAAACAAGTAAAAATACATTAAAGATCAGGTCACCAAAGTTTGGCTGCTATTTGCAATGTCCATTCAACAAATATGAGTCAAGATAATGGTTAGTTGCATAGATAAGTTACTCCTGACTTCTGGAGACAATGTAGTCATCTACCCTTCAACCATTAGTTCCAGGAAGGGCTATTTGGGTTGCTTATGACATGGGATACCAATAAAATTACATTAGTTTTACAACAGAAATTACTTTAGCTTTACAACAGGCCAGAGAATTTTGTTGCCTGAGGTGGAACAGCAAAGGTTTCTTTTGACCCTCCCCTCTTCCACAAATCAGGTCTGAACAGTCATGGTATCCAAAGCCAGACCTGTCATTTTGGTATTTGAAGCAGAAAATCCTGCACATGCTTTTTCCCCTCTCTGGCAGTAAACAACAATATAAACAAGAACAAAAAATATATATATCTAACTATTTGCTTCCCTTTCATGACAGATAAAATCAGCTGCCTGAGGTAGCTGCCTTGCTCTGCCTCATGGTTGGGCTGGCCCTGTGAGAATCTTTTAAAAGAAGAACAACCCAGAGACAAATGGGTACATTTTGATGTGTCGGCCTAAAAACAGGCGAGAAATCCCACCCTGCCCCTCAAGGAATCTAACTTTAAAGGGTTAAACAGCAATCCTATTCCTTGCTGCAAAAAAATCACTGACAAAGTGCATAATCCTGACGGAAAAACCACAGGAGGCTATTTGGTTGAATATGGGAAGGAGGAATTCTGACCATTTTGCAAGGGCCGCTATGATCCGCCTCATTTTGCTGATTCTTCAAGTTGCCTCAGCATTTAGTAACCTAATATTTCTGCGTCTCTTAAACTTTATGCTAATGAAAGGCTTTTGTGCTACTGCTTTACATTAAGAATCACCCAAAGATAGAGTGTGGGTTGTCATAGTTGGGGTGTGTGTGTGTTTAAGACAGATAGCAATTGTTATTTGTGAACAAACCTCAGCTCACCTCAGTTCTCCTGTAACCCAAGCTGCTTCCCTGCAGTGGCAGCATGTAGACAGCAGCATGTAGTCGGTCTTGGGTTGTGGCAGCTAATTGTGAAATCCCCCCCCCCGAAAAGGATCTAGACCCTTCATTGTTCATCTTTTGAAGAACACTGAAGATGCTGCTGTTCTCTAGCAGTGCAACCCTATGCATGTAAATGTCAAAGTAAGACCCAGTGTATTTGATGGAGCTTACTTCCAAAAGTGTGCAGCCTAGATGTGTCTTACTTTTAGAGCACAATCTATGCATGTTAAGATAGAAAGAAGGCTGGCAGGCTGGGTGCTGTATCTATGCCTAAACACGCATAGGATTGCACTCAAATTTGCTTTTAGTGCTGCTTTAAACAGTCACTTCTGATGTCTTTTTTATATTCTTTTAATGTGTGTCGTTTTATTGTTTCCTTTTTTCTTAAACAAAACATTGAGTACGTTTTGATGTAATAAATGAATAAACAAGCAAATGAATAAACAAACACATTTCTATTTGTATAATTCAAGGGTAAATATATAACATTCTTATCATTCCCATTTCCCGTCTTTCTAAATGCAAGCTTTTAGGACAGGGAACCCTCAATCAACTTGTATATCTGCAACTCTGTTACCCAACACCAGCTTTTGAGATTGTTTGGCCTATGAATCTTAAAAAAACTAATCTTAAACTTGACAAATAGGCCTTATATTTCGAGGAAACTCATGCTTGGCTATTTAAGCTCAAGCACCATGATTCCTTGGAGGAAAAAAAGGTGGGACATATAAATAAATATATAAATAAGTAAAGCAAGCAAACAAGCTATTTGGTTCCTCTCAAAGAAGTCCTACTGGATTAGACATAACCACATAACATCTGACTCTTGATGTATATTTTAGAGGTAAAGTGAGTGGAATAGTTAATCTGCATAACAACCAGCCGTTGTGCATGCCTCACAGAATGTGCACACAAACTGTCCATGAACTGGGAATTGAGTATATTTCCCAATTGATACACATGCTCTCCAAACCTGGGAATGTGCATATGTCAACAGTTTTTGTACATTCTCTGGTCAATATGCACATTCACTAGTCGATGTGCATAGTCTCCAAGACCCTTTCAGTGGTTAATGTGCATAGTCTCCAAGAAACCTTCCCTTGGTTTCAATCTCTAGTTCGTAGGTGGGCAATCCATTGCTCACAGCCAATGTAGCCCTCTATCTAATTTGATGCAAGCCACAGCATTCTCTCCACCAATCATCTACACACCTCCACACCCTGCGATCCTCCATACTATTCAGCTGATCAGCTCTGAACAGTTGGCATTGCAGCCAATGCCCCCTTTTGCCCACTGTGGGAGGGAATACCACGGATAGCATAAAATTATACCCCAGACTGCATGCTTTCCGTGGGCAGCAGATTCCCACCTCTGAACTAGAGACAAACACTGAGGGAATGTTTCTTGGAGACTATGCTCATTTACCAGAGAATGTGCAAAATGCTGTTGAGATAAGCAGATTCCCCAAGGCCTGTAGGAGATTATGCATATTGATCAGAGAATGTATATAAGCCTGTTGAGATATGCAGATTTCCCAAGGCCTGTTGGAGATTATGCATAGTACCCGGAGAATGTATAAACCGATGTTGATATGCACATTCCCCAAGGCCTGTTGGAGATTATGCGTAGTACCGATGTTGATATGCACATTCCCCAAGTCCTGTTGGAGATTATGCGTAGTACCAGAGAATGTATAAAACGATGTTGATATGCACATTCCCCAAGTCCTGTTGGAGATTATGCGTAGTACCAGAGAATGTATAAACCGATGTTGATATGCACATTCCCCAAGTCCTGTTGGAGATTATGCGTAGTACCAGAGAATGTATAAAACAATGTTGACATGCACATTCCCCAAGTCCTGTTGGAGATTATGCGTAGTACCAGAGAATATATAAACCGATGTTGATATGCACATTCCCCAAGGCCTGTTGGAGGGCATGTATATTGACTGGGAGACATGCCCAGTTCCCTCTTCATGGACAGATTCTGTGCACATTCTCCATGAGGCATGTTGAATGCACACAGTTGTTATGCACATTAACCATTAAGTGTACATTACCCCTAACGTATACAAGTGGCCACATATTGCCACAAATTAGTTTAAAAGGTGTGTAGGTGTCATTTACATTTTCTTTCTAGCCAAGTTGTGCAAACTTTTGGGCATGTTTATAAATCAATGGTTTCAGAGGCCCCAGGATATCTAGCCATCTACCCTAATTTTTAAGCATTTGTAGCCCATTTTAGAATTATGATGTACAATTTGCATGCATGATTTATCGCTGTAATTGACCCTACTTTTCATGCCAGGATCTGCTCACAACCATGTACCTTGTCACTACTTGTTGAATTGTCACTTTCCTCACAAATAAAAAAGAAGACCAAACCTTACAGTACTGTCTTGGCCATGCGTGTGGTGTAGTGGCTAAGGTGTTGGACTGGGAGTCGGGAGATCCGGGTTCTAGTCCCCACTCAGCCATGGAAACCCACTGGGTGACTTTGGGCCAGTCACAGACTCTCTGCCCAACCTACCTCACAGGGTTGTTGTTGTGAGGATAAAACGGAGAGGAGGAGGATTATGTATGGCGCCTTGGGTTCCTTGCACTTACAAGTCGCTAAAGAAAGGGCGTGATTTGCATAAGATTAATTTAAATAGAAATATAGTACATCTCACCATAAGTGTGGAAGACTGTGTGCCTGTCTGTTCAGTTCGCTGTCCAGGTGCTAACTGTTGATGGGCAACAGTTGTTATGGTTATCTTTCAACTGGAATAGAACAAAGCTCTTCAAATAAAAGACAGTCCTCTGACTGAACTCAGTGAGACATACTTCTGAGTACACATGTGTAGTATTCCCCCGCTGAAGTAATATATTTTGTTTTTATATACTGGCTAACTTTAGGCTGCAGTCCTAGTACACTTACTTGAAAAAATGTTCCTCTAAAGTGCAGGACATTTTCCCCATAAAAATACATTTTAAATCTTAACATTTGGTCTTAAACACATTTATGTGGAAATCAGTGCTGTTGATTTTAAAGGAGCTTTCTTCAAAATAAGTAAATATTAAGAGTGAGGTGAAGGTTACTGTAACATTGTGAGGGACATATAAAATATTTCAATAATCAGTTGAGAGTGCTATATTTACACAGGGTTACTTTGACATAAAGCTAGCTGTATGGGAAGCAAAGTGATAAATAACAAAGGCTTGCTTGCAGCCCAATCCTAGCCATGGTTAATCAGAAATCCTACCGATTCCAATGGGATTTATTCCCAAATAAACAGGTTTAGGATTATGGCCTGTAAGCAGCAAAGTCCTCATAAGGATTCCATTAGGAACACATTTGTGCAATGACGTTTTATGATTTAAAATGAAATAACGATTTTAGACCCCTGCACTGTATTGTAATTTGTTCTGGCAAACCATTCCACAGTCCAAGCAACTGTAAACATTCAACTCCGGCCCAGAGTGGCTTTCTGCTGGTTAAGAGTGCCCAATCCTACACATGTTGACTTGGAAGAGTTCACTATGTGCAATGAGGCCTTACTCAAAAATATATTTACATAGGATTGCTGCCCTAATTGGAAGTAAGTTCCATTAGAATTTGCCAAGTTTATTTTAGGTAAATATGGAAGTATAGGATAGGGCCATAGCTCAGTGGTTTAGCACATGCTTTGCATGCAGAAGGTTATAAATTCAATCCCTTGCATCCAAGTAGGGTTAGAAAAAAACCCTCCTGCCTAAAATCCTTGGAGAGCTGCTGCCACTCAGTGTTGACAATGCTGGGGTAGTTGGACCAATGGTTTGATTCAGTATAAGGCAGCTTCCTGTGTTCCTTCCTGTTTAGCACTAAGGTGCCAAGCACTAGCATCTCTCTCTCACTGATCGGTGAGATATAGGGCATGTCTACACCATGCCTTATCCTGGGGATCGCCCCAGGATCATCCCACATGATGCACAAGGGATCCCGGGGGCAGAGAGGGAAGATCCCTCCATTTCCCTGGGATAACCAGGATGGCTTTTAGCCCGATTTTTCCTGTGGTCTCTGGATCGTCCCGAGACCGCGGGAGGTGTGGGTGGCCATAAACGTGAGGAGCCAGGAACCCGGCATGGAGCTCTTCAGGTCCTCTGTGCCCATCAGGGGTGGGGAAGGGAGCAGGGTTTTTTTCCCCCAAGCTTTTAATTTTCGCTGGAGCACAAGTGCGCTCCAGCTCTTCTGTCTGTGAAAAAAATGGCTGCCGCCACAGGCACGATGCCCAGGATGTCTGATGTGGACTGCCCATGTGGACTGAGGGGGAGGAACTTGCAATCAGTATATCACGAGATCCTCCCCCTCCCCTCTGCTGGTGTAGACATGCCCATATTTATTACAATACAGTAGATGTATATTTATTATAATACAGTGTTACGTTTCTATCTGGTCATCTTTAAGAAAGCTTAGGGTACCTTACATGGGTCTCTCAGTGATATCCAGACACTGAACAGGACTGTACCCACTTAGCTTCAACAAAGCTATAGGAGCAGGTGCTCCCAGATCATTCACTATTGGTGTGTGTAGTAAAGGTCTGTTATTGGACAGTGATCTTGATGTATGAAGCCGCCGTTTCCTATGCCAGGGCCTGGGAGGAAGTGTGGAACATGGGTTTTTTCAGTGAATGGTCAGCATCCCATCCCATCTGGCACAGCAGTGGTGCATTTGGTGGGGCAGGAGAGAGGACGTCTGTGGTATCCTGGTGGCAGGAGAGGCTGTTCTGGAGGATTCCATTTTGTCTCTGCACACTAGGATCATGTTCAAAGTGTATTTTAATAACAGAAACATATTTCTAACTTTGGTGGAGGTGGTGGTTTTTCTTTAGCTATCCAAACCCTGATGATAGCCTCCATTAACTAAAGTAAAGTTATGCTTCCCGCTCTGACAACATCACCCTTGTAACTCCATATGGCATTTTCATACTGGTATAGGCCCATTACATATATGGAAGCAAGACACTTATCCATAATGCCAGCAAGTCATGCAAAAGCATTCAGTGCCTTTGTTCCAGACTAGGTCACTGCCTTGCTTGGAGCAACGATGCAGAATGTTTCTAATAAAGAGTTGGTTATATTATAGGTAAGTGTTGTGCTTCAAGAACTGAATCAGAAATTAAAATGCATGCTGGGGAACATTAGTAACACAACTTCACTCACTACTGATATATTTATGTTCATTTATTCCAGCTGTTATATCAGGCCCCAAACCTTAGAGAATGTAAAGAAGGTATTGGAAATCATTCAGTTACACAGCGGGCAATTTTAACAGGTTCCAGGACTGTAATTAGTTTAAAGTGCATTGCCAAGTGTGGCTGTTGAAATGCTCAAAAGAGAAACAGTGACCTCTTCTGGATTTTTTCAAGAAATCAAACCATATATGACAAGAGGATGATGAAATATTAGTCTACTCCTCCTCAATGGGAGAAAAGGAAAATAAGTCATATTAAACATTTTCATCTTGGAAAAACTCGAACAAACAACAAAAAACCCATAAAGCTTCAAAGCACGCATAGCTTCAAAGCCAGATATCGAGACTAAACAATTAGCTAAAAACACTCATTTCCCTCTTTCAAGTGGTGATTAACTTAATTTACTGGGCCAGTTATTGGACCAGCATCACCAGATTAAACAAACAAAATGCCTTGGAATCTTTTAGTGGTTACATTTAACTCTGACACAAAAGGCCAAATAGTGAGTATATAACTGAAAGCTGGTTCAAAAGTTAAGCATCCCTGTAAGCACCAGCAATGCTCCCATGTGCTAACATTTCATAGGCAAGCTTTAAAACGTATTACATCATTGGGAGCGACCAATCATACGAAATACCTTCACTCACTCCAGCATTGCACAGCCCACCTGGTTGCTAATGTCAGAGTGGTGAACCATGTAGTAAATTGTTTGCAAATGTTGCTGCTTCCCTATGGATTGCTACCAAATCAAAGCATTCTTTCAACAGCTTTTTATATGGAAGCATTAAGTTTTGAACTGTCTCTGAAAGTTGTGGATTTGTGAGTCTCAGTTTGAATGATCACCTCCCATACCTCTCCTGCCCTCCAGCTGTAAATTATCCAGCTTCCCAAGCTAGGAGGGTACTGTGTTATCTGGGATCTCCTTCCTTCCAGGGTTTTTTTAAAGCAAATTTTCCAACTGCACAAATGCCCTGTCAGTCACCCCACCCCCCAGCCCAACCCAAGCCAAACACATTATTTCTCTTTCACGACTAGACAGATTATCACTAACACTAGTAGCACCTTAAACTTAAAGACAGATTGACAGGGCCATTTGGATATCCAGGAAGGATGACGGACCAAGGGAAGTACACCACTGGTTGTCACCTACAGCCCCTAATTGAAACCACTGCAACGGATCATCAGTTAACTCCAACCCATCATTAGCACAGTCACTTCTCTCATGCAAGCCTTGGGAGGCAGACCAGTCCTGGCCTACAAACAACCTCCCAACCTGAAGCGGATGCTAACCAGCAACAGTACACAGGACAGAGACACAGACAGAGGGACCAGACCATGCGATAGACCCAAGTGCCAACTTTGCTCCCACATCTATTCAGGCAACACTGTCACAAGACCCAACAACATCAGTCACACCATCAAGGGTTCTTTCACCTGTATCCTTATTACATGCCATCCCTAACTTTGTCTATTGTTAAATTCTTAATAAACACATACACATAACACGTGTCTTATTTTTTTCAACACTTTTTTCAACTGCACATTATCAAATTTCCAACTGCACATTTTGTGCCCAACTGCACACTAAAAAAAAAAAACCCTGTTTCCTTCCTTCCTTCCTTCCCTTTGTGGGCTGTGCTCCAAAATGGTGCTTGTGAGTTGCATAAAGGAATTTGAACCGCTACTTGAGGAAATGCATAGGGACTGGCAATGGCTCATTGCTGCCTGAGCCAGTGGGACTGCTGAGGCATCATTTTGGATGTTGTGTGCACTGTGATGCATGGCGTGCATCCTCATTGACACGTATTCATCACCTCCCTCTATGTATAGGTAGTATGTGGACATGACACCAGGGGGCTGTCTATATGCTGTAGAAGCCCCGGGGTGGCTTCGAATCCATGCTGCGTCAGTTATACGATGCAGACACCAATTCAGAACCACCCCAGGACAAAGGGCCGTAGACCCGTGCTGACTTCCTGCTCTTCCCCATCTGTTCTGACTTGGGCGCTGTGCTTGGGGGCTGTTACAAGGTAGCTTCTGTGAGCAGTACTGACTCCATTTTGAAGCGATCCAAAACCCCACCTACAGACTGAGAGCATTCACAGAAGGCCTAAGTCAAGTAACCATTTCCTGATAGACTTCTTCAAATGCATTCCCCAGAGACAAAGGTAGGGGTAAAACTAAGCAAAATATGAATGCTGAATGGCAAGAGTTTTACCTGCTCATACATATGCTAATGTAGCCCTGTTGCTGAACTCCAAGCTGCATCAAGTACAGCCATCATCCCAAATCACCCTCTTTTGTTCCCATAGCAAGTAGATCTTTAGATAAGATCATACAAAAGCCCTCAAGTTTGGGGGAACAGGCGGGCTAGCGCTCTCTCTCTTTCTTGAACCAAAAACACAGAGCATACTACACATTCCAGCTTGCAACTGCAAGCTGCCATGGGTGAGTGCTTTGCCTTGCTGTATTCTTTTCCTCTTCACCTAAGACCAAGAGCTGCAACGCTCCCCAGTTCTGCTCTACAGGAAAGGGCTGCAGCCCCAGGAAAGGTATATTGCCTTTAAAGATTCCCTCTACTCTTTCCCCTGTTGTCTCTCTCTGTGTATGTGTGTGTACGCTCTTAAGTCTCAAAAAGTCTATTTTTCAGTCTTGAAACTGCTTCTAAGCCTCTACTTGCTCAGCTAATTTCCCCAAAACTAGCTTGTACCTGTGTATTTGTTTCAACCTCAATAAATGTGCCATTGTGGCATTATCCCCTTCAGTGCTGTAAATTTCTTGAGTAAGAATTACCTTAGCCACAGACGCTCTATTGCCAATGTCAAAAGATTCCTTATAAGTGGGTGTAAGTCTCATTAGAACATGTGCAAGTTTGTACATGGGTCTAATGAGAGCACATCACGTAACAGGGCATTCATGGCTGGAAGGTGACCTTTCATTGGTTGCTGAAAGCCAGGGGAGGGGGGACAGCACCGTTGAGCTTAATGGCACTGGAAAGCCCGTGCTGCTTCCCTTCATGTAAATAACTTGCCGCCACCCTGCCCCAGAGATACCATGGGGTCTGGTGGCAGAGCGGCGTCAACTCAGCGCCGTAAAGACAGCCCCCAGCAAAGCCTGATAGCTAGACTTTGGCCACAGCTAGACCTAAGGTTTATCCTGGGATCATCCAGGGTTCGCCCCTGCCTGAGCACTAGATCCTCTGTGTGTCACCTAGATGAACAGGTTTGACCCCTGAACGATCCAGGGATAAACCTTAGGTCTAGCTATGGCCTTTGAGAGTGCTTCCAAGGTCTCAGGTTTTTATGCCATTTCTGGGTTTTCTGGGTTGTGTGTTTTCTTTTTCCTTCCCCTCTCAGGTCGAGCACTTCCAGGATAGAGCCGTTTCAGTCCTGTAGCAGCAGTGGAGTAGTATCTTCCCGCCTGGTGGAATTGCTGTGTAGGATTACGGTGTTAAACTTCTATTGACTGGAAACCATCGTTGCAATGTTCCCATATTCCTAAATTATTAAAATATTCTCCCTCAAGGCCATGCCAGGTACATTCTGAATGAAACTTAGCTTTACTTTATCAAAACACTGTGATCTCACAGCATTGATGAAACTGTTAAACTTTATAGTCTTATTTCTTCCTTTTTCTTGCAGTTCCCAAGTATTAATGTCACTCTTTCACAGCAAGAATGTTTTGGGATATACACACTTGAAACATGATACTGATTTTCAGTCTCTTTCTTTACGTGGATTTGTTTAGCAAAATAGCACTGCAACGCTTGAGCACGGTGTGATACGCCTCTGTGTAACTAACTCAGGGGTATACAAGTTGATCTTAACATTGCACAAAGGCTAATTACATAGCAACAGTAACTAGCCTGCTGGTTTTCTTCTGACATGTTTGACAGATGGGTCACACAGCAAATAATGATAAAAAAAAAAGTTTCTATCCCGTCTATAGCCTAGCTACCTACTTTGAAAACACAGGTTTTCCTTCCAATATTATCCACAATATCTTATAATGCAGCTTTTATTGGGTTTTGTTTTCCTTTCATTTGTCAACTCCGTCGGCTCATAAGCGACAGAAAAGAGGATCTGAAGACAACAGCACAACATGACAAAAGGAGTAGTGTTTATGCTCCCCGCCCCAAGTTGTTGTTAGTGAGAGTTCCACTTGAACCACCACAATATTTGTTGGAAGAAAATGGAGCAAACGTCTGTAACTATCTACTCGTTCTTACGGTAAATGTCAAACTTCAAAGGAGCGTTTACTGTACTGTGGATGAATAATATAAACACATCATGTATTCAACCAGCATGTTCACAAATCCGTATGCCATAGAAGTACTGAGGACTAAAAAGAACGAGCTTGTAGAAGGCATAAACAACCCCGATCACCTTCTGAACTGGCTGATAGAAAATGGTGTGCTTACACCAGAGAAAAAAATGGTCTTGTCCTACTACAGAACACGAACAGCAAAGAACTCCCGAGTTTTGGATATGCTGGCTTCTCAAGGTGAGCGAGCTTGCAGGCTGTTTTTTTATCCTTGTTTGAAACAGTTAGAGCCCCATCTATATAACAATATGAGAAATTATGTCAGTGATGTGAATGGGAAAATTGGCGATGCTAGAAGGCAATTGATAGGGTACCTACTTGAGAAAGATAAAGAATGGGTTCAAAAGGTTAAGGATTTTCACCAAGAAAGGAATGAGAGCCCTAGACAGGTTTTTGCTAAGCCAGAAAGGGTGACTCGGGTCAAACGTAAAGAAAAACGAACTGTTGCAGCAGAGGGGAACTCCACAGGCAATGATTTCACTTCTCCAAGTGTCTTTGATTCTGTGGCTAAAGGCAATCTTTCTGATTTGGAAAAAAACTTAAAGGAGAGTGAAGTTAATGCAGTGAACTCTGCAAATGAAACCCTCCTACACATCGCAGCGGCTCATGGACACACTGAAATAATTGACTATTTAATCAGCAAAGGTGCCAAGCTGGAAGTAAAGGATAAAGGAGGAAGAACTCCACTACACAGAGCTGCTGAGAAAGGTCACGATAAAGCTGTGAAAATGCTGCTCCAAGCTGGCGCCAACATTTACAGCTTGGATCAGGAAGGCAAAAGCCCACTTCACCTGGCTAGTCAGAACCACCATGCGCATATTCTGAAGAGCATCTTGAAAGAAGAGGCAAGACGATACAAGAACCGGCATAACTTCCTGCACATGGCTGTTCTCAGAGATGACAGTGACCTGGTACAAATACTTTTAAAGAATGGTGCTTTGGTGGATGCCAAGGATGAGAAAGGGCAGACCGCTTTGGGCTACGCTGTGTCTCACGGATTTGAGAAGACCGTCGAGGTATTGTTGGAAGGTGGAGCTAACATTGATTCCAGCATCATTGACGCAGCTTTTAACAGCAACAATCAATCCCTATTCCGGTTACTGCTGCAATATTCCAAAGGATTTTCACCAGACACCATGGTGTCTGCTCTCTTTAAAGCCATACAGAAAGACCTGCACGGCATCGTAGCAGCTTTAATTGAAAGAGGTACAGACATAAATGCCACCAATGAAATGCAGTACACACCATTGCTGGTGGCATGTGAACAGGGGAAGACAGAGTCAGCAAAAGTTCTAATTGAAAAGGGAGCCAACTTGAAGGACAAGACTCCGAACTCAAACAGCGCTTTACATCTGGCAGTTCAAGCTGGAGCCTTTTCCATCACAAAGATGCTCCTGCACAAAGGAATGGATCCTAATGTCACAGGCCAGGGAGGTCAAACACCCCTCTATGTTGCTGCGTTACACAATAAGGGAGCACTAATTGACATATTAATTGAAGGAGGAGCTAGAATTGATGTAGCTACTAAAGAGCTATGCACTCCACTGCACATTGCAAGTTATAAGGGTCATGTTGATGTTGCTCAAAAGCTCTTGCAACATAAGGCCAATGTAAATCTTAAGGATAAGCAATCAAAGACACCTCTACATCTTGCGGCTGAAATGGGAAATCCTGCTATGGTGGAACTGCTTCTTGATTCCAAAGCTGATCCAAATGCGACCGATAAAGAGAAGAAGACCCCACTTCACCTGGCAGCCATAGGAGGCCATCCTCACACAGTGAAAGCACTGTTAGCTAAGAAGACTAGGCTGACAGCCAAAGACATGGATGGTTGCACACCAATACACTATGCAGCCATCAAAGGGAACATGGAGATATTGAAAGCACTTTTGGTTGCTGGGAATAATAAAAATATCAATGACAAAAATATATGGAGAAAGACGCCATTGCATCTTGCAGCAGAACACGGGCACAGTGATTCAACACACTTCTTGTTGAGCAATGGCTCAGTCATCAATGCCTTGGATAATAATAAAGACACCCCACTGCATTGCGCTTGCAAAGCTGGTCATTTTAACTGTGTTAGCACGCTGGTCAACTGGTCTGCCGGGGAGAAAGCAAACCTACAGGCCACAAATAGCCTGAAGAAGACTCCACTGCAAACAGCAGAATCTAGCTTAACTGAAAATCAAGCTCAAATTGTTACACTTTTGAAAAAGAAAATGTTATTGATAAGATAAATCTGCAAAGACTAAGAAGTGCAAGTATTTCCTACCCCTGTCTAAAGCCTTATTCATGTAGAGGTAGTACATCTGTGTTTGGGCTGTCTCATTTCAGAGCTAAAACAGATGATGTAGCAGATCTAAATTGTATCACCTGATTAATTTTTTTTTAAAAATAAATACACCAAGATGGGGTGGGACATTCAGAGACTGACTGCAGCAGCAGCAGTGGGGGAAGGAATGGTGGACCTTTTCCCCATGTGCCATTTGCTCAAGTGAAATCCCCATTTCTATGAAGCTTCTGTTGATTAGCCCCATTAGAATAGGGTGGGAAATCAAGTATGAAAGCATGCGTATTTAGACTGGGAAAATGGCATGGGAGGAAAAGGCTAAATACCTACGGTGACCATATGAAAAGGAGGACAGGGCTCCTGTATCTTTAAGAGTTGTATTGAAAAGGAAATTTCAGCAGGTGTCATTTGTATACATGGGGAACCTGGTGAAATTTCCTCCTCATCATCACAGCAGTTAAAGCTGCAGGTGCCCTGCCCTCTTTTAAATCTGGTCACTCTAGTATAGCTCCTGCAGCTTTAACTGTGGTGATGAAGAGGGAATTTCACCAGGTTCTCCATATATACAAATGACACCTGCTGAAATTCCCTTTTCTATGCAGCTGTTAAAGATACAGGAGTCCTGTCCTCCTTTTCATATAGTCACCCTAAAATACCACCTCACCATATTCTAATCGAAATGGAATCCAACCTCACAGACACATTCCCCCAACCCTCAACATTGCTGCTTTGAAATCACAGGTCTTTCATGTTACACATACTTTGTCAGGGAGAGTTTTGCTTTTCCCAGAAACACTTTTTTTTCTTCATGCAATGTTTCTTTCTCCCCCACCCTCCCTCCCCTGCCAGCATCTCGTATAGAGGAACATTCAATTATGTGGGCTCCCTCTTGCAACCTAAAGAGGTACAGTCCATCTAATAGCTTTATCCGATGAGCGTTTTATTGCAAGCTCGTTACTGGGCACTCATGGATTCCCCGGAGGTAGTTCACATGATGTTGTCTGCCTCTCGCACACCTTCCGTCCCTTCTGGTCTTCCTTGCATGGCAACCCCCCCCCCCCCCCGAAAAAGTCCCGTTGCTGCTCTCTCCTGCCCTCTACTGCTGTGTGTGTTCACAACAGGGACTGAATGGCCCTCATGCACCTTGTTTACTTTCTGTTTGAAAACAGGAAGTAACTGAGTGTCCATGGAGAAGCGCCGGTAGCCAGAGTTTCTTCCAAGGTGTGATGGAGCTCTTTGTGAGAACAAGGCCTGTCAGTTCAAATTAGCTATTTACATGCTGAATATACAGGATGCATATTGTTGTTGTTGTTTGTGATATTTGTATACCACTAAATATGATAATATGGGTGGGCAACTTGTGGCCCTCCAGATGTTTTGGCCTACAACTCCCATCATCCCTCACTATTGGCTGATTGGAATTGTAGGCCAAAACATCTGGAGGGCTGCTAGTTGCTCTGTCCTGCACTAAAACATGACAACTGTATATCAACAGGACAATTTTGTAATGTTCAGAACAATCTGTTGCACTCTGAGCCACTCCAGAGGCAATTAAAGCCATGCGAAAGACTTCACAGCTTCTTGGAGTGGTGATCATATCGGAAAGCAATTGCTCTTCAATAGTTCTCTGGTAGATACTTGAATCAGATTACTCTGCAGGAATGTGAAAGAACTTATTGAGACCACTTGAGTATCTGCTGTGGGGATATCAGCCACTGGATATACCTTCAGATCTCATGTAATTTCCAAACCAGCTCCTTAATAAAGCAGAGAGTCATTCACTTGAACTGATTTCATAATGTCTAACCTTGGGGGAGCTAGGGGTGGCGACGGCCAACAGAAAGCTCTGGCGTGGGCTGGTCCATGATTGTCACGAAGAGTCGGAAGCGACTGAACGAATAAACAACAACAAAAATGTTCATTAAGGCTGCAATCCTATCTCCTCTTACCTAGAAGCATTTAGTTATCTATGCTCTCTCCTGCAGTCTGATATAATACAGCCCAGCCAGAGGTAAGTCACATTGAATTCAATGGAACTTACTTGTGAATAGACATGTATAAGGTTACACTGTAGCATTCTATCCATAAGTTCACCTGAGTCAGAAGGAGTAGGTATCATTTCAGGGCTAATTAGGAGGTTCATCAGATGAGCGTTTTATTGCACGCTCGCTACTGCCCACTTACAAATGTGTGTGCGTCCTTTAGACGATGACTTTTGCCTCCCATACGCCTCCTGCTCCTTCCAGTCATTTTTTGTCGCAATATATTATCGCAAAAGAGACCCCCTTTTAATCAGATTTTTTTTAAAAAGGGAATGTACCACTTTCTGCTGCAGGAAAAGTGGCATGATAAAAATGTCCCCTGAATGGGGCACGTGGTCTTTGTTTACTCTGGGCAAAAAGAGGAAGTAATGAGGAACAAAAGCAGGGGCAGAGAAGCAACAGTATAGAAATGTGATTTCCCTGTGTGATGATGCTCTAAAACAGCCTGAAGAATTAAGCAAAAAGCAGTCAAATTTCCCTCTTAAGTGCATTTATTTCAATTTCTAGCAGGATCTACTCCAAGGATTTGGAATGGAGGTTAAATGGAATTAATAGACTAATGGTGCTATCCCATGCATGTTTAGATAGAAAAAGCCCTACAGCTCCCAGAATTCCCCAGCCAGTATGGCTGGGAAATGCTGGGATTTGTTGGACATTTTCTGTTTAAACATGCACAGGATTACACCCTAAATCAGGGCTGGTTCACACATGTATGTTCACCACCCGATGGCTGCAGCATCAAACGATGGCTTAAAAGGCATCATAGATAATTGCCACAGAAGAGTTTTCAAGGTATCACCTCTCAAATGCAATATTATTCAAGGGAGATAGTTTTCACATTCATCTGGGAGCTATCGAAAAAGGAGACATGCCGTGATTAACATGCATATGCGAACGAGTCCTTAGGACAGGCACAGAAAGCCAGCTCCAGATCAAAAGCAGTATTTCTGAAAGATGTTTAGGCAACTCTAAAGGGGTTTCTAATATCTGTTGAGCTACTAAACAATAAAAGAGAGAAATCAGTTTTTCAGTCATCTATATGCAATTATATTTAAAAAATTATCTTAGATGGTGAAAGCAAATGTGTGTGCATGGACATTACATCTAATTTTTTAGCTACAGGAATGAAATTTTTGTGAACCGCCCAGAGGGCTTCGGCTATTGGGCGGTATAAAAATGTAATAAATAAATAAACCAAGAAAGTTTTCTTTCTTAGGGTTCTTTTCATGCTCATTGTAAGGGTCACTGAACTATCTTTCACCATTTGAACCATTAGATGCAGCCATTTACTACCTGGACCAGAAAATAATTGGGGAGGGGGCTGAGCTCTGCTGTGTATACAGTAATTGTATTTGAACTCTAATAGCTAGGTCTGAGGTCTGCTGACGATGTGCTAAAATCTGTTTTTTGAGCTATAGTTTGTGGCAGTTCACAAGAGGGCCTTTGTCATGGTGGCATCCAGCAAATGGAATGCCCTGCCACAGAAGGCTGGGATGTCTTTCTCAGTGCCAGTGTTCTATAACATCCTCCTTGTCTGTTTTCTATATTTTTTAATAATCAATTTTGTTGTCATTTTTTATTTATTTGCTTTGTGTGCCTTTTTATCATTGGACAGTGTTTTTATGTTTTATAATTGATGTTATCCACTTTGGGCAACCCCATTTGGGTGTTAGGGGAAAGTGGGGTTACAAATATTGCTATAAATAAATAAAATAGCTAAAGCTCTAAACCATGTATTCATGGCTGCAACTACTCTATATTCAGCAATGAAAGACAGAATTAACTGAATTCATGGTGGCCTGGCTGTATTCCTGTGACATGTTGGTGTCATCACCAAATACAACACAAGGCAGAATGCCTGTGTCAAACACATTCACACGAAGAGATGCAACCCAAAGAAATCTGGGGTGAAAGCTAGTTATCATGTTATTGCATGAGATCAATACCTCTTTGTTTAAGTTCCAGGAAATGCAATAGAATTAATTTGATAGTTTAAGCATAATATATTGCCATAAGTTTTGATTTAATGAAAACATTACACTAGCTGTTGTGAGGCTTGCTCTTAATAAAGCCAAATTGTACTTGGTCGTACAATTATTCCTGTTGTTTCGTTATTTATTCATTGCACTCACTTCTCCTTCAGCAATCTTAGAGTGTCTTACATCAGGCAGTCTCCCATGTGGGTGCCGGACAAAGCTGAGCGAGATATCCTTACACCCTTAAAGGCTCTCACACCATTCTCAGAGCCTAAGCCAAGATTTCCTTAACAACTTTATAATAATGGATCTGGAAAGCTACTCCCAAGGAAGCATTCACGATTTCAGCATTCAGTAGTTTTAAATATGAAATGTCTATTATGGACCCTGGAAATCTATGTATGGTGACATGATAGAAAAACCTATAGTCTATATGAGATAAATGTATGATAGTGAAATCATCTAATATAGACACTGGTCACTAGAACAGGATGGATATACACACACATCTCCATTTGTATTGATGTGGCATTATTTCATTTATGTTGGTATAATTCATGAATTTGAGTTTCCAAATATCACTTATTTTCATTTTCCCTTAGAACACAATTATTATTCATTCTTATTTTACAGCCTGATTCTATGCATGCTTTACTTGGAAGTAAGTTCCACTGGCTACAGTGGGCTTATTCCTAAGTAATTGTGCATAGGATAATGTAAAAAAAAATCTCCAAATCTACTAAAACTGAATTGCAGCTCCATAGTGTCATACAGAAATATTTAGTTTAAGATAATATTTAAATACAATTACTCCATCTTAACTAACAGCACAAGTTTATGCTGTTAGGCATGCCCAAACCCCATTACAGATAAAAGCTATTTGTCCCAAATATCTCATTCCTATTTATCACAGCCATTTTATAGTTCCTTACACTGAATTTCATTCTGACATTTTGTTGTCTATTCATCCAGTTTGGAGATACCATTTAGGACTTTTCTATAGTCTGTTTTGGATTTCCTCATTCTTAATAAGATGGTACCAATCTCAGACTTGGCTCACTTCTCACTCTTGACCAGATCATTTTTAATGTTAAACAGCACTGGTCCATACAGATCCTTACTACCTTCCACAGTGGGAACTGCTTCCTGTTAACCAGCTCTGGATCTGTCCTTATCCCAGTTTAATCTTTTGTTGAGCAACTTTTATCAAAAGCTTTTTGAAATTCCAGGTTTATAGGAATTTCGGGGTCAGGAGCTTTTCTACATGAGGCATTTATTGTGCGCTCAGTATTCCCTACTCACACTTGTTTTCAGGTTCTTTAGACACCTTTGTGACCCTCCAGTTTTGCTTCTGTTTTTAAACAGCCCTGCTAGGGTGACCATATGAAAAGGAGGACAAGGCTCGTATATCTTTTACAGTTGCATAGAGAAGGGAATTTCAGACCATCCTTTTCATATGGTCACCCTAAGCCCTGCCCTCTTTTGTATCTGGTCAAGAGGGAAAGGCAGGTTTAATCGTTGTGATGAATAAGGAATTTCACCAGGTCTGCAGGCATACAAATGACACCTGCTGAAATTCCCTTTTCTATACAACTGCTAGAGATACAAGAGCCCTGTTCTCCTTTCTATATGGTCACAATACAAATTCTGCCATGAAAAGAACCACTTTTAAAGTGATAATAGCCAGGAAAAAAGCAGCATCTTCCGCCACTAGACGTGCTGTATCAATGGAAGTGAATGGATAGGAAATATTCAAACCATGTGGTCACCCATCCCTGTAAGGTAGCCCATAACAATCGCACAAAAAAGCAGGAAGCACTAATGCCCCAGGTAAGCAACATTATTTCCCCTTAATGTAAAGACGCCAGTTGTCTCAGCCAGAAGACCATAGTTCCACAGTTTTGCCCTGGCTGTTTCCTGTCTTTATTAGATTTTATTGCACCTTTATGTTTTTATTTTGTAAACTGCTTTAGAAACTACAGCTGAAGAGCAGATTATTTTAGATAGATTCTTTCTTTCCTCTCTCTCTCACACACACGCTCTGCCTGTGTGGGTTTTCTTCCCCGCGCGGGTTTTCTTCCAGCCTCTTTCCCCACTTCCACTGCGCTCCAGCGGCCCCGTCTTGTCTTTCCACAGTCCCAAACACTGGTAGTTGAGGGCAGCGGGCGCTTCACTTCTCTTTCGGCGCATGCTCGGGTTTCCTGTGCCGCCATTGAAGGACGGAGTCTGTGGTGTAAACCTATCCAGGGGGCCGGCCTTTGAGCCCTCCCTTTCCTGAGTCGTTCCCGCGAGATCCGGCGGAGGTGCCAGTATGGAGGCTGTGGAGGAGTTTGATGTCGATGTCGAGGGGGACGCGACGGCGGGGGCTGTTGGAGACGCGGAGCCGGGGTAAATGTGGGCCAGGCGAGCCTGGGGGGTCTCACCCGGACTTGTGGCCCCGGGGGAGGCGACTGCAGCGTGGGCTCCGCTCTCCGTGGAGCGGATCTGGGTGCGGAGCGTTTCATGCCGAGCCCTCCATCGCGGTCCGTCCTGGCTCAGCCGGGTCTCTGCTCTGACCAGGACCGTGCTGGGGTACCCGCTGCCCCGGCGTGTGGCCTTTTGGGAGGGGGGGCGGCATCTTCCCGTCTCCCCGCATCGTCATTCTGGCCGTGCTCATGCGGTCAGCTTAAAGCAGGGATGCGAATGTGTGGTCCTCCCGGTGGTGTTGGACTGCAACTCCCATGAGCCCTCACCATTGGCTCTGCTGGCTATGTCTCATGGGAGTTGCAGTCCGGTCCCCACCCATAGTTTAATATTATTATTATTATTATTATTATTAATAATAATAATAATAATAATAATAATAATATCTTACCCACCTCTCCACTTGCATCGAGGCAGGGAACAACAGCGAATAAAACACATAAAAATTGATTAAAAACATAGTATACATGATTAAAACATCCTTAAAACATTCTAAAATTTCGTAACTTTTTACTGTTAAGCTCCTGTCCTTTTCTCACTGCTAGAGCAGTTAGCTTAAAGTAAGGAGGGAGTGAGGGAACGGCCCTTCTCCTTCCTGAGCTGTTTCTGCAGATGGATGCAACCAGAGTAAAGCTGGATTCCCCCTTACTTTGGGAAGCTGACAGAGGAATACTGCTGGATATCTTGACTTGCGGAAGCGTGCGATGTGTACATGTAAATAGGGTATGGGGATAGATCAAGACAAGCAACAAATGGTCATCATCTTTCAGCCTTACTTGCCTGAATAATAAATACTGTTATCACCCAGAGAGCTTTGGAAGCTGCCCAGAGAGCTTCAGCTACTGGGCAGTATAGAAAGTCAATAAATAAATTTAAGTGGAGCGAGCCTCCCCCCCCTTTTTTTTTTTAAGGAGAGAGCGTACTTTAAGGAGTAAAGTCTGGGGTAAATGGAAGTAGCAGCCCCTCATCTGCCTGTCTGTATTCACTAGATTCTGTTGGAATGTGTGCTACAGATCATCCTTGTGAAGCAGATTAGGGCAGGATCTACACTACTGCTTTAAAGCGCTTTATAACAGTTTTGACAACTGTTGGGGCCCAGGACACACTTCAGATACCATTTTCAAAACTCTTATAAAGCACTTTAAAGTAGTAGTGTAGATCCAGCCTATCCCATGCTGTATACAGCTGTGATGAATAGCTGTTTTAGTCTTTTCTGCTATGTATAATTTTGTAGAGCTAATGAAATGGAACAATTTCCTCCTAGTCTTAGCACACAATTATACAAAGCTACAGCACTTTTATGGATGTCCTTCACCCAGCTCAGACAAATCTATATGACTTAGCAGATAGACAAAAAGCACATCTCTTTGGGAGGCAAGCCTTAATGTAAGAAAATTGACTTCTAATTTTCAGGCATTGGTGATTTTAATTTTTTTTAGCATAAATGTCTTGAAAAAAATGTAACTAAGATTAAAAATTATTTTTCTTTCAGACACTTTTCATTTACACTCATATTTCTTTAATATATTTGACAAGTGGGCCACATTTTAAAACTTAATTATTTCCATAGGGCAGAATGGGGGGCTTTCCCCCCCGTCGATTCTCTTATGCTACACCAATTCCATTGTGCAAGTAGGTTGTCCCCCACCCCTGCTTGCTTAACGGCAATTTAGCAGTTCTGGGGCAACCTGAAACAAGTAGAAATGCTCATTTCTGGAAGGAGGTAGGTCTGCAGTGCTCCCATAATGGAGCTCTGCTGACCTGCTTCCTTCCAGAAACAAGTGTGCCTGTTAGTTTGAGGGTTCAGCTTGAGCAGTGAAATTGGTGGGACCCACCGCTTGCGGAAGGGAATTGGTGGGGTGGAAAGGAGTCAGCAAGGATGTAAGCACCTTGTTGGATTCTGGCAATATTCTCAGGATTTCATTCCCTATTACCATCACAAGACAAGGCACGTTATAAAATTATAACTGTCTCAGCATTTATGGGTTTTGCTGCTTGATCCTATGTTTCTTGTACAAGCAAACAAAGTGGATAGGATCTGGTACAAGTTTTTGGACCAATGCAATGTCATGTGACATTAACCAAGCATTAAAGTGTTACCCTATTTCTTCGATTCTAAGACGCACTTTTTCCCCCATATAAACATCTCTAAAAATGGGGTGCGACTTAGAATCGCGGGTGTGTCTTAGGGTTTTTTTTTCCTGTTGGTGGTACTGAAATTAGTGTGCGTCTTACAATCGATGGTGTCTTACAATCGAAGAAACACGGTAACTGCAGGTTCTGAGAGAATCAGTTTTTAAAATGTGTGGGTATGTCTGAGATGTGTTTTTTTTAATTGCAGAAGCTATGATAATCCGTCATCCAGTTTACTCCAAGATCACTACCTTGACTCAACTTGGAGAACTGATATGGGTCTTGTAAGTCAGCTATGAAATAAGCTTGTAATTTTGAGAGAATCTCTTGAATGTCTTTTTGAAAACATCTTAAGACATTTTTATGTCCTAGTCAGTTCAGATATATACTGGGATCCAGAGGACCAAGGGCAGAAGAAAAATAGTATTTGTGCTCTTCCATGCAAAGATATTCAAGTCTTTGAACAATCTCTAGCATTCTTATTTGTATATCTCTGTATGCAGGCTAACTCTTCCATACACAGTTCTTTTGTAAGTGATTGTACAAGGAAAATTGCTGCTTTGTATGTGGGGGTCTCTAGATCTTGACTATGAAATGAAAGCAGAAGTAATGTCTATGTTCTTCTTTATAGTGGGTTATATCCAGTGTTAGTCCTACTTAGAGAAAACACATTGATCCTGCTGACTTAGCATGTTGTGTGAACCATGACCGAACATGTTGTATGAACCATTCCTAACCATGGTGGATATATAACCACAGCTTAAACACACTCACCAACCATTTACTGCAAAAGGGATAGCATCCTAACCATGGCTTAGCACGTTGTCTGAATAGGTCCATTGAAATGAATGGTGCTTAAGTTAGACTAACGTTGGATGCAACCCAATATCTTACCAAATTCCTTACCTATGTTATTTTATCCCATTTTTAAAGAAAGATATGGGTTTTTAGGTATACTTATTCACTGATTCCTATTAATACTTCAAATCCTAGCTTTGCCACAAATTCTCTGAGTTTGAAAAAAATTCTTCAGCTCTGCAACTCAAAAATGAGAAATATTAATCTATCTTTCCAGGGTTGATGTGAAAATTAATGCATAAAAATTGATAGATAACCGATTATGTTTTTCTCTTAGCCATGGAGTCTTGATAGCACAATTAGTGAAGAAAACAAGGCTGCCATTGAGAAGATGTTGTTGGAAGAAGAGTATCCTTTTCTTATTAATTAGTATGATAAAATAGAATCTTCACCCTAGTAAGAATGGAGATACATTGTAGATTTGTACTTAACAGGTAATCATTGGTGATTAAAAATTGCTACTAACAATGCAATGTGATTTTCATCCGTTGTCAAGATAATACTTTCAGTGCCTCCTGCTTCTTTAGTAAAACAAGCTTTGCAGTTTCTATAGTCCTTGTTTCTAAGCAAGACCCAGTAAGTTAACATAACTCAGGCTTCAATCCTATACACACTTACCTGTGGGTAAGTCCAATTGAACTCAATACAGCTTACTGAGTAGACATATATTAGGATTGCAGTGATGGCTTTTCAGTGCAAGAAATAATTATAAAAATACCAGTGTGCAAACCATTCATTAAAAATGCTTTAGATAATCCTTAATGCATTTCAGATACTATCTGTCTAGCAAGTCACTTCCAGAAAAAATTTGGCATGAGCTGAAGGAAAGTGATAAAAAGTGCTCAAAAAGGTAAAATATATTGTGTGGTTGTCATTTAATTTGTTTTTAAAACTTGCATACCCTATCTTTTCTACTAAGAGTTCAGGGTTGATAAGAACAAAAATAAGATTTTTTAATAAAGAGCCAGTGATTAAAAACAGCAGTTTAAAATCATCTGTCGAACGCCTTCCTAAAATGGAAAGTTCTAATGAGCTCATTGATGAGTGATTGAGACTGCCCTTTGGAAGGGACTTACGAGTATCCAGTGCAGGGTGGATGGAGGGGCCCTCCCCTCTGGGCTCTGTCCGCCAAGCAGTTGTTGCTAGATGCTCAGTTTTGAGTGTCTACCCAGGGATCTTCAGAGTGTGAGCGGGGAGGCGAAGCATTGCATAGGAAACTGTTTAAAGCAGCTTCTGAGGTCTCCTCCCTTCCCACCCTTGGGACCGTCCCCCTTTCGCCACCTCCACGCTCCGTGTTACAAGCACGGAAAGCCAGCCGCCGTCGTTCACTCTGAGCTAGCTGCGAGGGGGAAGGAGGCGGGGAGCGTGTTTTCCTGGTTCCCAGCTCGAAGCACTGTCTATGACCTTGGAGACAGAAAACTGAAAAATCCTATGTCCCCCAGACACTGACTAGGGGCCATAGGGTTCTTCCCTTAAACACATAGGTATAGCTTTAGATATGTCGAAGGGGCATAGATAATGTCTTTGTCTTGCTTTGTACTTTACAGTCTACACAAGAAAGAAGCAAAAGTCACGTATGTACTTCTAATGATACCTACGCGTTAAGTGGACATATTGTATATATTTCGAACTCATATTGAGCCTTCTTAAAAAAAACCACTACAATAATTGAATTTCTTGCAGTTTTTTTTCCTTTTTGCATGTTCATTAACTTCTAAACTTGGCTTGCTTTGTTTTTTTTAAAAAGGAGCAACGTACTTGATACACATAGATGACAGAATTAACCTTTGATTTATTTTTTAAATTACAGATGACAAAATTGTGTCTGTTTATGTTCCATTTCAAAATATGTTATTTATGTTCATGTTAACTCCAGTGAATTAGGTTAAATTCATAAGTGTATAAGGTTTTAGCTCTTTTTTGTTTTATTTTTGCTTTATTTTTTTCTATTAGGTTACGTTCCCCTACAAAACCAAATAGCGGATCACTAAAGTGGACAGTGGAAGAAAAAGAGCTATTTGAGCAAGGACTGGTAAATATTGCCTGTGGTTAAATTGATTGGTTGTTGTTGCTTTCTTTTTTAAAAGATGTTATGTACTATTGCATTTTTAAAATAATATGTTCATTTAAAATGGAACAAAATGTCATGCGTCACATATTTTATTAATACTAAAATACTAGCATGCTGAATGAAATTCCCATGCAAGCAAGTAGGGATTTCTGAGATGATTTAATAAAGAAAGGAAATGAATTACTAATTCTTATGTGTGGTATTTTCTCTGGGTTGTATCCAGTGGTGTTCTCCTGCTGACAGCAGGCTGTAATCCAGCAGAAGCTTCTGTCATCGGAATGGGGAGGGAGGTGATTTTTTGCCAATTTCCCCTCTCCCTGCAGTCCGCCTCGCCATCTTCCACATTTTCCCAGAGATTTCCCCAATTCTCTGGATCAAATTTGTGGGGGTGCGGAGAGGTGCAGGGGAAACTACAAAAATCCATCTCCATTTCTCCCATGGAAGTCACCACTGTATCTTTAGATGCAAGCCTCTGTGCTTAGCTACTTAATAAGGTCCCAATCCCCATGGGCTCAGATTACCTTTATTTTTTCCTTCAGTCTTCCAAGGCTGCTGACATACCTTAATCTTACCTGATACCTTGTCCTGGCCAAAAAAAAAAATTGTTACAAGGTGGGAGATAGAAGTTGGTTTTAGGAAGTGACTTAGCTGTTGTGAAATTAACAAAGGCTTGTACCATAGCAGTTAAAACCTCAGACAGTAAATTGATATATATTCAATTATATTTTCCATTAGGCCAAATTTGGCAGAAGATGGACAAAAATTGCCATGATGATCGGAAGTCGCAATGTTCTTCAAGTAAAGAGCTATGCCAGACAGTACTTTAAGAACAAGGTAAACTTGAAATAACTTTCAGTTGATTGAGTAGCAAATCCTGGCAACAAATAATGAGCAACTAAATCAAAACCTTGCTCTGTAAGTCTTTCGCAACAAATTATTGTTGCTTTCACTCTTAGTTTCCTATAATATTAGTTGACCACCTGAGTATCTTGTGAGGTACGTTTATTGTTGTGCCCTGATTCTGTTCATTTATGTATTTTTTTTGCCTTCCACTCCCGCTTCTGTGCTGCCAGGCTACTGTTCCTTTTTACTAGTTCCTTTACATTCCAGCTTAGATCTCAGGAAAGACAATTCTAATGTTCACCTGCTTTCTAACACAAGGATCCTTAAGTGTCCTTGTGGTTTGTGGTCAGCAGTTAGGTTTTTTTAGGCTCATAGTTTTTAAAGTTGTTACAGTGGTTTTAAATGTATGTGTATATTGTATGTTTTTGTGGTTTTTAATTTTTGTATATTGTTTTTTAAGTGTCTTAATATTATGTAAACTGCCCAGAGAGCTTCAGCTATGGGGTGCTATACAAATGCAATAAATAATAATAATAATTATTTTTTAACAAAAGCCATTCGTGAATTGAGCTCAAATTGAAGAGCCTACAACATCCCTGCCAATTATTTTATTTATTTATTTATTTATTACATTTATATACTGCCCCATAGCTGAAGCTCTCTGGCCGGTTTAAAAAGGTTAAAAACAATTGACTTCTCCCTTGCAAACCAAGTCACACTGGGCTCTTTAACCACTTCCACCCCAGTATGACAAAAGACCATCCGTGTTCTCCCTTATCCACCTGAGCTGCTCACTTCCAATTTCCTTTTTCTTGGCTCAGGTACATAAGTGGAGAACTCTTACAGGACCTGTGTTGCTGCTTACATTCAGACAAGAGGGCCTCTTGCCTGTGCCTGAAATATATTGGAGAGGGGAATTCCTGTTGGGGCCTGAGTTCTCTCTCCTTTTCCTAGAAACTGAAGCAGTAGAGCACTAACTCATAGGATCAGGCTGCTGGGAATGAGAAGGGATTAGAAATTGATAGATTTTCTGGGAGTCAAACTTGGATATAATGCCCTTTGTTTATCTCATCTTATTCCCCCTGTTTTTTAGTGTGACCTCGGGGTGCAGAAGCAAAGTGCTGTTTTATGACACTAAGATATTCTGTAATTTTAATTAGAAAGATTTATAGATATGACAATGCTCTAAAATATGGTGCACATGGGATAGGGGATTAGTACAGGGTATTGATACTGAACATGGGAAATTGTTTTATACTCAGTCAAATCAGTGGTCCATTAAGCTCAGTGTTGTTTATACCCGCAGTTTCCGATGGGAGTGTTTCCCAGACTTACCTGGAGATGCCAGGGATTGAACCTGGAACCTTTTGCATGCAAAGCATATGCTTCACCACCCCATAATTAATTTGAGCTACTTCAAATTAATTTACAGTGCAGTCCTATGCATTTTTAGTCAGAAATAAAATCCTACAACTTTCAGTTTTCCCTAGCCAGGAGAACTGGCTGGGGAATGCTGGGAGTTATCAGATTTTTTTCCTGTCTAAACATGCATACGATTGTGCCCTTCGGTATGTTTCCAGACTGATTCTTGAAACATCGGAATACCTGCCACTGTTGTATTGGTTTTATTTGGTAGCAAAACGCTGCTGTTAAGTGTACATAAATATCTAAATAGCACTCGCAATACTATACTGCTCTTTCTGTATGGAATATTCTTCCATGCAAATGTTGAATCTCTAGAGGGCTCTGAACATTTCTAAGTAATGTATAGGTCTCTTAAAATCTATTGTAAGAAGCATGTGATTTCTTCTCCATAATCAAGAAGAGCTAGCAAGTGCTAAGCGATGACATTCATATGATGAGTTGCCTGCTTTCTTTGTGATTGCCACTACTTTTAAAATACTCATGCCCCCCAAATAGGGCAATTGTAGGGGAATCTTCAAAGCCTTCAGGATCTTGAGAGAGGACTTCGCTTTTATGAAGGCCAAACAAAAAAGTTTAAATTAGTAGCTAGAAGGAATGGGTGAAATCCAGGGTTGTGTGAGCGGGCTTCCACTTGTACTCCTCACCCCCTGTGGCCCCAAGGACCCCTGAGCGGATTTGAGTGGCACAGCAGGGAGGGACTGCAGTGGGAATCTATCCCCACCTCCCTGTTCCACAGATGAAAGCCATTCTCTTCTCTGGAGGGGTTTATTGGATACCAAACTGCATCCAGTAGCTACACTGATAGAAAAGAATTGATTGTCACTCTTAACCGGTATCCTTTTTCATCTGAAATTTGTTATTTTGTCATGCTTAACTCTTCTTAATATACTTATCTGTTAAGGCAAAATCTGATGGCTCAGAGAAATTGGAACAAGGACAGTTGGACAACATTCCTATTCCCGCTAGCAATGAGGATAATGAAGCGAAGGTGGTGTCATGGACATCTACCCACTTAAGAGGTCGGGCAGACCCTAATCTCAATGCAGTCAAAATTGAAAAATTATCAGACGATGAGGAAGTAGATATTACAGATGAAATGGATGAACTGCTTTCTTGCGCATCTCAGCAAGAACCTGGAAAGTCTGAAGTATTGGATATTCCAAAGAGTCCATTAGGACCCAGCAGTTGGACAGAACCCATTTTGGAGTCTGCTGAACCCAAGTCTACAGTTCTCTTAACTAAAAGTTATGTTTCAAGCCCAAAGCAAAGCACAGTTGAGAGTCCAGAAACTGCAACACCATGCTCTGAGGATAGTGGACACAGACCTATGAAATCAGAAAATCAGAAGTGCGACAGAACAGGAACTTCTGATGGTACCGACTGGTTTTCTAGTCCAGAGCTTTGTGGGGAACAGAGAGACTTCACTGATAACAGCATTCTTTTCCATCATTCTGAGCACTTGGAAGAGGAGAATCAGATGGATGTAGAGGAGCTTAAGCCGCCTGATCAAGAAGTGAAAATAGATAGAAATACCATATTAGAAGAAGAAAAGCAAGCGATACCAGAGTTTTTTGTGGGGCGTCAGGCCAAAACACCTGAGCGCTATCTGAAAATTAGAAACTACATTTTGGAACAGTGGTAAGCAACATGTCCATTAGGGAAAAATACTCAGTGGGGAAAAATATAGGCAGAGAAAGTGTGTGTTAAGTATACTTTCTTTTCACAATCCATCCTTTTGATCAGTTTTTTCATAGAGCTCAGTTGGTTGATGACATGCTCCTTTTGGAACAGCTTGACTAGGGTGGTTCATCAGCCAGCTCCAAATTGTGCATTGTGTGTTGCTGTTGGCTTAATTAGGACTTAAGACTTTGGTTCTGACCTGGGTGGGTGGATAGCAGTCACTGGAACTAGTTAGTTAGCCAGCTATAGCCTGCTACTTGGTAGTTAACTATCTCAATGCTGGAGTGCCACTATCATGCTACCAAGATGTGAAGAAATTCTGGGGTTGTAAGTAGATCTTTGGAGGAATATAAGAAATTATTCTTTCAGAGTGGTTCCATGCTTGTTGATGTCCAAACTCTAGAACACAATCATGAACAAGTTTGAAAGGGTGTGATAACTTGGAGGCAGGGTATACAAGTTTCTGCGTATGTATGCATGACCACCAAGTAGACATGCTTATTGAAAACTGATCCATGCACAATTCAAGAAGAATTGTTCTTTATATTTGGTTGTTATTTATATGAAAGGCACCTTCTCCCGTTTCTTCCTGCCCAGTTGCTAAGATTGTCTTCAGATGTTCTTTGAGTTCTGCCACTAGTGCTGAAAGGTGGCTACTGGAGAAAGAGCCTTCTCTGTAATGGCTCCCCATCTGTGGAATGCCTTTCCTATGGTGATCGATCTGGTGTTTTATAAACATTTAGACACCAGTTTAAAGTTTCCTCATCCAGCAGGCATTTAATCTCTGTTCTGTTGCTCCGATTATTAATTTTTCTGCTGGCTCCTTAATATGTTTAATGTTTAATATTGTATTACTTTGGTACTTTTATTGTTGTATTTTTGTTTGGTTATTATTATTTTCATCTTCAGTATTGTAATCTGCCCCGACCACACAGCTGCTTTCCCAAGTTTCCTGGTTTCCTAAGTCACAAGGACCTGGGTTGAATTTGAAACATCCTTCAAATTGGTTCTGTGTTGATGTCACCAATGAGAAGTGTAAGCAGATTTATTCATTAGATTTATATACTGCCCAACAAATCTAATAAATAAATCTACTTATAGGCATTTGAAAGGAATGTGTACAAATACCATATGCATGCCTGTGAAAATTAGACCATCAGTGATGGGATTTGTCCAGCCTGTGCAACAAAAATTCATTTGAAATATGTGTGTTTCATGGCAAAAGATGCAATTTTACAAACTTAGTCATAGTTAGTCCCATTGACTTCAGAGAATCATACTTGCTCTTTCTTGGCTATATGAGAGAGTCTTTTCCCCCTGTTGATTTGCAAGCTTTCATATGCATGCAGTGTACACTAGGAATAAGCAGCTTGTACCCAGGCATACACTCTTTTGCACTGCCTTGCTAAGCCCCTGTGGTATATTTACTACCCAATCCTGTGAACGCTTACGAATCCTGTGTTCGGCGGGGCTTACTCATGAATAAGTGCACTTAAAATTGCAGCCTTAGGGTGCAATATACAAACTGCTGAAGCTTATGTATTTGCTAGTTGCTCACTGTATGACCTGGAATCCCCAATAAGAGTTTTAAATAGATTCAGTGTTATTACAGAAACTATATCCTGTAAATAATTCATTTTGTTCAGTTTTTCAAAATGCTGACTTGTTTCCTCGACCCAATTTGAGCTGTTGTATCATTAGAAAAAAAATTCTGACAAGATGTCAATGTTTTACAAATATTAGCGAGCAAGCAAATACATAAAAAGAAAACCTCTTGGAGATTTCATTACCCCTAAGCTGCTACAAATAAGATTAATTGAAAAATGTTGAGTATAAACAGTATTGAATGATTACAAGCTTGTGTAGCTCAATGAGTCCGCAATACAATGGTTCATAGCTCTTGACTTATAACTACCACTGTGTGTGCATCTGTGTGAACGTAAGGATCAAATTTAATAGATTCCTGCTTTGTACATAATTTTTGGCATAGATTTAGGAATATTAAATGGTGTAAACATAATTGCCAAGTTAAGGCTTGAGCTATATTTTATTTTTTGTTTGTGTTGGTATGTTATTATAGGGAAAGAATAAAACCAAAATACCTGAACAAAACTTCGGTACGCCCAGGGCTGAAGAACTGTGGTGATGTCAACTGCATAGGGCGGATACACACATACCTGGAATTGATAGGAGCAATTAACTTTGGCTGCGGTATGAAGAAAATGTCCATCTGTTTCACTTTGCATTTGTATCCTATTACTTAACAAACCTCAAAGCAGCTCAAAACATTCATAAAGTCAGAAATTCCGCTAACGCCTTACAATTTAGGGACTAAAACCATAAAACAAGTAGATCTTTTTTCTTCATGTGAAGGAACTTGTTAATATTTATCTTTAACCCTGCCTGGTAGTATTCAAATAAATGTATGAGTAAAAGTGGTAATTTGCTTGAAACCACTCGGTAGCTTCCCCACCCACCCCCATATCTGTGTAAATTGTAAACTGAACTGCTACTTCTCATGTTCATTTATACAGAGCAGGCTGTATATAATAGACCTCAGACAACTGACAAGATACGGCCCAGAGAAGGCAAGGACACTATAGATGCATATCACCTTGTGCAACGGCTGCAGTCTATGGTAAGATGGAGATCTGTGCGTGTGCCACTAAAAGTTTGTCCTGTGTAATTTTCTGACTTTTGATCGCAACAGCGTATTAGCAGTGGGAAAGCAAACTCAAGTACATTTTCTTACAAACTTTACTTAGGTCTTTCTAAGCTTAATAAATAATATATATTGCACTTCTGCACATAGTGCTATTTCTGCATGGGGCCTATTAAATTATATATTGCTTCAAGAGAGAATGTTGGCCAAATACATAAAAAGTGCTTGTTTACTGTGCATTTCAGGTCAGTGACTGAGGAAAAACCAAGATTACATTAAAAAACAAAACTGAAGCGAAAGCATGAGTGCGCTTGTTACTGCCTACATCAGTCACATTGTTTATTTAACTCAGGGCTAGTTAGTGCTCCATTGATCTTCATTAACTAGTTCTGCTGTATGTACCTTCATTGAGTAGATCTACTATAAACATTGAAAATGCCAATTGGCGAATAGAAACAAAAGCATTGGCCTCTGCTTCCCAGAGTGAGTAAATTGCAGTGCTGGTCGCCTGCTTCTTACGAGGAACGTGGCTAAGTTGTCTGTGGCCAACATGGAGCTGGCTGATGTCCTTTTAGTGGGTAGTGTTATGAAGATGGTTCTATAGATAGATGAGTCACCATGGTTCTATAGATAGATGATTCACCGTGGACACAGATGTTTGGTAACTCATCTTGATACAAATTCAGAGAGTATGTCAGCCCAGCCCGGGATGACCAGTGAGCTGTATACACCAGTTTGTTAGGTGTGTCACAATCCACACCCTGGTACCCTGCAACACTTTTGTGAATTGCCCCCGCAGTTTAAGAAACCTTGCTACCTTGTTGCCCTTGGATAGACTTGTGAGTGTGTTTCTGTTTGGTACAGCGTACAAGGAGACGGCGTGTCAGAGATCCGTGGGGAAACTGGTGTGATGCCAGAGATTTGGAAGGACAGACTTTTGAGGTAACATCACTTTTAAGTCCTCTGATATTATTTGAGAACTCACTAAAGCCAAGCGGAATCGGCAGTAAAATGTTGTAAATTAACAATTGATTTTATTTTATATACCACCTTTGAACAAGTTCTTCGGGCAGATTACAGAAAGTTTGTTGTTGTTTATTTGGTCAGTCGCTTCCAAAAGTTACAGTAAAATAAATGTAATCCAACACGTTACAACAATAACACTAAAACATTGTAACATAAATTGGCAGTATAAAATCAGTCAGCACAATTAAACTCTAGGCAGCATAAAAGTAATGTATGGAGGATTTAAAAGCCTGAGAGAATTAAAACACACGCACACATGCACACCCTTGACTGGTACCAAATTGATATCAAATATGTTTATTAGGCAACCTGTGCACGTTTTAGCCACAATTACAGTAAAAGGAGGGACAGGGAAAAACCCCATCGAATTATACAATCAATACAATATTTCCAATAAAAAGGTGAAGCCTTTTGATATCAAGAATGGCACCTGATGAGCATTGTAAGAGCATTACCCAGAGAGCATTGCACAGTTGGGGTGCCATCGGCACTTTCCCCTGTATCAACCCACTGCAGTTGGCAGGGCCCCCCAAAGAAGATAATGTTTCTGTGTATCCCTAACCCTGTAAGAGGAATGCTCCTCTTTGCAGCTCCAGGCAGCCCGAAACAAGCCTCACATTGCTCTTCAGAGCTCTCAACAGGGTAAGTGAGTTTCAGGAGTGGGGAACGAATGAAGTATATCTTTTTCTTCCATACCTCAAAGGCCTTCCCCTGCTGAGCTATGTGGAACTACAGGCCCACCATCCCTAACCATTAAATGGGGGATGTATAGTTCAGGAAATGGGTCAGGCATCCATAGAATACATGAGAGATCTGGTTGAATTGCTCTGTTTCTTTGCTCTGTAGTTTCCTTTTGGAGAGGGTGATTTTTTTTCAGCATATAAACATACCATGTCTGAAACCGCTTTTGGCAGACTCACACAGTTTACCTGACATTTGACACTTTGGATTAGGGGAAGGTAACCACTTTTGACCCAGGGTCCAGATTACCCTCCAGACCATAACACTGGGCTGGATGACATCAAGGGAGTGGGGCCTGAAGCCCTTCCCCCTCCAATGAGATCATCTGGCCCACCCCGCCCACTTAAGAAAACCCCCTCTCTTTGTGTTGGGAAAGGGACTCGGCCAGGACTTGAAGAACCCAGCTGGGTTTTGTGGTTCCTTCCTATGCTTCACAAGTCCTGATCAAGGCATGAGCGCTGCAGGAATGGTCTCACCCAGGGATCATAGAAGCCGACTGCTGCAAACCCTGGCTGAGTCGGGCTGCTTCCCATGTCACGCGCATCAGTAAGACAGACGAACGTTTAGTCTTCCTGCATTTGGCTATTAATAGTATTACTTTTAATCTAACTATTCTCAATTGATTCAAGCTTTGCTGTATTCCACAGGTATGTCAGGTCTAGTGTGTAGTACTGTTTGCATCTGTGTAGGAATGGTAGTTAATATTGTATTATATTTATCTATATTGTAGTTCTCATTACCTAAGCAAACAGGAGTTAATGTTAACCATGTGAAATGCTACATGCATCTCTTTGAGGAAACATCAGTCATAGATCTGAAATTAGCCAAAGCTCTCAGTTGTTCACAACAATTAAAACCGTAAAATATAACACAATAAAACATAATTTAAACGTTTTAAGACTACAATATAAAATAAAAAAGCAAAATAAAACCTAGCAGCAGTGCAAAGATTTAAAATACAACCGATTTAAAAACTTCAGAAACTGAAAGACTAAAATGCCTGGAAAAGTCAGGTCCTTTACCTGGTGCCCAAAAGGCCACAACATAGGTGCCAGGTGAGCTCCTCTGGGGAGCTGATTCTACAAACGGTGCCACAACAGAAAAAGGCTTCTTAGTAGCCACCCACTTTTAAAGTATTTTTTATTCTGATTCTCAGCCAGAAATGGCTGAGAATCAGAATGAAAGCATTCAATAAAAGAAGACTCCCTGCCCAAACTAAAAAAAACACGGCTTACCAGGAAAAAGGAATGGGGAAAGAAGAGGGAGAAAAGTTAAGTCTTCCAGTAGGACTGGTGGGATGGCTCTGCTTTCCATTCTCACCTCCCACAGTACAGTGGATACAGATTGCTGTTCTCGTTCTTGTTAACTGTTGGGTGGGTGTTGAGCATTCCTGCTGTTAACAGTACACTTGCACAGTTCTAGCTGAACAGTGATAGCAGCTGTCAACATTTGCAGCGCCTTGCATTCAGGGCAACATAGTCAAGCATGCTTAATCTCATTGATGTCAAGGAGCATAAGCAAGTTTGACTGTCTGTCAATATGCTATGTTAGTTTGCCTAATCCAGATGTTTCCTTTTTAGCACCTCTCTGCTGAGGAGCTAGCGAAGAGGAGAGAAGAGGAGAAGCATAAACCACCAAAAGCATCTAAAGGACAAAGGCACACAAAAAGGTTTTACATTTTTTATCTACCTACAATATCTGTCGGAAAAATGGCTTGCGTGACTTCAGATCTGACTGTGGTCTATTAGCAATATTTATGCTGCAAACCATTGTTAAACTTAATTCAGTGTATTAAGCCCAAATTTCAGTTCAAAAAAATTGAGATATTGCTGTGAGTTCTTTTAACTTAGCACATTAATGTACAGGTTTGAACTGGTCACTAGAGTTCTATGTATTGGAATTAAAACTACAACAGTGATGAAATTAAGTGACCTTTTCAATGAGTTTTCCCCTCCGTTAATTCTATGTTTTCAGAGAAATTTTCTTTCATTTTATAGTTCATTTGATCCCTTTCAGCTGATTCCTTGCTGTTCCTTCACAGAAGAAAACCCAGTAAGTATGATTTAAGGAATAAACAAGAGCGCACCCCTTTATTTATTTAAGCAAGCTTTCCTTATCATTTCTATCTTTTCAGGAGCCATTCCAAGTAACAGTAGGTGCAGAGGCACTTCTGATCATGGATTTGGTAAGAGCTGTATATTCTATCAACTTACACGATTAAGGGCATGTTCAGATGTAAAGAAAAGTCCTAGTACTCTAAGCCACATACTGAGATTTTTAGGACTTTTTTCTATCTAAACATAGGATTGCACCTTAACTTGGTTCATTTCAAAGTTGAAATGGCAGAACTGAATTGCAACCTTTATTGCTGCCGTTGAGGCTCATGGTGCATCATTTAGACACTTTAATTGACCAAGGGTGAACCTTGCCTTAGCTTAACCCTAAGGTACGGTACACAAATCTACCTACAGTGATATATGAATGCTCCAAGATAGCCAGCAAAGCTGCATGGCTGAAATGCCCTGGAATTCCTTGTTTCTGTAGACCATTATCTTGAGAGTGATAACTTCGTAGTGATATCTCTAAACCATTATTGTGTAAACAAGTTTTTACAAATGTGATAGTGGTATGACAATAGAATATTGCTTTGTAAGAGTCTGTGTTCACCCTGCCAGAATACAGCAAACACGTATTCTAACTTAAAAGAGGAATGTGTTAGAAGAAGAAATTTACCTTTCCCAGTTAAGTTGGGAGTATCAGTATTTTTGCTTGTTTCATCCGTTGGTGAGCCATAAGGCTAGATGCGCTCTACATGAAGCTGCCTTTAAAGGTGGTTCAGAAGCTGGTTCATGCAAAATGTGGCAGCCAGATTGATAACAGGGACAAGAAGGTTCAAACAGATAACACCGATTCTAGCCCACTTGCATTGGCTGCCTGTATGTTTCTGCGACTGATTCAAGGTGCTGGTTTTGACCTATAAAGCCTTACATGGCTCAGGACTGCAATACCTCATGAGCGCCTCTCACGGCATGAGGAGGACCTTAGATGTTGAGCGTAGCGTACGGGTAGGTTCATGGCAGGAGAGGCGTTCCATCAGGTATTGTGGTCCCAACCCATATTCTATGCTAATCATCTGAGGCCTCCTCCAAGCGCCTCTTCTTAGGCAGGCTTGGAAGGTGTCAGTGAGGCAGAGGGCTTTCTCAGAGGTGGCCACCCAATTATAGAACACAGTAATAGTAACTACAGCATTGTGCGGTGAATGATTTTCTTAGGATGGCTACAGTAAAAGTTATTAAGTAGCTCTCCAGACCAAATGACATTTACATAATGGGCATCAACAGGAATAATACAGTACATCTATGAATAAGATGTACTGTATCCTATCTATGAATAAGATGTACTCCTTCCTATCTCTCCTCTCTCATCTCACACTATTGCCCCGCTCGTGCTCTTCGCTCCTCTGATGCCATGTTTCTCGCCTGCCCAAGGGTCTCTACTTCCCTTGCTCGGCTTCGTCCATTTTCTTCCGCTGCCCCTTACGCCTGGAACGCTCTTCCAGAACATTTGAGAACTACAAGTTCAATTGCAGCTTTTAAAGCTCAGCTAAAAACCTTTCTTTTTCCTAAAGCTTTTAAAACTTGATTTTGCTCTGACTTTATACTGTTAGTTTTACCCTACCCAGTGCCTGTTTACCCTACCCTGTGCCTGTTTGCATTCTCTTCCCCTCCTTATTGTTTTATTATGATTTTATTAGAATGTAAGCCTATGCGGCAGGGTCTTGCTATTTACTGTTTTACTCTGTACAGCACCATGTACATTGATGGTGCTATATAAATAAATAATAATAATAAATAATAATAAGATGATCTCCCCAGCGAGTCCTGCCTGGCGCCAACATTGTTATCTTTTCAGTGCCAGGTTAAGACTTTTCTCCGCTCTGAGGCATTTGGCAGCATATGATAAGGTTTTAATGGGGCTCATTCACATAGCACTATGTCATAGTTTAGTATTGTGCTCAAAACTAGCCTCTGTGTAAGTTCCACAATCTTCATAACTCTGAAATTTCCCTGAGGGGGTTGGATGGAAATGGGGAAGAGTTGCCAGACATTGTTTCACTACAGAAAACCAAAGTATGAAACGTGAATAATACTTTTCTTATGTCTTTAGCATGCTCATGTTTCAATGGCTGAAGTAATAGGCCTGCTAGGTGGAAGATACTCTGAAACGGATGGTATAGTTGAAGTAAGTATCGCCACGATCATTTTAAACAGGAGTCAGTCCAGTCCACTGTGAGCAATAGGCATCATGCCAGGCCGTTCCGGGGACCCGTTCTGAATACCTAATCATGCTCATAGGAGGGCGTGGAGGAAGACAGCGTTCTGTCATAACCTGTGGAGATACCTTTCAGTGCAGGTGCTGTGCTGCAGTGGACTGGAGTGAGCCCCGAGTGTCTTGCAACATCAGGGTATAAGCATCTATTTAAAAGTTTGAGAATACTCTAGTAAGTATGGACAATGCATTACTATTCAAAAAAGTAACAAGCAAAATCTTTTTCCAGCGGGTTAGTCTGGAAAAAGACTGTGTTAGTCTTTTGCAGCAGAAATAAAAGTCTAATAGCACTTTAAAGCCTTACAAATTTATTAGGGCATAAGCTTTTGAGGACGCTGTCCATTTCATCAGATACTATCTAATCAATAGCATCTGATGAAATCAACAATGTACATGTTCATAATAAATTTGTTAGTCTTTAAGGTGCCGCTAGACACTTGGTGGTTTTAACAGTAAATCATCATTGAGATTTTATGCCTCCATGTAACCCTCTGTATCCACCCTTACAGGTTTGTGCAGCAGAACCCTGCAATAGCCTCAGCACAGGATTGCAGTGTGAAATGGACCCTGTATCTCAAACTCAGGCATCAGAGACACTTGCTGCTAGAGGTTACAGTATTATTGGGTGGTATCATTCTCACCCTGCCTTTGATCCTAATCCTTCAATACGAGATATTGATACCCAGGCAAAATACCAGGTAAAATCTGTGAGTGTATGGAGGGAACTGACTTTGTTTCATTGATACTTAATTGCTAATGATCTTGCGCAAAGGAAAACTAATAAGGAAGTAAGTTGTAGCTGTTGAAAGCACTATCCAAATTATTTATTGACCATTTGCTTTCAATTGAATAATCAAATGCTAACTATAATGTACTGTGTTGACATTTAAGAATGGGGTTAATGGAAGGCAGATTTATATTGCATTTTTGGTTATGTGCACGCAGACGAAAATATATTTCTAACTATTGTCCTTTTATTTTTCTTTCATACAGAGCTATTTCTCCAGAGGTGGGTCAATGTTTGTTGGAGTGATCATAAGTCCTTATAATCGAAATAACCCTCTTCCATATTCCCAGACTACTTGTCTGGTAATCAGTGATGAGACTAGTTCTGATGGATCCTACCGTAAGTGCTTTTAGAAAATATTCTTATTAACCTAACTGCTACCCATTTAATCAATTAAATTACAGTTTTGAAAGAAATCCTTGAGAAATTAACTAATTGTAAAGACAAGGGAAAGAATGTATATGCTTAAATATTGATAACTTTAATTGGCAATCTTCTTTGAATTAAAAGGTAGTTTATAAATATATATAAATATATATATTTTTTACCATCTTGAACTTACTGTTTTGGTGAATGGAAACAAAAAAATGTTACTCAAGGGAAATTCACCAGTGCATATTTTCAACACTGGCATGTTGGAGTGGGAGTGAGGGCATAGGGTGAATTTGAAGTTTGACTCCTTGCTCATGATGTCTGTTTTTTGAAATTTGGCATGAGATTATCAGGAATTGAAGATTCATTTTAATCCATGTCCTAAGAAGACAAATGCTTCTATCATAGGAATCTATGCCCTGATTTGGACTTAACCATGGAACCAGGGTTTATGGATTGGAAATAGGCCATAAGCTTTAACAAATTTCCCACTTCTACTCCATGAATGACTCCTTTTCCTTCCCCTCTAAGAAGCATACCTATGTTAATTTTAACCAAGGTTAGCAAGGTGGCCAGAGGGGCTGGATGGAAGAGAAAATTCATGCATCTAGGCTGCACTAATTTTAAACCAGCACAATACTTTTATATATAATGCAGAATATGTTTCAACGGCTTTCAGGTCTGCCATACAAATTTGAAGTGCAACAGATGTTGGAAGAACCTCAGTGGGAATTAGTATTGGAAAAAACACGGTGGATAATTGAAAAATACAGGATGTCTCATAGGTGTGTGGCTGCTTGAATTTTGGAATCTTTGAATAAGCCAGTTCCAAATTACTCTTGTTTGTGTATTTCAACAGAGAATACTTTTACATATCCTCTGACATGTCTTTGCCATATTTATTCCAATAGCTGTGTGCCCATGGATAAAATCTTCCATAGAGATTCAGATCTGACCTGTCTGCAGAAGGTAATCACTGTAACTTCTCTGTTTCTTACGTAACATTTCCTGAAGAAATCTTAGTCCTACTTAGGGTAGACCCATTCACTTAATGGGGCATAAGTTAGTCATCCCTGATTTAAGTCTCATTGAGCAGTGGGTCTGCTCTAAGTAATGAGGAAGTATGGATCCTACCCATTAAAATGGGAGAAACCGGGCCGAAAGCAAAAGGTCATAAACAGAAACTGTTTATGTTTTATTTTTTTCACCGTAGTTTTGTTTGCAAACAATCTTGTCAAACTGATAAAGGTTGAGGAATGAACAGTAAGAGGCTTCATTGATGCAAGTATCATTTTAAAAAGCATCTCAGTAATTGAACAGAAGTCTAGCAGAGACAATGAAAAAGCACTCTTATACATGGTGCAGAATGGAACCATTTTTTCCTGGATTGAGGATGCTGGTATTCACAGATTAGAAGGGCTCTTTTGCTTTGATCACCTTTGCATGCATGTTGATGAAGAATATTTGCAAAGCCATTGGCATTTGAGACAGGTAATTGTAGCTTCCTCTACATAGATATTGCATATAGAGTTTGAAATTCAGATACGTTAACACACTGTAGGGTTGTTCATGGCTATAACTCTTCATTGAAGAGCAGCCAATGGTTGAATATATATTAACTATATGTACATGGTCAGATATACTTCAGTTAGCATTAATATATTCTGGTTAGTCACAAGATTCCTGGTTGCTTTTCTTCCTAAACATCACTTAAGCAAGTGTTGTTGTGTTTTTGTCCTCCAACTTTAAACTAGCTAATGGAGTGTATGAGGAAGACTCTGGACAACGTGGCAAATAGTTTCATTGTTGAAGAATTCCTGGCACAGCTAGAAAACCTATTCCTGTCAACCTACAATAATGAGGAGTGGAATGATACCATGGAAGAAAATAGCATGTGTTCAAATGACCTGCCAACATGATGGTTTTGAAAAGAGTAATTGCTCACTTTATAATAAAGTGTCCGTGCTTGACAGTGACAGCAACCAGTGTGGCTCAAGAAAATGACTGCTACTGAAAAACAATATGAAACAATCATGACAAACTATCCGAACTCAAGCATAACATCTAATCTTTTAAAATTATGGTTGCGTTGCAGAGAAATGAAGGAACCATTTGGCAGCCACCACTTGTACAATACTGTTGCACCATATTGGTTGCCCCGAATAACTGAAGTGATAATGTTCTACTTGGACCAAGAGATATTAGCAAATTGATGTTCAAATAATTACATTGCGTATGTTGTCATTTAAGAAACACCACTATATAGTATGTCACAGTGTCTCATCTAAACTATCTGGGTATTGGCAAACACATTTGTCCAATTGATAAATTGAAATGTGTTGTATATTGCTGAGAGCCGGAAGGAAGGGGAAATCGTTTTGAAGATGACAGTGCCAGGATTCCTCATGGAGACTCTCAGCTTTGAGCTTCTCATTTGTTGACACACGCTCAGCCTGTTCAAGAGTCCGACTGCTCAGGATGGAAGAGCTGAATGACAAAAACAAGATTGGCCTAATGAATCCTGTAGGATCGGTCATTCTTGTTCAGTCGTCAAGAACTGGGGAAAGAACGCTGAGACTTGCCAAAGATTATACAACCAGGCTTTCCCACCTTGGTGTCCTCTAGGTGTGTTGGACTATAACACCTGCCATCCTCTTGTCATCCCCGTGTGTGGAAGGCACCAGAGTGAGGAGAGCTGTTATAGAGACCAACGGCGCAATCCTATGCATGTTTAAACAGAAAATAAATAAATCCTACACTTCCCAACATTCCTTCCTGCCTGGAGAGTGCTGGCAGTTGTAGGACTTCTTTCTGTCTAAACATGCATTGCATTGTGCCTAAAGGATATTATAAAGACTAAGAATAGTCTGTAGAAGTTTGTGGACTAATGTGTAGCATAGAGATGTGGAGGCTTGTAAAAATTGGGGGCAAATGAAAAAAACAAATCGCGTACTTTTCTTTTTCTTTTTTTCAGGGACTTTTGGAAAATTTGGGGGTGGGTGGGAATGGAACAAAACAGCCTTTTTAAAAACCAAAACAAAAAATCCTCAGACTTGCCACCACTACTACCCCATCAGGTAGTTTGTTTGTTTTTAAAGAGATTTTAAGAGACCAGGGAAAGAAATGGAAAATGTGAATAAAAGACTGGTTTTTTTCCCCCAAGGAACTTTGATTTCTTTCTGAAAAAATGAGCCAATTTGGATTATGGAATATTTTATTTTTGACAGATGGATAAAATGTTTTAAGACAATTTGTTTATGTAGTGCTACCTGGCCTTTACTTCCCCAAAATGATTTCTAGAAACTACTTAATAGGAAGACTTTTATGTAAGAGTAGATATGTAAAATTTCTGGAAATCCAGAAGCCATGGAGGGAGATGTACCTCTCTGCAAGATTCCAGCATAGTTATTTCTTCCATTTTCCCAATAGGTCTCTAGAGTCCCCATATCATAATTATCTGCAGAAAATGTACATTTTTGACAGTTTGGGTTTTGTTTCTTCTGGTCAGATGCTGCAGCACTTAACAGGGCTGTTTGCATGACACAACAGTTTACCATGGTTTATTTAATCCACAATGAGTTTCAGTGACAGTGGCCGCCAGATTGCCGGTGTAACCCCCTGTCGTGTTGTGCAAACTTGGTGAGTGTAGGTTATGTGATGGTTAAACAACCATCATATAATCCATGGTCTGTTTTCGGGTTATACGAGAGTTGTTTAAATAACTCATGAGAACTTGCAGCATGTCTTCTGAACCTGGTCATTAAATGTAGTTCTAAAACACATTTGAGGCAAACAACGTGGGTTGTTCCCCACTGCCACCACATGTGATAGAACAATGTGTAGGACATCCCCCTATGTTTCTTTAAAAACAACAACCCAAAACTCTTTGAGGCTTGGGTCTTTAATGAAGTTCTGAATTATACCGCGCTGTTAGAAATACCACCTTTAATCACTAACACCAAAATAAACCCTCTGTATCTAAAAGAAACTATATTCTGGTTTCCATGGTGTACGCGTGGTCATTGACACCACCACTAGAGACAGCTGCTCAAAATGACAAAATTCAAGATGTTTATTAAAGAGAATAATTCACAAAAAGCAGGGGGAACATCTTATATTTCGTTTAGACATTTCTTAAAGGTCTTTAAATTAAATATGCTTGGTTATCATTTCTAATAAATTAGATAAACTTCCCAGCTAAATAAGCTGTCAGTGGCCCAGATCACATGCCACAATAACACAGTTAAAAAAAAATCCGGATTTTTGTGAATAAGGCATTGTGCTGGTGAACACTGCCCACTTGATCCCTCTGCAACTGGGAGCAACTGAACAATCCAGGGACATTGGTTGTTTAGCTGCTTCTGCCTGCAGCAGGAGTGATCGGGTTGCATGTAGCAGCACACTGCTTCATCCACAATAACCCAGAACTTTTAAAAATTCTGGGTTATTGCAATGTGTGAACTGGGTCAATGGCTTTTCTTTTCACCAGATTTCCTTAAACTCTATCCCAATCAATTCCTCACAAACAGGAGTAGATACTGTGATTCACAAACTACTTCCTTAGTGAGATATTAAAAAGGAACCAAAAATGTATTATGTATTTCTTGGCTTGTTCATAAAGTTATCACATTTGGTATATTTAAGGCAATTGCAAATTTACTGTGTTTACTTTGGATTTTAATGATAATTTTGTAAGCAAAACCAAGTTATGCATAATATATTTTTGGTTCCAATACTGACTATAGGTCTGTGAAAAAGAAAAGAAGGTATTGTATAATTATTCAATTTCTTCTAAATTTGCATTCCCCGCCCCCTTCAAAATTTCTGATTTTTTAAAACTTTTCCAGGCATTCACATCTCTGGTGTAGCATGTTCCACTCTAGCCAATTCAGTTCCAGTGTAGGACTAGGCTAGCACGACTGTCATTTTGCCGGTATGTAAGCTGTGCACCTAATGTTTAACGTTGTATTCATAGGGGTATGTATAACAAGTCTTTTCTCAATGGACTTCATTTGACTCATTCATTTGCATGTAAGGGCCCTAAAGTCATAGTGCAGTAGGTATGGTTGCATTAATTTTGAAATATGACCTATACATTAGTTGCTACACAGTTATCCCCATCAAATTACATGTGCTATAACACATCATTTGTCCCAGCAAGATTCTAGCATAGCGCAGGATTATATTGCTTTGTGGGGTGGGGGAATCAAAGCGATGGTGCGTGTTTGGGGGGATTTATCATTATTATTTTGCAGCTTCAAATTTTTATTGAATAATGTTTACATCTATATTGTAAATGTGCGTGAAAATGTTGTAAATATTGTGTATTTGTACAGATAAGAATTACAAGACTACCTGACCCTCATGTTAAAAAGCACATTACAGATATATTTGCCCATGACATGTTCTTATCAGTAATTGAAAGGGTTTGATCACTAAAATAACGGAAAGGACTCTTCTTGACAACATTGGCTCTTCAATAAACTGTGTGATGATGTTTAAAGTGTTCCTTTGTTTCAAACTAGGGTTTCCACATGAAAAGGGGAGGGTGGAACTCTACAGGTCTTGGGTTTTGTCTGTGATTTGGATTTAGGAGCTGCATTTAACTTTTGTGAACTGCCCAGAGAGCTTCAGCTATTGGGCGGTATAGAAATGCAATGAATACATCATTTTTGTGCTCTGTCTTTTTTGTGCTCTGTCTTTGAGGATGTGTTAGCACCCAAGAATCCTGGGATACAATTTAACAGTATAAGATCAATTCAGAACTTAATTTTTCTAGATACGTTCTAACTGCAAAGGTTTCAAACTTCAGATGAAAAAGCCAGACTGAATTTGTTGTTTATGTAAATATTGCATTGTTTACCACTCTGGGCAAGAGAAAATAATGGGATCCTAAGCAGTCTTGTATAGCGATAGCAAACAACTTGGCTGTGATGACTTTCCATAGGGACTTTATAAGGTTTGAGGCTGGGAAAGATCACCTGTCTACCATATACTCTGGTACTGCTGAGCAAGCACTATCTGATGATTTATCAGATGGTTTTTGTGCTACTGTGATCTGCTTTTTTAGAACAGCAAGTTGTAAACTTATGTATAATATTGTCCATAATGAGCTGTGCTTCAACTTGGACAAAGCCAGCAGAGGGAGCTATGCAACAACTAATAAAGATAGTGACTCTATTCAATTTACAGTAAACTCCCTCTTATCTCAAAGGCCTTGTGATCTAAATCACTAGGAACTTAAAACAGAAATGCTAGTTTTATAAAACCGTGAAACTGAAAGAAAGAATTTCAGAGAACTAGATTTTTAGCATCATACAAATTTGAATAATTGCAGGTTCATTATTCCTGTATCCCATTCTAAGGGAAAACCCAAAGTTTCTCCAATAGTTACTAGTGAAATGTTCACACAATGCACTGCTGATTTATCATCATAACTGAATCTATCATTCCAATTGTGTACTTATTAATAAAATCACAGAATGTGGCACAGAGATAGACTAATATATTACAAACAAATTGATCCATCGTGGATTTGCCCCCTGAAGGCTGAGGCAACCATCTTACAAAATGGCTGCCTGCAGCAATTTTTTTAAAAATAAAATTTTATAAAATAATCAGTATTTAGTCAACTAGAACAATTGCTGCAGGAGACCATTTTGTAAGATGGCTGCACAACCTTCAGGTGGCAAATCTGTGACAACTCAGTATCTAGATTTGTTCATAATACGTTAGTCTTCTGTGCAAAGTTTGGTGCTTCTATCAAAAAGGGAACAATTGTATTGCTATGCCGCCTCATTATGCAGGTGATTGCTTGATGGAATATACAGAACAATTGTTAATATATTCATTGGCATACCAACTGCAGCAGTGTTGTCTTAAATGTATTAGCATCTTTCCATTTAGGTTTATCTAACTGGTAATGTGAGGACTGAGATATATTTTTTCTCTCCTTATAAATGTCCATATTCTGAATATATAAACGCTTGGGGCATAGTACTGCAGTTCCCAGATATTCATAATAAAATTACATCTTGATGTGAATGTTTTTAATTAAGAAACCAGTCCAACAGACTAAAACTCATAAAAAATTAAACCAGAATGATAGCTGACTTTGTACCTATACTTGTTTGTCTTTTTTTATAGCTCTCAGTGAACATTGACATTGTATCCCAATGATACTCTGAATTCAGCTTCTAATTCACTATTGGAAGGCTGGGCAGTATCCTGTACTGTTGCTGTGCTTCCACTAATTCTGTTGCACTAGAAGAACGGACCTCTACTCAACAGGAACACGCAGTTCCTTAACTAAAAATGGAAACAAGCAGAAGTGCTTATTTCCAGAATGAGAGCTTCTGAGAGCTCTGCTGACCTTCCCTGTTCCAGAAACTACCATTTCCCCCCTATAGGATACTACCCACTGGAAATTAATCCTTACAGCTGCATATTTGGTTTCCCAATTCACAACATTCTTCCTGGTCTTTCTGCTGCACTACAATTTCAACCTGTATTGTCCCAGGTTTGCCTTTTAAATTGCCTGATAATAAAAGGCCTTTGTAAGATTGACATCGAAGATGTTGGAAGAGACAGAAGATGTAAATATAACCTTATTCAAAATGTCATGACTCACCTTAAAGGCTCTGACCTACGGTAGGTGAGAAACTGGAAGGAAGACCATGAGGAGTGGTTCAATGGCAATGTTTTTTTGGACAGGCAATTGAAGATTAGATGTTGCTATGATCAGAAATGTAATGATAAGCAAGGCCTGGAAAACAGGTAGGTCATCTGGTTGTATTAGAGGAAGAACCAAATAGGTGGCTTGGAAAAAGGGATTGGTATGTGGTTTTGGAGTTCTTACTGTTTTTTTTTTGTCGTCCCCTGTCCCCCCCAATGTGGAAGCCAGAGCTCTGTGCTTCGCTTACTGGGTAGCATGAGAAGGCTGAGACCATAAATGACTCCGTGCAAAGATTCTTTCCCAGGCTGGTTTGATAATTTCGAGTGACTTGATACTGGAAGGCAAGCCAATGGTGCAGCTAACTAATTTTAGACCCTGGACGTCATGGTCTTATGAGCAATGGTGTAGTGGAACCAGGGCTTGCAGTAATGCAGCACCAACGCTTTTTTATTAGCAGAGATGCTGATGTCTTCTGCCACTCAGAGTTCTCTGTTCCCTCTGAGCTTAGTTGCAATCCTCAAAGCAACTGGGGTGGGGAACAGTTTTTCTGAATAACAACGTATTGTTCCCTGTTGTAATTTCCCTCAATCAATCTTTATTTACAATTAACAGACCATTGTTTTTATTTATTTATTGCATTTTTTACCGCCCAACAGCCGAAACATATAAGTACACAGACATTAATAAAAAATACCTGATGGTAAAAAGAAAGGATCCAAAAACTGTAAAAATGCTAATCAGTAGGTTTAAAATAAAGCTCAGACATCCATGAGTGGTCTAATGAGAATAGCCAGATTCAAAAATTTGGCCACTTGCTCAGTAATAGGCTTATTGGTGCCCTGAAGTAAAATAATCATAAGACACTCAGGAGAGTGACCAGGGAAATGCTGTATAATAGGACCTGTTAGGTCTTTCCTGGCCTCTTGGTAGTAACTGCAGTAAAACAGTACATGCAAGATGGACTCCACCTCGATGTCATTACAGGGGCAGCATCTAATATTCTTTGGGATTTTCTTGAATCTGCCCTTTAATAGCTTTGGGGTGCGGGGTGGGGGAGAACATTAAACCTTGCTAAGGTGAATGCCTTCCTATATTCCCTGTTGTAATTTTGGGGTGGCTTAGTTTTGAATGGGCAATTAAGACTCATTAGCTTCACAAAAGACCTGCTTCCGGTGGAGATGAAAACTGGTTTGTTGATAGGATCAATACAGCTGCTGGAATCTTTGGACTCTCTTTGGGGGCGTGGCTATGTGACTGTCTGGGCAAGTGCCGGTGCTTCAAAATTTACCACAACACCAGGGCCACACTTTTGGGTGCCCATGGACATGACATCGCTGAAGGCCCTTACCGCCACTGCCGCCTCACTTTTGCTGCCACCCACCCGTCCCTCTCACCGCCTGTTTTTGTTTTGAGATTTGAATTGCTGAGTTTTAATTCATGCGCCCAATCGCTATATTATCATGGTCCCTTAACTGTGCCATGTGCCTTTCATGCAATGTCCTTTCATAAGGAACAGAAGGGGAGTTCACAAAAACTAAGATGTATTAGCTTGCCATGCATATGGTCGAAGTGCATGATGTTATCCTGAATCCATGTAATTCAGTGGGAGAAATACTTATCCAGCCAATTGTCTTTTCTCATGAAGCGTGGTTCTTGCTAGTAGAAAGAAAGATAAATTGATATCAGCCTAGCTCTACCCACTTCCCTAAAAAGAGGGCCCATTTGATCCAGACAGAGGGACTTATTAGGGCAGAATAAGATAAACAGCACTCAGACTGGCAGTCACCGTCGTTCCCTGCTAAAACTATTTACAGTATGACCTGCCCTTTACCGATTCAATGAAAGGTAACATCTTGAGAAACCCCCAAAGAAAGTACATTCTGAATATTGTCTTAAAACTACTGAGAGGAGCTGGCATTTTATATGGTAAATTACTGGAAGATATAAGGTCTAAAAGCTTATGTATTGTGTTCCTCCCCTCCCCAGAGAAACTGTTTTAGTCTTCGGATGACATATTTCTAGTGTATTGAAATGTATTTTATGGTGGTGCTGCACATAGAGCAGAATGAATGAATAATAATAAAATTATTATTATTATTTAATGTTATGCTTCACATGCATTATTTTAAAACCTTTTAATATTATGTATATAAGTTTAATATAAAAGTTCATATAAAAGTTTACTCTGCCAGTGGATTGATTGCTCTATTTGTACTCCTATGTAGCCCTTTTATATGGATGTTTTATTAAAATGTATATTTTTATTGTATCATTTGACTGTGGTAAAAGACTAAAATAATGTAATTCTAATTATTACAACAGCCTAGTAAGGTCAGTCAATATTATTTCTCATATTGAAGATGATTGGTTGGGGGTGGGGGGACTGAGGTGGAGGGAAAGCAGCTTGCTTATAGCTCTCTAATACAAGTTCATGGCCCAGGCAAGATTCAAACCAGCGATTTCCTGGCTCAGTCTCTGAGCCACAATGGTAATGTTGAAGAGGTAGGATAGTACTTCTTCAGACCATATATGGGAGACACGGTTCTAAATGATTTCCTATGGTTAAAGTGGGAAAAAGTACTCCCTGCAAAATAAAACACCTGAACACTTGAGCAAATCGTTAGGAAGAGACAGAATTTCCCTGCCATGCTAGATTTCTGTTTGCAAGAAGTTTTTAACACAGGATCCTCGTTTGAAGTGATGCAGTCCATTCTACTGCCTTAACGCTGTTATCACTTCATTCTGCTACATGAGTAGAGGAGGCTTGTATCCAGGCTAATTGTGATGACAATATCTTTGATCAAATTGGAAATAATCCTCTCCTGCTTCTCAGCTTTGCTCCTGTTGTTTCCGGTTATTCTTCTTTCCAGCTATCACGAGGGATACTCATCCTCCTCAGAAACCTCACAGGGTTGCCTGGCATTTCCCAGCCCCAACCCAATTTTCTACCCATGTTAAAGGATGTTGCTAGTTGCGATATAAACACTCCCATGAACTGTTACTAGTAAGATTTACCACTTGTGGAAGTAGGTACTCAAACAATACTCATATAAGCTTTTATGAGTAGGACTAAAGCAAAGGTGAGGAACTTGTTTGTTCATCTCTTGATCTGGCCCAGAGTACGGTGGTGGTGAGAATGAGGAACAGTAGATGCCACAACCTATTTCCTCAAGCTAGAAAGGAGTAAAAGGGATGAGAAAGAGGATGAGGAGCAATAGAAGCTGGTGACAATGGTGGTGAAAAGGTAGACTCATTGAGGGAGGGAGCTCATTGAAGGTATCTTGCCCAAGGGCCTTCAGAAACCTAGAGCTGGCACGGCTGTCATTAATACAAGAGGAAGTGTAATGGGTGTTTCCCCATTGTGTCCCTTACCTGATATGACAGATTTTTAAAAAGTCCATGTTTCCAATGGATGGACTTCCCTGATTAGATAGCACTTCTCAAGGAGGAACAGGCTTTAGAGGTTAATGCTATTACAAAGAGCATTCCCCAAGTGCCATTTGATCATAAAGGCCACTTCTCACATCACACACAGGCAAAGCCCAGTGAACACTAAACCAGGGGGTTGCAGTTGATCATGGTTCTTGCTGAAAGCATTTGTAGGATAACACTGTCTTACCCTGAACATTTTTAGGTGTACACCCAAATATGTAACATGAGAAGTGGCCATAACAGGAGCATGAAAGGAAGAGAAGTCTACTCTACATTACAGGGAGGTAGCAACATGTAACTATGTTGTGTATGAGCTTTTGGGTCATCTCAGATTTGAGACATCCCCTGCTGACTTTGACAGACACCACTGCTCAGTGGAATAGCTATGGAGATGTCTCACTTTGAATCCACGAATCCTTGAGCCATAATAGGAATTCTCAATAAAGGACCGTTCCATTTGCTCTCTCTCTCTCTCTTCCTCCATCCTGTCCACCACGTATACTGACCACTGGAGCTAGTAGTGCTAGACTTTCTCATGTGTCTGGGCATGTGCAGGTAGCCAACAGAAAAAGGGTGGATGGGGTTTGGTCTCGCATTAGCTTGTAACCTGACACTTATGGCTCAGCCCATGAGGTAGGCACGTTTCTATTTGCAAAGAGCTTAACCTTGTATTGGTTTCTGTGTTTCTGGCATGTTCTGCTTCCTTATTCAGTGGGTGGAAAGGCAGGCAGGTAGCAGAGAGTTGCTGCCACTCCCTAATTGAAGAAGGTGCAGCACTCTTGGTCTTCTGTGGGTTTTCTGTGTCATCATACGCCTGTTTTCTTTGTGAGTCACCAGCCGAACTGGTTGGGCAGGCCTGATGTTAGTTTAGTTAGGGAGGGAGGAGATGCACTTGTCACACAGAAACCAGGAGGCTCTTGCTGTGGATGGGTCTTGTCTTCAAGCTGCTTGGTTCACTTGCCTCTTCCTAAAGCTGCCTTCTGCTCATCTGAACTCATGGAGTCTACTTTTCGGCCTGCATTCTTGTTGATGCTTGTGACTGCAGCAGCAGCCCAGGATGATCATTGCAAATGTCCAACAAATAAATGGGCGCTTTGTGACTCAAACTCTGGTAGCTGCATTTGCACAATGTTTGGTTCAAACCAGAGGCTGGACTGTTCGACGTTGACTTCAAAGTGTCTTCTAATGAAGGCAGAAATTAACCGCAGTGGATCGAGGAATTTTCCAAAGCCTGAACACGGCTTTCTGGACAATGACGGGCTTTACAATCCAGACTGTGAGGCTAGTGGCATTTTCAAGGCGAGGCAGTGCAATGAGACAGACACTTGTTGGTGTGTCAACAGCGCTGGGGTAAGAAGAACTGACAAGGGTGATATAAACCTAAGGTGCAGTGAGCTTGTCCGAACAAACTGGATCTTCATTCGCTTAAAGCACCAAGAGCGACAGAATGCCTTTTCGGAATCTGATGTGGCAAACAGTCTCCGACAACTCATTCAGAACCGGTACATGCTCCATCAAAAGTTCATCCCAACCATCGAGTATGACTCCCCATTCATCCGTATTGACTTGAAACAGAACGTTTCACAGAAGTCTTACAGAGATGTCGATATTGCAGATGTAGCCTATTACTTTGAAAAAGACATCAAGGGCGCCCCCATTTTTCATCTTAATGATGCATTTAATATCTCTGTCAACGAAGAACCTCTTGATATCGAAGAGATCCTAATCTACTACGTTGATGAAAAAAACCCAGAGTTCTCTATGAAACGCCTGACAGCTGGTGTTATTGCAGTGGTGGTGGTGGTGATCTTGGCCATTATTACTGGGATTACCGTGTTGGTGATCACTAGGAGACGGAAGACTGGAAAGTATGAGAAGGTTGAGATTAAGGAGATGGGAGTAATGCGAAGTGGACAAAATGCATAGGGGTCTTAATTTGAAGGCAGAACTAAGATTTTGATGCGGAGGAAATGGAAAGTAGATGGTATGATTACTCCATGTCTTTTGAAGGTGGGGGGGTAAAGGATTTTCCTTTTTAAAAAGGAAGAAAGATCAAATCAACAGTTTTATAAAAAATCCTGCAATTGCAGATTGGAAGAGTGAGTTGGATATTCTCAACATTTTTCTTTAATATTGTGTACTGTATATGTCTTAGAGAGAATACCCCACACCTGATTCCCCCACTCCCAGTTTCATAGTTAGTTAGTTTTTTAAAAAAAGAAAGAAGAAAACAAAACAGTGTTGTTCCTTAGCTACACAGTTAGCTCAATGTATATTAACTGCATGTCTACATCTGTGTGTTTTTTGTATGTGTGACTTCTCCCCCCACCCTTCTTTTTTTTATTTCTCCTTGGCCCATGTTGCCAAATCGTGTGTGCTCTCTCTGTACATCTCAGACTGACTTTCTTTTATTAAAGATGTTGTCTTTGATAAAGTGGCTGCTTTTCTGAAATTGGTTCCTACCACTTAAATGATTTCATGTGATGATTTCTATCCCTGTGATGTAAATTATTTTTAAAATAATAATTCCACCTTTTATGAACTAATGCCAGCATAGCCTTTCCCGTGGAATTGGTATGTTTTCAAGTGTGCAATGTAATCTTCCATGAAATAAACGTTCTTAACTTTAAACTGTTGCTAAACTTCATGCTGTGATTTTAAAGAATTTTCTTTGGATGTTTACTGTAAAAGGGTAAGCGTTGGTATCCTTGCTGAATTCCTTCTCTAGCATAGCACACTCCAGTAATGTATTGCCTGGTGTAAAAGCAAGTTATCCAGCATCCAAAATTGATGAGCTAATTGATGATGAAAGGGTCACCAGGTTTCTTCTAGTTTAAGGAGCAGCCTCTAGTTTTAAGGGACACCCAGGTGTGTGTAATAAATGTTTGCTCAAAACTTAGATGTGGGCGGGGTGGAGGAATTAATTTTGTACCATTTAACAGCATTAGAAAGACTCAACACAGCCTTTAGGACAGGCTATGAGGTGTATTTCCTCTTGTTAACTACCAACTTAACTCAAGATGAGCTAAGTAAAATCTCCAAGTTAAAATGTGATATTGTTGCCCCAAGTTAGGATAATCATCTTCTCCACAAACTCTCCCCAAACCCAAGTTATTAAAAGTTACTACAAACAACAGTAGTTATTACAATCTGGCATGCATCAGATGCTCCTTGTACATTATTTTAATCAGGGAACAGAAAATTGTCCCTTCTGAATGTAGGTAGATTTTCTGTAATTCATGAAGTTGCACTTTTAGAACTATCAGTGAGATGGAGGTAGTTTGGCTTTCTTCAAGGCAAAAAGGGCTCCCTTTCTTCTGGAATAAGTCAAACTCATAGTACAGCTTTTCCCAACCTAGTGCCCTCCAATTATTTTGGACTCCCATCAGCTCCAGCCAGAATGGTCAAGGGTCAGGAATGCTAGGAGTTGTGGTCCAAAACATTTGGAATGCACTATGTTGAAGAACGCTGTCATAGCATATTGTTAGATAAATCAATGGCCATGGAACTTCATTATATAGAAGAAAGCCAGCCAGGTGCAAAAGAAGTTGTCCTTTATTTCCAATAGTTTATTTATTTTATATCCCATCTCTCTGGCAAAAGTGGTGCTTTGGTTATGTAGAACGGGGAACATTATTTTTGTTCATTTATCCATCCATCCAATGATCCATTCATTCATAATTAACAGATGGACCCACTTCACACTGGTTGGAATATTATTTATTTATTAATGATAGTTGTATACCACTTAATATAATGATTTTTTTTAACTGGCTGACATGCAAAAATATTAAAAATCACTGTTAAAAACATTGTTAAACAATTTGAGGACAACAATAAAGATGAATAAAAAGAAAACAAAGGAATAGGTCTTTGATACAGGAAGCTTCAAGACTGGGCCTACTCAGATGATGCACTAAGCTACAGTTAGGCCACTAATAATTTTGCAGCAAATGGTTAGTGAGCGTGTTGAAACTGTGGTTATGTAGCCACCGTTGTTAGGAATGGTTCACATGACACACTAAGCCATAACGTTTAGCTCAAAATGCTTAACCACCATGGCTTAGCATGACATCTGAACAGGGTCACTTTCAGAGTTGGATACTCAGATGCCTGTTCCATCTGAGTGAAGCCATGTCCACTGGCCCCCTAGATACCTCCCCTACCATGGTGCATCCTTCCTATAACCCCCTGAGGGAGGGGTCTGTTCATTCTATTCCCCTGAGGCTGGGATAGGGGAGGGGCAGGCATATAAATTTGTTCCTTGGCCTACTAATTTCCCCTGGCTTCAAATTGTAAGGTCTGTGAAGCTATGTGCAGAAGCTGTGCACGTGATTCAACTTAGAAAGATGAGAAGACTTCGATTAACTACGATTGCCATTATTTTTAATTGTGCAGCACCCAGCACATGACTTTCCATACATGTACTAACATAAGTGCTTAAATAAAAGCAAAGATGGAGAGAACTGCAGTAAGTGACAACTCTTAGAGGTCAAGGCTATCTATGGCTACTTTCAGGGTGAGGGACACTAGGCTTTCAGGATGTTCCTGAAGAACAATAGCTGGAAGGGGCTATTTCCCTCCCCTTGTGGGCTTCCCAGAGGCATTGAAGCAATTATGGAAAACAGGATGCGTGACAACTCAAGGCTATGGTCCGATCCAGCAGGTCTTTTCTCATGTTCTTAACTGCTTCCTCAGTTGCTTGGCAGAAAATAATGGCAAATAATCCCCCTTATCTTCTTCCATAGCGGTTTATGGATTTGGGACAATTAACATAATTATTTCCATAATGTATAATAGTGTACACAGTGTGACATGTAAAAGTGTCTTAGTAGCACACAGTCTGCACACTTTCTTCTTTGTGTGTGTTTTGGAATAAAGTTGAGATTCTATCTAGACTGCTCAAGGTCACAAGAAAAGCTGGGCACTTGAACTGGATATCAACGAAATAGACAACAGTTACAAAAATATTCAGGAAAGCAGCAGCAGTTGCATAGTAAGATGCAAGAAAGACAATGGATGCAATGGTACAAGTAATCAAAATTGTGTCATCAAAAAAGAAAACACTAGGAAAATATGGATAACCGTGAGGTAAGGAGGACCTTTTATCTTTGTCAGATAGAATAAACCATATAGAGTTAAAGTTGTATCAATCTTACTATAATTAATTAACCTCATCTGAAAATGGATGGACCCTGGTATTTCTGTGTATGACATCGAGAGCCAGTTGTAATAACTGCAATGGGACAGAAAAAGCTCTGAGGTCATAAATGGGGAGGGATACAGTATATGTCAGCAATTAATCAAAAGAACAGAAAGATTAATTGCAGCACGGAGTAGAGAAAACATCTCTGACCATATGTCATTCTAAAGTAAAGTCACAGGAAGAACTTGACTTTAACAAACTTTGTGAACTTCCAGAATAATATTGCATTTTTCCTGCTGTCTGAATCTTCTCACCACTCACTATTTTGTCTGTAAATACTTACATTTAATTTTAACTGGACATTACTACTAATGTTTACTTTAAAAAAATTCAGAGAAATAATTTAAGATGTTTAAAATTTCATGGCGGTGGGTGGGTGGGGAAGGCAGGGACTCTTAGGCAATGTACAAAGGAAAAATTCAAACTATTTTTTCAAGATGCCGGTCATTTTAATACTACATTTAGTAGTCATATGACAAAGCAGTTCCCACACACACACACACACACACACACACACACACACACACACAGACACCCTTTGACCAGGCTCCATATAGACTGAACAGCAATCTGGGTCAGGATGATACCTTTATCACAGACCCATTCCAAATGAACAACGGATTCAATCCATAACTTGCTCTCTGAGAAGAGGCTCTCTATCAGGCTCTGGAAAAGTCATATAATTTACTAAGGCAGCAGGCATGTTGAAGGATTGTTTAAAGAGCTGATCGGAAAACAAACATGAAAACAAGTTTTCTTACCGTAGAATCTCTTCAGTCCTAAAAACCTTTTGTGTTCAGCCAACTTCTACTTTAAGAGAGAAGTTGCCATGCGCTAAATTTGTTAATTCTTTTGCACTGGGTTCATGGTTCTAACCTCTCACTACTACTTCTACTGTAATTTGATGTAATCCTTAGTATGAGTAGGATTTGGCTCCTACAACTACTTTGATACATGATAGGCATGAGGAAATCCTGCATGTGCTAGCTTCCAACCTGCAGACAGTCACTTTGGTATACCATGAAACACAATTCAAGATTTGGTATAATACACTTTTGTTAGAAACCCTGGAAATGAGAGCAAACATTTCTGAAACAGGACAGCTCAGCACAGCTCCCTTCTGCAATGTCCTCTGACTTGCCCTGTTCCAGAAACAAGCCTTTCTGCTCATTTCAGGAGCTGCTATCTTGCTGTTGCATTCGTGGTGGGTTCTACTAGCATGCGGGCAGCATTGGATATTGGCCATTGCTTTTTGAGCATTGCTGTGGTTCTCAAACCTGAACCCAGCACTTAACAGTGGTTTCACTCAACGGGTTGGAAGGTTGCATGCACAGGTTTGTCAAGTACTAGCAGTAGGTCATGTGCATAGGCACGCATCCCTCTATTTCTTTGTGCAATCTAATCCTAAAGCTACATTTCCCATGCTTATTCAGTGGGCAACATTCACTTTCTCTCAGAATATGGAATATACTTACTTACTTCATTTATCATGATTCTCAATCAATCTCAATCAATCAATCTTTATTTACAGTCAACAGACCATTATGATAGCATATAAGTACACAGACGTTAATAAAAAAAAATACCTGATGGTAAAGAGAAAGGATACGAAATCTGTAAAAATGCTAATCAGTAGGTTTAAAATAATGCTCAAACATCCATGAGTGGTCTAATGAGAATAGCCAGATTAAAAAAATTGGCCACTTGCTCAGTAATAGGCTTATTGGTGCCCTGAAGTAAAATAATCATAAGACACTTAGGAGAGCGACTGGGGAAATGCTGTATAATAGGACCTATTAGGTCTTTCCTGGCCTCTTGATAGTAACTGCAGTACAATAGTACATGCAAGATGGACTCCACCTCGAAGGCCCGCAGTGGGTGTTGACGCGATATGATTTCTGCCCAGTGCTCTGAATGAACATGATTCTGTTGTGACATTTTTGTTTTGGCTTTGCAATTCTACCCAACTTTAGTCAAGGCATAGTGAAAGGGTTTTGCCGGCTTGCTAGGTTTCACTTGTAAGAAAAAGACATTGCGTTTCAAATGCTGTATGGATGAAAGAAGGCTTCAACCCACGTACCTGTTTCCCTCGAATTATCCCCTACAGCGTAAAGCTGTCATTGTTGTTGTTGTTGTTGGTAGCTAAATCACACTCCGGGCAGCAGCGCTCCTAAGATCCTTTGCATACCAGGAAAAGGGTTTAAGGGGGAAATGTAAAAAATCATTTAAAAAACCAATGGATGACCCAATCCGATTCAAATTTGGTATGCTTAAAGCTCTCCTTAATATCTATTACTGTGCCAATTTTGATGTCTTTATCTTTAAAACTTACGCAGATGTAAGCATTTGTTTAATTTGAAGTTTAAACGTATCAAATCCCCCTTTCTGCACCCCCAGTGGCTGCTCGGAAAACAATAAATGATTCGCTCCAAAACAGGTAGCAAAATAGGTCGATTCTTTTGGCTTTACAGCACAATTAAAGCAGGATGTATGGCATTACTTCACTGTCAAAACAGATTATAAACTGGAGAACTTCAGAGTCCTTTGCACGGAATTCGCAGTGATTGCACAGTATAACCCTGGTGTGATGAAACTAAGATTGGAGAGAGATACCATGCTTCAGTGTTACCTCTCCCCCCGTCCTAATTCAATGCCTTGACTATGTGCAAGGGCCTATGTTCTACAGCTACAAAAACCTTACTGTTAGGCAGTACCAACTTTATTATAGAGCCTGATAATCTATGATGGGGTCTGATTGTGTAAGAAGATACACTTCTGGCTTTTATATGAAAAATAAAAGGGACCCTGAGAAAGAAACATTTGACATCTCTTAATTGGGAATTCCGATTTCATGTTCCATCTTCTAACCATACAGGCAGCAAAGGCATTGTTAGGGGAGTAAGAACCTCACACTTACCATTGTACCTATGAGGAAAGATCAACCGTGTGTGTGTGTTTTGGGGGATTGATTCAAATTTATTTATTATTAACATTTATATGCCGTCTTATCTGCTAAAAAGTCATCAAGATGGTGCACAATAATGTAAAACAATAAAATCCTAAAATAATACAAATAAGAACATTAAAAATATAAAATGGACACATTTTAAAAGGCTTAATTCAAGAGATGTATGTGTCTTCACATCCTTTCAAATGACCAAGACAGTGGTGGCTAACTGTAGTTCTAGAGGGAGTGCATCCATAGTTTGCGCCGCCAAGTCCATCCCTTTCTGTCAGAGGCTGATCTTACCACCATAGTCCATGCCCTGGTTACTTCCAGGCTAGATTATTGTAACCTGTCATAGGCAGGGCTTCCCTTGAAGCAAATCTAGCGCCTACAAACTGTGCAAGCTGTGGCAGCCATGTTGGTTAAGAGGCTCCCAAAGTGGTCTTCCATCACTTTGGTGCTTCAAGAGCTCCACTGGTTGCCAGTGGCTGCTAGGATGCCCTACAAGGTTTTATTAACTATATATAAAGCCCTGCACCGCTTAGGCCCTGGTTACTTGAGTGCCTGCCTTGCTCCTCTATCCCATTATTGACAGACTTGCTCACAGGAGCAAGGCTCTCTGATGGTCCTCCACTATAATTTGGAATGTGCGGGGGCCAGGGCTTTTTTGGTGGTTGGCCCCCCGTTTTGGAATGATTTGCCACTGGAGATTAGACAGGGTCCCACTGTCAATTGTTTCAAACGTCTGTGTAAGGCGTTATTTATACAAGAGTTTGGGGTGGGGGGAATGGTTTGAATTTTAATGTGGGTTGAGGGTTTTTAATGATATGGTTTTGTGTGTTATTGTAAAGCTCCACAATGCTGGAAATGGTGAGGTGGCACTGTTACTGTTTTTAACTGTTGTAAACCGCCCAGAGAGCTTCGGCTGTGGGGCAGTATATAAATGTAATAAATACAAATAAATAAATAAAAATATATTTTAAATCTCATGAGTCAAAATTTTGTCTTCATGCATCTGATGAAGTGGACTCTGAACCATGAAAGCTTATGCTACAATAAACACGTTAGTTGCTGAGGCACCAGAAAACCCTTCGTTGTTAACACAACTATACTGTATATAATTTAAAGTGGCCTCACTCCTTTGGAAATTGATTTCTTGTCCTTTGATATGCCTAGGAGATATATACCTCAAGTACTTTATAAAAGGCTAAGATATGTGTCAGTTAGAATAGCTTAAGTAATTAACTAATCATGATATAATAGTGATAAAAACAAAGTCATTTATATCTGAGATTTTTTAAACCACTTCTTCAGAGAATAGTTATAATATTAACAAATTGCTCTTCAGCTCCCTATTCCTTAATTGGGATAGTTAATACTATTACAGCAATAATCTTTCCCATGCAGGTACAATTACCCTTTTCAAAGCCTTCCCATTGATCTGCCTCAGGGTTTTGATAAATTTCTAAGTGCCGCAATTACCTCATTTTAATGCTAAAATTAATCTTGAGATGTTACAATTGCCTATCAGAGCAGGAAGACCTGGCTTTCCCAGGTGTTTTTTTTTAAAAAAAAAAATATTTGGCAGGAAGAGAACAATTCCTTATGCTACAGTTTTGCCTCGTTAAAATTTTGCACACGCTGAATAAGCTGACAAGATCCTCATTTCATTTTCATGAAGGTCTTTGCTCCCTGAGGGACAATACACTTAGAATCCTACTCCAGCACACTTCACTACCTAGGAAACAATTATGGGGAGACACATGGTTGTTATCTAAATGAGAGGCAGAATGAGAATGAATTTGTAATCCTCCTCTGAGGTTTTAGAGATGGACCCCAAAAGAACTGGTGACATTTGCTCCCATTATTTCTCAGACAGTTTTTATTTGGAATAAACGTCTGTCCCCACTAGGTTTAATATGAGATATATATTTGTGTGAGATATATATTTGCTGGTCTACTTTCAGTAGTAGAACAATGCTGAACAGCTGTATAATAATTGGATCTTTCTAGTAAATGGTCTATTTGAATGAGGTCTCCAATGCTAGGAAATTTCCTAGTACTATTTTCCCCTCAATATTTACATAGACATAATTGCTTAGTACAAAAGAGGCTAAAACCTGTTAATGCATTCATGCAAATATTCATTGGGTGAAAGGGTTATTTTTAAAAGTATATAAAAGCAACAGAAAGGTAAAGAACAAATTATAGCATTTCATTCTTATTTTTCCAGTAAGCAATCACACTGAGGGATGTGGCAGCCAGGATTTTTTTGGATGGTATAAATAATACTGCTTTGAGTAGAGATAAAGAAATTCCATTCAGGCTTACATTTACAAAAGCAGCATATGTAAGACACAAATGTAGTGCATATTAGTTCCTGTTTTATAATACTAGAACTGGGGTCATCTCATGAAGCTCATTGGTGGAAGATTCAGGACAGATAAAAGGAAGTACTTCTTCACACAGCGCATATTAAACTATGGAAATTCGCTTCCATAGGATGTAGTGATGGACACCCATTTGGATGGCTTCAAGGGGAATTGGACAAATTTATGGAGGATAAGGCTACTAGTCCTGACGACTATAATCAGAGGCAGTATGCTTATGTATACCAGTTGCTGGGGAACATGGGCAGGATGGTTGCACTCATTTCTTGCTTGTGGGTTTCCCATGGGCTGCTGGTTGGGCACTGTGTGAACAGAATGCTGGACTAGATGGATCCTTGGTCTGATTCAGCATGGCTTTTATGTTCTTACAGAGTAATTCTAAATAGGATTGGGTGTGGGGAGAGTAGTGGCAAATTGTCCTCCACTTCCAAAGCTCTATTTTTGTTTTGTTTTCACTCCCATTGGTTCAAATGTCTTCAAACATTTGGAAAACAAACTTAAGCTGGACCAAGTCTGGCCTAGGTAGGAAGCCCAATCCTGGGGCTTCACAGGATAGTTATTACCTTACAGGGGCTTCCACCCAACCGCTGTAGGGCCTGCTTCAGAACCTACTATGTGCTGGAATACCAGCAGTTCTACATTTATGCTCCCAGAGCTTTCCACAGCAGGCAAACCAGGGGTTGGGGCTTCAAGGCAGACATCTGTCTTTTCCTCCACTACTCCCACAGTGGACCTCTTCACTGGTGGAAGGACATATCTTCCCCAAACTAACCCCCTTGGACGACAGTGTGAAGGATTACTTTTAGTAACATTTTATTCACTGGAATGTGGTTTTCTCAGTTTTTCAAAAACAAACAAATTTAGTGTTTTGACATCAAAATCTGATGAAATTCTAGTTTTGGAATTACTCTCAGCAAAATTAGGGTGACCATGTGAAAAGGAGGACAGGGCTCCTGTATCTTTAATGGTTGTACAGAAAAGGGAATTTCAACAGGTTTCACTTCCTTCTTCATCACAACAGTTAAAGCTGCAGGAGCTATACTAGACTGACCTCATACAAAAGGGCAGGGCTCCTGCAGCTTTAACTGTTGTGATGAAGAGGGAATTTCACCAGGTGCTGCATACATACAAATGACACCAGCTGAAATACTCCTTTCTACACAACTGTTAAACTTACAGGAGCCCTGTAAAACTTACAGGAATTTCAGCATGACTCGGTTTTGTTCGTATGTTTGTTACGAACAACATACGAACATACAACATCTCTGGCCTTGGTAGGCAAAGCATTAATCAAATGTAGATGTTTTTCCTATTTTCTTTTTCCTTTCTCTCAAAACGCTGAAAGCATTTTTAAGGGATACTATATCCTTGGATACATCTCAGATCTTGCACTTGGTAAAATCCAGCTGAAGGCCTACGTAAGCCAAGATCTATGCCCAACATAGGTGTTTGGTGTCCTGTATAGAAAGTAATTTTACCCATTGTCCAAAGGCCAGAGTATTTTGTGGGCTTTGTTAAAGCTCTTTTTGATTCTCACCTTAAAATAAAAGGTGCTTTGTCTTCATTAAAATTCAAGAACAGCCACTGCCTATAATAACTACTTATAATGTCTTTTGATCTAGCTGTCTATTTAAAGAAAACCAGCACTTATAAATTTCTAATTGTATGACTGTACACGCCACATTTCTACATAAAGAGGTATTCACTGTTGGATTTCAATAGAGATATCCTATAATTATCTATGCTATATTTGGTGACTACTTTGGAATTTTAACATGTAACATTGCCAGTCAAGGCTGTTTTAGAAAAGCAGGGGGCACAATATGACTTTAGCCCCATCACATATGCTTCATACACCAACTGCTGACATACCTGTGTAGTGTTTTTTGCTAATATAGACATGCAGTGCAATCTAATACATGTCTACCTAAATGTAAGTGTGGTGTGGTGTGTGTGTGTGTGTGTGTGTGTGTGTGTGTATGAATTCCCTCCCTATGGTGGTCAGAGTACCCAGGCCCATTACCCAACTTCTACAAGATGGCTAGTGGGCACCCATGGTGGTTCAAGTGTTACCTGACTGGAACTCCATGGGTATTTCTGCCAGTTCTGGTGAAAAAATAAAATAAAATGACGGCGACCATAGAATCCAGTGGCAATAGTGATCACTTCTCTATGGTCAATTTTTTTCCATTTCCCAAATGGAGTAACTGTTGTCTGCCCATTGCAGGTATACTCTATATACTCCTATAATCTGCAACTATTACCACTACCTATTCACTATTTATTTTATTGCATTTCTATACCACTCCATAACCGAAGCTCTCTCTGCGGTTTACAGAGATTTAAAACATTAAAATACAGTATGCAAAGTTTATGGCAACCATTAATACAGTTAACCATCCCTGCATCAGGCATGGGGGAATTTCCCCATCCTCTTGAAGTTGTTAACCACTGCAGTTCAGATTACAATGCAATTTGGAGAGGTAAATAGGAATGTTGGGGTAATTAATTGGAAAGTTGTTCTCAGATGTTTGTTCCCAAAGGTTGACTGACCAGGAAAGGGATCTTGGGGTTTTAGTGCATGACTTGGTGGAAACATCTGACACGGCATGCAGCTGCTGTAAAAAGGGGCAAACTCAGTGTTGGGGATCCTTAGGAAAAGAATTGAATTGCCAATATCATAATGCCTTTATACAAATGTCTTGGAATACTGTGTAGTTTCGTCACCACAACTGTAGAGCTGGAAGTGCAGAAAAGGGTACCAAAATGATTGAATGGCTGAACCAACTTCTTTATGAGGTAAATATAAAACATTTGCGGCTATTTAGCTGAGAGAGAGAAAGAGAGACAGAGAGAGATATTAAGTGGGGGCATGTTAGAGTTGTGGAGGAAGTGGTATCTCCTTCTGTCACAGTAATAGAACCCAGGGTGATACCATGAAACTCAATGGGGTGGGATTAAAAGGAGTGTTTCTTCACAAAATGGCCAGTTTGCATGACACGAAGGTGGTTAATAAGCCAGGATGGCTTGTTAAACTCCCCAGCATGTGGTGCTTGATTCGACCTCACCAGGCATGGTTGGTTGCAATGTCTGAACTCAATAAAGGTGGATGGCTGGGGTGAGTAAACAACTACCCAGAAACTCTAGATTAGATCATGAGTTGTAGGTGGTTTGTTAATCACCCCAGACACGCATCCTCATTAGCGTTGGTTAACAAACCACTGTGGCCATATAGTCAAATTATGGAATTCCACAAGATGTGGTGAGAGCTGCCAACATAGGTGGTTTTAAAAGCAAATTAGACAAATTCATGGAAGATAAACGGTATTAATAGCTTTAGTCATAATAGCCAGATTCAGTATCAGCAGCAGCATGCCTGTGAATAATAGTTGGTGGACCATATGAGTGGGAGGATCCTATTTCACGCATTTTCTGCTTGTGGATTTCCCATGGGCATTTGGTTGGCCATTGTATCCTACTTAGGGTTGTATTCCATGTTAGTCCTACTTGGACTAGACCCAACTGAAATGAATGGGACTTAAGTCAAATTTGCATTGAATACATCCCCGAATACTGGACTAGACTGGCATTTGGTCAGATTCTACATGGTTCTTCTTCCATCAGCTTGGACTATTTGTCCACATTTTGAAGTTTATTTGAAGTTTATGTCCCCCCCCCCCCACCCCCTTACTGTGCTAGTTTTCCATTTGCCAGGGAGATACATGGAGGGACCTTCCAAAGCAGCATCTCCCACTTGCAGCATGGAATGGTACAGCCTCATCCCTGTGCATGACAGCGGACCAGGCCAAGGGTGAACCGTGGAAGGCGCTTCGTTCTGCCCTCCAAGCACAATTGGGTGGGCAGGTGGGAGAGGGGAGCCGGCGCTCTCCTTTCAGCCGCGAAACAGGGAAGCTACGTGGCGAACCGGCCCCGGAAGCCGTAGAGCCTCAGAGGGAGCCCTTGAATGGGCGGCGGCGGAGGGCTAGAGAGCCCGCCTGCCTGCTTGCCTCTCCGCCTTCTTTCTCTTCCCCGCCCCGGACCAGGAGGGCAGAGGAGCTGGTGGCAACGGCCTTTGCGTCCTGGCGCTCCGCGCCTTCGTAAAGCGCCCCTTCTTCCTCACTCCGGCCGGCCGGGTGGTGAGTAAGGGTGAGGGGATCCGCTGTGCGGCGGCACCCAACTCCCTCCCCCGCGGAGCCGTTCCACTCCCTAAGGAAGGGGGAGTGCCAGGCCCTTCCTTTGCGCCAAACCCCGGAGAGGGAGAGGCTTGCCTAACCCCTCCCACCTCGCCTCTGGCGCTTCGCTTTCCACCCTGCCCCGGAATAACTTGTTCCGTCATTGCTGGTAGGTGAAAGAACTGGTTTGGGGAAAGCCGGGCATGACTCAAACTCTCTGTTTTCCACGTACTCTTCCCAGTTGCTTAACTGCTGCTGCTGTGTTGTGCCAGTTTGGGTCAGATTGCCGGAAGTCTATTTTTCGTCCGACCCCAGACAGCACAGATCTCATAGAACAGGGGTTAGGGCAACTTGGCGCATTTATTTATTTATTTATTTACTGCGTTTATATACCGCCCCATAGCCGAAGCTCTCTGGGCGGTTTGCAAAAGTTCAGGTGTGCCGTTCTGCTCCTTATCCTTTATTTTATTATCCATATTAGATTAGGTGTTTACGGAAATAGGCACAGGAAGTCTGGGCAGCCAGGCGTGTTGTAGAAAGTGCAAAGAAACGCACACACGCGTGTATTCGCAGTCTGCGCGTTTGTGGTAACGCGTTGAAGTGGGAACTTTTGGGTCTTGCTCGCGCAGTTAGTGCGGGGGTGGGGGTGGGGGTTGTGGGGGGACGACATGTGGGAAAGGTGGCTGCACACGTTCAGCGGGGTGCTTCCTTCAATGAATGTAGGGTGACCATATGAAAAGGAAGACAGGGCTCCTGTATCTTTAACAGTTGCGTAGAAAATGGAGATTCAGCAGGTGTCATTTGTATATTTGGAGAACCTGGTGAAATTCCCTCTTCATCACAACATTTAAAGCTGCAGGAGCTATACTAGAATGACCAGATTGAAAAGAGGGCAGGGCACCTGCAGCTTTAACTGTTGTGATGAAGAGGAAATTTCACCAGGTTCTCCATATATACAAATGACACCTGCTGAAATTTTCTTTTCAATACAACTGTTAAAGATACAGGAGCCCTGTCCTCCTTTTCATATGGTCACCCTAATGAATGGATCTTTTCTTTTGTCCCTGACTGTTTGCGCATCCAGTCTATTAGAATTCCTGCGTACCTCTTGATCATTGAGAAGGAGGAGGGAATTAATGTGAATAAATATGCCCTTTTTGTTTTATTAAATCCAAGCCACATTAATTAGCAGCGTGATTTTTTTAAAAGGCTCTTTTCACCTGCGTGGGGGGGGGGGAATCCCCAAATAATTGTACAATGCCTGGTCCTTTTGTGCTCTTTTTTGACACTTTGATCTGGCAATCATAATTAAAACCCCACCTATTATGTTTCCCAAAGTTTCTTTGCATCATTCTCTTCCTGCAGTTGCCCCTGGGGTGCAATGCGTGAATATTATCTTTCTCTTCTACTGGGATAGGGAGTAGTCCACACAGTGCTCCTAATACCAGGAGCACATCCATGCACTTTCATGACTGCATTTTCATGAAACACCAGGGCATTGTTAATGCACATCATTGGTCATTTTTCCATCTCCGACTTAGCTAAAAGTTTGCCTCAGTGGTTTGTTTAAATCACAGTGTAAAATTCAGTTGCTTCCCTAGCCCATGGCCCTCCTTTTATCTCAGGTGGGACACCTAAGTATTGTTAATGCACCAATTAATATTACCTTAGTAATTCCTGTTTACATTTTCCCAGTAATACCAGTTTCCTCACTGTCAATGTGTTCTTTATTCATCTCTCTACTTATACTTCATTGCTCTTTTACCTCCCCAGTCCATCCATTTTATTTTTCTGCTTCTCAGACTGTGGTTTCCTTCCCTTCCTGGCCTCCCTTACAGGCCATAAGTAGTTCCAGGGAAGGGCCTGCCTCCAGTGGTTCTCTCAGGCCTCTTCAAGAGTCAAGCACCCTTCCCTCTTTTCCTCAGGTTCTGTGGAAGAAGGCATCTAATCACTTCACTGTATTCATAAACAACTTTGGCTGAGGCAAACAAGGCACCACATACAAGACGCCAAAGGTCTTTCTGCTCCAGCCCCTGGTATTCCACAGGGGTGAGGCATTTTGGTGACACGTTTTCTTTCCTGCTGCGTATGTAATTGGGATTGTGTCAGGAGCGCCTATCCCTATATGTGCTTACATATGTATGGCCTGTTAGGAAAAAGAGTGCAAGATTTGCTGTATTATATATTAACTGCATACTTGGGCTATATGTGAAGTGGCCCAGCTATGTAAAGATCCCGTGTAGAACTTTGTGCCAGTTTGGCTGATCATTCCAGGCTTTGTAAAACATGGTTTGTGAAGGTGGGAATAAATGTTCCGCTCACACCTCCCCTTGTGTGCCTGCTTTGGTGCTTTGTTTCTGTCTTATATTAAGACAGTTATGTCTGAATCGGGAAACTCTGGCTTAATGTCAATTACAAACCAGATTTCTCGATTCAGACATAATAGGACACTCTGGATTAATACAAGCTAGAAATGAAGTGGTCCATGAGAGATGGGGCAAGAGGTCTGCTTAGCACTGATGCTTGGTCTTGCCATGGTTTGGACAATCCTTCTAGAACTGGAACAATTGTCCCAGCTGGGGCATTGACCTCAGTAATGGTTGTGGCACCTTGATAGACCCACCCTGAGCCTTTCCCAACTTATGTACTGATTTGAGGTCTCTATGCATGTCAAAAATATACAAAAGAGCATAGTATCCTGTATTTTTTAATGTTAGCTTTTGTAACTTTTTTGTATTTTGATCTTCTTAATTTAGATACCAAGATTGAACATGTGAGAGAGGGAGATGGCTGCCCTCAGTGGCTCAAGGAACTGTGTTTTAGTTCGACTGACATCTTTGGCTAGTTGGGGAAAGTGCATTACTCCTTACACATTTTCAAGTGAATCTGTGAATGGATCCCAGCATCAGGTGACTAAGTGCCAGCCATGGAATAAAAGCAACAGCACAAGATACTATTTTATGACTGAAAGTTCCAACATCTACAGAAACTTGATGAATAAAAACCAAGGGTGGCTTTTGAATCCTACGAATGTAGAAATATGCAAAGTTGAACACAGATATTCTAATAGGACTTGTGCTCTCTCACATCCATGGGCAAGAGGAAAGGAAGTATTATTTGGAACACTTTCTTCCCAGAAATTGCAAAATGTTAGTGCTGCTCAGAATGTCCAGATCTTCAGGCCTTTTCATGGTTCATCAGCATTGAATGCTGCTCCAATACCCCTCTTATTGCTGATCTTGAAGCCAGCTCAGAAACTTCTTGCTATTATCCTGGGGAGGTAAATATCAACATTGCTCTTGGCAAATAGTCTAGAATGTGCAATTGTAATGGAATAACTGTTTGTAAAGTTTGTGGCATTCTTATGACATTCCTAAGGAGCCTTGCAGATAGTTGACGAGAGCCTGGTCGGGTAGCTTGGGATAGCATTGGTGTATAGCCCATGGTCCAAACCAGTTCATAGACTGCTTTTTCTGTAGTATTAGATTTGTCTGTCAGAGCAATGTTTGTCTCCTCACTTCTCTGCAAACACGCAGGGTTTTGTTTAGCAGTGGTGTTCTCAGCTTTTAGAGTTTGCTATGGTGTGAAATTGACTGAATTCTGTCAGTGGGCTGTAATAATAACTCTTGCTGACCTTCAGTCATTTTTCTTTGTAGTTTAACAGTTGGCTCAATTGAGAAATGTCCACTCTGTATATAATGTGAATGCAGAAGGGGAACAGACCCTCCCCATTGTATTATGTGACGCAACCATATGCTAATAGAGCCACACCTTTGCACAATTCCCATGATCTTCCATCTCAAAAAGGGGAAGGGTTGGATAAATTGAGAGCATTGAGTCTATGCCTGGATTGCACTTGTTTTACAAGTAGTGGTGGGGTGTGTGTTTGCTGATTCACCTTGTTTGCAGTGTTTATGGACTGGAGATTGTAAACCAACCTTAGGAAGGATATGTTGGTCATGAAATATGAATGATGAATGCATTTTCCAGTAAACGTAGATAAGGATTGAAAAAGCTGCTTTGGCTTGCAACAAGGAGCTAGTACTAGCCCAGTAGAATTTTTGACCTTGAAAAGCTAATGATGGCCCTCTTACCAGACAACAAATTGCCTTTGAACTTCTTCCTCAATTTTTAGAGCAGTTAGCCTTGTGGAGAACTATGTTTTAAGGGGAAAATAAGTCTAAGCTCCCCTTGGGCTCCTGGGACTAGTTTCACAGTTTCTTGGGCCCTGGCCATTATACATTCACTATGCAAGCCAAAGAATACGTATTTCTATGCTTGTACTTTTACCATGTGACTGTGTTGTTGCTGTTTGAGCAGGTATTGTTTGTTTGCTAGCAACAGTGGGAAAGCTATCTGTTTATCCCTACTTTCCTTGTATTTTTGTTAAGCTGAAAACTTGCTCTTCTCATTTTGTATTTCACATTCCATTTTCTCACGATGCTCTATTTCTTCTCCATGAGGACTTTAGGATGGGCGGAAATTGCGTTTCCTTACCATTGCTCTGCTTCCTCGTTCTCTTCCGCATTTGAAATGAGCAGAATTACACAGAGAAGAGAGCAGCGAACACGTGGCCTGTACATTTCAAAGGGACAGCACCCTCTAGTGGGCATTTTATAGTGCACCCTCACCCGCACATGGCCAGAAATCCTGACAAACCCAACATATCTCAGAAGAGTCGGGGTTTACTGAGGTTTATTTTTTGAGGCTAAAACTGGGAAAACGATCGGGAGATGCCCTGAGATCCCAATGATATAGGGTGGAATACAGATGTTTAAATAAATAAATGAACAAAAATAAATGACCCATGAACATCCGTGAGTGGCCACTCACGAGCGTGCTATATATTACTCATTTAAAGAAGCCCCATGTTTTCATACCTCAGCTGCTGTTTATCATCCTTGAATCCTCTATAATGCACAACTAACTGATTTCCCTAGTTTGGAGTGGGGGTGGGTGGGGTAGAGACACAACACACAAGGGTTTTTTCCCCTTCAAAAACCAGTGTTTACCCTGACTCCCATTTCTCCCATTTTTCAGTGCTAATGGCATGTCACTATATATTGGGTTGTTTAACTCATGGACTATCATGCATGAGTAGAGATGTAAAATTTCTGGAAATTTTGAAGCCATGGGGGGAAAACGGGTTTTTTTCTGGGGGGTTTCAGGGGGAAAAAATGGAAATTTTCGGGAAAATAGAAATAATGCAATATTAGCGCTTTTACAGATTGAAAGTCACTTTGTTACTTTAGGAACATAAAATGTAATTATGTCCAAATTGGTTTGGCATAAAATTATTACATTTGGTATATTAAAAGTACAGTGCATTCAAACAAATATTACAAATTTAATTTACTTTTTTACTTTTTTGGGTAACAAATGGAGCTACAAGCTCCTGAACTGTTAGGAACCTCTTTGGTTCTGCCAGTTGATGAGGAGCAGGCAACAACAACAGAAGAAACCACCAACATTAGTAACAAATAAAATTATGTTTCCACTAGTCCTCCAGCGTCAAGACATAAAGCACCCATTCCCATAAAAAGAACTGAGGAAAAAAGGGAACCAAGATTCAATGAATATGCATGAAATTTAATCAGACTCATTTCCTGACCTATAGCTACTGTATCTCTTCGATTCTAAGATGCACTTCCCCCCCCATATAAACATCTCTAAAAACGGGGTGCATCTTAGAATCAATGGTGTCTTAGAATCGCCTGCAAAGTGCGCCCAGGCGGCTCGAGGGCTTGTTGAGTTGCCTAAGCGGCTCTGCGCTCACGATGTAGGCTGGGGAATGCGCGTGGCCTGATTGCAGGCCTCAGCGACGATCCGCGGCTGCCCTGGGCCTATTCGTGCTCCCCAGAGCTAACCGGGCTCACACGCACACCGATGGAGCTCTGAGCCCTAAGCGGGCCTCACCCGCCGCACCACAAGCACAGCTGGCCGGGTTGGGCCCAGTGGGCATGGCTACGTGACTCCGGCCAGGTCGGACTTGGTGCGCGCCTCGCCTCGCTCATGGAGCCGGGGCAGATGGGTGGGCGCCGCTGGGCTCGCGGAGGGTTGTGCGAGGCTGACGGGCAGGCACCGCTGGCTTCTCTGCCACAGCTGCGGCTGCTGGTTCTGCGCAGTGGAGGAGGCGCAGCAGCGCTGGCCGGGAAGACGGAGGCGACTCCCGGGAGCTGAGTTGCTGGGCTGGGGTGCGGGTGGGACGCACTCCGGGACTCGCAGCTGCACTGTTCTCACACGATGCATGCGGGAGAGGAGCCTGGGGCTCCTGCGGGGCAGGGGGGGTCTCTCCACTGCCGCTGCAGGGCTTCTGCTGGGCCGGGGGCGGCAGTGCACGTGTGGACGGCTCCTTCGCGCCTCGGGGAGTTTCCACGGCCCATCTAGCCATGCCTGGAAGAGAATCCTCAGCACCTGGAGAGGTATACTTCACCTGGCCCTGGCCCAAAGGTGGGTGTCTTGTGAACGACCCCCTCCCACTCCCCACAAGAAGTGGTGGCACCTGATGAAGCCTCCGGGCCCTTGCATGTGCTCCCCAGTTGGCCCCCGCCCCCGGCAGGTACCCTCCGCCAAGCAGGGCCCACCCCATCAGGCATCATGGGCCTGCGACGTTAGGCATAAGTGCCTCGTTTTTGGCTTACTTGTAACCTGTCCCAGCCCTATGGCGCCAAAACCATTGGCCCAATAAGAATTGGCCACATCTCTTTCCTTACCTGCCCATGCTTTGCCGGGCATGGCAGAATACTTCCCCCCCCCCATATAAACATCTTTAAAAATGGGGTGTGACTTAGAATCGATGGCGACTTAGAATCGAAGAAATATGGTATCATTATTAGTTTGTCTCTGCTTCAATGGCAGTGCCCCCTAGAGGCAGAAATGCATCTTACTCTTGCATTTGAGAGTTGCAACTACGACTTGTTTGTCCTTGGTGCACAGAAATTGTAATAATATGATACTGTACAGTTTTTAGAAATCATTTGGAGAAGTAAATATCTGAACCCCTTGTCTAAAACATTTTATTCATCATGCTAAAATAAAACATCCCATAATCCATTTTTTCTTCATTTTTTTCAATTTTTCGGAAAACTCCCAAAAAAGGCTTCAGAAGAAAACAGGGGGAAAGTGCGGGTTTTTAAAAATAAATGGATCCCCCCCCCCCCCTGGGCCTAAACATCTCTATGCATGAGCAGGACAAAGTGGTTGCACTGCCAGAAGAATGCTTGCCATTGCTTCTTTTTCTTATCAACCCACAATTTGCTCCATTGTAGGTTATTTAGCGTGATGTCTGAATCCAGAATGCTGGATTGTTTAGCGGCTAAACAACCCAGCGGTTAACTCAAGACTTAATGGCTGTGTTCGGACATCATGATAGTCAACGGTGGGGTATGTTGTGGAATTTTTTGTCACTGGTCAATCATCAACAGGACTTCAGGTAGCGTTCTTAAAGCCCAACGCTTTTTATTAACAACTCAGAAACACAACGTTGCAACGGGTTCTCTAACAACGTCAGGGAGAGAACTGGACGCCGCCCCCAGGCCCATTACTCAAATAGGTCTTACATGTAACAGTGTTCCACCTGGGGTCATTTGTCCAATCACAGAGCTTCCTTTTGTTCTAGCTGCGTGTTACATACCAGCAGAGCTGATTAAAAGAGAGAGCGCCTCTTAGCAACGCCCTTAGCATCGCAATAAAAAATTGCAGGAAGTTCACAGGGCATTGTAAATTTCTATCACTTACAAAGACTAAAATAAACTTCCTTAACAGGTAATAATCAACTCGACAGTTCTTTATCTAGGCGGTACTCCCCACATGAGCTGATGATCAACCATGGTTTGAATTACGATCAGGGTTGGCTCACTCATCCATCTCCCTCTCTCTTTCCCATTCAGACCCCCTCCCCCCATATCCCATCACCCATTGCTGCTGAAAATCTATCCTGACAGCTGGCTAGAGCAGCAGCTGCTGTTTTGACTGTTCTTGCCTTGTGATTCTGTGGCTGACGAAATAACCAATGGTGACTGATGAAATAACCAACAGTACTTGAAGCCCAGTATTGGGCAAAAGGCAGGATACAAATAAATATTATAATAATAATACTCTCCACTCAATACGATAACCAGTGGTGGTTCAAATAGCCAACTCTGTACAGTGTTGGCTATTTGTGTTGGTTATTTCGGCCAAATAACCAACCACTGGTTAAACTCCTGCCACACAACATGATGACCCACCACTGTTGGTTATCGTGTTGTCTGAACCGAGTCATTGTCTCCCTGACTTCCATTTCCCCCTTTTTGCAACCAGTGTAATCAGCGTGCACCATATCCATTTTACTGGCATATCAAAGTGAACATCACTGTGGCTCTAAGACTGTGGGGTAAATGTGCTTTAACATGCTTGAACATTAGAATATTTGTGTCTTGCAGGAGCATAAGAAAATGGTGGCGTGCACTTCCTCCAAACAAGAAAGAGCTATTTAAAGAAGCTGCAAGAAGGAATAAATGGAAGATAGTTCTTGTTCTGTGCAGCTTAGGAGTTGTATTTATCATGTTTTATTGTACTAATTTGGAGGCCACACCAATCACTGGACGTGCTCGGCTTCTGGTATTTGGGAAGGAGCATTTTTCTGAATTAGCCCAATTGGAGTATGACATGGTAGGTATTTGTTAAAACAAGAAAACCTGTGCTCTTCTTTCTTTTTTTAATTGTGTTGACTCATTTTTTGTAGTAGTATAATTTATGAGATATACAGAGTGGTGGCAAAATAACTTTTCCTAATGAGAATCTGACCCAGATCTCAGTGTCATTGAATATACAGCACTTCATCAAGTGCTTGATTTTTTTATTTTGAAATAAACAAATCATCCAAGACAAGTTTTCAAATTATAACTTGCCAGACCAGCAGCATGAGTTGTTGTGAACTGAGAAGTTGGACTGTGCCAAGCCAAGTCATGGTTCTCTGCAATTAATGTCTGCCAGTGAATAAGATTCTTTGGGGCTGGATGTAGTATCGCTCCCTTGGCTTCCTGAATGTGCATGGGAAGGATAGCCTAGCCAGAGTTGGCAGGTTCCTAGTGTCACATTCCTAAGTAACAATGGCACGGAGAGTTCCTTGGATTTCAGAGAAGCTCCATAGCTCCATGGACTGTAGCAGTGGAAGTAGATGCTGGAAAATCAGCATTCCAGGTCACTTGGAATCCACCCCCACGGGTAGAGGAAGCCTTCCTCTTCACAAAGTTGACCTCCACGCGTAGAGGGTGACAAATGCAACAACAAAGGTGGGTGGGGCTGGCGTGCTCCTCATCCTCCTTTTCACTTGTTCATTACATTCGGACTGAGAATGCCTGAAGAAGTATGGATGAGATGTAAATTATAGTACAGATTCTGCATATAAAATTCAAAGTCTTTTTTTTTGGCACGGACCTATAGTAAACGAGTAGTGCAGGTATGCCTTGAGTCCCTAGCCTAAATCTCCATTTTGAAAGAATATAACCAGATGCTCAGAGAGCTTTTTGTAAACTGCCCAGAGAGCTTCGGCTATTGGGCGGTATAGAAATGCAATAAATAATAATAATAAAAAATGCTCAGAACCATGTTTCACTACTGGACCGGATGACACGCTAAGCCAGTGGTTTGCAGCAAATGGTTAGTGAGCGTGTTTAAACAATGGTTATGTAGCCACCATGTTTAGGAATGGTTTGCACTGCATGCTAAGCCGTAACGTTTAGCTCAAAATGCTTAACTACTGTGGCTTACCGTGTTGTCTGAATAGGCTCACTATTTGGGTTAGAGAAATATTCATGAGTTAGAGAAGTTCATATAGATTCTTTTTCAGAGCAGTGTAAGTATTCTGCAAGGAATGATTTAAGTATTCTAATAACAAAATATGTATTAGAAAAATGTTTTGAATTCCATCCCTACACCAGCTGTGTCAACACTATTCTTATAGGCCAATGCCCTACAGATTATATCCATGTGCAGCTCATGAACTGGAGGTTAATATGTCCATAATTATAAAGAAAGGATGGTTGGATAGTCAGGTGGTGCAGCCTTAATACCTTGTGCTTAAGTGAACAATGCATAGTCTGATGAAATACTTTCTGCAGCTATTTCCCGACATCTAACCCAACACCTCTTAGCATGCAGGTCTTCCCCTGTGTGGGAGGCTCTGCTCTTTGCATTTGGGAGGGGAAACTATTAGAGCAATACAGTTGAGGCATGACACAGTTTTTACATATAGCGAAGCACATGAACAGACAGGAAACAATTGCAAGTTAGTCATACTTTGCATAATAAGCAACAGGAGCTAAAAGCAGGAGACTGGAAGGAAGAGAAAATGTATCAAGTATCAAGGGAGAAGCTCTCTTCCTGAAGGTTCTTCATTGTCATTCTAGTCTCTCAGTATTCGCAGTTCCTACAAACTAATCTGCTACTTAGAAATGGATTCTTCTTATTTTGGAACTTCTTATTTTAAGCAATCCCCTCCCTCGAAAATAAATTGTAGGCCCCTTCCAACTCTACTATTCTATGATAATGTGAAATGGTTCCACTTTGGGCAACAGATATCAGAATGGGTACCATTTCTCCATCTTCATTACTGAGTTGGATCTATGGTCCATCTCTAGCCCATCACTAGCTGAGTTGATTCACAGTAGTGGTTCAGTAACGTCTGAAGATGACTTTTCTAGCTTTGCTACCTAAGACCCTCATTAGCTCAAAATGCTTGTGACCAAAGCTTAGGTACCATTTTGTTGGCCTTCTCATATTTTTGTTGTTTATTCGTTCAGTCGCTTCCGACTCTTCATGACTTCATGGACCAGCCCACGCCAGAGCTTTCTGTCGGCTGTCGCCACCCCTAGCTCCCCCAAGGTCAAGTCTGTCACCTCCAGAATATCATCCATCCATCTTGCCCTCGGTCGGCCCCTCTTCCTTTTGCCTTCCACTTTCCCTAGCATCAGCCTCTTCTCCAGGGTATCTTGTCTTCTCATTATGTGCCAAAGTACTTCAGTTTTGCCTTTAATACTATTCCCTCAAGTGAGCAGTCTGGCTTTATTTCCTGGAGTATGGACTGGTTTGAACTTCTTGCAGTCCAAGGCACTCTCAGCATTTTCCTCCAACACCACAGTTCAAAAGCTTCTATCTTCCTTCGCTCAGCTTTCTTTATGGTCCAGCTCTCGCAGCCATAGGTTACTATGGGGAATACCATTGCTTTAACTATGCGGACCTTTGTTGTCAGTGTGGTGTCTCTGCTCTTAACTATTTTATCAAGATTTGTCATTGCTCTCCTCCCAAGAAGTAAACGTCTTCTGATTTCCTGGCTGCAGTCAGCGTCTGCAGTAATCTTTGCACCCAGAAATACAAAGTCTGTCACTGCCTCCACATTTTCTCCCTCTATTTGCCAGTTATCAGGTTAAAGTACTCATTGATATTAAGGTATGTTATCAGTGCAGGGTTTGAAAATCTCTGCTTTATTGCCTGTTACATAAAGATGAATATTGCTTGTTAGTATTTTTTTTGTATTGATATATTCCATTTAATTAGTTCATCTTTCCTGAGTTAAGCATTTTGCTCAAGCAAATCCGCCCCACATTAGCTTGCATTGTATGCTTGTCATACTAAATCATATTCATGTATATTGAATGTCTCAATGGTGATTTTAATTGTCTTGAGTCAGTCAATATTCTGTGTCCCCTTTCCTCTTTTTTTTTTTTTTTTAAATTCCAGTGGGTAGAAGAATTTAAAAACAAAATGCTGCCAGAAACAGACCCCCGATATCAGGCAGTCAAAAAAGCCGTGATTCACCTAGCTGAAAGCAACAAGGATATTCCACAGTTCTCCGAGTTCAAATGGATTATCCATGTGGTGGAAGAGCCGGGAATTAATGCTTTTGTACTTCCAGTAAGTAAAAATGGAAAATGAGGGATAAGACATTACTGGGAAAGCAGCTATTGAAGAAGCATATTTGCAGTATATTTTCCCCCTTTTTGCCTGCAGAATGGACAAGTGTTTGTTTTCACTGGTATGCTAAATGCTGTGTCAGATATCAATCAACTGTCTTTCATTTTGGGACATGAAATTGCTCATGCTGTTCTGGGACATGCTGTAAGTATTCTCTGTTTAAATATTGACATATTCTCATTAAGCTAAATTATATTTCTGGGTGCAATAACCAATGTTTGGCTTTAATAGTGTTGCAAAGCTCATGGTCTTCCCCCTTGGTCCAGAAAGCTTTGTAATTAATGCTGTTATGTGTAATAGTATTACTGAACTCACCTAACCTTGCTACCCCAAGACCACTGCAGCTCAAAATTGCTTTACAGCTTGGGTGCACAACTTCTTTCATCCTGATAGGTGAATCCCAGTTCAGAGAAGCTCTCGGGGGCTGCATTCCAGTGGTGGGCAGGGCCAGGGTAAAGAGGGTAGGGACATCTAGTGCACCCAAGAGGGCCATATTGGAGCTGAGGGGGTGGGTGGGATTTGGCCCCCGGGACTAAGATTCTGCACCACAGCTTTACTGCAACCATGGTTTCTTCTGCCTGCCAGTTCCTTAGAATATGCTAGTAGTGGTAGTGAAGCAAATCCTTCTATGTGGCTCTCCAAGGGACGCTCTCCAATAGTAGCAGTGGCCTCTGCTACTATTGCTGGAGCAGCTTTGTGGCAACAGTAGCAACCACTTCCTCTGCTGTCCCTTTGTAAAATGGCTGGCAGAGATGTCCTAGTCTTGGTAGCTCTGACAGCCATAGAGGGTTTTACCGTTAAATGCAGTGCTCATATACTAACTCCAAGGTGGTTTGTACGTGCTGCCTTTCCCCACAGTTTTTGCACGGCTAGATAATTCCTGCCCCTAATTTGAACCTTCTTTAGCATCATACGTTTAGGTTGATTTTCCTTCTTTTCCCTAGCAATCTTTTTATTGCTAAAAAGCTGAAGACCTTTTTATTCACTCAGTATTTTAACACTTAATTTTAACTTAAATTTAAATTATACTGTTTTAACTCTGTATTTTAACCTTATATCAATTTTGCTGCGTGGTTTTATCCTGGTTGTGCTTTTTATATTGTATTTTGTATTTGTATTTTTAACTTGTTGGTTGTTTTATGATGATTTTAATTTTTGTGAACCGCCCAGAGAGCTTCGGCTATTGGGCGGTATAAAAATGTAATAAATAAATAAATAAATAAATAAATAAATTTGATGGTCTCATGTATGTCTATCCAAAGTAATAACTTGCATGATAGTGAAGGGGAAATGGTTTTAACAGTTTCTTCGGGGTGTCTTTAACTGTTTGTTGAATATAAATGTTTTTTGTACATTTCTATGTCTGAGGATATAAATAATTAAAGAAATTATTTTCTTGTTTTAAGGCAGAGAAGGCTAGCCTGGCTCATTTCTTGGATTTCCTGTCACTCATTCTTCTCACAATGATTTGGGCTGTCTGTCCTCGAGACAGTCTAGCAATAATAGGCCAGTGGATCCAGGCCAGATTTCAGGAGGTAAGATTATTCAATTCTGGACAGCACCTTGCCCTTTAGTTGTGGCCAGTTCCAGCATCACTTTGTGCTCTCTGTGTCACAAAACATGCTTGTTGCTGTTGGAAATGGGGTGATGCAGTTAATAGACCCTGGGCCTGATCCAGCAGGGCTCTTACAGCAGCTTGAGTGCTGGTAGAAGCCATAATTCAGCCTGGGAAAGTGGCAAATTGCAAGCCCTAGGTTGCTTTTTCTCCAAGGTTAAGAAAATCTTGATCTCTCTACTGAACAATAAGACCAAGTTGAGAAGTTACAATAGAGTTAAGTCAATGTGTGGATGCATTATGAATACCTCACCCAATGTGGTGTTGGCCAATAGTTGAAAAAAATGAATGAATCAGTTCATGAAGGATATAAACGTTGTCTGTTAGCTTCTAAGCTTCAGACTGTTGTGAACTGGGAATAAATGTTAGGAAATGCAGTATTCTGTTATTTCCCTGGCCACCATTGTAAGCCAGTAACGCTTGTCTTACAAACTCCTTCTACTGGCTCTAGGCATAGTTTTGAGTGGATGATACTCACCTTGAATCAATAATTTAAATTCTACTGTAGCATTTATCACCTGCAATGTTTACTCTCTGAAGGATGGCGTGCATTTTGCGATTGAACTTTCTTCTCCTTCTATTCCTTTGTGTTTTTAAAGGTTAGCTTGATCACCCAGAAAACAATTTAAAATACAATATAGTTTTTTTGGTACTATATTGAGCCAATATTGCGCTATTTTAATATTCTTGGGTAAAACCCACATATCTCCCCAAACAATCCAGAACCTTGACTGCCTTGAGATCCTTCCACTTGGCTTCTCCTGGTTTAGCGCTGCAAGGCTCATTAACCAGAAACAGAGCAGAGAATAAATGGTCCTGCTCTCCCTGCAAAGTTTCTTTGTTACACTTGAACTTCCTGCCAGTCAGGAATAAAATCAAAGATGTAGGAAAATGCAGTTCAGTAACCTAACCTACAATGGCTGAGAGAACTGTCAGGATGATCAATGATACTTCAGCACCAAGTTGCCAAACCCAGTTTTTTGCTCCATGTCACATTTGGCAGTTTTTTTCCCCTTCACGTTCCAGAAATGGAAAATATCTGTAGTAGCTGTTTCCCTTTTTAAAGGGGAGGTGCCAGAAAAACATCTGGGTTGCTGAAACCTAGTGGTGCTGCTATTTCCTAGTCTCCGCAGCTGCCTTACTTAGTATGATGCCAACCCTCGAATCTAGCATGTCATTTGTACCAACAAATATTCCTTATCAACTTTACTAGTAAAGGTTGCAAGCTTTTATTATGAATCAATAGTTCCAAAAGTATTTTAACTGTGTGACGCCATTCTAAGGCTTACCTGTTGGATGACAGAGTGTTGACTTCGCATCAGTAACAAAGTCGATTGCGACATGTAGAACTCAAGGAGCCACTTTTCAAACTGTGCCTGTGACTGATGGTGACCAACAACAATTTGTTATAGGGAAAAATCGCCATCTTTTCAGAGGTACTTGCAAGAACATCAAACTGTCTTTCCTGAGTGGTAACTAGGTTTCATTTCCAACAGAAATGAAACTAATTTTAAAAAATATTTTATTTAGAAAATTATATACAAAATAGAAACGGCACAATATTTCATAGCATTATTTAATTTGGTTATCCCCTCCTATGGCAAGTATCTCTCTGAAAAGATTGAGTGGACAATGACCTGGTTTGTTCCTAACAATAACCCATGGTTTATTTAACCCATAGGTTGTTGAATTCTGGGTTGTTGTGATGTATGAATCTAGCTGTGTTAAGAGACCATGTGGTTTTTTTAACCGTCAACAATCCAAAAAGAGAACCCATGGTTTGTTGTTAGGGCATGAATTCTGGGTTGTTCAGATTTTGGATTGTCATTAGGTGTGAACTCAGAACCATGGGTTGTTCTTGGGTTGCTTTGCTGGTATACAGAGTTGGTGGGCAAGAGTGCCCCCTCTCCCCCAAACCCCCCAGCCGCTCAACATGCCAATATTACAGCACTTCAAAGGCATTTGGGATACAAGGAGGGAGAGGGCGAAGGAGGAGAAACAATCCAGAGATTGAGGAAACAAACTTTGGTTTTTTGAACCCCTGCCATACAAATTCTAGGTAGAAGAACAAACCATGGGTTAAAGGAGTGCATAGTTAACATTATGTGTGAACCAGGTTATTGTGTTTCAGTTGTCAGACTTTCAAATGTTAAAAAGATTGCTAGGGAAAAGAAGGAAAACATTTTGAAATACATTGCTCTATGGTCATTCTAAGACTGTTGAGGAAAGAACAGAATGTGCATTCAGGTTACATATTTAGATATACTAAAATTGCTATTGGGAAGTTTAGTCTAAACTGGATCAAGTACCGAAATCTTCCCTTGAGTGCATCAGGATCTGTCAGAATGTCAAGTCCAATTCGGTATTCTATACATTTCCTCTGCAATAATGAAGCTTGCACCCCAGTCCTAGCTACACATTAAAGGTTCCCCCTGCTTATAATGGAACTAATTTCGGAAGAGAATTTGTATACAACTGCATTTTTAGAAACTTACTTTAGAAAAACAAAAATTGAGGTATTAATAAGAGATCTAAATAACCCTATTGCTAGAAAACATAGTTATAAGAATTAATATGAATTTGGAGGGAATGGGAGGGACTAAATTAACCCCAACAGTTGTCAGTACACTTGAATACCGCTATAAAGCAGTAGTGTGGCTCTTGCCTTTTATATACTGCTTTCATACTGTTTCATAGTGCAGTATCCTGCTTGGTGTAGATTAGGGCACTATTATAAAACTGGTAAAACGGTCTGTAAAAGGGTTCTCTAACAACGTAGGAGAGAGAACTGGATACTGCCTCCAGGTTCATTACTCAAATAGGTCTTACACATAACAGTGTTCCACCTGGGGTCATTTGTCCAATCACAGAGTTTCCTATTGTAGCTGCTTGTTACATACCAGCAGAGCCACCAGAACTGATTAAAAGAGTGAGTGACCTCGCCTCTTAGTAACGCTCTTAGCATTGCAATAAAAAATTGCAGGAAGTTCACAGGGCAAGTAAATTACTATCACTTAGGTCATGTCTACACCATGCATATATCCCAGGGTCATCTCTAGGTTGTCCCTGTATTATTATTATTATTATTATTATTTATTTATTTATTTATTTATTTATTTATTTATTTATATAGCACCATCAGTGTACATGGTGCATCCAAATGACACGCAGGGGATCCCGGGGTCAAGCAGGCACAGCCAGAGACTTTCCCCGGGATAACTGGGACTGTGGATTTACCATTTTTTCCATGGTCCCGGAACACCCCTGAAGACTGCACGCAGTGTGGCGCCTGCTCTGGATTTGTCCCTTCTTCCCTGTTAGTAGCAGGGCTCTTCAAACGGGCACAGAGTGGGGGTGGCGGCTTTGTGCCCATCTGAGGGGGGGGCAGCATTTTCACCATCCTTGGGATGGCTTTCAGCTTTCTTCGGAAGTTTTTTTAAAAACTTATTTTTGGCACAGGATCGCGCCCGTGCCATTGCGCAAACGTCCCCATGTGTTTTTTTTTAAAAAAGAACACCACGCCAGATGACTCCTTTCCGTTTGCACCCTGGGGGATGATCCCGGAAGCGGAAAAGCTTGTGATCATCCCTCCCCACCCCAGAAACCTGTGATTGTCCCTCCCCACCCCAGAAGGCCTGCAGGTGTAGAAATGCCCTTACAAAAACTAAAATAAAATTCCTTAACAACAGCAAATTTGAAGTTTGGCTAATTATCCATATTGTGAATGTAGTTGCTTGAACCGTTTTGTTAATTTGCCAGGAAAATGCACGATACCTACAGTTCTTCTCTAAACCCTAAAGAGGGATGGGGGCAACCCCTGCTATAGCTCTACTGTTGCAACTAGGTTGGATAAACAGAAAGTATTACTTTGATTTCAGAAATTTGAAGGAACAGAGTTTTTGTGTTTTTCATCCTATTTCTGTCTAGTTGCTGTTTGATAGACCATATAGCAGGACATTGGAAGCCGAAGCTGACAAAGTTGGACTTCAGTTTGCTGCTAAGGTAATAATAGAATTTGCTCATAACATAGAAAAGATGACTTTTGCTTCATTTTAAGTGGACTATGTTGTTAATATTTTTCCATGAATAGTTGTAGTGCAGGGGTCCCCAACGCAGCAGCCGCGGCACCATGGTGCCCGTGAGTCCTCAACGTGGTACCTGCGGGCACCTGATTTTTTTTTTTAAAAAAATAATTTTAAAAAATCCCCCTCCCCGCAATTTTTTTTAATATGCATACATGGATTTATATGAAATGCATACAACTTTCTGGTAATTATACGTGGGCTGCAACAAAAGTAGACCATATATCCAAATAAGTATCCATTTGAAGGTAACGTCTAAATGCCACCCTTTCAAAAACGTAAAGTGTTGTAATGTCCTCAGTCCATTGCATTATAGGATTTGAATGCTCATCCTCCCAATTTTGGAAAATTAGTTGTTTAGCTGTCAAAAGGATGCAGAGAATCCGTTTACACTGACCATTTGTTAATTTCCATAAAGTAGGTAAATAATTCAAAAGCGTGTTTATGTAAGTAGATATTAGAAACTGTTATGAAACAAAAAAATTCTGTGTAATAACCAGAAGCAACTACCGGACGTTGCAAAACGTATTTCTAAAAGAAGCATTAGCTGCATTGCAGTGCTCGCAATTAGACAATCCCTTATTAAAGAGACGTTGCAGTGTCCAATAGAAATGAAGCAAAAGTTATTGTTGAATTAGATGCAGCCTAAGACCTGTAGGCGTAAAAGGTAGATGCCAAAATGGTGACGCTGCGATTAGGCATTTTGTGGTGGTGCCCACAGCACTTTCTCAAATTCCGAAATGCGCCCACTGGTCCAAAAAGGTTGGTGACCCCTGTTATAGTGTCTTTTACTTTGGAATTTTTGTTCTGGACTTATCAAAGGGGTGTGTGTGATATCCTGGAGGTTTGTTTTCTCCCACATTCGAATGGATTAGATCTCATGTTCATGACTTATGTCTGTGTTTCTCTCTCTCTCTCTCTCTCTCTCTCTCTCTCTCTCTCTCTCTCTCTCTCTCTCTCTCTCTCGTTATACCACAAAAATGTATCTATATCTACATAGAAAACATAAACTATACCACCACTGCCATCTAGTGTTGTCCAGAATATGAATATTTTTATTATTAGAATTTTGGAGCCCACAATCTGATTTGACTGAAGAGAGATAGATTAGCTTAATGGACCATTACATTTCATAGGTATTTTTAAAAAGTATAAACAATGCAGGTTTGGTTAACTGGCCTTTATTTCTTTGGGTCAAAATCCTTCAAATTCTTTTCTAGGGCTTTCATTATTTATTGGAGAGGTAATGCCATTGAGCAAAATATTTGAGAAGAGATGTAGCTTGTGATGAAGTGGATGAGAAATCACTCTGTTGCTATGGATAAGCAAAATACAAAAGCTGGTGGTTTGAAAGGGGAGAGCAGGAGAAAGCGGTGGAACCCTGCTAAGTAGCCATCAGCTTGAGCTTTTGACAATATCTATTAAACAGACAACTTTTTAAAAACAACAACAGGCCTCTCTAAAACAATACATCATGTGCTCTTCCTAGCTATTCATACAAGGGAGGTCACTCCACATGCAAAGACATTTGTGTGAAATGGCTCCTTGGGTGGCTGCAGTTAGACTTTCACCACTTTACCACAAACCCTCCCCTCCCCCAGCTTTGCAACTGGTGAAAATTGCATTGCTGCAACAATGTGTCCTTCATATATTGTATTATCAAGCCACTTTTCTCCATAGATCGCATTTTTGAATTGGACTCAAATCTCATTAAGTGGAATCAGTGAAGGTACAAATGCGTTGATTTTTTAAGTGTGACTTCTTGCACAAATACAATTCTAATGGATATTTCAGAATATGCATCAACTCTGAAAAGCATTGTGGGGTATAAGACAAATACAGATTTATTGATTTTTCACACAGACCCCTTTATCCTTCCTTGTTTATTTGGCTAGAACATTTTATAGGACTGTTTTCATTTCTTCTGCATTGCTACAGCAGCTCCTTCTTTGCCTGTAAAGGTCAAGATCTTAACCCAGATGGTTGGCTAGCCCCATTAGCATAATTGGTATCTCCTCCTCTTTCATTCACATATGTGCACAAATGCCACCTGTTCCATTTCGAGTGTTTGCATTTGCAGACACTGGGTGGTTGCTTATGATTTGAGTTACTGTCTCAGACAGCTTCGTTAAAAATATATAAATGTTGATTAAAGGGAATTAATTCTCCAGTGTTAATTTGGTAATATTAAGTGGTTCCTCCTTCTACTCCGCATTCCAGCATATGTTAAATTATGACCCAGAAGTTGTTCTACAATTTTAATGTACTTAGGCCCAGTAATTAACTTCAGCAAGTTCCAGCCCTTCTTTGATTTAAAATAAATACATGAAAATGGACAATTAATTTTGTAATTATTTTTTTTACCTTTCGCCATGCAAGTAAAGCAGCTTGCCATTTATACTGGAGGTCGTTCCAAATTCTGGAGCTACTTTGGTTGTCATAAACATTCAAGGACAAAAAGACAAAGCTGAAATGTCTGTTATCCTGAAGTTTTCTAGAAGGAAACAGTTTGTATTCTGTAGTACAAATAGAGCGGATGCAAACATACTTAATAGAAACAGTACAGTCTTCCTTTCGAGACTGTATCCATGAGTGACACAGCAGAGAGCCAAGGCAATTGCCTTTCCTACCCTTATTCCTGCTCCTCCCGTATCTGGCAGAAATCCAGGGAAAATGGATGCTTTTTGGGGGGCTTCTGGCTGGAACTCAGGATTCAGGCACACTGTATTAAGTGATATAGTAGTTCATGCCTTTGCTGATAAGCTGCATGGGTATATTCTGTTTCAGTTCCAGCTAGACAAAATGGCTTCCTCCAGGCACTATCAAGATTCAAGCAGAAAATACTAAGTGGTGTATCAGCAAAGGGCCAAAATGACTTCTCATAAGCCTCTTAATATAGTCTACCCATGTGGATTAGTTTGAGGTAACAGGAAAGAACGAAGTGGACAGGAAAATCTGAGTTGGTGCCAAAATAATAGCATCTCACGTTGCCATTTCAGGAACTGTGTACCACATTACTGGTGCAGTTTAGGATTCCTCCTTTTGATTTGGTTTAATGCCTGAATAAGCTTGCCTTCGAGGCTGGGATGTTCTGAAGCCCCAAACTGTCTAGGGCAATTCCTGGTCTCCAAACATTTGGAGACCAGGAAATTCCCGCCCCCAGCCACCTTTTCAGTGCATATTTAATCTTTGTTCTCTTCTATTTCTTTCTTTTTGCATAAATACTGCCTGCTTTTTTGTTTCTGTATTTAGTATCTTATGTCCAGGAATCCCTAATTGCTCATTACCCTGAACTGGGTTAATTGACTTTTATGAACCTTATCTCTAGACATATATGATACAACCTGGTAATTGGTATCTGTGCTTGCCAGCATTTTTTCTACCAGGGCTCCTGCGTCTTTAACAGCTGCCTAAGCACAAAGTCAACAGGTGAAGCTTTCCAGTGGTATCGTGGTAAATTTTGAAGCATGGGAGATAATAATCTATACATGCATTTTCTCTACTTCATGTGAAGGAAGCAGCTACTGATATTTACAAGAGTTCTAAGCTTGCTGTGCAATATGTTTTTGAGACCCTCATTACTCAGCAGTATTCTGCATAACTGTTTTCCTTTGCTTCTAGGCTTGTATGGATGTAAGAGCAAGTTCTGTATTCTGGCAGCAAATGGAACTGGTTGAGATGATTGAAGGGCAACCAAGATTGCCAGAATGGCTCTCTACACACCCGTCGCATGAGAATCGAGCTGAACATTTGGACAGACTTATTCCAGAGGTAACATACAACCATGAATATGGTTTGGGATTTGGTGCATCTGTCTTTTTCAAACTGGCAACCTTGTTTGGTTATCTCAACTGTATCCTGCCTTTTCTCAAGGAGTTCAGGAAGGTATACATGGGATTGATGCAATGTTCTCTAATGCAGTGCTCACCTGTGGGTTGATTTCTTTGCTGATAATTTCATAAGGCAAATATTTCTTAGAAGTACAATATACTGGAATCCATCTCTGTCCCATGGGTTGCAACCTTCAGCTAATCCATGGGAAGTAATCTACCTGTCTCTCTGGCCACTCCTGTACTGCTACTATTTACTATTTATCATTTATACATTTGCAAGCTGAATTATAGTATTTCTCCTCAAATGACGTGAGTTGTTCATACTTGAGTTATGCCCAAGGTGATACAATGATCTTATGGTAATGATGAGATTTGAACCAGATACAGGTTTACTACAGCTTTGTTTGTCATCAGTACTTTTCATAGACATGCAAGTCTGATAAATCCAGACATATATATATATATATATATATATATATATATATATATATATATAGTATTTTGTATTTGTGTTTTTAGACTGTTGGTTGTTTTATTATGCTTTTCATGGTTTTAATTTTTGTGAACCGCCCAGAGAGCTTCGGCTATTGGGCGGTATAAAAATGTAATAAATAAATAAATAAATAATACTTTTGGGCCTACAGCAGTGACAGCTAGTTTAGGTGTGGTTTTGAGCAATCTATTTGTGTAAGTGTTAGTTTTTTCTCTATCAGATGGAACTGTTTCATAGGTTTTGAACCCAAGTGCAACTGCCTATTTCTTGGGCAACAGGCTTTAATGTATAAGTGAATTAGAGAAAGCATCTTTTCCAGAAGAACAGCTATTTTGGGGGTCATACTTTTCTTTATGGCATCCCTAATGTTTTCTCTTCACATCATTCTGTTTTTGGGCTAAGTCCAAGTACTAACCAGGCCTGATTAAGGATCGGGTCCGTAGTTTGGGGGTGCTCTTGGATCCAGAACTGTCATTTGAGGCACAGGTGAACTCAGTGGCAAAGAGCACCTTTTATCAGCTTAGGTTAATATACCAACTACGCCCTTATCTGGACAGAGATAGCCTAGCTACAGTTATCCATGCTCTGATAACCTCTCGTTTGGATTACTGCAATGTGTTATACGTGGGGCTGCCTTTGAAAACGGTCCGGAAGCTTCAGCTGGTACAAAACAGAGCAGCCCGTTTACTAACAGGGACTGGCTGGCGAGATCACATCACGCCAGTCCTTTTACAACTTCATTGGCTGCCAGTCCAGGCCCGGGCCCGATTCAAAGTGCTGGTATTGACATTTAAAGCCCTAAACGGTTTGGGGCCAGGTTATTTGAAGGAACGCCTCCTCCCATATGTACCTGCCCTGACCTTAAGATCATCTACAGGAGCCCTTCTCTGTGAGCCCCTGCCAAAGGAAGTGAGGCAGGTGGCTACTAGGAGGAGGGCTTTCTCTGGTGTGGCACCCCAGTTGTGGAATGAGCTCCCCAGAGAGGTCCGCCTGGTGCCTACACTGTACTCCTTTCGTTGCCAGTTGAAGACCTTTTTGTTCTCTCAGTATTTTGTGTCATGTCTTTTAGATTGTAAGCCTGTGGGCAGGGACTGTCAAGAAATACTTTTGTAAGCCGCCATGAGAGCCTTTTTTGGCTGAATGGCGGCATAAAAATCCTTAAATAAATAAAATAAATAAATATTTTAATCTTACATCAATTTTGCTGCGTGGTTTTATCCTGGTTGTGCTTTTTATACTGTATTTTGTATTTGTGCTTTTAACCTGTTGGTTGTTTTATGATGGTTTTAATTTTTGTGAACCACCCAGAGAGCTTAGGCTATTGGGCGGTATAAAAATGCAATAAATAAATAAATAATACACTAAAAATGTAGAAACTTAATATTCAAATAATTTATGCGTCTACAGTTGTTGCTTGACTGTTATGTCAGAAACCACCATTGAAGCTCCTGATCACATGGATGAGCTTCCACTCAGTTAATTCTGTTTGCTCAGTGTGACCCAGAACCAAGAGGATGAGCATGACAACAGGGGCACATGGATCCCTTCCAGCGACTAATGCATGAAGGGGTTTTATACAGGTCTCATTCTTTGTATTCAGAAACATTCATATGTGTGCAGTTTTTCTAGCATGTATACCTACAGATGGGCCAGTTTGCATATCACAGCAACAAATTGTTGGTACACACACACACACACACACAAGTAAATGAAACTTGTACTCTGCAAATGTAGATATATGTTCCTGGCTGCTCCTGAAAGTTGGCCTCTCTCCTCAAATCCAAGCCTCACTTAAGTCTGAAGACCCAATGAAACCCTCACAGCTCAATATTATGTCATATAAGGTTTTTTTAAAGCTTATTCTGTTCTATATTGCTGATTTATATTTATACATTCCAAATTTAACTATGAGATGTAAAAATGTTACATTTTCACTTCTGTAGTTGATTTCAGCGACATGTGTAGGTTTTAATTGTGTGTCTGTATTTTGGATCATAATTTTTCTGAATATGTCTCTCTTTTTAGTGTCCTCAGCAACTCCCAGGTTTATTTTTACATTTCAAGAATTTGAATACACACACACATATCAGGGTTTTATGCAAGAGTAGCTGCTGAGAAGGAACCATTCATATTGTAGTAAACATATATGCCTCTGGTTTGTAACTACAGCACCTATGAGAAACTCATTTTCAAAAAGATTTGATACCTTCATTATTGAAATATGGTGACCTCATCATCATTAGCCTGCTGATCTAACTATATAGCATAGGAGGAGGAAAAATCTCGAATGCCCCCCAAATGGCATAGAGTATATTTTCTATAGATGACTGTATATCTGAGAAGGGGGGAAACTGACTGTTTTGAAGCCCATGGTATCAGAGGCTTCCAGGATTAAAAGCAAGTGCTGACTCTTATTGAGAAACCATAAAATTCATTCTTCCTGTTTCTAATCCGGCAAGTCTGGCAGATGACAGATTTTTTTAAAGCACTGACACATTTATGTAGAGAAAACCCATTACTTGGCCTACCTTGAGCTTTGCAGCAAGTAGTGGAAAGGGATTTTAAATTTAGCATGGGAAAGGGGGAACATTTGTTTTCAGGATGGTTGGGGAGAGATTTAAAATGTAAGGTTAGGTTTTAGAAATTGAGGATAAGAGGAAAGTCAGATGGGAAATTTAACACATGGATAATCAAAGGTAGAAAATGCAGAGAAGCAGTGATTTAAATGAACATTTATGCTGAATGTGTTTGTATTGGCACTGTACCCATGAGTAACAAGTCCAACTTAAAAAATTAGTACTAATGGCATTGCTTATTTTTCCCTATCAACTTTTTTTTTTAAAAAAGCCTATGCATTGCATTACAGTCCAAATGTTGTATATCATATAAATATCATTTTGAGGCAAAGTTTAGTGTGTACATTGTGTGTGCATTTCCTCCTTAGAGCTGACAAATGCAAAATTGTGTCAATTTAAATAGGCACTGTAAATCCAGGAGAAATATTCTGGGCATATATAATGTAGGTCAGTATTTTTATGTTTGCTACCGTTCCATGTCGGGGTGTGTGTGTGTGTGTGTGGATGGATGATACAGGGGCAGATCGACCTTTATGGAAAGCGTAAACAATTTTGTATATCTCTTTGGTAATATACAGGTTTATAGCTGCATATATTCTGATGAGTGGAATGTTGAAAGCAATTGGGACTATAATCCAGTAGGAATTATGTGATGAATTAAAACACCCAGACACAAATATTCAAAAAACATATTTTTGTTTCGTATTCTCTTTCTATAATTTCAATAACTTTACTTCATTTATTCCATTTTAAATCAAGTGTCCAATGTTTAGGGAAAGTTTTGCAAAAGCAAAAGTGACATTTACGTGCCATTGAATGTTTCTATAGTCTGCTTGTTACCTACGAAAATCTGTCCCTTGGGTTCATTCACAAGCTGGCCTTTAAAAAGGTAATTGTACTTCCTGGCTACCAAATCTTAAAGTAGATGTGGTGACAATTTTCTATATACATAATTAATGTTATTGTTGCATCTCCTTTTTTGGAGAGGATGGGGGAGGCCATAAGAACATTGCACGGAATAGAATCTACTGATGTTGTGGGCCTATCCCGCTAGATACGAAACAATTGGGCTTTCCATAGGCATGATGATGTATAGGGCATGCCTTGTGCCTGTCTTTTAGATCTTGTTTCAAATGCCAGAGCTCTTACTGCTGAGAAAGTCAAATGCTGTACTTTTATGATTCTGGTTCTGCCAGGTTCAATTCATCAATCAGGTTCTTTTGGTTGTCAAGATGAAACAAGCCATTTGTGCAAAAAGATGACAGTTTATTGAAGGAAATTGGATGCAGAATATATATATGCAAAGGAAGTTAGCACCTCCTTCCAACTAATGAAGCTTTCGTGGCTGGGTGTGTTGAGTTTGGGTTCTGGTTCACCCAGACCAACACAGTGGGCAGTCTTGCATTCCAGACTTCTTGCATAGGTATGCTGCATCAAAAGCACCAAATGGAACAGAATCCTTCTCGGTAGCTTACTTTGCATCGTGGTTAATCCAGCGAGAATAAATATTTGTATAAAAAAGTACAAATAATATGAATCTAAAAATAAGATTTTTGTTTTGTTTGTGCAAAGATGCTTAATTTCAACAAATGTAAATGGAAAAGCAAAGGTATCTGCAGACTGTACTTAAATCCAAGTAGGCTGTGAAGAGCTACACAAAACCTCAATATTTGGAGACAAAGGGATATTTTAAATGTGAAGTATGGCTGAAGTTACTGCAATGTCCAAATCACATCAATGCAGTGGTCACAACTTTATGCGGTTGTTACCATCCCACCGTGAAAAAGATGATTGAACTGGAAAAGGAGTATATAGAAGAGCAATGAAAATGACCGGTGTTGTGAAAAACCACATGAGAAGTTGAAATAGACTATAAGATGAGCTATCACTGAATAGGGCCTATTTAAATTATTCCCATCTATGCTTCTAGAACAAAGAATTTGTACTGATGGTGGCATTATTCCCTTGCAGGGGTGTGGGACCCATCAAGATGGTGCACCCCTGGAGACTTAATGGAGCTGATGGATTCCTGAATGGTGTCAGGGAATTTCCTGCTGACATGGCTGGCGGTCATGTTATGGCCCTGGTCTTACCTTGGAATTATGAGACAGATAGGACCATCAACACAATTGCTTTCAAGTGCCCTCACTGATGCTGTGAAGCATGCACGCCTCCATGGTATTTTGGGGAGCTGTGAATGATGGAGGAAGGACGGTGGCTGGCCCACAAGTGGCAAAAGTCCCACTCTGACCAGACATGCATAAGATCTCATTATCATGCCTACCATGTGGTGCTCTTGGCAGTGAGGTGAACTCACTTCCCCATTGACATGGCATCCTCTTGTAGCCATCTGGCAAAGCTGTTCTAGCTGTTCTTGATTGGAGTGCTGGTTGTTATACCGTAATAAACTTATTCATTCATTCGTTCGTTCTAGGTGGCAAAGAGGGATGAGACCATTGAACCATTGGAGGCCTGTTGTGACCATTATGCAAGGCAGTTTGAGGATATAAGAACTGAAATTCACACAGAATTAGACAGCACAGTTAGGGCATCTAGAGCACCATTTGGCCAGTTATTTTGGATCAGTTTCAATTATTGTGGCCTGAGAATGTGGACAAACTGCTTGAAAGAGTTCGGCCAGCAACCTGCCTTCTCTACTCTTGCCCATTGTGGTTTATAAAAATGATCCAGAGATAATGGGTTGGGTTGGGTCCTGGGAGTGGTGAATACCTCACTTAGGGAGGTGCCACCTGCTTTTAAAGAGGTAGTGATGCAACCTCTCCTTAAGAAGACCCCCTGCACCCAGAAGTGTTGCTAATATTCCCTATTTGGGCAAGATGCTCAAGAGGCACCTCAACTTCAGCCATGCTTGGAAGAAATGGATCACTTTGACCAGGGGTGGGCAAGGTCTTGGGGGCCATTTTTGAGGGCTGTACTGAGGGTAGTTTTTTTAAAAAAAATGCACTGTTTTCGCAGCAAAATTCTGTGATCCTTTAAACACTCCATAGCGGCAATAACCTGAGCATTTTAGTGCCTCATAGCTTATTTTTTAAAAATAAATAAATTCAGGTCTGGCAGTGGGGGCTGCATGTGACCCGTGAGCCATGTGTTGCCCACATGGGCAACAATCTGACTTTCGGCTTCAGTATGGTACCAAAAGTGCCTTGCTAGGCCTGGTTGATGACTTCTTGTTTTAAGGGAGGGATAGGGGTGTGTGGTTCTGTTGATTCTCCTTGACCACTGAACTGCTTCTGATACTATTGACCATGCTTTTCTCCTGAAGTGTGTCCATGGGTTGAAAGTAGGGGCACTGTATTGCAGTGGATCCACCCCTATCTCTGGGTCTGTTTCCAGAAGTTAGCAATGGGAGGCTACCATTGAGTGCAAAGGGAATTGACCTGTGCTGTCCTGTAGGGATCCATCTTGTTCCCCATACTATTCTAGATCTTTATGAAACCATTGGGAGGTGATAGTTTCATTGGGAGAAAGCCACTAGCACTGTACAAACTTCACTCATTTTCAGTTCAGTTTTCACTTTGCTTGTGACACAAGGCAAATATTTTACTCTCTGTTATAATTGATTTGGGCTGAAACTACATGATGCTAGAAAACTAAATATTTTCAGATTTCAAAAGGAAACTGTGTTGTGTTTACTTCTGTCCAATAACAAAGAGGTTGTTAATATTAAGATACTGCATTTTTTAGCATTTTTTAAAAGAAAAAAGATTAGAAGAGAATGTAATCACTTTAATTTCAGCTTTCCAAATATTTCTGTGCTGAATTACACAGAATTTTTAAAGGAACTTGCCTTTCCATAGCTTTATTTTTTCTTTTTAAAAAGTCTGATAAAGTATATTACACAGAGGGTAAAATTCATGTTTTTTGCTAAGTTTTTTTTATAAGTTTCTTTCCCTTGGGTTCACTCACTGTGAATATGACAGGAGATAGAAGAAAAAATTCAGATGATCTTCCATGGACTCTAAATAGATTGCTGTGTGTCAGTCATTTGGCTATATATCTTGTATATGTACTCCAACCTTTGTCGGAGGGAAACAGGTGCAGTTATTTTATACAAGTGAGAGAAAGAAGCTCACCACAGTATAGTAGCAATCAAATTTCATGAGCAAGCCATTTCCATGGGTTCCCCTAGCTGGTGTATTTCACTAAAGAATGTTGAAATCTTAATTTGAAAAACATATACATTTCTAGTAACTAAATACACATTTTAAAATGTAAATACCATATGCCTAATTTGTTTTGTCAGGGTTGTTTAGATCCAGCACTCAAAACTACTTTTCAGAGCTCCTTACCTTCTGGAAAAGTTGTTTACATCTAGTACCAAAGAAAGAAACTAGGCACAAAGCCAGATATGTACCTTTTTGAAGTTGTATGACTGAACCAGGTAAAAGTCTAGGTGTTGTACAAAGGTCCTAGAGCATATGCACCATTTTATTTATTCGTATAATTTCACATACTAAATGCATAATTATCCAGTCTATAAGCACAAAATTATTATTCCAGAAACCAATGAAGAATTGGCATTAAAAATAAATAAATATTAGCGCTCAAGGTACAGACATTTCTGTTGCACACCCTATCTGTTAATAGATCCATTGGGGCAATTTCCGAAGCCTTAAATAACCAATCTCTAGGAGGGGGTTCTAATATTTTTCCAGAGCTACAATAGTTTTTATGACAGTACTCTTACATTTGTATGCAAATAGGATGGCTTTTAAAGCAGACAGTTTATCTCCATTGACCTTCCTTGATATTAGCATAAGCAAAGGGCAACATTAGTATATGTGCCTTTGCAAGTTAGCCAGTCTGCTTGGCTACTAGTTGAACCTGCATTCTAGATAAGTGAAACTAGTGGAAAGGAAGCTAGACACTATATAGTAAAAAAATAAATAAAAGCCCAGAGTTAAAATGCTAGATCGGTTTAAGAGTATTACATTCCCTCATTTTATGGTACAACCTAGATTTTTTTATTTCTACTTGGCTTGAATAATTCTATTTGACATTAATGCAGTCTTTCAGTGGCTTATGTTCAGCAAGAGAACAAGAGAAAACTATCATTGTAAATATCTGTTAAGGTATTGATTGGTTACTAAAATGGAAATGGCTTGATGCATATCTTGTGAATTTTTATGAGCAATATTGAGATGGCCATGTATGAAACGAAATTATTTAAAAAAATTACTGGTAGCGGACAAAAAAGATGGAACCATTTTTAAAAAAAACAACCAAATTTATGTCAGAGGGGTACTTGGAACCCTTTAATTTCAGTGATGAGTTAGCTATTTCATTTCAACCAGAAACTATCACATTGCAGGTCTAGAAAATAGTTTTTTTTTTACTGTACTAAAAACGTGAAACAGCTTTATGTATTGCTGTATGTACGTTTGTTTCCTTTTGAGCCACCTGTGTGTGAGACTCTTCTTCCCACCAGTGATGAAAAAAGCATGCAAAAACATTTTAAATTTAAAACCTAACATAAATTATGTTTTAGCCTGTGCCTGCTCCCAACAGTTAGAGAGTCCTTTGTACTTACCCATAGTACTTACCCACATCTTGGATGTGCTTTTCTTTGCATGTATATTTATGTTATTATTGTAGTACAATAATATTTGATGTGCAAAAAGTAGAAACTCTTGAATTCCATGCTTGGTAGCAGGGCTGGATTTATTCGTGTTGGGTGGCTGGGACTTTTCACATACTCTGGAGTAGGGGCTTGGTCCCCATCATCCCTGACCATCGGCCATACTGGCTGGAATTGATGGAGTCCAGGAACATCTGGAGAACCGCAGGTTATTCACCCCTGCTCTGTAACATTTGCAGATCTGTGTGTGTGTATTCAATTTTTTAATTAGTAAATTAGTGAATATTATTAATCACTATTTAAATGCCAGTGAAACTCTTCTATAGGAGATTATTCTTCTGAGAAGTATCTTCAATCCATGATGTGTTAATCTACTGATGACATACTTTGTTCTTAAGAAACCTCTCTTTCTATAAACAAAGTATCAATACTTAAGTATTAAATTATATGTCGCCAAAATGACTTGGTGAGCTCCAAATGCCTGCACACCGAAATGCTCTATTGTATTAATTATTTGTTAATCATTTGGTTTTTTTAAATTGCACTTTGCACTTGTCTATTTTCCTTGTAACAGCCTTGTAAAGAAGCTGATGAGTTGGTATGGGGTCTCTTTGGCAATGTAGTAACTTCCCATTTTTTGTTTTTTGTTTTGGTAGGCACTTAAAATAAGGGACCGTTGCAATTGTCCTTCCTTGCCTAGCCAGGATCCACGCCTTATTTTCAGCCTGAGCATGCAGCATCTCCTGCAAGCATCCAAAGAGGAGGAAGGCCCAAATGCTACTCATCATGGTCTTGACAAAACAAAAGGGAAACATCTCAGTAAAAAGGAGAAGATGCCTGTAGACATTGCCGGTGGTAAAGACCTCTCAAGGTGAAGGCAGAAATAACTCCTCGCATTAACTTTACCCAAATGTTCGTTGCACAGTAGTTTTTCCTCCCCCTTTTAAAAATGTTTTAAGGATTTGAAATGGCAAAATGAACAGACAGCTATGAATCATGATCTTGTGACAGTGATGTGTCAATGGAAACTCAACTCTTGCATGGACATGCAGAAGAATACTTCAAATGCACAGTGGAGGATTCATATGCTTGTTGGGAGCAGTTTCATAGAAGAGCAAAGAAAACCCTTGTTTGCATGTGTGGGGTGGCTCCCCACATAGCACTGTATGAGCTGAGAGGCTGCAATAGCAAATGCTTGCTCACAGGGAAATGATAGCTGTACTGTCAGAATTGAACCAGCAACAAATGTGTCATTTCCAGATAATGTTGTAATTGCCAATTTTTGTTCTCAATATTTCAACCGGATTTTCAGTGAAGTATTGGGTGGAGGACAAATTTTGGAAAAGTGGAAACATTGCTTCTGTCTAAATACCTATACCTGGCCAGTTCTTGCCGTGTGGTTTTAAGTTATATCCACTGTCTTATGTCATAAAACGAAGCAGTCTTCCTTACCTATGTAATACATCTGTATTTGCAGTAAGTTCAGTTACCTCTGTCCACCTTTATTTGAGAAATAATGATAAGAGTTAAAAGAAGCAAGAAGCAATCAACTGATCCAGTCGGCTAGTCAGAATGGCACCTAATTGGTTGGCTTGCTGCTGGGGTTCTCTTGTTTTGTACTTTAAAAAGACAGATTGGGTCATCACTTCACTTTAAAGCAATCTCAAAGGACTGTGCAGTTAACCTTATAATGTAAAAAAAATATGTTTGTGTGGCACAAGGTGAAGTTTTGGCGGTTAATATCTGACAGATAACAGAAGAGTGTGGTAAATTATTTGTCAGCATCTTAAGTAAAGAAGATGCTACTTGAAAAGTTAAATTAGTTATACTAGAACCTGTTCTGAACACATCAGGGCTTAGATGGCCAGTGATGGGTGTTCCAGGAATCTTGCTGGAGTTGAGCAACATGCTGTGTGATGCCTGCCAGGCATTTTAAAAGCAGCCAGGCATTCTCACACCACATCATTTAGAGATAGTAATGCTGCTCTAGAATAAGTGCTTTGAAGCATAATTTCTTCAGTATTCCTGTTTGGAACCTAATATTTAAGCCTTTATGCCTTTCTGTTGCCCTTGTAAAGTCCCTTGTTTTCACCATATGTTTCCGTTCTTTTGAATACGCCTGTAGTCATTTCTCAGTTGTGGTTGCTAGAGTTCATTATACTGCTGGCCAGCACTGAGAGAGTTCTTGGTGTTTTGTCCTTTTTAGGAGTTCATGGTTGTTGGAACATATCCCTTATCTCAAACGTTTGCTTGCTCCATAAAAGAGAAATCCCTAGCTCTGTGTAGTTTTGTAGAACAAATACTCACTAATGAATACTTCGTGTGCTATAGCAAAAAGAAATCCCCATATTTCCACCATTGGTCAACCATATGTTTTCTGTAATATTTGATGAATATCGACAGTATGCATCCTTATTAAATCTATGAAAACCTGGAAAAAATTGGAGGGGAAGTGGTGGAGGTTTTCTTCCACGTTTTTCTGAGGAATGTTTCCAGTGGAGAAAATTGAAAATAAAAAAACCAAACTCCTACACAATATTTTTTGTTTCAGAATGATACATGAAAATAATGTTATAAAGAGAATATTGCTATAACCATTTGTACTGCTGCAATATTTCTAGATTCAAAGGCTAGTGATGTAATAGGTTGGCCATTGCATTTGTCTATATTGTATGTTGGAAAATAATTTTGAAATGTTGTAGAATACAGCGTCTTCAGTTTCTTTGTGAGATTTGGATCTGCCAAACATATTACTCTGCAGCATTGTGGCAAGACATTTGTCCAACAAAGAACTTGTCTCCTCTTGCTTCTCACTTGTCTTGAATTCCTCCGTCAAGTGAAATAACCTGGTGCATGTTTGAAAGTACGTACATAAAGTCAAGGAACAAACAGTGAAAGAGTTGAGAAGCTTCTTTTAATTCATGCACACTTTCCAGATTCTGCAATTTGTAAATCTCAAAGTGAAATTCAGAATCAGCAGCTATGGATCTTTTACACACTGCTCAGATAAATACATTTGAAATGGTCAAAATGAAAATAGATGATGCCGCTGTACAGTCCCTGAGTTTGCACATCACTTTATGCCCACAGTATCATGGTCTACTAATCCACAATGAGGACAAGCTGTGTTCTGGTTCCTGCAGCCTTTTCCTTCCTGCTTCACTGTTCTGCTTGAACTTAGCATTAGTAGGTATAGCATTGCGTCTGAACGTGGGACTGTGGTTAATTGCGTATGAACAGCTTTAGACCAGGGTTAGTTTTTGGCTTACAAATCCCAGCTTGTTTGAGTGCAATAAACCATAATCCTGTGCTAGTGTGAGGAATAAACAGGCTGCACAATGTGCATGCAGTACATTTTGGTTTAATAAGCCTGTATTGCTGGCTTAAAGTGATGTGCGAACACAGCCGTATCATTGCAGAATTTATTAGACATAAGAGATGGAATTTGAAGCAGTCCTCTTGTTAGGGCAGAAATATGTTTTCTTGTGAGACGGCACAGCAAAGTATTTCCTCTGTTTTAAATTGCTTCTCTTTGTTTGGATTTTGCTAAAAGAAAGCATTCAATATTGACTGTGGACACCATCAACTAACAAGCTTGTAAGTTGTAGTTTGTTGACTGACTTTAGCTGAAGAACCTGCACTTGCTGGGGAATACTAACACCTACCTAATTTATCTTTATTTGGAGGAGGAACTTTCAAGGTTGGCTCTGCTTCTGATTGCCAGACCTGATTCTGTGTCTCTTGATTTAGTGCATATTGTTCCCAAGCCTTCTATAGATCATTATGCAAGACACCATCGGCAACAGGTAAAAGACTCACCTTGACCATTTCCTGTCACTTCATTATTTTTATTTGTAGTGACAGGAGGACTTTTGTTGGTTGTTTTTTAAACTGAAAAGCTTAGAAATGTCCTCAGCTATTTGGACACTTGTCACATATAAGGTAAACAGAAAAGCACACTATGATAGATTCCCTCTGTCCCCACAGGTTGTATAGCTTATACCGTAAAACCTGATATCTCCTTGGGGGCAAATTTTATGTTACAAGTAAATGTGTGTGACAAAGTCCTGGTATTTTTATTTGCATAATACATATTTCTTTAAAAAGATACTTTAAAATGTATGTATGCACTTATTTACGTGTTGCATTTTTATCTCATAATGCTCAGTCCACATGGAACTCCCATAGCTGCTTGCAAGCTTAACAAATTTATACAAAAAAATTCAAATAGCCATTACATTTTGAAATCTTGTTGAATTTTTTTTCTTAATTTCTATGCAAAACCAGCTCACAGAACCTTGACCTTCTGTGTAATATCTGAATACTTTGTTATATGTTGTACTCAGTTGCTAAAAGGTGCTTTATGAATCAGAAACTAAATTGTTTTTGGATAATAGAATGCCCTGTAAAATAACACTCCATTTGACAGACCCCAGTTTAACTACAATGAAACACAATTTTGATTCCTCTTGCGTTCTGGTCATTCTTTGCTCAGGCAATGCAGAGCACTTCACTTTGAATGCCTCCTCTTTTAGTGGTTTCCTTAACTACACTGGCTGACGGAGTTCATTTCTGCAGGGTTTTTTTCTTTGCTGATATCATTGTGCTTGGTTTTAGAAATTTGCTTCATTTTTGTATAGCAGTGCAAAAGCAATATTACCAGGGGCTTTTGGAAGTTTAACTAATGTACACACACACACACACACACACAGATGTATACAGTCATTCTTCATTAAATGAAGTAATTCCATGGGAGATCATCTAACAGCATAATAGTGGTCTCTCCTTAAAAATAACCTTGCAAATAAAGCAGTGTTCGTCGCACTTCCATATTGGATGATCCCCAATAAAGAAATTGCCAAAATCTATGTATTGGCATTTATAAAAAGAAAAGCATCATTCTCTTGGAGAAGCTGGGTTTACAAGCTTGGATGGTTCAGTCACTGTCAATTTTTCTTAAAGAATTAATAGCAATAGGCAATGAGATCTGGGCCAAAGAACATACATGCTCAGGACTTTTTTCAAGAAGCTGTTGTGCACTGGCTTTATTAGAGTAAGTGGGGAGGCTGGTCATAATGGGAATGTTTGGGAACCCAGAGTAGGAGATCGGGTGTGATTGGTTGAGATCCAAATAGCGGAGTGAGGGTTTTATCCCTTTTCTGCTCCACAATGCACACACATGCACATATATACGCATTTCTCCCTACAATCCCATGAGAAATACCAGTTTTCTGTAATAGGAAGACAAGTGAAGCGACATTAATGAGAAGGGGGATACAGGCACCATATGGTGGCGGCAGGAGCAACTGGCAGCTGTTAAATGTGCCGATTGCCTGACAAGACCGGAAAGCATCCAGCAGGCTCCCAAATTCTTGCATGTGTTTCAGGAGGAGACCCAATACCGTTTCACCTATATCCTTGTGTTTTTAATGGCAAGATGCAGCGCCAGAAGATCATAGAAAATGAGGATTTGTATCCCAAATTTCAAACAAAAGTTGGTCATAATGAATATTTCTGTGCCCTTGATGATTTATTTCTAGGACATCTCTGTAAGACTCCATTTGTCTCTCTGCCTGCTAGGATGATCCTTCTGTGATATTTTTTCTTCTTCAAATAATTCTTTCCTACTCATGTTGTAGCCTGTTTACCCCATTATCAGGTAGTTGCAGCGAACATTGTAGCACTTAGGTGGCCTCTGCCCTTGCTCAAACACTTCCTCCCCCACTGTCTTCTGCATTCGGTTTAAGGCTTGAGGTAATTAAATTTCTCTCTTTTTCCCTCTAGCAACATTGATCTATATTGGATATTTAGACTCCAGAGAATCAAAGCTCTTTATTCCTGCCTGGAATACGTTGCCCTCAGATTTATTCCGTACGTGCATGGAATAAATGAGGGAGGACTAATGTTCTGGAGTCATAGCAGCAAGATTTGTTAACCACAAGATGGCAGTTTGACTGCCTCGGCTAGACTCTTGTAATTGATGTGTTGCAACAGCTTAGTTGTTAGTCTGGTTTTGGCAAATCGTCAAGATGATCTTTCGTTGGGGCTTTTAAATAGTTTTAAAAGTGAGACTTTGCTGCTGCCAAAGTATGCCCATCCTTAAACAGAGGGCTTCTTGGGAACGTACTGTATGGGACTGTAGTATCTTGATGGTTTTAATTTTTGTGAACCGCCCAGAGAGCTTCGGCTATTGGGCGGTATAAAAACGTAATAAATAAATAAATCTGATGGTATCCATATTTCTAAGAGGTTTCAGATTCCCTTTCACTTGCCCCTAGAGGAGATGTGGGTGTAGAATTACATGCAATCTTAATAGAAAATTGGAGGTATGAAACTTTGTTGTTGTAGAAAATGTAATTCACTGTGGTTCTGTAACAGATGGGTGCGGAGGGAAAGCATTGTGAGGGAATGGATGGAGGCTGACTGGAGCTGCACACATCTATGAGAAAACAGGGTCCAAAGATGTCATAGCTAAAGAACTGTGGAAGAGCCCATGTTTTGACAACTCTATATAACATCTAGAAGCTTTCTGGGCACAAACTTTGGTGTCGGTATAAGCCAATGAAGCCTTACATGATGGGGGCTCCTCAAGAATACTTTTTGTACTCTGTTCAGTTGGAATTTTAAAGCTCTGCTAAAAAGACTATATTGTGATATCTTCAAAAAAAAGAAAAAGAAAAAAAGTTTGCACTGTTCTAAATACCAAAGAGCATAGAGAGAGGGACATTCTTGGTGGTTGCCCTATGGCTATAGAATTCTGCTCTTTTGAGTAGAAGGACATTAAATAGTAACAGAGGACATGCAGGAGCTCTGAATTTGAATCCCTGGAACCTGTAGTTAAAAGGAGCAGGTGATGGGAGAGCCCCTGTCAGGCAAAAGAGGCAAAAGATGGATGAATAGCCGGAAGTGATCTAAGGGCAGGTTCTTCGGTTCTATGAGGATTCACTGATGCCCAAGGCAACATCTTCCCCAGAAAAAAGTTCTGACCTAAGCTAATGAATGGTGTTTGTGTTAATCTAATGCATTTTGTGTTTCTTACGGCATGGGCCTGTTGCTGCCAAAACACCCAGAACTTTTACGCCCAACCAAGGGTACACTATTCATTTCCTTCTTATCATAGAAGTTGAAGAAGACGGGTAAAGGTAAGAACAACCACCTTTATCCTATTTTTCTGTGGAGGATGTCCATGGGATCTCCGGACAAGCAGCAGACACAATTGGGTCTCTAGTGCAAGATCCTCAGCTGGTCCATAAAACTATGCATGATTTCTGTATTTGCCAAACATGAAGGGACTGCTGTGGACCCACACAACTGGAGACAAGCACGAGGATAAGACTTTAGCACCATAAGGCTGCAGTGAGTCCCATTGAATTTTATGGGACTAATGAATAAACAGGCATAAGCTTGTGATCTTTTTCTTTCAAGACTGGGTGTGAGAGGTGATGCTGGCACTGAGTGGGCTAAGACATGCATAATAGTTATTCCTGTCCTGATCATGACATCAGAAATGCTTTTAAAAAAGTGGCCGGGACTAGAGTTTGTTTTGGGTCTTTTTGTTTTAATGATATTTAAAGCTAAAATAAAAGTACAATAAGACACATTCTTGGGTCATCTGCTTTCTTGAAAGCACAAGGATAAGAGATCCTGAAGGAAAATTACAAAAGTACAGGAGACGAACCTACCTTAGGTCTCCTGAGATTTAAAAGAATGGCCCGTGCATGTATTGGAAGGTTTAAGAAGCATTGGATTTTTCTGCCAGTCCTCAACAAGTGCATGTGTTTTAAAGCAGGATGATATAAACTTCTTTAGCTGCAACTCCGCACTTGCCAAGGCCCAAATAGGGAGGTCTCCCAATGAAGAAAAGGAGTAATTCAAAAAATGCCTGTGAAATACTGTTGGACTGATTTCTTTAGTGCCTGTAGCTCCTCTCTCCAATCTTTATGTGATGATAATTCCAGTGACAAATGTGAAAAGGGAGACGCAAAACACAGCCTGAAATATGTATCTTGAGGCCCCAAATGACTGATGTTCTGCAAAATGAAGTACCCTTAAGAAATCACTCCCTGATACCCCACCCTTTTTCTTTTTTAAACTTCACAGAACAACAACAACAAAACTTTTCCAGAACCATCATGGGAGCCCCGTTTCATAAATGCAGCCTTTCTGTGGCTGTTCCTTCTCCCCATTTTGATTTACACCACCACCTGCCTGAATAGAAGCCTTTCTCTTATTTATGGCAGCAACCACACTTCGCACTGCGGACTTCATTTTGGATGTGAACTAAAATCCGTTCCTGGCTTTCAGCATCAAACTTCACCATTTGCTGGCACTTTTAAAAAGGATGGCTTCTGGGTGAGTGTTAAGTAAGGAACAACCTTGGAGGAAAACCCCTCGATTTACATATGTATTCTGAACAGATACATGTTTAAGTCTGACTAGCGCACAGTAAGATGAATCTATCCATCATACAAGTTTAGTGTAAAAACCTATATTTGCTTTTCTTTCTATCCATACAGATTCGATCACCATAGCTGGTTTGTCATTTGCTAAATACATGGGCTCAGCTCTCTGGGACCCCAGCTCATCAGTTACCAAGTGAGCAGCCTGTCACAGAAGCGTCGCATATCATTTATTACTGTCAGGTACCCAGAGATCAGAATCTTCCCTGAGCTTCTTATCCTTTGATGGCTCGGAAATAGAATGGCTGCAAAAACCTTGTGCATAAGAATAGAAAGTGCAGGGCACGGAAGCTGGGTGAGGTATTATTCAGGGCCTACAACAGGATTGGATATGCGTGAATACATTTTTGTTTTGCTACCGATTCCAACATTTAAAATGCAATCTATGTAATGCACCTTGACTGTTTCTGGGGATTCATTCACGTAGAGACCTTAATGTACTGGCCTAATGTTTCTAGATAGAAACATGTCTGCTGCCTTTACATTTTAAGAATTCTCTTATTTTTAACGTGATTTTCTGTTACTGTCTTACTTTTAAATATGAACTGTGTTTTATATTTAAAGCTATATAAATAAAGTTCCAGCAGAACTTGAAAGCTACTTCTCAATGGACATTTGGATAAAAGATGGATAGCACAGACATTTAAACTTTCCTCCACGTGATGCATTCCAACCATCTCCAGGGACACGCTTGCAAAGAGCCCCAATATACAGAAGCAACTTCCAGAAGCATATTGGGTGAAATCTCTCGCTGCAATCAAAGTAGTTCAGTTTGGGAGGCTGAACCTGTACACATTTTACCTCACGGATTCCAGGGATTTCCTCCTTAGCCTTCACATCTCTAGTCAGGAGGTTTAACTTGACCGGTGGCAGCCTCATGTAGTTGTTTATGGAGGTGGGAGAGACCTTGTAAACATGGGGATTTTCCAGTAAGGAAGGTCTCCCCTCTCATGGTTGATCTGGCCTAGAATTCTTCCTCTTTCCTTGACAAATAAAAATGTTTGTACCACAGTTTCTCCTCCTGATATTTGAAAAGCCAATGCAAATGGGGTTCAGGATAACCTGAGGTTTGAGATGTTGACATACTGTAGCCTGCACTTGTCTGGGATTCCAAAGCGCTGGCCAAGGGATCAAATCTGACTCTCCTGAATCCTGTGCTTCACGATTCCCAAGGGAGCCATGCCCCTTCCCCTCCCCCCCCCATCTATCAATGGTTCGTTGGTTTCACAGCTTATGTGCAGCTTTCCCCATTTGAAAAGGTTGACATGCCTCTCTTAAGGCTAAGTTTACTGGCAGGAAGAGCTTTAAGTTAAAATGCGCTGGTAGTTTGACCCCACTCCTTTGGTCCCACCCACCACTGAAATACAGCACCTGGAAGCTTCTCTGAAATGGAATTTGGGCCCCGGGCTGCAAGGAATTTGGCCTTCGGACGGTCAAGAGAAGAGCCTTCAGTGTGGTGGCCCCCTTCCTATGAAATTGCTTGCCTTTGGAAGGCAGGCAGGCACCAATGTTGTATTCTTCCAGCGCCTCCTGAAAACGTTCCAGGAAGCTTTCCCTGAATGTCCGGCCGCAGTTTTATCTGTACGTTGTTCTTATAAACATTTAATTTTTAATGGCAAGCAGTGTTGACCGCCTTTAAACTCTAAACTTTTTTATGGTGTTTTTATTTTGTTTTTATTCTATTATTCTATTTGTTCTCTGCTCCAAAATCTTTGGATATGGAGCGGTATATAAATATTGTAAATGAATAACTGAGTTTTGCACCGTGCAACCATGACCCTCTCTCTCGCTCTCTCGGTGTCCCAGGCATTCTGTCATGCACTGGGTTGCCCTCAGACCACTCCTTTCCCAGCTTTGCTTTCTCTTTCTAAAATGCTTCTGCATAGGGGAAGAACTAACCAACCCTGTTTATTGAAGTGTGTTTCTCTCAGCAAGACGTCACCATTCTTCCAGGCAGAAATTACTGGGGGCTTTTCCGTTTAGGCTGGTTATCGCAGACTGAAAGCTCTTTAAGCATATATTGATAGTTGCTCACTTTTATCAATATGTCTTAAGAGACCACTAATACTGTGAATGCTCCGTTTGGCGTCCCTGCAGCCTGCCAGTGCAATGATGCATTACATTGCTCCTCTAGGAACAGCAATGTCTCCATTGGGCCCAGTATTCTGCTATTTGCCTTCTGTCACATGAGAAACACAGATTTTTATACAATCCTTTTGGAATTCTTCTGTGCAGGTTAGTTGGCTATGGTTTAGTGAATGCTCCGGTAATTGGTTTGTTCTTGTTTGCTTATTAAAACATTTCTGAATCATCTTTCTACCCAAAAGGCCCTCCAAGGCGGTATACAACTTTGAAAACAAAAACATTAAGGACAGAGCAAACCATCTTTAAAACATCCGGAGAAAAGATTAAAACTATTAAAAGCCCATCAAAAGCCAACCTAATTAAAAGTCATTCTCGTCTAGCCAAAGCTTGGCAAACATGGGGCCAATCTGACCTCCTTAGAGAGTTCCATACTGGGGTTCTACCACAGAAAAGGCCCTGTCCTGTGTCTTCACCAACCTAGCCTCTCTTGGTGATGCAACATATAAGAGGGCCACTGAGGAAGATCATAAAATATAGGCAGGTTCAGATGGGAGGAAAGGCCTGGCCCCAAGCTGTTTGGGGATATACAGTTAAGAAGTAGCACCTTGAATTGGATCCAAACTGGGAGCTAGTGTAGCTGGTATAAGACCGGAGCTATATGGTCTACAGTGTGTAAACCAGAACGCTATCTGGCTGCCACATTTTGCACTAGCTGCAGTTTCTGAACACTCTTCCATGAGCAGCCCCACATGGATTCCATTACAATAAGCTAAATAGGAATTAATTAAGGCATCGATCACTGTGGTCAGATCCACCTAAAGCAGGGCAAAAGTACTCCTCACTATCCAGAAGAAAGAAGCATCCCCAAGCTGTGAACTTGATCCTTCAGAGGGAGTGCAACCCCATCCAGAGCAGGCTGTACCCCCAATCTCAGATTGGCTTGTCTACTGACAAACAGAACCATTCCCATGTCTGGACTAAGAATCCGTTAATCTACAACCAATCCATCACTGCATCCAGACAGAAGCAAGAGAGCTGTGTATCATCAACATAATGATGAGACCCTGTATGTCCTGGAGGCTTGCAAACCATGGCTGCTCCCATGCAAAGGCTTCTGGGTGGATGTCTGCTTCTGCTTCTAAGCTAGCAAACTGTTATTTCCCTCTGTACCAGTCAGCAACAGTTATGGGAAAGATGGACCAAAAGCGCAATTACAGTGATCTCTTGAGGACAGCAAGTGTCTTATCTATGTAGCCTAGTACTGTATCTGGAGGTTCTAACGAGCTGACATTCCAGTCTCTTCATCCAATTAGTAAGTGCACCTGGGTGAAAGGGATGCTTATATGTGTCAAAGAAATGCCAAGTAGTGCCTTGTTCATTACACCAATGTAAACTTATGCTATAGATCCTTATGATGAGAAGAACTAGTTTGTTATTAACAACATGCAATTAATCACTTAAACTTAACTTGGCAGCAATGCCAAGTTCAGTTGTGCAATAATTGTTCTTGTGCCCAGGAGTGGGGGTCCAGATTTTGCCGAAGTCTTTTGTGCAGGAAGCTTTCTCAGTCTGGTCCACTTTTATTGGAATATGCCTGTAAGTGCTGAAATATGCTAATAAATTTAGTCTCCTTGTAAGCAAACCTGTGAGTCTCGCTACGTTTGTCTCCTTGGTAACCCTGAAACAACCTAAAGCTCATGGCTGGAGCTGGAAGGACTGAAACAAATCCAAGCCAAATACTCTAGATGACCTCTCTCAGCGCTTTCATGTAGATCGGGGATGGTGAATCTGCAGGCCTGCAGATGTTGTCGGACTGCAACTACATCCTCTTTTATCATTGGCCATACTGGCTAGGGCTGTTGAGAATTGCAGTCCAACAGCATTTGGAGGGAGGGCTACACACACCCCACCCCAGATGTAGAGGTTAAAAAGCATAGGTGACAAAATAGATCTCTGAAGAACAGTATCAAAAACTACTGAGAGGAACAGAGCTGTTTTCCTCCCTCTCAAGAAAGCTCATCCATTAGGGCAGCCAAGGTTGATTCTATCCTGTAACCAAGCCAGATCTCAAATTGGAATGGGTCTAGATAATCAGTAGCCTCCAAGAATACCTGTAGCTGAGTTGTCACAACCCTTAAATACCTTGCCCCAAAAGGGGATATTTGCCACCTGGCGGTAGTTATTATAAACCACTTGTTTATTGGTTGGTTCACTAATAAATTTTGATGATGATAAAAAAAAAACCTCATTCCTTTTAATGCTCAATATTTCCTAAAGGAGGGACTTTGATAAACTGCAACATCCATGCAGATTGACTGAGTCTATTGTCATGTATTTGTCCTCAGACGTGACTTCTGCTGGTAAGAGTTTCTGCCCTGCCAAAGCTATGACCTTTCTCTGGGTCAAGTATTTTCTCCATATGTGGCCCTTATGGGTCCCAATCCGGCCCACCAGATTAAAGTTCCCCCAGAATGACCACATCCTTTCCCCTAACTTCTGATAGTTTGCTGGTTTCCTGGCTTTGGCATATCTACATGCCCATCCCCTTCATAAGGTTCAAATGCCTCTCCTAGGGCTTAGTTACTAGCAGTAAAAGCTTTAAAATAAAATATGCTGGTGTTTTTGCCCCTCCCCCTCCAAATATGGCCCTGAGGAGCTTCTCGGAAACTGAATTCGACCCTAAGCTGAAAGGGGTTCAACACTCCTGCCCTGAACTGTGGTTCCTATGAAAATGCCCCCTAAAGCTATTGTTAGCCTGGGAGAATTGATTCAGGGCACATCTACACCAAGCAGGATATTCCACTATGAAACTGGTATATAAAAGGCAGGAGCCACACTACTGCTTTATAGCAGTACGAAGTGCACTGACAACTGTTGGGGCCCATTAACACATACCATATACCACTTTCATACCACTATATCCTGCTTGGTGTAGATGAACCCTCAGTCTGCACCAACAAGCTTTGTTGTGGGGCTTAAGCCCAGGGAGAAAGGGTTAACCCTCTACCTTCTGCCCCATAAGAACATAAGCAGAGCCCTGCTGGATCAGGCCGAGGGTCCATCTAGTCCAGCACTCTGTTCACACAATGGCCAGCCAGCTGTCGACCAGGGACCAAGAAAGCAGGACATGGTGCAACCTAGTTTGAGGAGTATAACTCCTGTTTTTAGGGAGCAAGCATATCACAGTTCAATAAATCATAGAATCATAGAATCATAGAATAGCAGAGTTGGAAGGGGCCTACAAGGCCATCGAGTCCAACCCCCTGCTCAATGCAGGAATCCACCCTAAAGCATCCCTGACAGATGGTTGTCCAGCTGCCTCTTGAATGCCTCTAGTGTGGGAGAGCCCACAACCTCCCTAGGTAGCTGATTCCACTGTCGCACTGCTCTAACAGTCAGGAAGTTTTTCCTGATGTCCAGCCGGAATCTGGCTTCCTTTAACTTGAGCCCGTTATTCCGTGTCCTGCACTCTGGGAGAATCGAGAAGAGATCCTGGCCCTCCTCTGTGTGACAACCTTTTAAGTATTTGAAGAGTGCTATCATGTCTCCCCTCAATCTTCTCTTCTCCAGGCTAAACATGCCCAGTTCTTTCAGTCTCTCTTCATAGGGCTTTGTTTCTAGACCTCTGATCATCCTCGTTGCCCTCTTCTGAACACGCTCCAGCTTGTCTGCGTCCTTCTTGAATTGTGGAGCCCAGAACTGGACGCAATACTCTAGATGAGGCCTAACCAGGGCCGAATAGAGAGGAACCAGTACCTCACGTGATTTGGAAGCTATACTTCTATTAATGCAGCCCAAAATAGCATTTGCCTTTCTTGCAGCCATATCGCACTGTTGGCTCATATTCATCTTGTAATCTACAACAATTCCAAGATCTTTCTCATTTGTAGTATTGCTGAGCCAAGTGTCCCCCATCTTGTAACTGTGCATTTGGTTTCTATTCCCTAAATGTAGAACTTGGCATTTATCCCTATTAAATTTCATTCTGTTGTTTTCAGCCCAGCACTCCAGCCTATCAAGATCACTTTGAAGTTTGTTTCTGTCTGTTTGTTTGTTCAAAGCTGTTCCCATTTTTTCTTTTTAAAAAAACCCTAAAACCTTACTGCTCATATGAGAAGTGGTTATTATGCTCCCCGCCACTACGTCATCTTCCTTTATGTCAACCCCTTTGGCTCATTAGTGGTTTTTAGTTTTACTCTTGTCTGAATCCTCAGACTGCTTCTCAACTTCTTTCTGTGACAGAATTTTCATGGTTGCCTGCCTTCTGCCTGAAGAACACCAATTCCAAAAACCAAGATGGAGGTTGAGAAAGAGCAATACGATGCTTCTGTCCCAAAGAATGGAATTCATAAAGTTGATATATTATAAATCCTTGGACACAAGGTGGGAAAAACTAGCTGCTGAGCTTGCAGTGCAACGAAGCCCTGAAAGCTGGCCAAGGCAACCAGCTTCTGTCTGGCCTTCCTGCTGCCCAGTCCCTGGTTGCTCAAATTCAGATTGCCCAAAAACATGCTCCTGCAGCCTTGAAGCACACATCAAAGTTAGGAGGGGGCAAGGTCTCAAAAGGGGACATGTACCCCAGAGAAGGCTTTGCAGGCCGGATTACAGAGCTCTGTGGTTGGACTTTCAGCACCTCTGCCATAAACCTATATAAGTAAAGTTCTGTCAGCATTAATCCTAAATATCTTTGCCTTGCTCAAATTCTAAATGATGTTAATTTTAGTTCATGCCTATCTAGCAGGGATAAATTTACCACATGAAGAATATCTGTTATGCTTCACACAAATATGGCTGTGGACACCAGCCTTGGTGGGCAGTTTAAGTCCAGTGTAACAAGCATTTGCATTGTTTTATAATGTCTTGAACACATAACATGTTCCCTGTGGAGGCGCATTGACTTTGTTTCATTTTCACATTTTACCAGGGTGTCTACAGTCTTGCATTTAAATAGTCTCATTTCCTTTTGAGACAGTGATATCATCTCAACAGAGGCACATTCTGACTATCCCAAAAAATTAGCAATGTCACAACTCATAAATGAAAACAAAATGCCATGTTCTTGGGATAGCTAGTTGACTGGACACATTGCTGTGTGTTGCTTTGTACAACATTTGGGGGCTTTCCCATTTTTAATCAGTTTCGAACATATCAAATATATAATTATGCAGAGTCCAGATGCCTTCCATCCACCCAAGTTGCACTTCAGTTGCAAGAATATTCAGTTGCAAGTGCTCTGTTTGTACATGGAAAAATAATGAGCAACCTTCCAGTCACCGCTTCCATTGCTACTGTGATTGGCACAAGGAAGGTGACTGTGTGAGCATCATGGACTACTATTAGCTATTCTCTGTAATGTCAATAGTAACAGTGATATATTATCTCTTTCACACCAGCATCATAAAACATGGTAGGAGCTGTACTGGATCCAACCAAGATCCAACAGTGATGCTTCTGAGAAGTGCAGAAGCAGGACATGAAGGCAGACCCTCTTACATTAAAGTTCATTTTGTCAAGTGTTCCATTTCTTTACATTGTAAGTCTTTGCTCCCATTCTGCCTGTTTTGGGGAACACATGAAATGGGAGCCATGAAGTATCAATACACAATGACTCTGATCAATGAATATTTCTTTTGAGGTCAGGCAGAATGTAGATTGTAATCTACAGGCAGATGTCTGGAAGTTTTGTAAAAGATCTGTGTGGATTTCTGACTCCCAACAACAAGAGGCCTCCCCTGCCCTTTCTAAAGCAGGTTACTACCACAAAGAAAGCTTGAAGGGAAAACTAGGGCAAGAATTTTGTGGAGAAAAGGACTATGTGATCAGTTCTGAGGGTGCTACATGCTCCTGATGTTTTACATCAGGTACACTTGCAGCAAAGCATTTAGTGTTGCACCAACCACCCTCTGAAATGCTTTACCAATTGACATTAAGACATGTCCCCACAGGTCTGATGTTCAGAAGTCTTCTTAAAACTCATCTCTTTACAGAGGCTATCCCTGAAGGGCGATCCATTGTAGCACAGTGTAGAGTGGCCCTGTTCAGAAGACACCTTAACCATGGTTTAAGGTTTCTTCTGAACAGGGCCAGTGTGTGGATTTATTGCTGATAAATTTGTACTGTTTTTATTGTTGTATTTATTGTTGTTTTTATGCCACTGGATTTTGTGTTCACCACTTTGTTACCATGTTGGTTGCCTCTATCCTACAGTGTATTGTGATTATTCAAAGAATCCAATGAACCTTAAATAAAAAATTATCTTATGAATGTCTATCCTGATTGACCATACACTAGGGTGACCATATGAAAAGTAGGACAGGGCTCCTGTATCTTTAACAGTTGTATTGAAAAGGGAATTTCTGCAGGTGTCATTTGTATATATGGAGAACCTGGTGAAATTTTCTCTTCATCACAACAGTTAAGGCTGCAGGTGTCCTGCCCTCTTTTAAATCTGGTCACTCTAGTATAGCTCCTGCAGCTTTAACTGTTGTGATGAAGAGGGAATTTCATCAGGTTCTCCATATATACAAATGACACCTGTTGAAATTCCCTTGTCTATGCAATAGTTAAAAATACAGGAGCCCTGTCCTCCTTCTCATATGGTCACCCTACCATACACCATGTATAAGTTACACATTATTTCTGTGATCCTTTCAGAGAAGCAATTGTAACTTGAATGACAAAAACATTTTCCAATTGTCCAGTGCCACTTCCGCAAGCAAATGGAATTCTACACAAAGGAATCTCCTTCTCAGCTTGATAAAAGCTACATAGAAGAATAGTCGAACACACATCACAAACATATAAATCCACTTTAATGTGGAGATACTTTTGAGCACTTCCAGGATAATGCAAGGATAAAAGCATTTGTTAAAGCCACCCCTGGGATTTTGTGTCTGTATGCATTTGTCAAAGGACATAATATTGAATACTGTGTGTAGGGTGCTAGCCAAGTTAAATTAAAGCTGGATACTTGAGTTTTCATTTTATACATCTCTGGTTTGTCAATAATAGAACTCTGGGAGGTGCAATCCTATACATGTCTAGACAGAATAAAGTCCTACAACTCCCAGCGTTCCTCAGCTAGCATGGTTGGTTGGGAAAATCTGGGAGCTGTAGGACTTTTTCTGTCTAAACATGCATAGGATTGCACCCTGAGTGGCTTTGCTTAAAAAGTGTAAAAGTATTAGGATCCTGTTGGGAAATGGTAGATAGAATTCACAAAGTGATTGGTAAGTGTTGCCATCCATGGTGTTGACATTTCAGCCAAGTTGGAAGGCTTGTAGTAAAATAAATAGGGGTGGGGTCTGGTTCTGGAAAATATATATTAGAAAAGATATTTGGGAATAGATACTTTTAGTTATACATTTATTTTAAGAACTGATATTCCTTTAAGAGAATTCTCAGGGCAGCTAACAAAACCAGAATGTCAAAACAATTGAAATAGCATGCATCAAATGAAAAATCAAATAAAACAATAATGGCAATAAAAGCAGATGAAAACAGAAACAGCTGGCAGGGATAAAAAATAAATCCAGGACTAAAACAAAAGCAGATTAAAGGGGCTGGGGAAATAATGATATCCCAAAAGCTACCAGGTAAGACTCTCAGAAGAGAGCATTCCACAGTTGGGGTGCTATCACTTAAAAGGCCTTGTCTTCTGGAATGCCCTGCTGTACATCACCCAATGGGGACACTCAGAAAGAGTCCTTAGATGATGGTGATGATAAGAATCCAGGTAAGGATTATAATGGTTGATAACATGTGAGGATTATAATGGTTGATAACATGAAGGTACTGTTCAGAAACATGTACAGAAGGAATTCAAATTTATCTATGAAAAATTGGAGAGGGAAAATATTCCTCCTTCAAGTAGTATTTTTGGGATTTTTATGGAACTCTCATATTAGATTGTCATATAAATAAATAGATTTCAATAAATCTCATATTGACATTGGTTTTCTTTTATTGCCTTCTCTTTTTAGTGTGCTTCATGTTGTCTTTGGTAGTTTTTAATTTATTTTTACCTAATAAGCACAAAACTTGAACTTATCGGAACCAGTGGTACTTACTTCTGAGTAGACACATATCGGGTTGTACTGTCCATTAGGTAACCAACTACAGATTTAAAAAATTACATTATGAACTGCAGAAGTCAGAGGTGGGCAGAAGGTAGATCTCCAGATGTTTGGGACTCCTACTTCCCAGAAGCCCCTGCCAGCATGGCCATTGGCCAGGAATGCTGGCAGTGGAAATCCAAAACATCTGGAGCTCTATTTTCTGCCCACCCTGGTTTAAGGCACAAGGGACTCTTAAGACCACAAATGTTTCATTCCTCATAAACTTGCAAAATCAGCATGACATTTGGTGTGGAGAAATCACTTGGTTGAGGGGTTTATGCTATCCCATTTTCAGGGAGATAGTATGAAAAGCGGCTGAATTACAGCAGCTAAAAATTGGAGGGGCTTTCTTTCTTGGTTTCCCGGTTTCCCGCCATTTTTTGTTGAACAAGGAAAAACAAGCTTAAACTTACCTGTGTGAAATAAATGTGTTTCAAGCATTCAGCTGAGGTCTGCCTTTTTGTTTAGTTTTTGAAAATCCATTTCTGTGCTTTTTGGAGCATGAGTGAATTTATAAGAGCTTTAACTCATCTCTTAAATTGAAAGTGTTTTTTCTCTCTCCCCTAGATATATCGACAGTATTCCTTGGATGGGCATTCTGACTTGCCACTAAATTCGTTAGTTTCTCTCTCCCGGTAGTTTATAGTTTGTTACCCCAAAAATTGTTTGGTTTATTTGCATGATGGTCTGTGTTCCATACATATTGTGTAGCTTTAATTGTTAAGTCACTGTTGGAAAAGGTGGATGTTTAATGCTGCTTTTAACAAGATCTGATAGCTTAACTCCCCTTTGGAACTGTTTGACAAGCCCTGCGTGGATAAATTTTATTATCATTATTAATTGTTACTGTGTAAATTAGGATTGAGGACTTTTAAGACAAACTTCCTTGCCTGCTTTCATTGTCTCAACTCTCAATCCTGTGCCTTTGATTATCCTTGCTTCATGATATTTGTATTTTGGGGGGAGTCTAATATTAAAGGTTTTTTTAAAAAGATAATTACTGTGCAGAGAAGGTCACTGGAACATTTTATAAAATATTACTTTGTGTTTGAACTTGCATTCACTTGTATCTTCATTGTTCTTTTATATGTCAGGATGGCAAACATGAACAGTATTACTGAAAGCAGCCACCACCTAGATTTGCCATTATAGGTTCAGGGTAGGTAGGTGGGATACATACACACTCTTTTTTAAGTTTGTCTCTGCATCTCTCTTCTCTTCTACAAAGAGCTTTTTCCTATATGACATTACTGCATTGCTTCCAGTATGATAAATTATGGAATTACAGTATATTTATATAGCTCCCCCACCTCTCTCTGAGCCTGTTCAGACAATACTTCAGGCTCTGTGGTTAGCAAAACTGTGCTTCTCTGGGGTTAGCACTAACCACAAGCCATGCTGTTGCACGCAACACTTTAAGTGACCATTAGAGCTGCTAACCCTGCTGCAGATGGTCTGACTGTGGTTAGTGAGTGAGCAGGGTTTAGCAAAATGCATCGCACAAGACACCTTAAACCCTACTGCTTAACCAAAAGACTTAACCAGCAGGGTGTAAGGTGTCTTATGAACACCCACCCCCTCTCATACTGTCATGCCCTCACTAGAGGAATCCTCCTCGCAGGAAGAAGTAGAGCCTCCAGAAACAAGAGGCACACCACATCAGGGGCTGGCACCAGAGCAAGAGGAGCCTGGGCATTCAGGGAGATGGCTCCAGGTCCTTCCCTGTCAGGGGGAGGGGACTCTGGCTCTGCTGAGCAACCCTCGACCCCCAGGAGCATTGTTGCCTCAAGCTAGGGTGACCATATTTGGGAAACCAAAAAAGAGGACACCTAGTGTGTGTGGGGGAAGCAGCTTTCTGAGTCCTGCAGAAAGTACGTTATTCCCCTGCCACCTTAAAGAACCCGATTGGAGTGGAGGAGGGGAAAGGATTTCATTCTGCACCACCACCACCCACTCCAATTGGGGCCTTTTCTATAATGTCCACGAATGACCCACTTTCCCCTATAAGACCTCAATTGGAGCTCGGGGTGGGGGAATGATGTGCCTCAAGAAAGCATGTCACTCCCTCCTGCCATGCTAATGGCAGCCTTAAAGAGGAAGGTGTATCATTCCAGGACATTATTGAAAATTATAGAAAATCCCCCCTGACACCATGGAAAGAACAAAAACCAGGACAAATCCGGGGAAATCCTGGCAGTTGGTCGCCCTACCGCAAGCGACAAGCCAGTAGGCCTCTTGTAAGGAGTTCATGCTTGCAAAGATGGTCTCCTCAGGAGAAAGCAACTCCTCCTGAGTAGGACTCTAGCCAGAGAGCTCTACTGGACAGCAGCTGAGCCTGGGTGGAGCTCAACAGCCTTTTTGCTTAAAAGCCTTCAGTCAGAACTTCTAATTGCTGGAAACAATGGCTTTCAGATGACATATTAGGCAACAGTGGGGGGAATAACACACTCGCTGTGCATTATTTTCCCTGTACTCCTCACACGACATGTTGCCCCTCCCACCCCCGTCGAGCAGCTGAAAGTCCCAGCATCCTTCTGGGCTGCTGGTGCTCCTCCCTCCCTCAGTCCTCCCATCAGCCATTGCGAGTTCTGCCGGCTGTACTGGAGCAGTTGGGGTGTTTTCGGCTGCTCCTGCCAGAAACTCTATGGCCAATGGAATAGTGCACTCAGTGGAGGGGGAAAGCCTTCCACATGGCATTTTAATCAATTATTTGATAAGCAACAGAGCAGCCCATTGCTTTTCTGCATTGCTTAATTTTTTAAAAAAGTACTGTGCATTGAGTGTCATCCCCCCCCACGACACAATAATCAACTCAACCGACAGTTGCCTCCTTCCCCCCATTGATTATCATGTTGTCCGAACGCAGCCATTGTCTCATCAGCTTCTCCTGCCTTGTCTCCTGACATTCACCTATAAGTGTAGTTTACTTACTTTATAACTACACTTATAGGAATGATTTCAAACAACATTAAGCAAAGCAAAAAATATTGATGCTAGGTGCAGTTGTTAGATATGCTTGACATAGGAACATGACCATATCTTAAATCAGATTTATTTACCTAGCTCATTATTGTCTCCAGGTCTGAGGCAGAGAGAGGATCTTTCCAATCACCTACTACACTACCAGATTCCTTCTAAATGGAGATGCTGGATACTGGACATGAGATCTTCTGCATGGTGCAAAGCACACACTCAACAGCTGAGCTGCAGTTCCTTTTTTAAAACCTAGATTTTGTTCTCAATTGTCTTAGCAATTAAGCATTCTGTTGGAATACCATACTGGGCTAGATGGATAATAGCCTGACTCAAAACTTTGTTGTGTGCTCATTGTTCCTTACTCAAGGTTGTTTATGTATTCTTTAGATGATGTTGCGATCCTACAGTTTCACTTCTATTTTTTAAGAGCACTTTTGCAGGTTTTTTAGAGTGAGAAAAATGAGGTATTATTTCTAGAAGTGAAAGAAACTTGTGTAATTGTGATATTCTGCTGTTGCACAGTGCCACCTAGAGGTCATGTAGCAGAAAAGCAGGAAAGGAAAAGCTGTTTGTGTAGAGCTTGCATCTCAATTCTGTGATGAAACTAGAAGTAGATAAAGTGATTAACAGCCTCATGCAGAAAGCTCTCAGTGTAAGCCAGCTTCCTATGTTTTCTAGGTGTGAACAAAATATCACTCCTGCACTGCTGAAAGTGCCTGGGCCATTTTCATTCAATCATTTCATTTGTAAACCACCTAACAGCTGTAGCTCTCTGGGCGGTTTACAAAGATTAAAACTTAAAAATACATTTTACATAGGATAAAAAAACCATTTACATACAAACATGTAAACAGGCAACACACACAAGGCACACATATACCTAAATAATTTTAAACAATCCACAATAAGAAAAGTCCAGGACCTGATTAAAACCTGTTTCCATTTTTAGTTAAAAGTAAATAAAAGAAAGATAACACCTCAGCCACCTTCTAACCTAAAATGTAAATAGAAGCCCTGAACTACACCCCAAGGAGAAAATTATTCAAAATTCTCATCTCTTTCTCTGGAATTTTCATTTTGCCCCCCATAGAAGAATAATAAAAAAAATTGGCACAATACTAGTTTCGGCCATAATATAGAAATCCTGATGCTTCATTGTTATACTCTGCTGTGCCTTTTGAGGGGACTCAGGCCTACAGCCCATAATTGCTGCTGTGCTTTTTAAGAGTACAGGGCCATGAAGACTTGACCTGATAATCCTACCTATAGGAAGTGCTAATTTTGAGGGCCAGGGCTGCTCTCATAACTTGATCTCCTGTAATCTGCAGGTACGTGGGTAATGAGATAATGCTGGCACAAGTCAAAAGAGAATGTTGCTCTTGCTCTTTAACAGCTAATTAAGGACAAATAGGCTTTTAGCTAATGAAAAGCTAGCATTTGTATTAAAAGCTTCATAATGATATATAGATGGAGGCTATATTGTCCTGGGTAATTGGGAATTTTATTTGTCCTTTTCTTCTGGGCAAACATCACAGACAATATTGCAGTTGCTCTAAACTAAAATAATTAATTGGGTTATAAAATGTAAGTACCCAGGGCTTTGAGGATAAGAAGCAGCAACTGTGTGAGCACTAATGCTTCTCGTAGTGCTGACCTGAGATATGACCAGGAAATTATGAAGTGGTCAAATGCATATTAAATAATACACATGCAGGACTGGAAAGCACTCCACCGAGGAAGGAAAATGAAGTTACTTTGTCTTTTTAAAAAGGCAAGTCTGGAGTTTGCATGGTCCACAGTGGACTTTAGTCACAGGATGCTACCCACCAGGCCTACATGACTCTGAGCCTATTATAAATGGGTTCCAGTCTGGATGCAGTAGAGATGCTGCTACTCTCCTTCCTTCATCCTGGCTTCTTTTTGCTGTGCGTGAATCCACAAGGCTATCCTTGTAGCCTTGCAGATTTAAACCAGTGGAGAAAATCTCCTTGACTATAGACGGGTTATGCTGTGAAATATCTAAAGTCCTCTCAAAAATGTAGAGCGGAATTGGACGAAACACAACCTGTGGGCCGCATATGGTCCCTCCTGCTGATAAATTTGCTGCTGCAGCAGGAGCGAAGGAGGTAAAAAAGCAGCAGTTTTGTAAGAAAATAAATTGTGTAGGGAGAACATGCCTTACTTGGAAGCAGAATATGTTCCTGGAAGCTTTCCAGGAGTGCGACTCTGCTTGTAAATATCTTGCAAAATTGCTGCTTTTCTTTGCTGCTACAAATTCTACTGTGGTGGTAATTTGGGTGGTGGGGAAGGGATGCAGAGAATTCCAGAGGGTGATGCATACCCACCCTTGCTGTAGAGTCTTCCATCTGAGTCTTCCATCTGCTGGACAGTGGACAACTCCACTTCTTTTTATACCCACCCACGGGCTCATCTACACCAAGCAGGATATTGCACTATGAAAGCAGTCTGAAAGTGGTATATAAAAGGCAGGAGCCACACTACTGCTTTATTGTGATATCGAAATGCACTGACAACTGTTGGGGCCCATTGATACATACCATATACTGCTGTCATACCGCTTTCATAGTACAATATCCTGTTTGGTGTAGATGTGTCATGGGCCCCAACACTTGTCAGTGCACTTCAGTACCACTATAAAGCAGTAGCGTAGATCCCGCAGTGCACTTCAATACTGCTATAACGCAGTAGTTTGGTCCCTGCCTTTTATATACTGCTTTCATACCGCTTTCATAGCGGAATATCTTGCTGGTGTAGATGAGCCCCACATCCACATATCTTGCTCTAATAAACGTATGACGTAAGTCTGAGCAAATACTGCTGGTGAAAGGTAGCGGTGGTGTGTTTTGTTGGCTAAGAAAACATTTGCAGTGTGGCTATTTTTTTGCTTTCACAAATGGTAATAAGTCTTTTTCAAGTGCAGTTGTTATATCACCATTACCAGTTGTGCAATGCCAAAGGTAATTTACGTCTTGTAGGTTGAGTGTAGAGGTACTTCTTCCTTTAGCATGAGGGGTATGCCAATGCCATTCATCATGAAGCTGCGCTCCTATATACCAGGAAAGCTATAGCTACTGGTAACAGTTATTGTGAACTTAGTTGTATAAATAGGCCTGAAAGATGTGAGCAATGCTGAGGGTATTCTCGAGATGTTTTAAGCACCATTGAGGAAGGGAGAGAAAAAAAGGCACATAGGAGGTCTTGGAAGCTTGGAATATGTCGCTTGATTTGGAGCACACAATTATGCAAAATCCCTTTCTCACCATTAGTGTGACATTCACAATCTGCCAGCACAAACCTCTAGTAGATGAAGTGAAATGGCTTTCTAAATTGTATGTTATTGACTTTTCAATTATGCAGGCAATGGTAGGAAAGCTACCAGAGGAGATATAGATTATAGGATCTCTGTCCCAAGGAAGATCTGCAAACAAAGTGAAGAGAGGGAGCCCGGGATCATTCCTATGAATATGTATGGCAGGTTGATGAGGTACAAGGTGATATATAGATAAATAAGCAAGGTCCGTGTGCCAAGAAGCAGTTTGGTAGACAGACAACAGTAGCATTCCAGAAGTAATCATCCTTGGTAAGTGGGAAAATACATGTTGATAGTTATGGTATTTAGCCCATGAATGAAAACATTGAAAAGCACAATGTAGGACTATTACAGGATCTTAATTCATTTCTTTGTTGTGTCATTCTTCACATGGGTCAGCCAAGCTTCCTTTTTTAATTACATTTGCTCGAGATCTGCTGCCAGAGTAGAAACCGACACTGATATGACAAATGGAGGCAAATGGACCAAAGCAGGCCAAATTTAGATTGATTAACCTTTTGTTCTCCTGTCTGTCCACTGGCACTACCTGGAAAGGGCCAGGTAGGAGACAGTGCTTTCTGGCAGCATATATGTCATTTGTTTTATAAAGTGACTTTATTAGTTCTGTCCAGAGAAAGTCATGCTGAAATCTCATTGGAATCCATAGGACTTATATTAGTTGCAGCAAATTTAGGACACATTCATTTTAATGGGATTTACAGTGGAAGCCTATACATGTCTACTCAAAACTAAGTTTCGTTAAGTTTGAGGAAGTTTAGTCCCAGGAAAGTGGGTATAGGATTGCAGCTCTATACACAATCATCAAATCTTCATGTATTGCATGAAGACAAACATGCAATAAGTGAAGATTCGATGATTTGTGTGTAGAGCTGCAATCCTATACCCACTTTCCTGGGTCTAAACAATTGTGTTTGCCTTCATGCAATTCGTGGAAATTTGAGGCTGAGACATAGTGGGTTGCTCAAGGTCATATAATGGCAGAGGGGAGACTGGAACTGAAACTGAAATATCCCAGATTCAAGATCAGTTTTTTGTGCTATTGTTATCCATCAGTATTAAATCGACTTGTTTCAAGATTAAAGTGTGATTTTACGTGCGTGTTCATCACTAGATCACTGTACCATCAAATCGTTGCTTAGATGTTTGAAACAGATATCACATACCAGAGCTTCCATAACATCCACACACACCCTGCCATGGAGGCAGTTTACATGTTCAGCTGTCAATCATCAGCTAATATACATGCATCTGTGAGTTGGTAGTGGTAATGAAAATAGGCTAAAAGCTAGATTTCATGCAGAGACGACACCTTTCAATCTTGTAATGCTGAAAGAAAACACTGTAACTGAAAAGCAGGATTTTTCTTCTTCATCCAAGTTAGAGCATTTTTCTAAGTAGCATAAATGAATTTAGTTTTACTATCCCAAACGTTCACAACTAATAAGAGGCCACAAAATGTTGCCACCATTTCTGGGTGTTCAAAATACCCCCTAACCAGATATATACTATGGACTGAAGATATACTTATTGAATAATGGAAATGTCCTAAGAATGATTAAATATTGTAAATAAAGGCTGGCTCAATGACAAAATTGCCCCTACCAAACCAAGGAAGTACAAAATTGGCCCTACACTGGACCATGTGCACCTAGCAGTTTCCTATCCCCAGATGTCAAAGCATATTTTGGGCAGACAAACTAGAAAGAAGCACTTGCCAAGGAAAAAAAAGGTTAAAAGATTATCCAAACTATGTTCCTGGAGAGGAATGGTTTGTCTGCGAGACCTGAGCCACCAAATTAAAAGCGAAAATATAATTAAGCATTAGGACACAATAAGCATTCTATTTATGGGCAATTGCCAACACAGCATACCTTCAGTTGTGTAATAAGGCCAGGTGGGTTTTATAGTCCACGGAGTACAGTAATCGCTTTCAAATGAGCTGCCTGGAGAGCATTATTGCATGATGTGAAATAGAAATTATGGATCAAAATAATAAAACAGTCAGATGTGAACACTAATGAGGGTCATATTATGGTCATGGTTGAATATGAACAATGCAAGTTAACCAGAAAGCATTGATGGAGGATGATAGAAGAGGGGTATGAGATTAGGACATGTAAATAGTCTTTATTTCCAGTTCACTTTCAGATTCCCTGGCTGATTTGAGCATGCAGTCAATGGTGAAGACAAAAACACCACTATAGTTTGGTAGAGAGGGCTATCAATGGCTATTAGCCCTAATGGTTGTGTGCTATCTCCAGTATCCAAGGCAGTGCACCAGTTGGTGGGGAACATGGATAGACAGTGCTGTTACACTCATGTCCTGCTGGTGGATTCTTGGTCAACAGAATTTTGCACCACTTTGTGAAGAGAGTGCTGGACTAGATGGACCCTCGGTCTGATCCAGCATGACACTTCTTATGTTCTTAGAGTACTGAAAGGGTTAATATGATTGTATGCAGACTAGGGACGGGACAAGTATTTGAAGCAGGCATGCTTGTCTAGCGTTTCCCATCCTGAGCCTGCTTGTTCCCCGTCATCCCTAATGCCCCGTCATCCCTACACTGCCCCTACCCCTCCTCAGGGAAGAAAAAGGGTGGTGGGATGGCAGAGCAGGGCTAAGTTCTCATTGGTGGCAAAGGACGCTGGCAGGGGCTTTTTCTGCCTGGGATCATGGGAGCTGTAGTTCAATTCCTATGACCCCCCAGTCTGTGGTGTAGTGGTACATTCTGAAGTCCAGGGAATCATAATTAGGGATGTCTGGATTTTATTTTTAGTGGATTGTGCAGTGCTGTTTGTTCTGGCATCTGTTCACAGACAGATTTGATCCCCCAGATTTGAACCCCATGCGAAAAAATACGTAAATGATTCCGTAAGAGAGTTCGCAACAACTTACATAATCTACATTAGTATGTAAAATTTAGTATATTGTCCCCCGTTCCATGCAACTTTTCCCCGTGTATAATTTCCAGCATGGTACATGTCTCAGGAGAAACTTGTTTATTTTCCGGCGAATACATTTGCGTACATTTTGGGAAAGGAAAAAGAAAATAAAAACAGTCCCCACAGCCATGGCACCAAGTGAGTCCAAAAATACAGTCCCTGTCTCAATCCACCTCTCTCCCTCTCCATATGCATGTATGTAGGTAACTTGCTAGGAAAGCCCTTTGCTCCCTGCCAAGTTATTATTGCTCTGCAGCTGGGACTGCACAAAAGCCAATTAAACTCCCACATAATCTGTGATGGGGGGGCAAGTGGTGGTGCCAGGAGATGGGGACCTGGAGGGCTAGAATGGGACCACAGGAAGGCTGGATTTAGCCCCTGAGCCTGAGCTTCTGCACTCCTGCCTTAGTCTCTTTGGACTGCAGAGGGGTGGTTCCAGATGGAGGGCTGCTAGCACCATCAATTGAAAGGCATGGCACAGTTCTGTCTCTTTCTCCTTAATGTAGTTTTTCCCCCATGCGAAAAATGATGGGAGAATGGGTGAGAAAACCCAGGAGGGTTACAAATTGAAGACATCGTCATTTGGATCCTCTGTAAAATTCCTTGTTTGAAGCAGGGTGATTATAGGATACTTCCAAGCAAACATGCATTGGGTTGTGTTGTAAATGGAACATAAGTCTCCCTCTTCCCCAGTTAGTTACACTTGCTTGAGAAATCAGAGGATGTTTTTCTAAACAGTAATCTCAAGGGGGTTCAGAAACTGGCGCTAGAAAATAAATGGATTGAAAATAATATGGGAAGAGTATGTTGGGATACCAATAGAACAAAATATATGGAATAAAATTTGAACAACTTAGTCAAAGAAAACTATATCGACAACACTCAGGGAGAACTCTTTTAAACTGTTACATTGATGGTATATGACACCAATACGACTAGCAAGAATAATGAATACAAGTAATACAAAATGCTGGAGAAAATGTAATCAGCAAGGTTTATATTTTCATATGTAGTAATCCTGTCCTATAGTGTTACAGTTTTGGAATATGATATTCACAGAAATCGAAAAGATCGCACATCAAATTATAAATGCTAAACCAGCATTAGCATTTCTAACAATTTGGAAGGAACAAAATGTAAATGTTAAGTCTAAAGAATGAATAGTATTCATGTTGATGGCTGCTCAAAGGGTAATTGCCAGAAATTGGAAAACGGAGAAATCGTTAACTTTAGAATTTTGGTATATGGAATTGTGGCAAATAGCTATGGCAGAAAAGTTGACATATCAACTCAAATTAGCTAAGGGCGAAGCTAAGACTCGTGATTTTTACAGTATATGGCACGACTTTATATTATTTACAAGTCAAGGGCATTTGCAGCAGAACTTGTCACAGCCCTTTTTGAAACTATGGAAGAGAGACTAATTATAATGTACAGCTATGAAGAATTACATAATCTCCAATTAATTAATAGATTCTACTCCTAGCTACACCTGTAAAGAAATGGATAAAATATGCTAAATGATATTGACTACCTTATGCCAGTAGTCAGCAATGAAAATTCTTTGTATGTTTTTGTTTGTCTATGTATTTTGAAAATTAATAAAAAAAAGAAAAGAAAAAAGAAACAGGCACTTGGTTTAGATATAGTACCTTTTGACTAGGCTTGTAAATAAAAGCTCATGCTTGCTTGGGGGTAGGGATGTTGAAGAAAACTGCAATGGGTTCAAATGAATTTAGATTTCTATGAATCCAGTCCATGGATTTTTCAATGGACCAGCTTTTTCTAAGTTGTGTGGATTCTGTGGCTTTGTGGATTGGGGTTTTTCCCCTCTTCCCTTTCTGGAATTGGATGCAAATTTTGTTGTACAAAAATATGAAAAATAAACAAAAGAAAAACCCACTGTCTGAAAATGTGCATGTCCCCCATAGGCTAAAGAATGAAAATGCAGATTTGGGGGATGGGATTGGCACATTGGCGCAAATTTGCCTTTTTGGAAGTGCACATTTCTGCAAATGCACACTGAAAGCAAGTTCAGGAAATTGAGAAAAAAACGGGTTCTGTCAATGAACAGATGAGGGAATGAAAGATGTCTGACAATCCGTGAAATGCCGACGGAATAGATTTAGCAAAATCTGTACATCCCTACTTGGGAGTGTAGAAACTGCCTCACCAGGAGAGTAAGTGCTGGCCCAGAGTTTCTGCAATTTCACAATAGGATTTTTAGCCCATTAAAACAACACTATAAAGCTGGGTCAGCATTTGGCAGACATGTGCACTATTAAGCCAGTAGTTTTCCTGCTGGAAACAAGTGCTGTGCTGAAAATTCGATAGAAAGGGAATTCAAAGAAGGACATTTTGGAGAAATTCTCATGGATTGGGGTCAGGATTCTTTTGTTTTCCTTACTTGTGAGGTAGCAGAGGAGTATATGGGGAACCTGGTGAACTTTCCTCTTCATCACAGCAGTTAAAACTGCAGGTGCCCTGCCCTCTTTTAAATCTGGTCACTCTAGTATAGCTCCTGCAGCTTTAACTGTTGTGATGAAGAGGGAATTTCACCGTATATACAAATGACACCTGCTGAAATTCCCTTTTCTATGCAACTGTTAAAGATACAGGTGCCCTGTCCTCCTTTTCATATGGTCACCATAGTATGAGTTTGTGTCCTGTCTTTCATTGTACAATCATACCTCTGTCAGCCTGTAGCCACCTTAGTTTCTGGTATTCCAATTAAAGCCCAGTGGAAAACATCGTGAGGTAATTCCTCCCATAGGGCTCTTTTGAATAAGGAAGCACAGGCAGCCTAGGAAGTTGCAGAGCAATGGAACAATGTATAATGGGGGGAAAACACGCAATGTCCTTGGCAGCATCAGGTAAGCTCAAAAACATCACCCAAAGAAATTCAAAATAAATTATAAAATGCCCTGACAATGAGGAAGAAAAATGGAAGCCTCTATCATGGGGGAAGAAAACTTTCAGGAAGTTGGAGGATAGATGTTCACTCAGCACTAGTTCCATCTGTCTCCCAGAGCTAGTCACAACACTGCTCCCCTCACACCTGCATTGTGGAAGATGCAAAATGAGGGCCAGGCTGCCACCATAGTTGATGTTTTTGCCACTTCTGTGGCAACCTTTAGGAAAAAAGAAGGAAGCTGTGCTGCATCCCGTGTAAAAGGGATCCTATCTGTGAGAAATTATTGGAGAATTTCTCCCCCCCCTCCCCCCGATGTATACAGTGAAATTTTTACAAATAGGGTGGAGAATTTCGAGAGGCCATTTGTGCACAGCTCTACGGGGAACTCCCAGCTCTTTAGTTTTTCATGCAGAATTTCTTTAATCTTTTGTATCCGAGATCCAGCTAACTGCAATAGTACCTTAAGATTGTAAGAGTTCAGCAGAGACTTCTACTGCCAGAAAGAGGAGGAGGTGATCTTTGCTGATTTCCCCTTCCCTTTGCAGTCCCTGCCCCATAAGGTTAAAAAGCCAGACTACAGTGCTTTATAGATTCTTCCTCCACATCTTTCCTGTGCACAAACGTTGGAAGTCTGTGTGTTGAGTGTGGATGTATGAAAAGTGGTAATGATGTGGGATCAACTGCTCACACATAGGTGCTCCATGTGATGGGGACCCAAACGCATTTGGGGGTCCCAATTTCTGTGTAGCACAAATGGCATAGTCATTCCTTTTCAGACATGTCCAGTCAAAACATGGACAACATGTGATATCAGGAGGGAGGACAGATGTGACCCCACTCCCTCCCCCTACACATTGAAAAAAAAAACTGTGGAGAAAACATCTGAGAAGACCATTTGTGTTACACACAAACACAGGAAATAAAACCCAGATAGTGTTTTTATGTTTTTCAAAGGAAAGGTTTCAGGAGAGGAGAGGCTTGGAGAGGGGAAAAATGGGAAGGAAAGATCATTCCAAATGCTTCACCTCCAAATGCCTCTCAGCCGCTTTTCTATTAAAATGGCCATCATGGTTTTGTGCGCAGGTTTGCATGTAACATGTACCTAGTCCCTAAGTATTTCGTGACTGGCATCTAGTGGGTCATGTAGAGCCTTACAATAGGCAGCCTCAAGGAGACATTTCCCTAAATATAATTTGTCTTTTTAAACATCGAGCTTGTGGTACATGAAGACAATCGGACAATACTATAGTATCAAAAGATTTCCAGGCCCTACTAATTTTATTATGTAAATATATTCCGCAAAATTACAATTTTTGTTCTGAACTACACCATGGTCTCCCACCATTTCTTTTTGAAAAAGAGAGGCCTTTTAATGTTGTCAGCGATTATTACTTTTGTTTTTGTAAAGAAGTGCAGAGGAGAAAGCAGTAGAGTTTGACTTAAAACTAATAATCACATTTTTTCCCTGAGTAGGATAACAAAAATGCTGTTCTCCTCTGCAAGCCATCTGCCTCCCTTCCAAAGAAGAGCACAACAAAGGAAAACACAAAACTACAAAGGCACAGACTGAAAATCTGCTCTGTGTTTCCGAAGAGCACATCATTTCGACAGCCCTATTGACTTAACGCTAATTCACCTGCCATCAGTGAGTTTTTAAAAGTCTAGTTATACATTGTGTTTCTGTTTCAGAAGACAGTTAATTTAAGTTTTCATCATCCACACACATATGGTTTCAAACATTTAAATCTTGCACTGTAGCAGATTCATTAAATGGTGGCAAGGTATTTTCTCTTGGAAAAAAGTCACCTGCCTTACAGGTACCTTATTATTTATGTATGCCCATCAAGGTTCATGGACCTTATAGAGGGAGGCCAAGAAAGTAAGATTAAGAAGGATCGCCGCCTTAGGGAGTTTACAATCTAAAATTTGACTCAGGGGAGGTAACAAAGGAAGGGAAAGAAGATGATACAAGGGATACAAGGTTATAAAAGACAATGCATTCAATTCAGCCTTACACTCACAATGTTTCACTGTTTTATGCTATTTATTTGTAATATAAATGCTGTTGACTTCATATGGTTAGGCTGGTAAGTGGTTAATTCTGTTGGGAGGGGGAGTGAATGAATGGAATGTTGAAGTGAATGTTAATTGGCTGGATTCAAGTGTGTGACGGGGGAATGACAGTTACTTAGCAGTTGGCAGTGAGAGAGAGTTGGGTTAGTCTGGTGAAGAAGTTAGATCAGTGTAGTGTCTGTGTTTTATTGTTTGGGGAATAAGAGGGAGAAGGAGGAGTTAGATTTGACTTTAGAGAGTAGAATAGGCAAGGATACATGACAGCTGTATTGGGACAACTGTGCACTGAACCAAATGAAACCACAAGCTTAATAACATGTGTGAACTTGCTTCTTGTTAAATAAAAGTTATTTTTGTTTTCACACTGGATTGGATTCTTTAAGTACCTGACGTAAGGTGCTGTGATAGCAGTGAAGTAAAAAGGTGGGGGGAAAGTGCACAAGTGCCAAGGTGGTTGATATGGAACCAAAAAGGGGTCAGAGAATCACAGAACCAGTGGGAGAGTAAAAGGTAATGCCCAGAGGTGGTCACAGTGGGCAGCCATATATATATATATATATATATATATATATATATATATATATATATACACACACACACACACACACACATATATATACACACACACACACACACACACACACACACACACACACACACATGTTTGGGATCCTTTAAAGAGAAAGGTAAAAAGGAGTCTCAAGGTGAGTGGGCTGTGACAGCTCAGTTAGAAATGCAGTAGGGATTGAATCAAGAACGTCACAGAAAAGGTACCTACTCAGTGATCAAATGTGTTCAGTAGACTTACAGGATCAGGATCAGTGAAGTCTGTGCTAACCAAGGCTTAATTTGAAGAAGAAGAAGAAGAAGAAGAAAAGACTCTCTAGAGCAACCTTCCCAACCTGGCGTCCTCCAGATGTTATGGACTTCAGGTTCCATCAGCCCCAGTCAGCATGGCTGATGCTCATGAATCCTGGGAGTTGTAATCCCAAACATCTGAATGGCATGAGGATAGAGAAGGCTGGTCTAGAACCTATTTTTGATGCCAGGGCTCAGCTCATCATCTAAAGCAGGAGTGGACCACACAAGGCCCTTAGAGTAATTTCAGAAGCTTTCCGCGAGCAACCAATTCAGTCCTAGACTTGGTGTGGGATCTCGAGCGAGTCAACACTCCTCAGTTCCTCACCTGCAAATGGCAATATAGCTCTACCTCACAAGGATGCATGAAGACAAAGTAAGAATGATGTGCTATGTGAACAGTTAAAAAAGTAAAATGAAAACAAAAGGCCACTGGTTTATTGAGCTGAGGAATGAGGTCTTCTGTAAATAATTCAAGGATAGGCTGTAGAACTGGAGAATATTTGACATTTTAATATTTTAATAAATTACTTTGCAGCATGCTTCAGAATATTCTAATATAGTTCATGATTCCCCTTCTAGTTGGGTACTTGGAATGTTTGAGCAAATATGTTATTACGCTTGTAATTTTCAGTTAGCAAATCTTTCACTCTTTTTTTTTTTTTTTTGTAAGACTTCAATTGCCAGGACACGAGCTCATTGTTTCCAGTACATGTTCTTGTGAAATTTGTTTTTGTATTGCTCCATCTTTTCCAGGTTGACTTATGTCTGTCTTTCAGCATACACATTCCTTTGGTTCCATTTCAACGTAATACAAGTTGGCAAACTGACTGTAATCAGGTCTATGAATTCCATTTTATTTTTGTTAAAAAAAATATTGTCACCTTTCCCTCTTAATTGATAATTTGTTGTGGTGTTGTGTGATATTCTTTTTTGGCTGTCGCCTGTAATTTCATCTTTATTTCAAAACAAAATGTCATGATTAAAAACAAGAACCCTGGCTAACTCAGAAAGTATACATACACTGTTTCTTTTAGGTCTTTTCCAGGAGACAGTTCTATTGCATGATAAATGTGCATTTGGTACCAAGCTGTTGCAAGGGATCTAGCTTGTGGGCCCTTCAAGGTGTAGAATATTTATGTATTTATTTATAGGTTATAATTCACACAACCCAGTGGTCCTCCTTGCAAGCAAGATATTCCCAATCCAACCTAGTCAGTACCTTTATGGGACACAGCAAAAATGTTATAAGCACTGTACAGAGATTAAAAGATAAGACAGTCTGGGTCCACAGATTACCAATCTAATAGACATGATACAAAAGGAAAAAGGAACAGAAAGGGAAGAGGAAAATAAGCATTTGTAGACTCAGGTCCTTCTTTGGCCAATGGATCTGTTACGTCATAGAAGAAAGGTGTCATATACGTAAATAAAAATGAAATATTCCATTTGAAAATTTGAGCTTGCCACCATTTTCTCTACAGCTCCGTACTTTAGCCATGGGCTTATTCTGCACACTTTTGAAACACAACAAATAAACCACAACAAATAAGCACAACAAGTAAGAATCGGTTTGCCTAGAGGGACAGAAAATGACAACACTTTAGTAGACATCACACTCAACAATGGCTCAGACATACCATCTTCAATCCACTTAAGAACTGTCTCCTGTAGCTTAATAAAAATGAATCAAACTGGTTTTCCTCACCAATCTCCTACACAACTCTTTTAAATCTTCTGTGCAACACAGGAGCTCCTCACATAGACCTGCTACATGGGACATTCTTAAGTGACAGTCCTACCATAAGTGATTGCCTATTTCCAGAACAAAACACAGCAGGAAACAGACTCAAGGTTCCTAGATGCTGCTATGTTGCCGGCGAATATTTCATACACATGGGATTTGTGTCCTGTTGAAATCAGGATTAAAACTCTTCCTGTTCAATTAGGCTTTGAGGCTTTCATGTCTGTCAAAGTTTGCCATATGCTAAACCATATTAAGGTTTCACTTGGCCCTGTGAACATTATGATCTGTACCATATGTCTCTACCAGGATCAGGATGCAATTCTGTCCCAGAATTGTATTGTGTACACATTGGTGTTCACTATGTTCAGGTGTGTTACTGACACATGTAATGCAAACAAACTCCCTTCAGGGGTTGCATCAGAACCCAAATTCTTTTCATGTCTACCACTTTGTGCTCCTCGCTAGCCCTACTTTACCCAGGAGTACCTCTGCTTGGCATTTCAACTTGCAATTAGGAAAAGGCAGTGTCCTTTGCCCAAACGGCAACGAGTATCAAAGGCTTGAGTTCACCTCCTGGTGGCTATTCATTGTAGCTGCACTTTGCCCAGGTTGCATTCTGTCCAGGCTGGACAATTCTTGCTTTTTAGCTGTTTCTGTACAAAGTTCAAGGACAATAGCTTGAACTTTGAACTCACATCACGCCAGTCCTTTTCCAGCTACATTGGCTGCCAGTCCAGGTCCGGGCCCAATTCAAAGTGCTGGTATTGACATTTAAAGCCCTAAACAGTTTGGGGCCAGGTTATCTGAAGGAACGCCTCCTCCCATATGTACCTACCCGGACCTTAAGATCATCTACAGGGGCCCTTCTCCGTGAGCCCCTGCCAAAGGAAGTGAGGCAGGTGGCTACTAGGAGGAGGGCTTTCTCCGCTGTGGCACCCCGGTTGTGGAACGAGCTCCCCAGAGAGGTCCGCCTGGCGCCTACACTGTACTGCTTTCGTCGCCAGCTGAAGACCTTTTTGTTCACTCAGTATTTTAACTTAATTTTAACTTAAATTTAATTTTTACTGTTTTAACTCTGTATTTTAATCTTATATCAACTTTGCTGTGTGGTTTTATCCTGGTTGCACTTTTTATATTGTATTTCATAATTGTGCTTTAATTTATATAGCACCATCAATGTACATTGATGGTGCTATATAAATAAATAAATAAATAATAATAATAATAATAATAACCTGTTGGGTGTTTTACTGTGGTTTTAATTTTTGTGAACCACCCAGAGAGCTTCGGCTATTGGGCGGTATAAAAATGTAATAAAATAAATAAATAAATAAATAAATAAAATAGCTTTTTGAAAAAATAAAGATATGATTCTTAATATATATTTTTAAAATAGAAGTATCTTAGCATATCTGCACACAACTAAAGTGGCGTTACCTTGAATAACTACACCTAAGGCTGTTTTCCTGTTGTGGTTTATTATGGGAATACTACGTTTTTCATAGTTCAAAGGTTTGCCTTTGGGATAAGATGGACATTCTGCCAAAGCATCCTAATCTTGGTCTTCCTTAAATTCAATTACCTTTAGCTCTTAGTGAGTTACTATCTAAGAAGCAATTCACATTTCCATTGCCTGCATATGTCCAAGGCACCAAAAGCAATCTGAATTAAGTGGGGTACCCAGGCCTAAACCTAATGTTTGCATTTTTTTAAAAAAAATACCACCATTTACACTTCATAATCCGGTGAAAACACTGGGCAGCAAAGTTAGAATCCTTGCCTTTGCTAATATTCTCTTAGGGCTCGTCAGCTTCTGGACTCAGAGGCTGACAGGCATCCTACAGAGGAGTACAGAGGTAAGCTGGCCTCCCAATCCCCTCTCTTTCCTGTCAAAGAACAGCCCACTTTCCTTGGAGATGTAGCCGGCAAGGTTCTCTCTGTGATGGCTGTGGGAGGGAGTGGGGAGCTTAGACTCATGGTTCCAAAGTTGGAGCACCATCTCCAACCTCGGATCCAGTCTGAAAAATCCTATGGTTCCTCAGCACTATCTCAGGACCACAGAATTGCTCTGTCCAGCTCTTAATTATCTATGTTTTGGCTCAGTGTTTTTCCATCATCAGATCCTGTTATCCCCACCTATCATGGTTCACTACATGCAGCCAAGTAGTGATTACTGATGTGCCATTGAGATCATCATCATCATTGTCGTTGTCATTGTTGTCATCTATTTATTTATTACCCGCCTCTCCCTCTGGATCGAGGCGGGGAGCAACATTTAATACAAAAATACCATATAAATCAAATGCATAAAACTGATTAAAAACATGTAAAACCAATACAATATAATAATCAGACATCTTAAAATTCATCTGGGTAGGCCTGCTGGAAGAGACTAGTCTTTATAGCTACCTTATACTTACAGAGAGTATTAAGTTGATGAATCTCTCCCGGCAGGCCATTCCACAGTCTGGGAGCGGCAGAAGAGAAGTTTCTCTGGGTAATAGTTGTCAGCCTAGTTTTGGCTGATCCTAAGCATGGTTACCCAGCCATCAACCCACTGAGTTCAATGGGGCTTAATCCCTAACAATGAGCCCAGTAGAATGACCTCCACCTGTCTAGGATCACTGCCCAAAGGAGTCACATCTGGTCCCTTTCCATCTGGGTCAGATCAGTCCCCTGGCATGGGGAAGGCACACAAACATTTTTATGTCTGATAGTGTCCAAGGGTTTGGTATGGCCATGCACCACATTCCACCATCCACCAAATTGACCATATACTATAGAGAAGAGATCTGTGCTGTGAGACTGAAGGCAAATCCATGGCCTTCAGTGATCTAGTCAAAGGTTAAAGATAGATGGAGTGAACCATCATCCCACCTTTTCCCACAGAAGCAGACGGAGATGTGCTCTGTGTTTCCTTTTGCCTAGTGCATATCCTTGTACTGCCATACTGTAAACCCCAGCACTGTTAATCTGTTCAATAATGTATAAGACAGCTGACCTTAACATTAGCGAAGCTATTGAGCAAACACTGGAGAGCTTTAAACTCCGTTTAGCCAGTGTACTCGGAGAAGCCCTTAGAGTATGTGAACACTGCTAAACACTCAAGTAGAATTCTAAGGGTTGTTGTACGTGTCTCACTAAAAAACACCTCATTGTCCTGAAAGGCTGACAGATTCATCAATTACAGTTCCAAGAAACTCGTGTGTGGGGTGTGTGTGTGTGTGTGTTGCGTGTGTGTGTGTGTGAATGTATTTTAACCAATTGTCTCCTTTTTCACATCTATGCTAAAGAGATAATGCAGATGCACCTAGCCCCCCTGTTTAAGTACTCTGTTACTAAGGAAACAAACTTGTCAAGCGTGAGCCATGTGGGAATAATGGTGATTTATTTAGAAAAGAGAAGGTTTGTCATTTTGAGCTCACTACTACAAAATTGCTTTTTGATTACCTTCAAGCTTATTGCATTGTCTTGTCACAATAAACTATGGAAACAAGTGGAAAGGTTAATAATTGTGGGATCTGTTCTTGTCAATTCGTTCCGTGGAAGGTCACCCAGCATGTTCATTGCACCTTGTGGAACTTGGGAAAAACCTACAAAAGACCCAAAGTGGGAGGCTGGGTTATTATTACTGCTGTTATTTTGACTGTGACATGAGCCTGCCCTTCCATCAACAATATTCTTTGGCCTGGCACCTGGCAACCCTAGATTTACCAGATTCTTTCTAGATGTCTTTTCTTTTTCTGTGGCATATAATTGTCATAAGAGAGCTTCAGTCACTGGGCAGCATAGAAATGAACATAGAAATTAATATAATATAATATATGATGGAATATTGTGTAATGGAATTCTAGGCAAAAATGGTAGGGCATCTTCCATTTCTCTCCCTCTCCCTTTCTCAGAGGACTTTCTGTGCTGCATTCACATGTAACACTAAACCATGTGTAAGCTTTATGAGGACAAATTGCAGCAAGTCTCAGGCTCACACGGTCCCCATTATTTCTTCTCCTCTGGCATGACTACAAGGTGATGAGAAGCATTTACATCTGTTTTAGATTAACTATGGTTTGGTGTCATTTCCAAACCTTAAACTGTGGTTAATCTTAACTTCGGTTTGTTGAAATCAACAAGCTTCATAGCACCTTTTAGGACAAAAAATAATTTAGTATAAAATAGCTATTCACATTTTTGGGATTTACATTAGTGCCATGGAATTAATATTCTTCTCAGCTGAAATTAAAATGTAAGAAGGGCAGTTTCTTACCCAGATATTTGTTTACTATGTTACAGACTATCAAAAATGCTGGGACTGAAAGGCTTATATGAATCTCAAGAGGAAATTAGACTTGATAATCTAGGGGATTCTTCCAATCACATGCTGCTTAGCTGTGAACAACGCTGCCAAGCTAATGGCTTCACCCTTCTAATTCCCTTCATATTCATGGAATTTGTGAAGTGCCAATTATTTTTAAACCCCAAAGTTTTGCTTTTACTATGGACAATCATTTTCCTTTTATTCATAGAACAATAAGACACAACACAACGTCCCCCAACCTGGTGCTCTCCAAATATGTTGGACAACCACTTCCAGCATCCCCCAGTATGTGGTTGCTATAGTAGGTAAGGTCATTTACCTAGCTATCTTGCCTTGATGTCTGTCTACCTCTCCCGGGGCTTTGTCTTAGAGTTCCCTCTTCATTTTTTTAGAAATGGAAGCAGGAAATCAGCCAGAATACATTACTGGGAATGCTCATCATGAATACAATATGTATGAAATCTGCTCTGTATCTTGACTTGACTTTTTCTAGCTTTGCCCCGTATCTGACCCAGAATCTGAAACCAAATCAAGGAGATGGGTCCCATCCTGACAGGTGGTAGTTTATCACTGTACAAACATGCACACACATGTGGGTGCTGCTGCCCCATAGGTGCAATCCCATGAAACTATGGGGAGGGGTAATCATAAGGCTCTTTCCCAATTTGTTAGGATTCTTTCTCCAGGTGATGTTGCAACCTGGGATGCACCACAGGGATGTGGCACTCTCACCATTGTGACTCATTTGGAAGAGGACCTGAAACACTTGGCAGTTCTTTCTTTAATTACTGTACTTTTAAATTGCCCAATAAACAAAGTTCTTTGGGTGGTGTACAATACATTAAAATTGTCAAAACACAAATTTTAAAACAATAAATAAATAAATCAGCCCAGAATACAACCAAGAGAAAACCAGCAGCAAAAATAGCTGTCTCAGAACACAAAACCAAATTAAAAACAGCAGCAGAAAAGCATTAAAAACAGTTCTTAAAATGCCTGAGAGAATAAAAAGGACTTCATCTGGTATGGGAAAGACCATTATATAGGCACCAGGTGAGCCTCCCTGGGGAGGTTGCTCCACAAATTGGGTGCCACCATTGAAAAGGCCCCCAATATTTTCCTATTGGAGCGTGGTAGCTAGACATCACTGACCTTGAGACAGGTAAACATTGAAGTTTGATGGCTAAATACCACCTAGTATTAAACAGCAAACTTTTGTATTATGTGAATGAAGACCATTCAGAGAGAAGACTCTGAATTAGGCTGTGCCGATGAATGCAGTTATGCTTAGCAAATGACTCAAACCCCTCTTTGGTACTGTCAATCAGCACAAATGCCCTTTCATGCTCTCTTGTTGAGTTCTGCAAGGTGGGGCAAGGAAAAAAAAACATTTCCTCACTTGTATCTGTCTTTAATCTCTTCCCTACAGGGGACTGCTTGCTTGATGTTTAAGCAGAAAATGAATAATACAAAGATAAGAGGATGCAGCATAAATTACTAATGGAAAATTAACAGCACATCCCCAGGACAAGAGCAGTGGCAAGAACATGGGATACACCTGTTATGCTGTGCGTTTGAGAGCACTTCGATGGAATTATTTATCAGCATAAGTAATTTCCATTAACTTTAACTGAATAAAAATGCAGCGAACACATTAATCACAGTATATTAAGTATTTCATTCAAATTAGCACTAATTGCCAATCTTATTCGATGTATTAAATTTAGGTTGCTTAATACTTATTGTAATGCATATTTTAACCCAATTGTATTGCAGCACACATGGCGGTATACTGTCATTATTAAAGGCACAAGTTTGGAACTAATGGGTTTATGCAGAACTAAAAGCAATGGTAGACAGTATGGCTTTGTTTGTGATGGAGGGAGAGGCATTTACAGAGACCTCTATGAAATGCTGGGTCATGCAGTGCTTTTTTTAAAAAAAGTGCATACCACTCCGTGAATAGTTATAATATAGATGGGATGTTGCTCAGATGGAATGCTCCTGGTGGTTCCATATGGAACAGCATCACATTGACCTAGGGGGATTCTACACGTTGTACTGAGGGCGCTTGCATGCGCCCCCAGTGCGCCCCCAAAGCGATCGTGTAGCTTGCCTGTTCGAAGAGACGAGGAAGAGGCAGAGCAGGAGGTGGCTGGGGAATCCGGCTGCGTTCTTACCGCTGCCGCCGCCCACCTCCCCACCGGCCTCCTGCTTCTTCCGCTCTCTGCCCCGCCTTCTTCTGCCAAGCTCTCCGACCCGGCCGGCGAGGAGGTAGGTGGGCGGCGGCAGCGGCAAGGACGCGGCAGGATTCCCCAGCCGCCTCCTGCTACGCCTCTTCCTCGTCTCTTCGAACAGGCAAGCTACACAATCGCTTTGGGGGCGCACTGGGGGCGCATGCAAGTGCCCTCAGTACGACGTGTAGAATCCCCCCCCCCACTGTTGCTTTGCCTCCTGCTGCTGTCCCACAAGAGGGGATGAACAACGGCCTCTTTCTTCACACGGGGAAGAAAGAGGAAGCAAGCAACCACCACGTGGCCCATTCAGTGGGCCTTTTTATCACGCTGCTTCTCCCACACACAGCAGAAATGGAGGCAAGTTTCAACACAGCCAAAAAGCTTAGATTTTTATGGGTCCTTTTTTTGTGATGGAAAAACAAGCAGAAGGAGCAGGAGACACGCGGGAGGTGAAAAGGGCCTGCCAAAATCTGTGAGTGGGCAGTAACGAGCATGCTATAAAACACTCGACTGATGACGCTCATGGACCTAAAACCTGATTGGAGTCCACCTGAAGTAGAGCCTTCAGTGTGGTGGCCCCTTTCTGTGGAACTCCCTACCTCTGAAGGTCAGGCAGGTGCCAGCATAAATTTCAGTGCCATTGTGGTGCATTACTCTCTCTCTCTCTCTCTCTCTCTCTCTGTGTGTGTGTGTCTCTCTCTCTCTCTCTGAAAACACAGCTTTCTAAGAATTAGAATGATGTGAATGAATAACCTCCATTGGTTTAGTAAATGTTTTCTACTTATATTTTATTGACCCACTTTAGAGCTATGGCACTATTTAATATGTTATATATTTATATATTACATATATATATATATATATATATATATATATATATATATACATACATACACACACACACACACACACACACACACATATATATTATGCAAGTCTTCTTCACCTTTAGTTTATAATACGTTTTATTATAAATGGCGTGATTTGCTGCAAAGCAAATATTGGCTTTCCGGCACATGCCATTCTCAAACAAAGCACAGCCATTCACATGTTGTTCTATTAATACTTGTCAAGAACAGCAATGTGCAAAACAACCCTGAGCAGAAAACATCTAGTGGAGATACTACTTAGCAAACATGTGCACTGTAACTGGCTGCGTAAACAAATCTCCGTAGTCTAGCAATTTTACTGCACTCTCAGTGATCTGAGAGAAGGACCTTCTTTGCACCCTGTTGAGTCTGGGAACGTTGCAATCTGGGATTCAGACTGCAGTGCACAGGAGCAGCAATCTGCTCATTTTGAGAATGTTGTCATGAGAACGGCGCTGCTGCCACAGTTCAAAACTCGCCTCTTTAGCAAAGTATGGAGCATTCTCGTTTCTTTGCTTACAATCTGAGAATCATCAGACGAGCGTTTTATAGTACGCTCGTTACTGGCCACTCACGGATTTTCGTGAGTCCTTTTCATGGAGCTGGCTGCCTCCTGCTCCTTCTGCTCGTTTTTACATCACAAAAAAGATCCTGAAAGTCTGATTTTTTTGGCCGCCATTTCCTGCTGTGTGCGGGGGAAGCAGTGTGATAAAAACGCCCACTGAATAGGCCACATGGTCGTTGCTTGCTTCCTCCTTCTTCTCCATGTGAAGAAAGAGGAGGATGTTCTTCCTTATTGTGGGACAGAAGCAGGAGGCAAAGTGACAGTAGGGAAAAGAGATCCCCCCCAACCTGTCTGATGACACTCTTAAAGTAGTACAATTAGAATTATCATCAGAACTTGCTGTCTGATGACTTTCTTGAGTTGCTTTGAGTATTTAGACCTACTTCATGGCAGAGAAATATACACAGATATGCAGGGGAGACTTTTCTGTTCTGGCACATTTGTAGGAGAAGACCTTTACAGTGTCCATGTTGCTCCAGATCATGGGAGGAGATTTGGCCCCCTCTCTTTTCACTTTTTATTGGCTGGTGAAGGCATTTTTGTTTAAGAGGCTTTGGGACTGCTTACTTGAGGTGTTTTTGGGTTTTTTTGGTGGACTCTCTCCTGTGTGAAATGTTCTTATATGTGGCAGTTGTCTCCATCTCATTTTTAATTGGTTTTTTAATTGGTTTATTATTTGTGTTAATGAACTTTTTGTAATATTAATGGTTTTGTATTCCACTCTGGATATTGCTATTACAATAGAAGGGCAGGATATACATTATCTGTAGCTGTTGTTGTAGTTGTAGTAGTTGTAGTTGTTATTATTTTCTGCTGTGGTGACCAGAAATAGGTGCATGCTACATGTATGTGTCCTACTGCTTTATAGAAGAAGAAAAGTCAAGACTGAGGATATTCTGTGGGAAAACAAAACATGGCAAAGCAAAAACGAAACCTTGTGCTAATACCACATTTACGGAAACCCAGGTGTGTGTGTGTGTGTGTGTGTGTGTGTGTGTGTGTGTGTGTGTGTGTGATCTACCAGGTAGGTCATGCCTTGACAGTTATGAAGAAGCTGGTCTGCATATTACATTGTAGGCATGTATCAATATCGACAACTCTTTGATGACCAAAAAGACTTTTGAAATGTTTCTGAGCCGAGTTGTTCTGATTGCTTCTTGAACTATTCATTTCCTGCAGTATCCAATGCTCCCCAGGCATCAGCGGGACCCACCACTAGTGCAATGGGAAGCTAGCAGTTCTTAAGCAACTGGAAATGAGCCAAAATACTCATTTTCAGAATGGAGCAGGTCAGCAGAGCTCACACACAATTCTAGTCTAATACATAGTGTTATCTCTGCCTTAATGAAATCCAAAACATGAATGCTATGGACTCTGGATGTGATGGTCCTGTCCCTGGATGCATGTGGGATTGAACCTAGGGCCTTCTAGATCCTGAGCTAATCTAAAATAGATCTATTTCATATCCCACCATCCCGTTCACTTTCCAAACATATCTAGATATGGTAGCAAGTGGATAAGACATGCAGTGAGCATAGGAACTCGGATCTACACTACTGCTTTAAAGCGCTTTATAACAGCGCTTTAAAGCAATAGTGTAGATCTGGCCTCAGACTCAAGATGCCACCATGAACTACATTTCTCATTGTTCCTGCAGTCCTGGGGCATGTCTACACGATGCCTGCATCCCATGATCATCCCGGAATAATCCCTGTGCATCCAAATGACACACAGGGGATCCCGGGAGCAGGCAGGGACAATCCCTCTATTTTCCTGGGATAATCCTTAGGTGTAGGAAGGGCCCTGGATGTGGTGCAAATGATTACATCAGTGTCTAGGGCCTAACAGAGCTACAAGAGCCACTACCACTGCATCCAGGTAACGTTGGGAAATAGAAGGTGAAGTGTTGAGGGATTGACTTACATCAGACCTAATTCAGGGCTGGAGGACATTTGCAAGTTAATCTGGTTTTCCCAGTTTATTTCTGATATGAATTGAAAAGGAGGGGGAATTGCCCTTCACTATACAAACACTTTTTGCTCTCCTGCTTAACAAGGAGCTGATTCAAATACACAAAAACAGAAAGTTCAGACAGATGGCTATGGGGAAAAGCACAGCAACACGAGAAATGAAATAGCTCTTGGATGCATTTAAATGCCATTTCCTCTTTTCTATATCTTTTGATTTTCTCTACTGTAAGCCTAGGCATTACTTCTGCTGCCGATTGCCAGACAACCCCTTATTTGAAAGGAATGTCCCCCTTCCCTAAACATTACAGCTCCATAGAAATAACGGATGGCCTTTATTATGGAGCAAGCTGACTCCCTAGCTCTTCATCAAACAGAAGCTGAAGCTCCAGGGTTATACTCTGCAGTGCCCCTCATATCTGGGAATGTTGATCTGGCAATCCTTCTTCATCTTTTGAAGTTGTTGCCTGTAAAAGGGCTATTGTATGACTGTGGCTGAGCTTATACCTTGGATATATCCAACAAAGCCATATAATTCTGAGAATAGAGAGGATTGATTGTTACAGCACTCGGTATAAAAGCTTTTGGAAGTCCAAGGAGTTCGGGCTTGTGCACCACATAACAAGAAATAGCATTGCTGGGCGGCTTCTTCATCATCATGACAGAAGCAGGGTGAACCTCTAATAATCTGTGGTCTGTACTTCAGATAACTGTTACACTGAGAAATGTAATGTATGTTTTTGTACCTTCTCCAGAATCATCATTTCATTGATCATTTAAATACAGTACATGTAAAATCTTATAAATGGAATTGCAAACTATGGTATGATATGTGATTATACTTTCTAATTAAATTCCCTGCCTTATCTCATTAATGCAAGCCTCAGGGAAAACATGCTCACTTCATTTTCCAGAGCTGCCCAGTGTCTACTTGGTTTATGCTGTCATCAGGTGGCTCAAAGGAGCCCAATGTATCCATTTACCCCCTTTCCTAGTTTCTAGCCTAAGGGAAGGTGAAAAGGAAAAGTAAGGTAGTCACTGGACAAATGGGGTGGTCAACGTACCTTCAGCAGATGGTCTTCCAATCTATTTTCGGACAAAGCTGCTGTTTATCGCGCTTCTGAGAATGTTGTCTAGAAGGTCAAGAAACTAAGTTGCTATGGAAATTTCCCTGGCATAATTACAAGTTAAAGACAGTTAGAATTCATGAGGCAGTACAACTCTGCACTCATCTCATTAAACAGGTGTTGCATGTTTCATATTAAGCAGAAGCAGTGTTACCAATACTAAAAATCAACCTCTGAGTCAAGAAAGCATCTTGATTCAGGACATGATTTAACGACATTTGTAGGCTTCATTGTATTTAGTGGAATCTGAACACTTGCTGAAAGTTAACCAGGTAATTAAGGGGCTGTCCTGACATATAGCCAGCCCTTCCCCTGTCAAATCATTTTAAGGGATTCCATGGTTCATAACTAGATGCACTAATTTTCATAACTGCACAGACAGCTGTGCTTATACTCCAAATATAGGGACCTGGGAAAGATTTTCCACAAATCAGAGTGAGTAGTGACTACAGACACGGCTTGGTTCACTTGTATGACATCTGGACTTTCAGGAGACTTTTAGGGCTGGTCCTGCCCTATTGTGTCTGGGTTGCATGGGATGGTCAGGGAGAAGAGCAGTACATGGATGGCTTTGCTTTCAGTGTTGGGTGGGAATCAATAGCCATTGTTCCCTTCACCAACTCAGTAATACTGCCATACCCACCCGTCATGCCTGTTTCCAGCACTTGTGACAAAATTTTGTGCCAGGTAATGTGGAAAGGAAAGAAATAACTATTCTGCATTTACTTCAGTCTCTCGGTAGAATTATGAATTAATCCTGTGTGAAACAGTTGCAGAATCTTCAGATATCGAGGTTGGGTATTTACTACATGGTAACAATGACAGACTTGTTACTGAGTGTACACTAGACCAGGAGGAGACATGGCTCTGTGATGGAGCATGTGTTTTGCATGCAGAAGGAATCAAATGCAATTTCTAGTCAAAAGGATCTTGGGAGACAAGACTGGAAAAAGCCCCCTGCTGGAGATTATGGATAGCCACTGCTCGTCAGACCAGATGGACCAATGGTCTAACTCGAGGAATTTCAGTCAATCTTGGTTTATTATTTGACTTGCGTATTTGTGTTTCCAAACACATTTGTCTTATTTACATTTTGTACATTTAAAATGTTAGGCACTCCCCTGAAAAATGTAATGTAATAATATTTCCTCCTTTGCTTGTGGGTTTCAGGGGAATCCATCAATTTCACTTTCTTTCATACTCATTTTTCTAAAATCTCAACTTCTTTCTGTCCTGTATATGAAGACATTTGCGAATCTGGGTAAATTCATATAAAAAATGAACTGAAATGACATTCTCACCCAACTGCACAGGACAAATTCAATAGGTAGAACTGTTCTTAGTATGAAAAAGATGATTTTATACCTACCTACCTGTCTTAAATCTGGGGCCTACTCCAGCCAGGACCTAGAACTATACAAATTCAAAGGTACCAATATGACTCAGTTCCACTTGTGTGAAAGAATGATAACAGTTTATTGATGGGAAATGGATGTAGATAAAGTAAAAGCAAGGAAAGAAAGCTTATATTCCCCTTAACTCTTGCTTCAGTCACTTTGATCCACAAAGAAGAGGTGGGTGCCATCCCCAAGGCTGGTTATCTGAGCAGGTGGTGCACATTCCCCCTCTTAAAAGAGAACAGGTAGCAGGCCAATCTGCTCAGAATGTTATAGAGCACGTCTCACTGTGTTGGAAAACAGTTAGAAGGTGTGCACACACACTGCCCCCCTTTACCAAGGCCTTTCTCTCTCTTGGCAGGAAGATAAGTTTCTCAAAGCACAGGAAGAACATCCTTATCAGCTAGAATGTACACACTCTACGGCTACTGTGCAAAGCAGCTACCGTGCATTGTTTAACTTCTGTTAGTAGTGAGAAGCACTGACCATCACTGCTTGTAAATACGGCTATGACAACCAGCTCTAACTTCATAAAAATTGCTAACTGCTCTAACAAATTAGTATACTGATGCCACTAGGCACTGCACATGGCTCCATGCAAATTCACCCCTGACTGGCCGCCATTCTTCTGAAACCAACCTGTTCCATTATAGGCCCCCTAAAGATACATAGAGTGTTATCTACCACAGGATGTAACCTGTACAGAGAGTGAGATGGAAGAAGCTCTTTGTAAATGTTCCCCTGGATTGCAGTCTCAGGAAATATATCTAGTACCTTGGATGCATGGTAAAATAATCAGATCTTAATATAATACAGTTAAGACCTGAACACTTTGTATCTTTGGTGGAGATAATGCTACTTTCTTTTTCCTGGCTTTTTCCTGTTACAAGTTGTGCTGTCAGGAAAAAGGGACAAATTTCATTTAAATTTATCTCCCAGCCCTTTTAGTCTGTAAAAATTGTTACTGAAAGATTTGCGATGATTTATTGAAAAATAAAAACCGACCTCGTGAAGCAAGCTTCCTTAAATTTCTTCTCTATTATTTCATAAGCTGGATGGCATCTTTTCAATATCTTTATGGTAGCAGAGCACTGGGCCCGGCATACAAAATGAAAGGGGATGCGATATCAAATAAATCCAATTAAATTTATATAGAGGAATTTCAGCCATTTTATTTACCCCAATCTAAACAGGAGGCCAAACAAAGAGAACTTATTGTTCTCCTGCTGCATTATATTCTTACAGCTGTCATCCAGAAGCTTCTTCGGTACTAAATGTTATGTAGCAATCCATTTTATATTCTGCTTCCCTTGCTAAGTTTCCCTAAGTGGAGGAAGTGAATGTGTCGAATGCAGTGCTGCTGGGATTACTTGCTCTAGAAATCAACGTAATAGTCCATCATTCATTTGTACAGAAGCAGAATTCAAAATAACAAACCATAACCTTTTGGGCATTGAACCATTGGCAGATAACATTGTTCACTGCTTCTATAAATGGCCCTTCCTGTTGGGAGGGGGTAGTTTACCCCTCCCTCTTAGAGGGAAATATCATGAGGTGCAGCGGTGTCCACATTTGGTGGGTCACAGCAGCCAATAGGACAGCAGTTTGGGCAGCTTGAAAAGGCTGGTCCTGCTCCATTCTTCTCAGAGCAGTAATCTCCTCTGCCCCCCAGCATGGGATTTGCCAGTCACCTGTTTAGGATTTGAGTAGGATTTTTGTTTTTATGAATGCATCTCACAATTGCCCACAGAGGGCATCTTTATTTTTGCCTGCTTTACGCGACTGTGGTGTTGTGGCGTAATTGCTGAATTTGGACTGATTCTTGAATCTCCTAACTTGACACAGCTTGTTGGTTCAGTGCAGAAAGAGAAGAGTAAGCAGAGTTGACTACTCTGAGCACCCTCAAACATTGTTACAGTGAAGGAAAGAGCACTTATGCAATCGGCCTCTTAAGCCAAGTGGCGAGAAGGGTGAAGGACAGGGAGTTGCCCTTGGGCTCTGGTGGTCTCCTCACATCCAAGGCTGTCTAGTCAATGTAGCATAGGGGATACTGGTGGTTCCTCAGCATACCTTTAAGGTGAGCAGGTGAGGATAAAACAAAGATCAGTCAGCAGTCTGGTCTTGTGTATGGAGCCAGGGTGCAATTGTTCATTCCGGGTAAATGGTGTGGGGGAAGTACTTTATTTATTTATTTATTTATTATTGTTTTTATATCCTGCTGTGGCACCCCGGCTGTGGAATGAGCTCCCTAAGGAGGTTCGCCTGGCACCTATACTATATTCTTTCAGATGCCAGGTGAAGACCTTTTGATTCTCTCAGCATTTTAACAGTCTATAAATATAATTTTAACTTTGCTGTTTTAAATTTGTATTTCTGCACTGCTGCTGATTTTGTCCTGGTTGTGCTTTTATATTGTATTTTATATCATGTTTTTATACTGTTTGTTTTATACTTCGAATGGTTTTAGTTTTTGTGAGCTTTGGCTATTGGGCAGTATAAAAATGTAATAAATCAATAAATCAATAATTCTTCATCCAAGGAACCCAAGGTTGTGTACATAATCCTCCTTCTCCTCTCCATTTTATCCTCACAACAACCACCCTGTGAGGTAGGTAGGGCTGAGAGTCTGTGACTGGTCCAAAGTCACCCAGTGGGTTTCCATGGCTGAGTGGGGACTAGAACCCAGATCTCCTGACTCCCAGTCCAACACTTTAGCCACTGCACCACACTGGCTCTCAGCTCTCACATGACGCTTAATAGCCTATTGGCTAGCCAGTTGCTAACATGTTAAGTGCTCATTGCAGATGTCATAAGTTTATAAAGCTGTTTCCCATTTATCGTTTGTATATCTCATGTCTTTATTCCCAGTGGGAGCAGGAATGGCCTTCGGGACATCATCTGCACAGTCCTCCTTTCAGAGTTTGGATGGTCTGAGGCTTTAATCTGTGATGGGTCTGTGTGGAATCTTTGTGGGTCTGCACAACTGACTTTCTTCTTTCAACCTGAGGATGACCTGCAATGATGCTCAGTTTCTCAGCCATTCTAAGGTCAGGATCATGTATTCGGGAACATCCCTTGGTCCCCTTTAACTTGTTTATTCAATGCTGATGCTCAGCTGAGTGTGTGAACTCTTTCTATTTAAAGGGATTGTGAGAAGGCTGACATCGAGTGATATGAAGGTTCTGTTTTGGGTTATGAATTTATGGTGGCTCATTGTAGCTGTCACATCAACTCATGTATGTTGTTGCTGGATGCTACAATCAATGGCTGCTGGAAATAGATTTATAATCTGGTCTTACATTAGGTAGAGGAATAGACGTGGGAAAACAATGTGAACGAAGAAGTAAGAAGAGTTTGCTGGCAACCAAAGCTCTGAAAACAATCTCAATAAGATTCTTGGTACGGAACATCAGTGTAATTTTAGAGACTGCAATTTTCAATGGCCTGTATCGGTGACACCATTAGCCACAGACTCTGGAGCTCACGTGTGGGGACCCAAAGCCCCTGTTCTCAAGGCATATGTATGTGAAGTGAAGCACACTGGCTCTCTTGGCCCTGGATTGAGTCTAGGGCGACTGTCAGAGATGATGATGATGATGATGATGATGATGATGATGATGATGATTTATTACATTTCTATACCACCCCATAGCCAAAGCTCTCTGGGCGGTTTACAAAGATTAAGGTGAGGATACACTGCTACAACTTGCTGCAAGTCCCAGTTCTCTAAAATAATGGCCATCACCACATACTATGGCAGTAAAGTCCATGAGGTGTGTTTCTCACGTCACTGCAATGGTAAGAAAAGAAGCCAACATCTCTGCAGAAACTGCACTTGGAAAAATATTCAGTTGTGTGGCTCTAAGCAGCCATTTCTGCAGAGAGAACAGGAGCAGCAGCCCTGTAGGCTGTTGCCATTTTGAAAACAGAGTGGAGCTGAGAGGAAATAGGAGGAGCACTATTCTAGTGTTGCTCCCTTCCCACTTCCTGTCAGCTGAACCCAATTTTCAAAGTGGCCATGGTGGTAGGCCTGGTCCCAAAAGACAGTGTGGTGACTGGCAGTGTGGAGATGAGGAAAGAAACCATGGTGATAACAAGCCGGGGGAGAACAGGAAGAAAGTGGTAGCAAGGGTGGAGAGTGACTAGGGTGATGTAGAGAACCTTGGAGGGCACCTTGCCCAAGGCCCCCTCAAACTTGTGCTAGATCTCCACTAGTATTGGCATCGATCTCCACTGATAACTGTTAGGGCACATTGCACATTCCATATACTGCATTTATAGCATCATTTCCTCCTTTTTTGTTCTGTATCATCCAAAATCTTGCCACAGATGTCATTGTGTGTGCTACGAGCTATAAGGATGGGATATAAGGGCAGGAGGACTATAGCGTCACCATGATGGGATCATATAAATATGACATGAGGTGTAGATCTGACCCTGGTACCATTCCTGGTTCCCATCATTAAGATGTGATTTTTTTTAGTCACCTGTAAGGCTGTGCCCACACCAACCATTTATCCCAGGGGTCATCCCTGTGCATCCAAATAACACACAGGGGATCCCGGGAGCAGGCAGGGACAATCCCTCCATTTTCCTGGGATAATCCTTAGGTGTAGAAAGGGCCCAAATGATGCACACCTGATCCCAGGGTCAACCAGGGACAACCTGTCAGTTGTAAATGGCTCTTATCCTGATTTTTCCTGCGGTCTTGGGACAACCTGAAGATCCACGAGCAGTGTGCTGCTCGCTTCCAGGTCCTCCCTCCTCCCCGTGCATAGCGGGGCTGAGCAACTAGGCACAGAGCTCTGCGGGAGGAGTCCATGCCCATCAGGGGTGAAGGTGGGAGTATTTTTGCCATCCCTGGGATGGCTCTTGGTGGTTACCAGCACCAAATTTTCAAGTTCTTTTTTAAAAAAAACTTACTTTTGGCACAGGATTGCACCCACGCAATTGTGGAACATCTCCTCTCATTTAAAAAAACCCACCACCAATGCCATGCCGGAATGTCCCTCTTCAGTTCCGGGATGATATGCTGATGTTTGGACCCTGGGGGACGATCCCAGAAGCTGGAAAGCCCAAAATCCTTCCCCCCCTGCCCCAGAAGGCCGGCAGGTGTAGATTAGGCCTAAGTATGGTAGTAGCCAGTCATATTGTTCAATATCTAGTACTAGCCTCTGGACTGCCTTTCTAAAAAGAGGGAAAATCTAAATTAGGAGATACTGAAAAGGAAGTGCTTTCAACTGGTCTTTCACATGAGCAGACAGGCATGCAGATAGAAGCTGCAGTTTTGTGAAGAGGGCATGCTGAACATGTGGAAAATCCTACTTATGGAAGCAGCATTTCCCCTTCTTCAGTGCTATAATAATGCTCTTGTATGCAGAAAGTTTCTTTTTTCATGCATTAACAATCAGTTGATTGTTAATGTATAAAACAGCTTTGAGAGATGCTAACCTGTGTCAAGGCCACCCAGTGAGATGTCATAGTTGAGCAGTGGACTCAAACCTTCTGTGATCAAACATAATGCTCTATCCAACCCACCACCCATGCTCCCTAATATGCTGCCTTGGCACACAGCAGTGGTTCCTCTTAGAACCTGGTTTATTAACACTGGGCTGGGTTTATAAGAGTTTGGCTCCATCCGTATGGTCTCTGAATTGTGCCAGCCAGCACCACTTTATCCACCAGCTGGAGTTGCCACTGGAGACCAGAAGAACCTTACAGCTGAAGCACATTATATGAAGGTCAGAACGTCTAATGCAACACTGCAGTGTCAGCATTGGCAATGAGTTCAAGCCCTGATGTAGGTCTCAAAGCCATGACATTCTGGGCCAGAGGTGAGAGTCCTAAATGGCTGAGCCAAGCTGACAATTAATTAGACCCTCATTAACTGCAAAGTGGCTTCACCCCCCTCCCCTGTCTAATTTAGGAATGTGGTTTTCTGTGCAAGGATACTGTCTGCATATTTTATAGCTTGTGTACTTTAGACCTTGTTCTGATCTTTTGGAATGTCTATGCATGGCATATGTTCTCTGCAGATGGGAGATGGGAAAAGAAATGAAAATACATATTCATTATTTTCAGTTTATGAAGGACACTTTTTTTTTTGTAAAGGTATTATTTTTAGACCATTATTAGGAGTAGATTATTGGAAGGATTTCAACAGCAATGGAATATTAGAGGCGCTAAAAAGCCAACAGCTTGTTTTATAACAATATATTATATCCTTCTATCAATGGTCTTATAGCCATTTTCCACAAAAGATGATTAGGTCTGTATCATTGTCACTTCAGCCTGTTTGTATTCAGTGTAGGTGGCATATGAATTTGACATGCAGTCAGTAGAGGCTGGTGGCTCCAAAGTCAGTGGGATGGTGAATCCGTCTGGATTTCAGTCAGAATAAGGCAGAATTCTAAAGGAGCCAGCCAACTCCTTTAGAGTTCTGACTGGTTCTGACTGAAACCTGGGGTGGATTCACCACTTCACTGGCATAGCAACCACCAGCCTCCACTGCTTGCAGTATTTAGAATTAAAGCTGCCTTATACCGGTCCATACAGCTTAGCTTTGCCTATACTGACTGGCAGCATCACCCCAGGGTTTCTTTCTCAGCCCTATCTGGAGATGTCACGGATTGAGACAGTGCAATCCTATACATGCCTACTCAGAAGAAAATCCAACTGAGTTCAGTGGGGCTTGCAATCAGGTAAGTGAGTACAGGATCACAGTCTAAAACTGGAAACTTTTGCATACCAGGTATGTGCTCCGCCAGTGACCATGGCTTTCTGGAATACAGCTGCTTCTTCCACTAAGATTGCTGACACAGGAACTGCATTTCACTGAGCATTGTGACAGACATTGAACCTGACACTTGGGTGTAAATGATTGCATTATTGCATTAAAAAACACACCATCCAGCTCTCTTTCTTATCACGGCACATTCTTCCTGTTTTCACATTTCCAAAATATTGCACAGTGAGATATAATGCCTCCCATGGAGTGTATTGAGCACCAGTCAGTATGGATGACTACAGCAGATAAGCTGTTAGGGTACCATTCTGAAGTTTGGCAAGGGCATGGATCCAACCATTGGGCAGCCCACCTGTTGGCTGATACCCTCCTCTGGTACATGGTGGAGAATTCCAACATCAGGATTCACAGCAGCACAAATGGTTCATGGGAGACCCTCCTTCACCCCAGGTGTGACAAGCTAACCAGTCTCCATGCTGGGGTAGATGTTGAAGCCACACTTCTCAAAATCCCTTAAGGGAATTCCCACTGTGGGGAATGAAGAGACCAAACCTACTCCCTCAGCAAAATTGATCCAGTCCAATGCCTTCTGCAGATCAGAGAGAGAGAGAGAGAGAGAGAGAGAGAGAGAGAGAGAGTCTTCCCTCTGGTCCACTACAAAAGTCCTGTCCCACAGCTGGGTAAGTGGAGTCCCAAATGACTTGGTCTTCCTGCCTCAAGCTACCCATGGGGAAATTGGTGGTCCCAGAGGTGCTCCTGGCCAGGATTCTCTCCCACTCTTCCATGCTGAGTGTCTTCCCAGTAAGTCAGGAGCTGTCCTTTCTTCCCCATGTAGCTGCAACATGTTACAGATAACTGGAGATGCTGCTACTGAACAGCAACCAAGAGGAAAGGAAGGCAGGATCTGCACTACTCTTTAAAATGGTTTATAACAGTAATGACAACTGTTTGGTCCCAGGACACACTGCATATACAGTTTTTAATCCGTTTTCAAAGTGTCATATCCTGCTTGGTGTAGATCTGGCCTTAGTCCCAGATCATCACTGGTAACCACACCTCTTGCTGATTTCCCTTCTGGAAAAATGTGCTCACATCAAGGCCAGAATTGGATCATGGCACTGTCCCAATGGCTTCTGGGTGAAGTGGAGAAGGATTGTGAAGATTCCGCTTCAGAGGAAGAGTAAAAACCCTAACTGGCTTACTGCAGTTTACATCCGTCATGGTAAGAAAAGAAAAAGACACCAACTCTAGAGTCTTTGGCCTTAGCTAGATCTACCATTTAATCCAGGATGGAGGAGGGAAGATCTCGCGTTGTGTTTAATATGAGATCCCTCCTTCATTTACACGTGAGGTGCGATGACCTCAGGAAGAGAGGCATCACGGCCGCCATTTTTTAAATTTTTAAAGAGGACGGAGCACACGAACGCTCGTGCGCTTAAGGTAAGGTGTGTTTTTTTTAAAAAAAAGTACTTCCCCTGCTCCCCCCACCCTAACCCTAATGGGCGCAGCGCTCCTGAGAAGTGTTGCGCTCGGTGAGAGTAATTGCACGGAGCCGGGTCAATCCACGGCAACGGGCCACATGTTCCACGGTCTCGGGCTCAGCCCGGGACTGTGGAAAAAGTGGGCCCAAAGGAGAGGGCTTTATCCCAGGGCAAGGAAGGGATCATCCCTCCCTGATCCCAGGATCCCCAGTGTATCATGTGGACAAACAGGGACAATCCCGGGGTTCGCCCCATGATAAAGCCCAGTGTACCTAAGGCCTCTGACTACTTTTAAAGCGTAAGCGAAGAAGAAGAAGAAGAAGAAGAAGAAGAAGTATATTTGGGACAGGGAAACTCAAGGGTATAGACTGCAGGAGTTCATCTACGGTAGTTTTCTCCTACCGTGTATGACTGATGGAAACCAATCACAGCTTATTTGTAACACTCTCTCTTGAATGGAGTATATGACTGAGTTATTTTTCAGGTGGGAAATAGCCTCAGGAGAAAATCCTAACACATAAAGAGGGAAACAAAATAGGATGTGTGCTGGCAGGAATGGAAATTTAACCTGGTTTTATTTTTATAATAGTTTGGAGAGGTGACATGTCAAGCAAGAATTATTTATATTTCAAAAGCCTTAACCCAGCAATTTGCTTGAATTCCAACACATTACCTATTAATTACTCAACTCTAACATTTTATAGAAAGTGAACACTTTACAGAAGTGTTCTTTCATGCATAAATTAAGTAATGAAGACCAAATGGGATTGCTCATGAGTAAATGTGGCCATGTAAAGGCAAAAGAACAAATCACTCCCCCTAGAGATATTGGTTTCATCTTTACACATCTCTACAGTCTTTTAGTAACTATGTGCAGGTATCATGCTAAAGGCTGCCTTTTTGCCCCCCATCCTCAGTTTATTCAGGAATGTCCTAGAAACAAAAGTATAGTTAGATCAATGCTAACATGACTTTGGTACTTTTCAGTCTTTTTCTTGGAGTCATTTTAGATTCTGTTTGTTTCAGCATATTTGTTCTTATTTTAAACCACTTTGTTCCCATTTCCATTTTCAGTCTATATCTTAAGAGATTTAGCATTTATTTTATTTATCTGATTTTTTGTGCTGCTTTTCAGAACTGAAAGGTCTCTCAAAGCCCCTTAGAATCAGGGGGGAAATCTGAACAAGTAATACTAAAATTATAAAACAATTTTAAAATTATCCATAATAACCTGCAAGCTAAATGTGCAGCATAAAGTACCTCCCCAATCAAAAAAATTCAACAATTAAACAAGAACAATAATTAAACCAGTCTCCAACCAAAAGTGGATTGAAACAGAAACATAGATGACATAAATACCTTTCAATAATAGGCATACCAATATGTTGTTTGGCCTTTGTGGCATAGTGGCTAAAATGTTGTACTGGGAGTTGGGAGAAATGGGTTCTAATCCCCACTCGGCCATGGAAACCCACTCGGCCATGGAAACAGACTTTCAGCCCAACCTACCTCACAGGGTTGTTGTTCTGAGGATAAAATGGAGAGGAGGGTTATGTTCACTGTCTTGGGTTCCTTGGAGGAAAAAAGGCAGGATATAAATTCAATAATAAATAAATAAATTTGGTTTTTTTTAATATGTACCACAATTGATCTTAGCCAAAAGTCCGAGAATATGTACTCTATTTTCAGACTTGCTATATTATCTTTAAATATTCGTAAGTTTGTTTCCAAACCTTTTTTATATTGGTTTTAGATTCCACCATATGCTTTTTTTGACCAACTGCTTCACTTGAAAATCCTGGATCTCACCCAGTCTGGCCCAAGGTGATACTTTTCTTCCTCAGAGTCACTGCTCTTTTCCTTCTGTTGCTCCTTCTGTTATTCCTTCAAGCTGTCTAGCAACTCACAAGGAAGTGGCTGATGGAATCATCTGAAGAGAGCCTGTGACAGTCTGTTCTGTCTTCACTCAGCCCACTTTCAGCATCAGACAGCCAATATGAAACAATCCAGAGTTTGTCTGTTCGTCTTGTGGTGAAGCAATGTTCTCCATGAACTTGTGAGCCTCACCATAAGCATAGTATGTGAGTTGGTATACCTACACAAACTTCCAAAAGTGGATTGTGTGAAGACCTTTTGCCATGAGTAAAGCATCAATCTGGACCACGTTAGCCCATTTCCTGACATGCCATAAGGTTGTGAGAGTTGAAGCATATTTTCTAAAGCTCCTTAATCAAAAGTCAAATTTGTGTTCCCATCTCATATGCTCAATGTCCGTAGACTTTACAGTTTCATTGTTTGTTCCTTGCTGGCAAATTTTGCTTTCACATAGCATTGTTGAAGTCCTAGAACATATGTTTAGCTCTTTTTGACAGGCTCCTAATTATTATTGAATGATTGATTGGGACAGAGACTACACCTGTCTGTGCAAAATGTCTTCATATCAGTTTTATAGCTTACTCCTGAGAAACTGCAATAGCTGCAGCAGTTCTTTTGCAAGAACAAGGGGAATATTTTCCCCGAACTCCTTAAATATATGAATATCCTCCTTTCCCCAAAAATGTTATTTGCTGCAATTGTTTCTGCTACTTGCTGCTGCTACTTTGATGCCTATTTTATCTTGGTTAAAGCTTATTTCTCCTTCCCAGAGTGATCTCCGTCAATCAAGTTGGACAGATCATCGGATACAAGTTTACAAGGAGTCACTGAGGTCAAATAAATCCTGATCAAAGTAAGGCCAGTGTTTCTATGAAAAACACCACTTTGTATCCTTCCATTGCAATCCCTCCCAAAACTGGTTAAAGCCAATTTGACAATGCTGTAAGAGAGATCTGAGGAAGTCTGGCTTAGAGAATGTAGCTCCTTCCTACAGCAGGTTTAGTGATGCTATATACTGTCCCCTATTTGATTCCAGTTGTACGTTCCTCATACCATACCTCAATCCCATGTACGGTGTGAAAAACAAGCCAAAGGTGGGAGCGGAACCAAGGATATCTTCTGCAAAATATTATTTTAAAAAAGTTTAATGAAAGTGCCAAGTGCCTACGCGTTTCGGACACAATGCGTCCTTCCTCAGGGCTTATTTTTAACAAGGTTGTTGCAGTTGTCTGCTCCGTGAAGTACTACGCTGGCACAGAGCAGACAACTGCAAAAAACTTGTTAAAAATAAGCCCTGAGGAAGGATGCATTGCGTCCGAAACGCGTAGGCACTTGGCACTTTCATTAAACTTTTTTTACAAATAATATTTTGCAGAAGATATCCTTGGTTCCACCCCTGCCTTTGGCTTGTTTTTCACTCCCTCACGGGGTTTTTCCTTCTTTTTGCATCCCATGTAGGGTGGCCAGTTATGGATTGCTGATAAAGAGGAAACACATCACCAAAACAAGGAGACAAAATAAGATGCCAATTTGCATAATATTTGCATATACTAATTTATATGTATAAATGTAAATTTAGAAATACTAACTATAATTTAAATAAAAACACAATTTATCACACCATAGTGTGTAAGACTGAGCAAGTGACCTGCTCAGACTGCTGTCCAGGAGCTATTGATGGGCACCTTCAAGAATCCTATTCTCCCTCCTCATGGTCCTTTGACTTTAAACCAGACTTTGATTGGGCAGCCTATCAAACGAGTACACCTTCAAATAGAGGTGTGCCCCCCAACAGCTCTTCAAATAGAGGACTGTCCTCTATAAAATAGCACACCTAGACACCCTAACATGGGCTCTTGGCAGAGTGCAATTCTTACAGATGTGATAACTAACCAAGAAAAGAAACACTAAAGGTAGTTAATATAAACTTAAATTAGTCAGGGGCACAGTGAGATTGACTTATTGCGATCTTTAAAGAGAAGACCAAATAACCATCATCTGTCATTTATGACTTGGGCCAAATATTTGTTTGATTTTATTTATTGAAATTAATTAAATCCTATTTGTTTTATATAAACTCTAGGCAGCTTACAATAAACTAAACTCTTTCATTCTTTTGGTTTAAGATCTGCCAGTAGATTATAGGATGAGCCTTAGTGGTGAGTTACATTTTTGGATTAATTACATGGATTAGTTTTCCTTTCAGGGTAGAAGGCGTAATAAATAGTACTAACATTGGCCTTCCATCTCTTGTATGCATGGCTGCTTGTGTGCAGAGTGTAGATTCTGATGTATTAGTGAATACAAAGACAGACCCAGGTGGAGAGAATTTAAAAACATGAGCTTCTGCATGTGACCTAAATGTCTAGGATGCCAATGCACCACCAGCAATTAAGCAGATTTATCTATTCAAGGATTGAATTTGCCAAGTGGGTCCCAAAATAAGACGCATTTCTGCTATAATATTTTCCAAGTACAGTTGGAATTACTATTTTTAATTGTTGTAAACCGCCCAGAGAGCTTCGGCTGGGGGGGCGGTATATAAATGTAATAAAATAAAATAAATAAATAAATTGTGCAGTGAGGTAATTTTAGACCCTGCACTTAATGGTCTTACTAGGGCCCTTTTAGATGGCTGTGCATATTATATTTCTTCAATTGTGAAGCATACAGTAAATATTTCTATTCTCTACCCTCCCCCCCCCCCCCCCCGCTATTTCATACTTTACAGTTGTTTCTGGTATGTTGGAGCAAAAATGAACAGAAGACACATTGGCAACCCTGATAAAAGAAGAAATACTCTGGGTGCGTGCAGTTTTACATTTTAAACTCACTTAAATCATAGCGCTATCATGATTTCAAGAACAAAATGGAGTGGCCCTGATGCTAAACATATTTATTTCAGATGAAGTACCGTTTTATCATAGAAAGAGATAATACACATTTAAAATAAACATAATAAAAATAATAATAAAAATAATCTGTAACTAATATGTATATGCCTAGCTGGCCACACCTGATGATAAGATGTTTTTAAAAATAAGAAGGAAGGGCAGTGACTAAATAAGGGAGGAAGTGAGGTGTGGAATATGGCATCAGCAGGGGTGGGGGAGGATAGGAAAGATGAGCCAGTGTGGTATAGGGGTTAGAGTGATGAACTGAGGAGACTTAGGTCCATGTCTCTAATTCAACCATGCAGCTCACTGTGTAACTTTGGGTTGATCATTACCTCTCGGCCTAACCTACCCCACAAGGTTATTGTGATGATAAAAATGGGAGAGGAGCTCCTTGGAGGAAAGTTGGGGCATCAAACAAACAAACAAGATGGGTTATTTGTGCTGGTGGGGGAATGGTGGAAAAGTTATAGGATGTGAAACAGAAGGGGCTCACGTCTGTTAGGGTTCTAGACTGTCCCATCTGATTTTGAGCTGGTGGCAGGTAAGGAAGTCCTATGCATATTGTAAGAAAGGGCAGTTGGGGTGGTAGATTTGTGAGGTCATCTTAAAGGTAATAGAGAAACAGTCATAAATTCAATTGTGTAAGGAATTAGAAGAAGATGACTGTGGTAGGGCCCAATGAGAATCCCACAGTGCAGAAATGAGATGCCAGAATAGTTGTCAGAGAGGCCAATCTTGCTGAACTTAAGGCAAAAACAGCCTAGGACAAATACACTCAGTCACCCTATTATTTAACGTTTATCCCACCTTTCTCCCATAGAACTCAGCTTATATAAAGATCTCAGGTAATCTGCCATCCAGAAGACAGCTTGACCAAATCCAGAGCTGCTTAGCATGTACAAGGTTGCTGCATGGGGGTAATTTCAGAATGGGCCATGAGATAACAGGGATTGTGTATTCTTCCTCTCTATCATGGCAGCAACTTTGTTGTAAACAAAGCAACAGGCAGTAATTGCAGTCATGTCTCAACCTATGTGGCAGGGCTAGGAACAAAATCATGGAAACCCTTGCAAAAATTGGAAGGAAAAACCCATTTAGAAGCACTGCTCGGCTTCTCAGGCCAGGATCTAGTTCTCCTAAAATGTAAGGTCCAAACCAAAATGAGCCTGTCTGAAATGCATTTAAGGTGAAATTGATGCTGATCTGGAAGCTGCACAACTTCTCTTCAAGAAATGTTGGCCAGCAGAATGGTCAGCAGAATGGGCGGGAGTGGTTTGATGAAGGACAATGCGAAAATATACTGGAGGAAAGAGAGAATGGAACCAGTCACCATAGGCCACCAGTCCGATAACCTGTTTAGGCAGAGCAATCCGTAGGCATCATAAGTAAGTTGACCAAGTGTATCAGCCCCTGGGCCCTGAACTTTAGGAAAAATCACAGGGATAATCATCTTGCTCAGGAGATGCATTACTGTCAGAAAGATGACAGCTTCTATAGAGGTAAAGGAGACGCAAGTGGGGGGAAGGGCTAACACTAACTTGTACTTATGGACTAGCTGGCCAGATTCATTGCTATCCTCCAGGTGCCCCTAAGCCTCTGGAATTTACCTAGGGCGTGTATGACCATGGCCAGATCAGACCTTTAGAGGAACTTGGACTTCCAAGTGACAATCAAGAGATCTAACAGCACCCTCAGATTGCAAACCTGATATTTTTTTAAGGGTGGGGTGCAATCCTGTCTCGAACAGGCTGGTCACCACCTGTTAAATTTGTCAATTGACCCATCTATCTCTGTTAATTAACCAGCCTACTTAAAGACACATAAATGTGAATCATGTCTGACAAAAGAAGTCGTAGTTACAGAGAATGATTGTTATGGAATGTAAAAGAGCTGTGTCATTATTATTTTTTGAACGGGGGTGGGTGGGTGATACAAGTAAGGTTTTATTTGGCTTGACTGCAGTTAAGAGGGGGGAAATGTAACAAATTAATTTGTGGTATCTCTTAGACAGTGAGTTCCAGAAGCAGAATTCTCCTGTAATGTCCCTTCCTTAAAAAAAAATTCTAATTGATGTTCTGACTGTAGCTATGATCTCCTTCTTTTTCTCTGTCACTTTAATAAATGCACACCAGGTTCACCTTGCACATATGGCAGGCAAGCCCCATGTGAGTAGATGGGGAGACCTTTAAGAAAAGACCAATATTTGCATATCTATTATAAATGTACTCTTGTGTTATACTTGTTTCATTAAAAATTTCTATTTGGATAATATGTAAGGTCAGTACTGTCAGTGTTCTGGAAAATTCATTTATTTTTAAATTAAAGCTAAATACAGGAAAGCTAGTTTCTGAAAGTGGTGAAAATTCAGAAGACCCTTACTAAAACTAATGGGTTTACTCTAGTCTATATCAGATGAGAATTTATGTTGGTATATTTATAGGTTCTCAGAAAAGTACAAGAAAGGGGGAAAACATGGCAATTACATAAAATTAGTTTTTTTCCAGGTAAATCGATTATTTAAAATACTCTCATCCCAAACCAGTATTCTCTTCTGAGCACTGAAGCTCAGATGTGCATGATTTTCCTCATTAATTTCATTGGGAAAAAGCTGCTCTCTCCATTCAGTTTTACTGTGAATTTGAATGTGGATCCCAGAGCAGTTCTTCATATTTAGTGGTCAAAACCAAAAATTGTGAAATGGATAAATAGAAAAGGAAATATATAGGTCAAGTGCTGATTTGCTTTCTGATTAGCCTGATTCTTATATCCAGTTACATACAGCTGGTGGAACTGGGCAGAGTAAGGCTATACCACTTTGAGGATCAGAAACAGCAGGCCTCTGAATACTAATTACTATGGAGCAACAGCAGGAGAGGGCTATTGCCTTGTGTCCTCCTTCTGGGTTTCCCATAGGCATCCAATTGGCCACCGTGGGAAGTAGGTTGCTGTATCAAACAGGCCTTTCGTCTGATCTCTTCGAGCTCACCTTATGATGTTCTTATGTTCATAATGATAACCAACTAACCTAGTTGTTCTTTTGTGTGCCACAGGCTACTGGTTGTCAAACATTTAGTGGTATGATAGTTACTAGTGAAAAGTTGATGTTGTTGGTTGGATGGTGTCAGCTGATGTTAACTCTTATCCAAGAGATCAAAGTCCAACCGACCTATTTTCCTAGGCTGTTCTTCTCCGAATGCTCATGGCTGCCAACCTCTAAGCTCACCCACAAATCGAGTTATCCACACACTTGGATATTTGATTTAGCAGCCCATAGCAGACAGCAGGAGTGCAATGCTAACATCTGTGCTGCTGTATTATACTTGTGCAGCTGTTTAGTGTTGGAAAGGATACGTGGTAATCCTAATACCCATGTACCTGGGAACAAGAGCCATTGAACTCAATGAGACTGGCTTCTGAGTAGACACAGGATTGCACTATCTTGGGGATCAGCCAAACCTGCTGTGTAAGGGTGTGCTTTACAGAAAGCTGAAAGAAAGGGAGATGCCTGTCCTGAAGATGCACATGGGGAAGGACTTTTAAATGGTTTGTGCACAATTTGGGGGCAGGCTCCCATTGTGTGATGAGCTTGAGTGCTGCTGCTTTCCTAGGCTCTTCTGAATAATTATTTTGCTTCCACAGACTTTAAGTTGTCAAGCCGGATTTGTGAATGGCATATTGCATCCCTTGCCTGGCATCTGCTTAGATACGCAGAAATAAAGAAAGGAAAGCAGCTAGCAAGAATGGTTGATGTATAAGCAACCTTTGAATAATGAGAGCGAAAAAACCTTCTTTTTTAAAATGCTTGAATGGAACATGCTTCTTTGCAAGGATCTGCTTAGACTTCATCTGTGGCTCCACCCCTGACCCACCCCAACATCACACTACAGAAATAATGGCAATGATTCGAATGAATCTGAATGCGCTTCAGTACTTCTGAAGAGATTTAATAGTTGATAGCAAGATGCCAAATTGTAATCGTTTTTAATGTGTATTTTATATCATGTTTTTATACTGTTTGTTTTATACATTGAATGGTTTTAGTTTTTGCGAACCGCCCAGGGAGCTCCGGCTGTTGGGCATTATAAAAATGCAAATAATAATAATAATAATAATAATAATAATAATAATAATAATAATAGATAGTAAGATGACAAAATGCAGCAGCCACTGGCAAGCAAGAAACATGATCACCCTAAGATTGCCCACTTCTTTTCTTGCAGGGCTCCTGTTGCTTCAGGCGGCTGCATGCCTTTGGCCAGACTGGGGTGGGGCAGTATCTGATGATGCCTGCATGCCAACGGGGCGGCATACTACCAATGCAATGAGGAGCTAGTAGTTCTTAAAGTAACTGGAAACAAGTGGATCTGCTGATTTCCAGAATGGGGCAGGTGAGCAGAACTCGCAGAAGGGAGCTATCCCAATCCAGAAATGAATGTTTCCACTCAATTCCGGGGTTGCTCACTCCCCGTTGGACTAGTGACAACACAACGGAATGAGCAAGAGTGCTACAGCAGTGTAGGATACCGCCCAGGGAGTTCAACTGCAATAATTCAGAAGAGAAGTCTTTTGAAGGAGAGAAAGGGAGCCTAGGTATTCACAAAACGTTCTGCATTTGCAACGTTTAATTGGCAAATGTTAGCAGTCCTCTTTGTTTCTTATGTACACTTAATCTGAATCTGCGCCAATTGATCAGAATTTTTGTGACCTGAATGCTGCAGCAACCAGGTCAGAGTTAGCATTGATTGCCTGGATAGAATGGCATATCGATCCATGAAGTCGAGAATTGTTTGATGAAAATAACAGATCTGAAACTCTGAGGTTTAAATATTACAGGATGTTGGAAATACTTATTTTCCTGTTAAAGATTTTTGGAGCAAAACCCCCAGATTTTTACCAGATTGCAATGGATTGCCCATTGATTTCACACAAAAAGAAACACATTTCACACCAGCTTCTAGTAGATATATGCAATTATTATCTTGTTAAATCTGATCAAAGTGTTTTATGTTTAAGCCACTGCATCTAAAGGTCTGAAATAGGCCTCTGACTTTCAGCGAAACAGTACTGTCTATAAACAACAGTAGCTAAAATGATAATTTCTTTTCAATATTTCACCTGAGAAATCCAATCTCGTATTTGGTCTTATCCTCAGAAACAGAGAGGAATGAGAAGCTGTTCCTACAGTCATAAAATCCATCCATGCCAAGGACCTGGGAAGGTCAAAATGTGATCCTGGTAGGTGAAAGGACGGAAGTTCAAAAGCCAGGCTTGAATACTAATAATGTGAATGAATCGCAATGTAGCTGTTAGTGGTATTGTTGGTCTCCTTCAAAGGTAATGGTGCATTTTAATTCTCCCTGAGCTAAGAAATATCTTTAAACATGTAATTTGATATTCGTTTTTTTCCTGGGCTAGGAAACGAATGCTTTCTGTGATTAGCATGGAAATGTAACAGAAGTGTATGAAGTTCTAGATAAATTCATGAGTAAGCTTTGCTGTAGGCAAGTAATGTATACGACAAACAGGCATCAGAAACGTACAAATGAATGAAATTAGTTATCGGTCTAGACCAGAGTAATGGGAAAAGAGGTAGGAGGAGGTGCACACATTAGAAAGGCTGTCCTGTAAATAATCAGCAGGGTGACAATGTAAACTTGACATGGTTTAGGGGGAGAAATACAAATTTCAGACAGAACGAATTTCCATTTTCCACTATACAATAAAAAAATAGTGTAAACAAGAAAAAATATTTATTCTTTGTGCAATGCAAGGAGCCCAGGGTAGCATATAAATAGGTTAACCACATTTTATCCCCACAAAAAATGCTGTGAATGAGAATGGGGCTTACTCAAACACAGAAGAAATTCAAATCACAATCTGCTGGACCTATGTCTTGGACACTAACCACTATGCTACACTTTCCCACACTCTTTAGGGTCAAAGTAGAAGCATTTTAAACTCTTTTTTATTTATTTATCCCTGGGAAAACTTGTGCTCATCCCTGCTTGCCCCCGGGAGTGCCTGTGTGTCATTTGGACACACAGGGACTCCGCCGTGACCAGCCCGAATTTATGGGCTGGTGTAGAAATGGCCAGAGACTATGAAGGTAAGTGAGGAACCAACTGGGGATAGTGGGTTAAGTCAGATGGCCCACCCACCTTTGGGACCCGGTCCACTCTTGGCCAATGCAGGATATCCTCCTGCTCCACTGCTGATCCCAGTTGGAGGCAGGGAGTGAGAGGCTCCCTCAACAGCAGCCACTTCCTTTGCCCTTGGAGAGCTGGGGCCGCCTTGTTGGCCGTGTCGCCCCAAGGATGCCACCAGGACCTTCCTTCCAGGGACCTCACCTGGACCTTGTGGATGGGCCTTCTGTTCCATCACAGAGTGGATGGTTGTGCTCATCTCCTTTGGTGTTTCCTTCAGACCCTCTCTGCTGATGGAGTGCTTAGTAAAGAAAAACTATTTGGGGCACATTTTTATTATAAATTACAACATTTCTGCTATTTCTGTGGGGACGGGAAAGGGTCTGTCTCTTTGTTAAATAGAAAATAAGGAGAAAATGTTTCCCAGTTTACAACAAAACTCAGCCTAGATCTGCCACAGAGGTTTAGGGGTGGGGGCACTGATAGCATGGTTCGCCTAGGCTCCCAGTTGCTGATAATGTGTGGGAGTTTCAGTCATGCAAGTTGCCCTGATCATGATTAGGGTGACCTAGAGATGCACCACTGGAAGCACCTTTTTCTTTTTCTTTTCTTTTTACAGATACTGTCATTTCAAAGATGTAAGAACTGGGCAAGGCCTCTTTTCCCACATGCAAACTCTCCATAATATTGAAATGTGAGTTGTGTGGACTATCGTTGTTCATACCTCTTGGGTGGAAGCTTATTGTTTGCTTCAGTGTGTGGCCAGATGGCACCAAACACAACCCACTTGTTTGGATACTTCGAGATGGAATTGAACATTCATCTCGGGCTGTATCATGGCAGCTTACGTTACTTTGTGGCCATGGTGTGGCTGCTTCAGGACATGGTCAGTTACAGCAGGCATCCTCTCAGTTCGCATTTCACCCTACCAGTGTGAATATGATATGTTTCATTTTGGAAAGCATCAGAATGGTCTCCATGAGACACAACCATGGGTAGATCCAAAAGAAAACAGTAGACACCATAGACTTTGAGAGAACAATGAAGGAAAAGTCTTGATTTAAAAACTAGGTTCCATTCAGGTACTTGAGCAGCTGGGTGCCCAGTCCCAGGGCATGGGCTGGGAACATATTTCACTTTGCTGGTCAATGCTGCAGTGGGGGACCACCTGAAATACCATGGAATATAAACGTACTAACGAGGAGCGTAATCCAATAGAAGCTTATCTGCGAGTACATCCCATTGAACTCAGTAAGGCTTACTGCTGAGTAGACATCCAAAGGATTGCACTGGAACTAATTAACCAGACTAGAGCATATTGTTAACCTGCCATTACAGGCACATGACATTCCTCTGGTTTTGGAATTATAGGCCACAGATGTGTGACCCATCTTGAAGATGCCATATGGGATACTGTTCCTCAAAGAGCAAGGGCGTTTATTGAAATCAAATAATCTTAAGAGGTACTGGAAAGCTGCACAATATTTACAGTTGCTTTCACAACAGAAAGAGGCTTGAAGTTGGATTTAAGATGAATTGGTCTCTTTATGTTAGAAAAGGCCTCATAATGAGAGCCTTTGGCCCCAGACTTCAGAAACACCCAGAACAGTTATGGTTATAACTTCTGTAATCAGGCCACAAGGGGGCAACAAGCTCACATACATGCATAGCAGATGTGATATAACTTTCTGTTCTTGCAAGGGTGTAAGCGGACCAGTCAGCATCCAAAGCACTTAGAGACTATTGGCCTATTTGAAACAGGAAGGTAGACATTTATCCGTATGTACAGATGTGTTGTACCAAGAACACATGCAAAACAACTCTTCTAGAGTAGGCTAGTATATATGGAAAGTACCTTAGTGATTTTCTAGGAAACTTGATAAAGTAATTGAGCTACGAATTTTCTGCTCAGGGTATCATGTATGTCATTTTCCTCTGATGCTTTGCCTTGATTGGAAGAGCCTTAGACAATTAAGGTGAAGACAAAAAGACATTTTAAGATGTGGTGGAAGTGCTTTCAGTACACATTTGCTTCATACAGAGGCTTTTGTTTCCAGGGCGGACCCAAACTCCTTTGACCACACTTTAGGATGTGTGCTGTCATCGCTTTCAGTTGCTTTCTCACATGGAACTTGTAGACTCCTCGTGTGTGGAGGCTTGCCTTCTTGGAACCGGTCAGAAATTGTCTACTTGGCTTCTGGCACACTGCTTGATTTTTATGTCTATGTGCTGGAGATTCACATTTGGATGCACTCATATTTTGATAATTTATGTAAAGACTATTCATAGGAGCTAATATTTGTATCTGTGTTTTATTTATTTATTTATTTATTTATTTATTTATTTATTACATTTATATACTGCCCCATAGCTGAAGCTCTCTGGGCAGTTTACAAAAGTTTAAAACAGTGAACATTAAAAACAAATATACAGAAATATAAAACAATCAAAAACATAAAAACCAGCAATATCCATTTAAAACAACTATTCTGGGGTCAGTTAAAAAACCCCAACTCAGCATATGTTGTTAAATGCCTGGGAGAAGAGAAAAGTCTTAACCTGGCGCTGAAAAGATAACAATGTTGGCGCCGGGTGAGCCTCATTGGGGAGATCACTCCATAATTGGGGGGGGGCGCACCGCTGAAAAGGCCCTCTCCCTTGTTGCCATCTCTTAATATCTCTATTTTGGGGATACATTAGCCCTATTCAGAAGTTACCCCAGATACATAGTGCTAATGTGGAGTTGGGCTGCATGCGCTTGCCCCATCCCCAATGTGGCCATGTCCCGGCAGCTCCACCCCTCCCAATCTATGTGTGTTCAGATGGGAGATGGTGGGGTCATGTCATGGACATCGGGGGCAGAGCCAGTATCCCCTCTACACAGTAGCTCTGTGGGTGGGTGGGTGGGTGGGTAACATGTTCCTCAAAATCTGAATAACACTGATTCACCATTACCTGTGGTTCTAACTTCCCTTCACTGTGTCCCCTTCTCCTACTTCTGCCATCATCCCCCACCCCCCTTACCATGTCTGGGAAGTTACCAGGCATTCATGTACCCAAGATTTAAAATGACCACCAAATAAAAACTAACCTGTGGTAGTGCTCTTACATGGTGTCTCTCCTTCATCAACTCAGGCTATTCCCCCACTGCACGATGAAAACACTTGAGAGCCATTTAGTTACGGGGCATTGGGCCAATTCAATCATTACACTAGCTGTGTGGTAGCAGCTCTTCTTTAACAGCCTAGTGTTAGATTCACCAGGGAATGAAGAGCCTTCCAGTTTCAGCCCACCTGACTTCTGAGAATCTCTGGGCACACGGCCTGGTTAGAGTTCTCTACTGAAGAGATAAAATCTCTGTGATGGCCCCAAGAGATCAAACTCTCTCCCGATGAAGACTCACACTGTAAAAGCCCAAAGACTTTTAGAAGTCACTGTTAAGACATTTAAAAATAAAAATAAAAAATAGAATCAAGCTTTGAGTGTAGTTTAAAGTTGATTTGAATGTCCTATTTTTTAGTTCTTAATTTTCTCTTAGCTTTGTTCATTCTCTATTTTATTTTTTAATTATATTTTAGGGCAATAGATATTGGGATGTCCTTCTGTAATTGACCATGGCCATCATGAGAAAGTTAAGAATGATATAAGGAAGTGTACTTTTTAGAATGTTAGAGAAATTTCTTGAATTAGACCAGAGCTCTGTTTAGTCTAGCCTTGAGTTGTAGTCCAACGCATCTCAGATTGGGAAAGGCTGGTGGAGAGAGCAATACTCCAGTGTCTGGGGTGGGGGCAACAGATTGTTCAGTTTACTGGCTCCAAGGAGAGAACTGCGATGGCTACCTCTCTGCACTCAGAGCGCAAACCTGAGCACAAAGACAGGGAACATGACCCCAAAATAGGCTCAGCACCTTGGAAAGCTCCCATAGAGTTCTGGCTGAAATCCAGAATGGACTGAAATCAGAGCCTTCAGCCTCCGCTGAGTCCAGGGCCAGATCTATGAGCTCCATCTGACTAGCATTTTATTGCACACTCGTTACTGGGCACTCACAGATTTTTCACAGGTCCCTCCCATGATGTTGTCTGCATCCCGCGCCTCTTCCGCCCCTTCTTGCCTTCCTTGCATAACAAAAAAATATCTCTTCAATATATTTTAAACCTGGAGATTGCTGCTCTCTCCTGCTGTGTGTAGGAGAAGCAGCGCGATTAGAACAGCCAACTGAATGGGCCTCGTGTTCGTTGTGTACTTCCTCTTTTGAAAGAGGAAGTAACTCAGCAATGAAAACACGGGCGGAGAAGTGATGATAGGGAGCATGTTTCCCCCTGTGTGATGGAGCTCTACACCAAGTAGGTTATAACACTTTGAAAATGGTTTGAAAACAGTATATGATGTGTGTCCTGGGCCCCAACCATTGTCAATACCATAATAAACTGTTACAAAGCAGCAGCGTAGATCCAGGCCAGGATACAGTTGGAAACTCCTCTTCCAACTCTCTGTGAGGAGAGATGTTACTCCCAGCTCCCTCCAGAAATAGCTGAAGGTCATATGGCCCAATTGGCTTTGCTGATATTTCCGAGTTAAATTAATAAGACCCAAGCAGTATGTTTTGTCTTGCTCTTCAAACAGAAACAATCCAGCATCTGTCTCAACACAAGGACTCCGTCCTAAAGGATCACAGGCTAAATTGTTATTTCCTTTGGCATTTTGCTCTCCACAGCTGCTCTACCAGCAGCGCCTGGTGCCATTGTTAGAAAACTATCGAGCACGTTGATGATGCCCACAATTAAAATCTGCTCTCAAAATGGACCTTAACTATATTCCGGAGTTTGTGTTCAGGAAAGCACGGCACCTGATATATACAGCTGCTCAGCAGGAAGCCTTTGTCACAGGTATTTGTTTTATATGTGCTTGCCCAGCGTGATGCTGCATTTGAATTCTTTCCTTAACACACACACAGCAGTGGACAATCTCTCATTTTACTGGAGGCCTCTTTTGCAAAGGCAGGATGGCGCTGCTGGAGGCTAATCAGCATGATTTTTTACACTTCTCAGAGACCTCTTGGTAATCATGGTCATAATCGTCCTTTCCAATGGGGGCCCAATGTACTCTTAAACTGGCAATGGATTATACGCGGCGAGTTACAGGGAAAATGCCTGGATCAGCTGTTTTGTTTCCCTGGATTCTGCAGCCACTTGAGGGGCACAGAAATAATCCGGCATTAGAGTTTAACCCACCTTTGAAAAATGTCCTTTTATGATGTCATGCCAGATGCACACATATGAGGGGTGGTGAATAGATGCAAAAGCTTTAGCAGCAATTTACATGATTTATTTATTTAAAAAAAATTGTATCCCACCCTATATCATTAAGATCTCAGGGCGGCATACAGATGAAAGCATACAGTATAAAACAGTAAATATACACAGCTAAAAACAAATTAAACCATGAACCAAGTTAAAACAATATATAATTTAAAAGCAGTAAAACAATTAAAACAGTTAAAACTATGTACCATCTTAGTGAATTTAACCATTAAAGGCTTTGTTAAAAAGCCATGTTTTCACTTGGCGCCGGAATTGACCCATTGAACACACTGAAAGATCCACATAGAACTATTCCATGCTTAATTTCACAGTTGAAAAATATATAGCCCCCCCCCCCTAAACTCTGTGTCACATATAATCTATTCCCTCTGAAATGAGGTAGTTGGAATCTCAGCCTTAAGACTGTTGTCACAATCTGGCAACGGAGATTAGCATATCGTAGATGTTGCGGAGAATCTCTGCATTGCAACTATGGTCACTTGATGGATGCATCTTTCATTATGAATTGGGGGACCCATTTGGGTCTGCAAGTTGTTGTGCACATCTAGGGTAGATCACTACTGCTTTATAGCTGTATTGAAGTGCGCTGATAACTGTTGGGGCACAATACACATTCCATATACCACTTTCATGGTGTTAATTCCTGCTTTTTATTCCACATGATCCCAAATAACACAACAAATGTCATTGTGTGTCCTACCCAGTATAAATGCGCAAGAGGGATATAGCGTTACTATAATGGGATTGTAATATTTGACACAATGTGTAGATCTGACTCTAGGGTTGGATCGGGGCCCAAAGGGTTTAAACTCTAGAAGGAGCCAGACGTACTAGTAACATTTTAATTTTTGCCCAGCATCTTCTAATCTTTGGAACCAGCAAACGTTGAAAGTGTTTGTCCTCTTTGGGAGTAGCAGCTTCAATTTTCGCATCCTCGTGACTCACTCAATACAATCCCTTTCTCACTGGCTGTCTCCACAATTGACCTCTCATCCGATTTGTGTGCAGACTTTTCTGTGGGTATTAAAGGGCTCCTTCCTGGTTCAACATTGTTTCTCTTAGGCAGAGTGCACTAATGCAGATTATCATCCACCCATAATTCAAATGAAATTGCTAAATGTACTCCACTTACCCTGGGATCACAAGCTAAATCTAAATCAGGGGGTCTTTCTCTGGAGGATAAAGGGTTTTCCTTCCACTCTCTCCCTCCCCCCCACCTCTTCCCTACAAGGGTCTGAAGGGCAAACACATTAAGATGTCAGATCTTCTTCCCCTCACTTGCCTGCCTATGATAACTGGCATAAAAAGGCACAGCAGATTCTGGAGGAGAGTGGAGCATTTGCTGAGAAGGGCTGGGGTGATTTATTCTTATCATTGGGTGACTCCTATCATTCTGTGCAGAACAGAATCACATTATGTCTCTGGAAATTATACCTAACTGTATTAATTAGGTCCTTTTGGTGCAAATGTGCCACCTGTGCTGCTTAAGAACATAAAAAGTGCCATGCTGCATCAGACCAATGGTCCATCTAGTCCAGCACTCTGTTCACACAGTGGCCAACCAGCCATCGGCTAGAGACCAACAAAGCAGGGCATGGTGCAACAGCACCCTCCTTCCCATGTTCACCAGCAACTGGTGCACACAGGCTTGCTGCTTCAAATACTGGAGATAGCACACAACCATCAGGCCTAGTAGCCATTGATAGCCTTCCCCGCCAGGAATTTATCCAGACCCCTATTAAAGCCATCCAAATTGGTAGCCATCACTGCTTCCACATGTAGTACACCAGTGTGTACTAGATGCTCTGCTGGGCCTACAAGTAGTATGATTCTAGGGATGTAGCCCAGTGGTAGAGCACACAGTTTGCATGCTGAAGGCCCTAGCATGAATCCCCAGCATTTCCAGGTAGAGCTGAAGAAGCACCTGCCTGAAATGCTGGCGAGCTGCTTCAGTCAGTGTTGACAATACTGGGCTAGATGGACAACCGTCTGTCAGGGATGCTTTAGGGTGGATTCCTGCATTGATCAGGGGGGTGGACATGATGGCCTTATAGGCCCCTTCCAACTCTACTATTCTATGATTCCATGACCCATGATCTGATGTGTGTGTGACTGAGGGCTTATCTACACCAAGCAGGATATTCCACTATGAAAGCGGTATATAAAAGGCAGGAGCCACACAACTGCTTTATAGTGGTAGTGAAGTGCACTGACAACTGTTGGGGCCCATGACACATCTACACCAAGCAGGATATAACACTATGAAAGTGGCATGAAAGCAGTATATAGTATGTGTCAATGGGCCTCTAGAGTTGTCAGTGCATTTTAATACCACTATAAAGTGTGGCTTCTGCCTTTTATATACCACTTTCACAGTGGAATAACCTACTTGGTGTAGATGAACCCTGAATCTCGATTGGTGGGTGGTAGCAGGGCCAGCGCTACTATTGAGGCCAGTCAGGTGGCGGCCTAGAGCGCCAAGCTAAGAGGGGCGCCGGGGCGCAGCACCTGCACCCACTTAGGATATGAGGTATCTTGAGGCATCTCCAGACTCTTTCCCTCCCTCTTCGAAGCATCCCATCTAGATGGCCAAAAAAAAATCTGTCTAATGATTTTTGCAGGACAAGAGGATGGGGAGGCAAATGTCACTTCTGCTCCTCCTCCCATCCTGCATAGGATGATCATAAGCTTCTGAGTAGGCAACCCTAAGTCAACGTAGTGTAAAACATCAGCGTTACTCACTGTGGCCTCATTCTCTTGAGGTTTCATTCTCTGGGTCTGTGAGCAGCAGGTCTTTTCTGAGATCATGGCAGGTCTGAGTGAACAAACTCAGGGATAGTTTTGAGACTGGGTGCTTAGGCTTTCACTGTTTTTTTTGGGGTGGGGGGGGAAAGCTAAATAAATTGGTCCATTCTATAAGTTCCCTTCCCTGAGCTCCATGCTGCAAAATGCCACAGCTCTTAAATGAGGGACGCAGGCAGCAGGGCTCAGGTACCTTACGCACTATACCAGGGTTGGGCAGAAGGTAGATCTCCAAGTGTTTTGGACTTCAACCCCCAGAATCCACTGCCAGTATGGCCAGTGGTTGAAAACATCTTGAGATCTACCTTCTTCTTAGATCTGCCCAACACCTCTGTGGAAGCTTGCAAGGACACACATCCATCTTCCTTCCTTCCTTCCATCCATCCATCCATCCATCCATCCATCCATCCATCCATTACATTTTATACTACCCAACAGCCAAAGCTGTCAGGGCAGTTCACAACAATTAAAACCATGAAATGCAACCCAATAAAATATAATATAGAATTTTAAAAGTTTAAAACTACAGTATATAAAAAACCAATAACCAAATAAAACCTAGCAGCAGTGCAAAGTTTAAAAATACAGTAAGAGTTTTAAAACAACAGAAATGGAAAGACTAAAATAAGAGCACAATGTATATGCCAGGTGTACCTCTCCAGGAAGCTCATTCCATAACTGGGGTGCCACAGCAGAAAAGACACTCTTCTTGGTAAGCTACCCATCTCATTTCCTTTGGTAAGGGCCCCCAGAGAAGGACTGCTTAAGATGATCTTAGGGTCCAGGTGGCTACATATGGCAGGAAACGGTCCTTCAGGAAAGTTGACCCCAATTGGTTCAGGGCTTCGAATGTTAATACCCATACTTTAAATCAGGGATGGACATGGACTGGCAGCCAGTGCTTAAGCACCTTGCCCTAGAAGAGGATATTATCAACCAGCCTATAGTTGTTAACATTAGGGTGACCATATGAAAAGGAGGACTGGGCTCCTGTATCTTTAACAGTTGTATAGAAAAGGGAATTTCAGCAGGTGCCATTTGGATACATGCCACATCTGGTGAAATTCCCTCTTCATCACAACAGTTAAAGCTGATGGTGCCCTGCCCTCTTTTGTAGAGTGACCAGGTGACTGGAACATTATAAGCCCAACAGGGATCACGTGACATGAAGAACCTATTAGGTCCCAATGCATATTTTGTAACTGCACAATTTTGTCCCCTTCTCACCCCACTGCTGACTAGGTAATTAATATCCAGGAAAATGTCTATGTTGTCATGCATGATTGAATGATTCATACACACACACACACACACACACACACACACACACACACACACACATCATATACAGCAGATAGCTTGCTGGACAGAAAACAAAACAAAAGGCTCTTGGTCACAGTGAGAGGCATAGGTCTAATGAGATTATGTGCATAAGAAGAATATATTGCTCTCATGTACAACTTTACTGGATGTAATTCAAGTGCTTTAACCCACATAGTATAGAGACTTGAATGGGACTTAGATCTTGCGTACCATTTGTTCATCAGAAGAAGAACAGAAGAGAGGGGTTGGCTGAGCTTTAATCCTGGGATCCAGTACCTGGCTTCTCTTAATGGAGTTGAGCTTTCAGCTTGCTGAGAACAGAGCAGGATGGGCCTTCCACCCTGCACTCCACTCCTCTAATCCCCGTCTATTTCCATGAATGGAGACGCAGTGGTGTAGGTATGAGTCCTGGTGTGTGGTGAGAGTTGATGTACTTTGATTTGTTTCAGAGCATTCTTCTCCTATGAAGTGCAAATACTCCTGGACTTGATGGCCTAAATTGCCAGTGGTTGCTCCTGAAACTGCCATCTGAAGCTTTCCAGGGATGTTTTTTTCCTCTGTCTAAACCACCACCCCCCCGGTTTCCTCATGGATGTTAATTTATAAAGTTAAACAATTACATCATGCATGATATTCAGTAATTGAACTGAATGGTTCACCGAGCCAGGCAAATGCTGATGAGGTTGGACCAAGCAGATCTGAACTATATAATAAAATAAGTGTAGCACAGTCCAAGTGCTTTTGCAATGCTGACACTGCAGTAAATGGAGTGGTGTAAACTCACCAGACACAATCTGCTTCTTGTCTTGGGCAGTTTTTTTTTTTTAAAGAAAAACCTTCCACATACCCATTGAACCAGAAAACTGCAGGATTGTTTAATCCCAACGATGACTAGTGGAAATGGCAGACTGATTTTGCATCTCGTTTTTCACCCCAGCAAATATCAATTTATCATTAAATTCAGTTGTCATAATTGTAATATTTGCTGCATTGAGCCAAATATAGTTTTATTTCTGAACACATTAATAAATGTCAAATTAGCATAAAGGAATGGGAAGACATATTTTTCATGCTAGATTTTCTTTTTTTTTAAAGAAAAAATACATTTCCATTCAAAAACAAACACACCCAAAGCTAAACAGCCCAATTTCTCCAGTAGCATATCTTGACATGATGTTTATGTTTTATACCAATGTCTGGAAATATTATTTACATATTTTTGAGATTTTGTATTTATACTGGCTGTCACATTAATGCAATATTTGGGATCACATCATTAAGCAGAGACTAGCCACAGGACTGAAATGACTTAACTTAGAAACTGAAGATTTGCAAGAACAGACCTTTTATCTTGCAGCAGAGTAAGAAATGCACTACCTCCCTTACCTTGTACACAGTTTGTCGATACTGTTATTCACTCCACACTTCCCTAGAGATGAACAGATCTGTCAACTTCAGTTTCTCATTTTTCCAAGTTTGTTCTTTCTGATTTCCACAACCGTTTGAGACTTCTTTAAAAAACACATCCACACTGAAATTTGCATGCATTTTCCTAGCATTTCTCCTAATATACACATTTTTGTATGCACTTCTGCTGAACGTACACATTTTACTAACAGTTTCCCCTTATATAATGCATGTATATGTATGTGCAGGTGTGAATCCCTAATATACACACTTTTGCAATACTTTCCCTGAATGTATACATTTTTGTACATGATTTTGTTACGAGATCTGCAGACCAAAATCCAGAGAAGAGCCACCTTAATCTGTTGTAGAATAACAGGATACAAATCTTTAGCTAACTAAGACCCCAAGTTTGGAAGAGTATTCTAAATTCCTCGAACGCACTTGTTTTAATTCCTTGGCTTCTCACTATACCACTGTAGACCCTATCCTGATTGCATCTATATTGCATGACTCCCTTTCCTCCCTCTGCTGTACTAAAAGGCTGATTTCACTTATTCGAACAAACAGCGTTCTACATGGTACTTTGAACAAGTCCCTTCTTGGAATTTAAAAACATTTGTGTGATTGATAAAGTCCCATGGCTTTTGCATAACTTTCTGCCATTCGTATAATTTTGTCACAGTGCTTTCACTTTCGAAATTTGGATTTGCTTTTTCTAGATCTAACTGGAGTACCAAAGAGCCAAACTAAGCACAATATTTGTCACATAGGTAGCCCTGGCATGCAAGATTTTTTTTAAAGCCAGTGCAGGAGGAAAGCTGGACTGGGGCTGAGGCATGGGATGGAAGGGGACCTTAACCCATTGCCCACATCCCTCCCCTCCATGGCTGCTATTTGCAATGTATATTGGATTTATCTTTTCGCATTTGTGCATAAGAATTTCTGATTTGCCATTCATGACTTCACAACAGGAGTAGACAACACATGGCCCGCAAGTTGCATGTGGCCCCTTGGCTTTAAAATTCACCCCCCATCACCCCCACTAAATTTGGTGCTGTAACAGCAGGGGCAAAACAATCAGGAGTTTGTAGCTGGAATTCAGCAGCAAACCACAGCCGCAGCCCAGAAAGGTCAAATTTTGCTTCAAGGTTTTGTTTTAAAGCTAAATTTTCAGCCATCATTGTGGTTTGCTGCTGACATTGGGTGGCAAACCACTGATAGCTTTGGTGCTGCTACTGCCAAAATTTGTGTGGCTTCCTGTGGGTTGTGGGAGGTTGAAATTGGCTCCTGGAGACCCCAAGTTGGCCACCCCTGGTTTACATCAATCAAGTTTATTGTACTTGCCAAAGGCCCTGACAAATACGCCAAAAGGGGAGCATCCATACATATATACAATAATACAGTAATACAAAGCCTGAAGAAAAAAGACATATATCACTTAAAATTTACCATACCTACATATCAAGGTTCAACCCTGGTTTCCAAGTTCTAACCAGCTTAGAATGCCTATGTCTTTCAGACCGGATTTGAACCAGACACTTTCCTTTTGAGATACATTTTGTATTGAAGCATTTACTCTCTCTTCAACAGATCCATGATCTCCTTGCCACCATTTTCACATCTGCAAAAATAGGGTTAATAGGGATGAGGATACTCTGCCAAGAACATGGATGAGGTGTAAAATTGAAGTCTGTGGTGTTCATAAATTTGGTGCAGCTCACTGAAGAAATAGAAAAAAATGGCCTACATTGCCTGGAAGCACTTCCTCCTCCTTGGGGTGCTCCTAATGGGATTGCTGGAAAATGCAGCAGTGGAATGTCTGCTCGAACTGAGCACATTCTGTTACTTTTTTTTACACATGACAATGCTGTGCACCCAGAACAAGATGCGCTGAGTTATTTAAAATGCAGCCATGTGACCATTTTGGGCTAAATTAAAGCTGCAAACCTTTATTCAACATTAAATCAAATCACTGTTAATTTTGGAACTAATTAGCATTTCAGGCTGTTTTCTTCTCTGCAGCGTAGTGATTTTGTATATAATGCTACGTGATTGTGCAGAAGTACATAATTATCAAGCCGAATATATTGTCTCCTGCTGACATCTCACAAAAGGAGATTCTTCTAGTGCAGAATGTTTGTAGCATCTCAATTCTTTTCTTGTTTTAAACACACACACACACATACACACACACAAGTGTGAATCTAGATGGCTTGTCAAATGAGTGGGCTGCTGGATTTACTGGCTCTAGTTCTGCTTTAATTAAATACTTAACACAGATTTTATTTGATGCCGGTCACATAAACAGAGGTGAAGAAGACGCTGTGAGCAAAATTGTGATTGCAAGAGTTTGCCCTTGAAATTCTAGAGAGTATCCTGTGTACAAAATCTGTGACAGACCTGCATGATATTTTGGAACTGTCAACAATTTTGTCCCCCTCTCACCCCAGTGCCGACTAGGTAATTAATATCCAGGAAAATGCCTATGTAGTCATGCATGGTTGAATGCTTCTTTTAAAAAACATGGAAGTTGGTCAGCCCTGGGGCTTGTTTTGTGTTCTATGCAAAAATGTCATTTCAGGGTTCAGTAAAGGAAGGCAAATAGATTTTGTCGCAAATGCAAGATTTCTACTAAACTTCAAAGTCCCACCCTTGGATGCATACAAAATTCAGGATGCAATCCTACATACACTTAACGGGAATAACTGCCATTGAATATAATGGTCTCAACTCCTAAGGGAAACATCCTGTAAGTTAAGAAGGAGGAGGAGGTGCATGTAGTAGAGGCTGGTGGCTCCGATTTTTGTGGGACTGGGATTCCATTCTGAGTTTCAGTAAAAAAAACCAGCCAGAACTCTAAAAGAACCATCCAAACTCTAGCCCCAAAATGGGTTCAGCAGCTTGGATAGCTCTTTAGAGTTCTGGCTGGTTCTGATGAAAACCCAGAATGAATTCACAAGCCCAATGAAATTGGAGCTATCAACCTCCACTGAATGTATGATCACCTGTTTATGTTTTTAAAAGTATCTCACAATAACCAGACATATAGTTGCTCCTGTAATTAAGCTCTTTTTCCTGTGATATGTTCCTGAACAGATTTAGGGCTGCAATCAGGAAGTAAGTCCCATGTATCTCAGTGGGGCTTACATCTGGGTAGACATTTATAGGACTTTGCTATAAAAGTATGAACCATATTAATTTCCAGAGGGATAGCCTCTGACAATAAAAACATATCCTAAAGACTTAACAGATTTATTTATGGCATAAGATTTCATGGACTACAGTCCACTTCATTAGATGTGAATCTATGTGTTTCTCTCTGTGTACACACACACACACACACACAGGGCCTGTTCAGACAACACACTAAATTATGGTTAGGCCACTAACTCTTTTGCAGCAAATTGTTAGTGAGCATGTTTAAACCAAGGTTATGTAGACACCATGTTTAGGAATGGTTCACATGACATGCTAAGCCATAATATTTAGCTCAAAATCCTTAACCACCATGGTTTAGCGTGTCATCTGAACAAGGCCAATGTGTATTGGGGTCAAATGGCAATGAAATGCAAAAAAAAAAAAAAAAAAGGTACAGTCTGTAACCATTCAATTTTAAGCTTAAATGAATGAAAAACAAGCACAGCGGTGATTCACAAGACCAGTAATTAGTGAAAGCACTCTCATCCTTGATTTGATATGTAATAATCAGCACCTATAGTAGAAGAGGAAACTGTCTCTATTCAAGCTTAACCTAGGACAAAACTTCATGCATCTGAAATGGATGCTAGTCTGCAAAAGCTTACATCGTGTGACATTTGTTAGTATTTAAGATGACACAAGACTCTGTTGTTTCAACTTCTTTGCTGTTAATCTGAACAAACATCCTGACATTTGGTGGTGACAGTTGGTGGCAGAAGAGCAGGAATGGGCGGGTCTGACTTTCTGCAAACCTGACCAATACACCATTACAGAGAGGTGACTTAAGACCACTTCCTATTCCTTTTTGAACACTAGAGCTAAGGATATCCACCACTGTCAAATCCAGCCCTTTGGGGGCTCAATGGACTCCCACTGAGCAGATGACTTAGCTCACATTTCCAGGATGAGCCAGGTGGCTTTCCCCAAAATCCAGGAACTTTTCTTTTTCTTTGTGTAAAAGGAAATATGTGCAAATTTCACCTTCAAATTTCCTTTTATGCATTAAAAAAAACAACACGGAAAATTCGAGCTCCACTTCCCCAAAACACATTCTTCTGGCATCCCTAAATAGGGCATAATGATCTTTGAGCAGTTTGCAGTACTGTTGTCTGAAAATTAAAATGATCCAAGGAACATCCCACCATCCAAGAAGGAAGGAAAGCATATATGCCCCCCAAAAGCAAGAAAAGCACTAGTGAGAGGCAGTGGAACCAAGAGAGACAAACACAAACCTTAAAATTGGTGCCATCACAGATACCTTTCGAAGTCAGCGTCAGGTGACATGACCATGTGATCCTTGATGCCAGGGAATTCTGAGTTTGGTTGCTCTTGTGTTGAATGTCTGACTTCAGTCTAGTGGTAGATGGAAAATGAAACCCACCAATTTGGGGAAAGTTAAAGGCAGAGCCAGCTCCAGGTTTGATGCGACTGTCGGCAAAGTGCCCTCTGTGAGGCTCATTCTGTGTCAGTGCCTGCCGCCCACTGCGAGTTTACCTGGCAGTAAAGATGTCTACCATTCTAAAATTCCCACAGTGCTCATTGGCAGACATAATGCCAGATGCTTTGTTTGATCCAGCGAGACTGCTCTAAAGTTCTGTCCTTTAGGCGCATCTTCCTGAGGAGCTACGTAAACATGGCAGCTAGATGAACAGATGCAGAACAATCATGGTTTCCCAGGTTCTGTGCAGTTTTTCCCCATTCTAAAAGGTTGAAATGCCTCTTCTATGGCTTAGTTAGTGGCAGAGAGAACATTAAGCTAAAACATGGTATTTTTTTGATCCACTAAGATTCTGCAAACGCTTTTTGCCTTTGGTCCCTCCTTTTTGACTTTCAGCCTTACCTACTACTGGACCCGTGGCCTCCAAGAGCTTTTCCAAGATGGAATTTAGCCCTTGGGCTGAAAGAGGTTCAACATCCCTGGGTTAGAGTATGGGACTGCGCGGGGGAGCGGGAAGCAGGCTCAAACTTCCACACAGCTTCATGCATGATCTTGGTCCAATCTCTCAACAAAAGGTGGGGGGTCTGTGTGGAACCACAGATGATGCTTTGCGCTCCCTGGAAAGAGGATATGACATAACTAAAGTAAGTAAATGAATAAGAAGAAATACATTAAACCACCTTGGAATGTTAAGAACCAGAGCCCAGCCATGCCAGAAGGGACACGTGTAGCTGCAAAATGCTTGTTTTTATGATGTATGTGGTGTACAAGGGGATAGCATAGCCTCAAATTATGTATGCTTTCCAACTTCCAAAACTTAGCAGATGAAGTACTTTCTTTTTGCTGGATGAACATCAACCTAATGAACGGAACAGACTTTAATACCCCAGTGTCAACTATGTCTTGATTTGGTGCAGTGTTTACAATACATCATCAATACGTAGACAATAATGTATTGTTCCAATGCCAGTTTCATATTGCAGTCTTCTATTGGGATTCCTTACATAAACTGCATGCTGTGAAGTTGCAAATTTTAATTGGAAATTTGCTTTGTAGGTGGGTTTTGTCCCTTCCAGATACATGAACACTTTTAAAAGCCACAAGGGAGTTTTAATATATTAATGGAGGAAGAACTGGGTTGCCTATAAGTACATTTCTATAGAGGAGGGAGAAAACTAAACCTTCAAGGTGGGAGTACTTTTGAAGGTGGAAACATGACTCAAAATATTCACAAATGAAAATAAATAAGAAGTAACGGACACATATTCAAATGTTGCAGGTATTTTAAAACTTAAATCTTTAAGTATTCAGGTATTTTAAATCTTAAATCTTTAATTGTTGCAGGTATATCTGAGTTTAATGCCATGGATGTATGTGCCACTATATGTGGACATTTCCACAGCCCTGCCCCCAAACATTGGATAGTTGGTAGTGTGGTTGGATGAATACCTCTGACCTTAAATTACATCAAGTTCATGCTATGTATAGGGCAGAGCTGGACTTTGCTTTTCAGTATACCTTGGAGATTCACCATCCAGAAGCAGCTGCATAGCAGTGGCTCAGAAAGGCTAGGCAGGCATTGAATTTTGGAACAATGTACCTCTGAGCATATGCTCAGACCAGGAATTTGTTTTCAGTGCCAGAGCTGAAGCTCACACACAAATTACTCCTGTTTTCCTCCTAAGCTTACTTGATTTTAATCATTTAATTTAGGATGGGGAAATTGGCTATCTGTTTCTGCTCTTGTTTAACCACTGAGAGTTGGAAATCCTTGTTTATCTACTGTAAATCACCCAGAGAACTATCAGGAGATCCTGATCTACCTTCTGCCAGCTCCTGGTGTAGGACCCATGTGAACATGAATAACTGGAAGCTCTAGAATCTAGATAATTGATCAGGACATCTCAAACTCCCATTTTAAATGTTAGCAAAGCTTTATTTTGTATTGATTGAAGAAAAATGATTGGACATCTCCTACATTGTCGGATTATTATTATTATTATTATTATTATTATTATTATTATTATTATTGTGTCACTCCTATCTGCTTGATTCCCCACCTCCAAAAACTTCTTTCTATGCAAACTTTGTGAAACATGCACTCCTTTAATTCAACTGCTTGAAAGCTGAAGTGTAGAGAAAATCTAATTCAGCTCAGTCCTGCTAATTATATCCTTTGCTATTTTTGCACACCAGCCACATTTCAGTCTTGTCTGTGTTTGTATGCTGAAGACACGTCTCTTGTCTGACCTAACAAATGCACCTTGGGGAGCTGTAATTTTGGATGCATGGTGCAGACAGAATGGTTTCTGCATCCAGAGAAAATAGCATCTTTTTCATGTCTGAAGTCACATTTCTCTCACCAGATATGTAGTATATTCTGTACTCTGTTAAGGACCTTATTAGGGAAAGGAGGAGAATGGAACATATGGGATAAAGGGAGGATTATGTGCCAAGAGGAGGTAGGATATTGTATATTGGTTCCAGAGTCCTTCCATCTGTACTGGAATTTCCATTCAGCCCCTCTGCTATCCTGTTCCACTGCCCTCCATGGGGAATGGGGTAAAAGGAAAAATGTGTAGCAACTGCAACCTTATTAGATCAAGCACATTGGTTAAAGAGGCAGAGGGAGTGCCATGAATGAGACGTTTAAACCCCAAGCATCAGTGGTGTTGCGTTGACCCTGGAGAACCAGAATGGGGAGGCAACCCGGGCTGCAGGCTCATTATGAAGAGAGAAAAAATGGAGGATAATTGGTAGACTGCGGTGGGATACCTGTGGCCTTCCAAATGATATTGTACGCCAACTCCCATCAGCTCCAGGCAGGATGGCCAATGGTAAAAGGAGAGAGAAGTTGGAGTCCAACAACATCTGGATAGTGAGATTTCTATCACCCCTCTTGTAAAATATACTATGGATGTTAAATGTAGACCTATTTCCCTAATTTTATATGGGGGCCCATACCAGACCAGGATCTACACGACTGCTTTATAGCAGTTTATAATGGTATTGACAACTGTTGGGGCCCAGGACACACTGCATATACCATTTTCAATACACTTTGAAGTGTCATATCCTGCTTGGTGTAGTTCTGGCCCTTGTGAGGTTTGCTGGATCCAATTCTTGTTTTTACAACAGAAAAGGACCATTTTGAACAGTGAGTTCTAGCCGAGGCCCCTAAAAGACAGAACGTGTGTGAGAAAGATATTGAACATGAAATTTGAGAACATGTAGCCTGAGAAAAAGAGAAATGTGTGCCTCCCTACGGAACATGACCCAAATCCTTAGCTCTTGCTGGCATTTCCCACTAGTTCCCAAGGAAAGGTAGCAGTATCTGAAGTTCCTTTGTCAATCATATATAGTTATACGTATATGCCACACATGTCTAGCTATAAATACAAAAGAGTTTGTCAGGAACAGAAGGAGTTTAATCAGAAGGATCTAAAGAAGTTAAAGGACACCAGCCAAGTCTTCACATGTTTCGAAATAGACATAAAACAGATTGAGGACCACCTTGTTGCCATTCTTAACAGTCAAGTGAGACATGTAATAAAACTGGAGTGCACCTGTGCAGGGTATCAGCCAGCCATAACTTTTCCTGGCTTCTTCATTCCATTCTCTCCCCCTCAGTTTTCCTCTTTTCTCTCCCAACAGCCGCTCACCATTCTGTGGCCAATAAACATGCTCAGTCCTCACTGGGCTCTTTTGGGTTCTCCCCTTAGGTTTTTTTTTTTTTTTTTTTGTAGTTCTGTAAACCTTGGAGATCCCCCAAATGTGCTGATATTTCCCTCTTGGGCATGGATGGTACCATTTTGGCTATATAAGGATCCATATTCACAGACTGAGTCCATAGCTAGACGGGGCTTTATCCTGGGGTGATCCCTGTGCATTCACATAATGCTCAGGGGATCCCAGGATCAGAGAGGGATGATCCCTTCCTTGCTCCAGGACATGGCCCTACACTTTAGGCCCGCCTTTTCCATGGTCTCAGGATGATCCCGAGGCCACGGAAAGTGTGGCCTACCATCACGGTTTGTTCCGGCTCCTTGCAGTTACTAATGAGGAGCTGGGACCTGCGCAGAGGGCACAGAGCTCCTCTGGAGCTCTGCGCCATCAGGGGTAGGGTAGGGGAGCAGGAAAATGTTTTTTTTTTTTAAAAAAAAAAAACACCTTACCTTTTGCGCACGAGTGGTCATGCGCTCCTTCTTCCTTAAAAAACCAAAATTGTGGGCGTGATGTCCTCTACCTCTGAGGTAATTGCGTGCCACGTGTAAACAGACGGGGAGATCTCGTGATAAAAATATCGTGAGATCTTCACCCCTCCGTCACACTAGACCAGTAGGTCTAGCTGCGGCCTGAGTTTGCTATTAATATAGAGGATTCTTTGGTAGAACTATAGCAAGTGGTCTCAAAGTTAGTGGTGAAAGATTCCTAACCTTTACTGCTATGCTGAGGCCTTTCTTCTTCTTCTTCTTCTTCTTCTTCTTCTTCTTCTTCTTCTTCTTCTTCTTCTTCTTCTTCTTCTTCTTCTTCTTTATTTATATAGCACCATCAATGTACATGGTGCTGTACAGAGTAAAACAGTAAATAGCAAGACCCTGCCGCATAGGCTTACAATCTAATAAAATCATAGTAAAACAATAAGGAGGGGAAGAGAATGCCAACAGGTACAGGGTAGGGTAAGCAGGCACAGGGTAGGGTAAAACTAACAGTAGAAAGTAACAGTAGAAGTCTGCACAACATCAAGTTTTAAAAGCTTTAGGAAAAAGAAAAGTTTTTAGTTGAGCTTTAAAAGCTGCGGTTGAACTTGTAGTTCTCAAATGTTCTGGAAGAGCATTCCAGGCGTAAGGGGCAGCAGACAAAAATGGACGAAGCCGAGCAAGGGAAGTAGAGGCCCTTAGGCAGGCGAGAAACATGGCATCAGAGGAGCGAAGAGCACGAGCGGGGCAATAGTGTGAGATGAGAGAGGAGAGATAGGAAGGAGCTAGACCGTGAAAAGCTTTGAAGGTCAACAGGAGAAGTTTATATTGGATTCTGAAGTGAATTGGAAGCCAATGAAGAGATTTCAGAAGCGGAGTAACATGGTCAGAGCGGCGAGCCAAGAAGATGATCTTTGCGGCAGAGTGGTGAACAGAAACCAACGGACTGATGTGAGAAGAAGGAAGGCCAGAGAGAAGAAGGTTGCAGTAGTCCAACCGTGAAATAACCAGTGCATGAACAAGCGTCTTGGCAGAAGAGACAGACAAAAATGATCGAATCCTGGCAATATTATACAGGAAAAATCGACAAGATTTAGCTACTGCCTCAATATGAGGAATAAAGGAGAGCGAGGAGTCGAATATAAAGCCAAGGCTACGAGCTTCCTTGACCGGAGTAAGCGTAACATCATTGACAGTAAGAGAGAATGAGAGATGAGGATGAGGAGATGAGGAGAAGGTTTAGGAGGAAAAACAAGCAATTCAGTCTTTGCCATGTTAAGTTTCTTGTGCCTCAAGATTTTCTGGCCACTATGACAATGACATCCCTGTTCCTGGCCCTACACAAATGACAGAGTACATGTTCTGCATTGTCCAGGTGGTCTCAGGCTGGGTGATGTGATCATTTTATTTCCGCTATGGTCAGTTCAATATTAGGCAAATATTCAGGCTGTCACAGGACAGAAAGTCTGCAGCAGCAATGGAGCTACAAAAACAATTTATCCTTGGAGACTTACGGATGCAGCAGCACATTTTCAGAAGGCTCTGGGGGATTTGTCCTGGGATGTCAGCAGCTACTTGATTGCAGGATGAGCCTGTGGGTAAGTCCAACACTGGCTGCTGTTTCTTTCTCAGCACCTGCTATGCAGACATTTCTATTTCCTTTTCCTCCTCTTGCTGCTGAAGTAACAATCTTGTGGCACCTTGAAAATGAACCAAATTATTGTGGCATAAGCTTTTATGGACACTGTCCATGTTATCAGACGCATGTGACCCTGCCCACAAAAGCTCATGTGTCAGTCCTTAATGGGCCACAAAACCCTTCATTGTTCTTGCTGCAACAGACTATCATGATTCATGACTGACCTCTGGAAACTCTTACAAATAATCTGGAGAACTATCAATATAACCAAGAGACTGTGGTGCTACCATAACTGGACATACTTCTTTCCTTGATTGTCATCAGCATATGGAGGGGCCTATGCATGACGAGCGATGTTGTTGTTTATTTGTTCAGTTGCTTCCGACTCTTTGTGACTTCATGGACCAGCCCACGCCAGAGCTTTCTGTCGGCTGTCGCCACCCCCAGCTCCCCCAAGGTCAAGTCTGCCACCTCCAGAATATCATCCATCCATCTTGCCCTTGGTCGGCCCCTCTTCCTTTTGCCTTCCACTTTCCCTAGCATCAGCCTCTTCTCCAGGGTATCCTGTCTTCTCATTATGTGGCCAAAATACTTCAGTTTTGCCTTTAATGCCATTCCCTCAAGTGAGCAGTCTGGCTTTATTTCCTGGAGTATGGACTGGTTTGATCTTCTTGCAGTCCACGGCACTCTCAGGATTTTCCTCCAGCATCACAGTTCAAAAGCATCTATCTTCCTTCGCTCAGCTTTCTTTATGGTCCAGCTCTCGCAGCCATAGATTACTACGGGGAATACCATTGCTTTAACTATGCGGACCTTTGTTGTCAGTGTGGTGTCTCTGCTCTTAACTATTTTATCAAGATTTGTCATTGCTCTCCTCCCAAGAAGTAAACGTCTTCTGATTTCCTGGCTGTAGTCAGCGTCTGCAGTAATCTTTGCACCCAGAAATACAAAGTCTGTCACTGCCTCCACATTTTCTCCCTCTATTTGCCAGTTATCAATCAAGCTGGTTGCCATAATCTTGGTTTTTTTGAGGTTTAACTGCAACCCAGCTTTTGCACTTTCTTCTTTCACCTTTGTCATAAGGCTCTTCAGCTCCTCCTCGCTTTCAGCCATCAAAGTGGTGTCATCTGCATATCTGAGATTGTTAATGTTTCTTCCTGCGATTTTAACTCCAGCCTTGGATTCATCAAGCCCAGCACGTCGCGTGATGTGTTCTGCATACAAGTTGAATAGGCAAGGTGAGAGTATACATCCCTGCCGTACTCCTTTCCCAATCTTAAACCACTCTATTGTTCCGTGGTCTGTTCTTACCGTTGCTACTTGTTCGTTATACAGATTCCTCAGGAGGCAGACAAGATGACTTGGTATACTCATACCACCAAGAATTTGCCACAGTTTGTTATGATCCACACAGTCAAAGGCTTTAGAATAGTCAATAAAACAGAAATAGATGTTTTTCTGGAACTCCCTGGCTTTCTCCATTATCCAGGGGTTATTGGCAATTTGGTCTCTAGTTCCTCTGCCTTTTTTAAACCCAGCTTGTACATCTGGCAATTCTCGCTCCATGAATTGCTGGAGTCTACCTTGCAGGATCTTGAGCATTACCTTGCTGGCATGTGAAATAAGTGCCACTGTCCGATAGTTTGAACATTCTTTAGTGTTTCCCTTTTTTGGTATGGGGATCATAGAATCATAGAATCATAGAATAGCAGAGTTGGAAGGGGCCTACAAGGCCATCGAGTCCAACCCCCCAAAAGTTGATTTTTTTCCAGTCTGATGGCCATTCTTGTGTTTTCCAAATTTGCTGGTATATGGCATGCATCACCTTGACAGCATCATCTTGCAATATTTTAAACAGTTCAGCTGGGATACCGTAGTCTCCTGCTGCCTTGTTATTAGCAATGCTTCTTAAGGCCCATTCAACCACACTCTTCAGGATGTCTGGCTCTAACTCACTGACCACACCGTCTGAGCTATCCCCAATATTATTATCTTTCCTATACAGATCTTCCGTATATTCTTGCCACCTTTTCTTGATCTCTTTTGTTTCTGTTAGGTCCTTGCCATACTTGTTTTTGATCATACCCATTTTTGCCTGGAATTTACCTCCGATGTTTCTAATTTTCTGGAAGAGGTCTCTTGTCCTTCCTATTCTATTGTCTCCTTCCACTTCCGTGCATTGCTTGTTTAAAAATAATTCCTTATCTCTTCTGGCTAACCTCTAGAATTTTGCATTTAATTGGGCATACCTCCCCCTATCACTGTTGCCTTTTGCTTTCCTTCTTTCTTGGGCTACTTCCAGTGTCTCAGCAGACAGCCATCTTGCCTTCTTGGTTTTCTTTTTCTTTGGGACATTTTTTGTTGCCACCTCTTGGACAATGTTGCGAACTTCTGTCCATGGTTCTTCCGGAACCCTATCTATTAAATCTAGTCCCTTAAATCTATTCTTCACTTCCACTGCATATTCATTAGGAATATTAGTGAGCTCATATCTAACTGATCTGTGGGTCTTCCTTATTCTCTTTAGTTTGATTCTAAATTGTGCAATAAGAAGTTCGTGATCTGAACTACAGTCAGCTCCAGGTCTTGTTTTTACCATCTGTATAGATGTCTGCCACCTTTGGCTGCAAAGGATGTAGTCAATCTGATTTCGGTGTCGGCCATCTGGTGAAGTCCATGTATAAAGCTATCTTTTAGGTTGTTGGAAGAGAGTGTTTGTTATGCACAGTGAGTTGTCCTGGCAAAATTCTATCAGCCTATGTCCCACTTCATTTTGTTCTCCTAGACCATGCTTACCTGTAATTCCAGATGTCATTTGACTACCGACCTTAGCGTTCCAGTCTCCTGTAACGAAAATAACATCTCTTTTTGGTGTATTATCCAGTAGGTGCTGCAGATCCTCATAGAACTGATCTACTTGTGCTTCTTCAGCATCTGTGGTTGGGGCATATATATGGATCACTGTGATGTTAAATGGCTTACCCTGAATTCGAATTGAGATCATTCTATCATTTTTTGGATTGTATCCAAGCACTGCTTTAGCCACTTTATTATTAATTATGAAGGCTACTCCATTTCTTCTGTGCTCCTCTTGTCCACAGTAGTAGATCTGGTGGTGATCTGATGTGAAGTGGCCCATTCCAGTCCGTTTCAGTTCACTGACACCCAATATATCTATATTTAATCTTGACATCTCACCAATAACCACATCCAATTTGCCCTGGCTCATAGATCTTACATTCCAGGTTCCTATGGTGTGTTGATCTTTAGGACATCGGATTCATCGTTCACCACCTGCACCGTCGGCCGCTAGCCGTCCTTTCGGCTTTGAGCTAGCTGCGTCATCACATCTGGGGCTAGTTGAACTTATTTGAGCTTATTTGAACTTATTTGAGCCCACACCACCATGCCCTATCAGTATGACCTAAAAAGTTTCAAGGATACTTAGGTAAATGTGCACTCATGTCCTACTTCATAGGGAGTGGGCATAGGCTGGGACGCGTTTCCAGGCAGAAGGCGAGCTCTCATTGGTCACTGGAAGCTGTGGGAGGTGGAGGGGGTGGGCCCAGTGAGCCTAATGGCTGCCAGAAATCCTGTGCTGCCTCCCCCAGTGGGGATTATTTGCTGCCACCCCGCACCAGTGATACCACGGGGTTTGACAGTGGGGTAGTGCCAGCTCGGCACTGTGAAGACCACTGCCAGTCAGTGTTGACAATACTTGCCTAGATGGACCCATGGTCCGATTTCACTATGAGGCAGCTCCCTGTGTTGTTCATCACAGTCTTACAAAATATGTGAAGAATCCTTTTCACTGCCATCTTTGGAATAATCACCTTTCATTATCATTAAATAGTGAGGAGTTTCTTGTTTCAGAACTACTAGCAGTAAAATCAACTCCCTTGGCATCCCCTTCCTCTTATGCCAGCAATAGACATTATCTCAGCATTTAACAGACAATACATTTTACGGGGAGAATGTAGAAAAGGCAATAAGAAATCAAGAAAGCATCAAATTTCTTTCTTCTTTGCATAATCAAAATCCCTTTTTCAGAATCCTTCAGACTGCTTAACCCCATTGCACTTTAGGAACATTTCAATCTTATTCCGTTACAAATGCTGCTTGGTTGTAAATGAGTGTTTTAATTTGTGGGATGAGAACCCAAGCTAGCAGAGCACGTTAACGTATTACCGCTCTCCAGCAACAAAACCAAGCAATTACTGTGAACACTAAAGAATACATTTGTGAATTTCTCCAAGGGCTTGTTCATATTAGACGTTGTCAGAGCCCGAGAAGGGAAAGTGATGATGCAAACTCACTTTCCCTCTATCCTTTTCCTCTCCCTCCTTCTGGCTAGTGATGCACAAATAATAAAAAATAATATCTGCACTGTGTTTTTTAAAAAAGAAACTGGAGACCAGGGTTAGATTTGGACAGATTCAGTGAATGAGAAGAACAACTGCCTTTTTAAATGCATTTGAATTTGCCTAGATTTAATTCTTTTATAAATTGAGGCATACCATCATACAACCTTCAAGTCAAGCTAAGTGGGCTTGTATATCTGTAGCCCAGAATTTAAGGGTGAAGGGAAAGAGGGAAATACTGGCACACATCTCTTTTTTTCTTGACAGCTATCCATTCAGAGAGGTAATTACACAGGCAGTAATGTTCTCTGTGGGTTAAGGACATGACCTGTGCATAGCCATCCACTTGACTTTCTCTCCTGGCTTGAACTACACTGTGCAAGTAGTGAATAGGCGATTTAACATGAGTACCAATCACAATCCTACAATTTACAGCTTGTATTATATTCGGATGATTTCTGGTGGCATGCCAAATTGTGAATAGTGCTATAGAGGGGCCAGAAGTGCCCAGCTAAAAATTTATGACCTGTGTTGCTGGGTCTTTTCTCTTTCCTTTCCTCTCCACCAACATCATGTTGCTCTGATATTTCCTTCTAGGGATTGAAGCACCACTTACACAAACTCTACTGAGCTAAGTCTGGGCTTGATGCCTTCATCTAATGTGAAAAGTACTTTCAAGATAGCTTGTAGTTCAGGAAATAATCCACTAGGGATGCACAGATTTTGTAAAATCCATTCTGTCTGTGTTTCATGGATTGTCAGATGTCTTTCGTTCCATCATCTGCTCATTGACAGAATTGGATTCATGACTACCCAGGGTTTAAAAAAACAAAACAAAACTGTGTATCATGATGTGCAGCCCAGGTCAGTTTTTCCCAGCCCTTTCATGCTGTTGACAAGCTGGAGGGTGGTTCAGAAGAGGGCAATGAGGATGATCAGGAGTCCAGAAACAAAGCCCTATGAGGAGAGATTGAAAGAATTGGGCATGCTTAGCCTTGAGAAGAGAAGACTGAGAGGAGATATGATAGCACTCTTCAAGAGTGCCAGGATCTCTTCCCAATCATCCCAGAGCACAAGACACAGAATAATGGGATCAAGTTACAGGAAGCCAGATTCTATCTGGACATCAGGAAAAACATCCTGACTGTTAGAGCAGTACGACAATGGAACCAATTACCAAGGGAGGTTGTGGGCTCTTCCACACTAGAGGCATTCAAGATGCATCTGGACAGCCATCTTCCAGGTATACTTTAGCGTGGATTCCTGCACTGAGCAGGGTGTTGGACTCAATGGTCTTATAGGCCCCTTCCAACTCTACTATTCTATGGTTTCCTTCCTCCATTTGTCGATTCTTCTTTTCCTCCCCTTTTGGCCTAATGAGAATTGCCTTAAGGTTCCTTGGGCCTTCAACGGAGTTTTGCTACATCTTGCCGTCTGTTGCCTTGATCCGGAGCTGCATCGGGGGCGTGCCCCAGCCAATGCCAGCCCCTGATTGGTTGCATCAGCTGGACAGGGACAGGGGGCAGGCCAGTGAGCATGCCTCCTTAGAGCTTCCCATTAAAAAAAAATGTTTTAAAAATTAAAGCAGGGCATGGGGAGAGGGCGATCCAGTGAGCCTCAGTCTCGCAGGGCCACCAAACCAGTGCATGAAAAGAAAAATAGTTTAAAAAACACTAAAGCCAGGCATGGGGAGAGTGGGGAGGGGGCGGCCTGCCTCCTTGCCTCCCTATAACTGCAAAGCTTAGCAGTTAAACACAAAGGTTTTTTTGTTTTGTTTCTTAAATGGAGCAAGGTGGTGAAGGTTCCCTGCTCCTCCCATGTAAACGCTGTGCAAGCTCCTCTGTTTGGGGACAATGTGAAGGAGTGCAAACACGTGGATTTCAGGGCACATGGGTTCAAAGCGACGCCATCAAGACACGGCCATCAAGATAGTCAAATGATTTCTCTGCAAGAATTTATATAATTTACCTTATGGGGCTGAGTGACCCATACTGAGAAGTGGGGTAAAAACTGGTCTGACATATGCTAATCTGCCGCTCCCGGTGTAGCCTGGGCGCGGGGAAGCTAATTGCGGGTGGGGGCAGAAGCGAGGCTGCGTGGACGCCAGCGTTTGGCTGGCGATTCGCGCCTTTGGGAGAAGGGGAGGGGGATGAGAGCCTATTTAAAGGCTCGCCCCCCTCCTCTCCTCCTCTTTCCTCAAGCGGCTCCCTCCCTCCCTCCCTGTAGACAGTATGGGTTCGCTGGTTGCCTATTTTGGAGCCAAGTAGGAATTTTTTGCTCATAATCTGAATTGGTTATGAGTTTTTTCGCCTACTTCATACTGTAAGACAGCCCAGGGAGTAATAAATAGGTTAATTTGTTCAGATTCGGTCACATTTATGGCAGGTAGGCGGGCATCTGCGGTTCTTTAAAGTCGGTGAGTTTTCCATGGCACCAAATGGTGAAGGATAATGCCCGAGGTTCAGCAGCTCCAAGCCCTGCAGTCCAGCAGCTGAAATAAGGCTTATCCTTGAGGCCAACCTTTCTCACCCACTCACACCCTGGCGGCAGGAGGAGGGATGACACCGGAAGGCCTACCAACCCAAAAGGGGGAGCCAAGGGGTGGCGACGGTTACACGCCGCCTCTGGGGCTCGGAATACCTCGCCCTGATTATTAACGGCTCACTCCGCGATAGGTAGATGCCCACTTAGGTTTCCCTTTGCAGATCCATCAAATAAATGCTGGGCCTTGTTTAAACCCAGCTATGATGTGTCGCCTCGTTATTTCTGCACTACACCTTCCCGCAATTGGATAAGACACTGGCCACTCCTGATTTACATCACTGTGAACTATGTTTGTTAGGGTGGCCATATGAAAAGGAGAACAGGGCTCCTGTATCTTTAACAGTTGCATAGAAAAGAGAATTTCAGCAGGTGTCATTTGTATATATGGAGAACCTGGTGGAATTCCCTATTCATCTCAACAGTTAAAGGTGCAGGAGCTATACTAGAGTGACCAGATTTAACAGAGGGCAGGGCACCTGCAGCTTTAACTGCTGTGAAGAAGAGGAAATTTCACCAGGTTCTTCATATATACAAATGATATCTGCAGAAATTCCCTTTTCAATGCAACTGTTAAAGATTCAGGAGCCCTGTCCTCCTTTTCAGATGGTCAGCCTATGTTTGTGCTCCTGTTTTGCTGCTGCTTTTATAGAATATGCTTCTATCTCACTGTTCCTAAATTAAATCAAATCTTATTGTTGTAGTAATAGTTGCCTTGGACTATTTTTTTTAAGAAAGGCAGGGTGTAATTTTTAATTAATAGACAAGTATGTAAATAACATAAATGAATGTACAATTCATTGGACTTTGCAGAATTTCGGTATTTTAAAAGCAATTTAAGACAAAAACCAAGGTGTGAACTCAATATAAGATGTGTAGTAGAAATGTGTATAACAGCTTTGCTCAACCTGGGTGGGGGATTCTGGGAGTGGTAGTCCCACACATCTGGAGGGAACCAGGTTGGGGAAGGCTGGGGTATAGGATTGCACGTTGAGAGCAGCTCTGGATTAGTAGTAACTCATGGGGTTAATCTTTTTAACCCTTCAGCTCTGTTCATACCTTCCATTCACACCTGTTTTAGCTTCCGCTGCCTTTCAGATGGGATCCCAAGAGCACATTTTATAGCGCTGCCACACTAGATGAAGCTTGACAAAGTTTCCACAGAGGATTCATTTTTAGAATTAAGTACAAACAAAAATTCATTTTTCTTATGAAATATTTCTACTATGCCTATCAGTCTTTTTCCATTTTGCTTTCAAAAACCGTTCTCTCTTTGACAGCTTACAATGAAACTACTTTTAAAAAAAAGAAAAGCAAGCACAAGTGTATTCATTTTTTTGTATATGTAAGTCCCATTGAATTCAAAGGAAATTACTTCTAAATTAGTGGGTATAGGATTTCAGCCTAAGTGGCTAGATGATGATGATGATGATGATGATGATTATGATGATTGCAAATCCATATAATAATAAGCAGCCAAATTTGCACCTTTCCTTGTATTTGTTTTATACTGTTTGAATTGATTTTAACTGTATGCTGCCCTGAGATCCCAATGATATAGGGCGGGATACAAGTGTATCCCGTCCTATATTATTGCGGAGCTCTGTGCCCCAAGCCTGGCTCCTGGCTCCTCGTGGTTACTTGCGAGGAACAGGGGCAACCCGCGATGCCCAGCCACACGTTCCATGGTCTCAGGATCATCCCGAGGCTGTGAAAACCCATGATTAAAGAGTAGGGCGATATTCTGGGCCAAGGGAGGGATCATCCCTCCCTGCTCCCAGGATGCCCTGTGCATCATGTGGATGCACAGGGATGATCCTGGAGCGATTGCCGGGATATCACCCTGTCTAGCTATGCCCTGTGTGTCCTCGTGCTCAAGCTTCTAGTTCACATTATTTTCCCATATTGACGACAGGTTTCCCATTGGTGGGGGGGGGGGGGCAGTATATCTCAGTGAATCATTTCCTCAGATAAGATGCCAGGCCCACTTCTTTGCAGCTGCAGTTAAAGATCCGGGGTAGTAGGGCAAGGAAAGACCTCTGTCCGAGAGCCACTGCCACCAAGTGTAAACACTACAGGGCAAGTTAGTCTGAATCTGAATCCGCTCTCTCTGTATGCCCTACTCTGCTACAAATGTAGGTCATTTATGTGTTTCTTCCACCCCACCCCCCAGAGACTAAATCCAGGAAATATGTTTTGCATGCTCTATTTTTGGATACACATCATTGCAATTTTCACACAACATCCACTCATGTCACATAATTCCCACCCACCCAGTTCTCTAAAGACACACACATGAAATCTGTGTAGCAGATGTAACATTTCCTCAAGCACATTGCAGGTGTGCAGACCAGAGCCAACAATTGAAATGTAGGTCACTACATGATCTATGTCATAAACGATTCTTTAATCTGAGCATTGTGTGAGTCTTGATAAGATCTGTTGCCTGCAATGCAGGTTTAAGGAAGCAAGGACAAAAGACAAAAATCAGAATAACTACACTTTGTGCGTGTGTAAAAAATGTTAATAGTGAATATGCTCAGCCCCTTTGGAAAGCTACAAGATTAGGGATATACATATTTTGTAAAATCCATTCTATCTGTATTTTGTGGATTGCCAAGTACCTTTCATCTGTCATCTTCTCATTGACAGAATTGGATTGTCCCTATTTCCCAAATTTCCCAAATTTGAATCTGCACAAATTTGCACTTGTGAAAATGCACAACCCCCTCCTAATGTGCAATCCCCTCCCAAATGTGCATGTTTCTGTACCATGAAAATATATGCCCTTGTCATGGGGGGAAGCTGGAAACTGATTATTATTATTATTATTATTATTATTATTATTATTATTATTATTATTATGTTCTTTTTATCGAGAAAGTTGTTGTGTTTTTAAAAGCGATGCCAGGAAGATTTCAGTTCTTTATTTTATTTATTTATTTATTACATTTTTATACCGCCCAATAGCCGAAGCTCTCTGGGTGGTTCACAAAAATTAAAACCATCATAAAACAACCAACATGTTAAAAGCACAAATACAAAATACAGTATAAAAAGCACAACCAGGATAAAACCACACAGCAAAGTTGATATAAGATTAAAATACAGAGTTAAAACAGTAAAATTTAAATTTAAGTTAAAATTAAGTGTTTAAATACTGAGAGAATAAAAAGGTCTTCAGGACCTTTCTGATCAGGACTCTCAGAACACAGATAGGGTGCTCAGGTTTTGTACAGCTCTAGTGCTTGCAGCAAATATTTAGCAAAACAGAACTATTCCACAAGCCTAATCCTCTGGAGCCATGTACGTCTTTTTGATTTTATGTATAATTATGTATGCTGTGAGGAAGTATTGTACATGTAATGTGCATCTAATGTGCTAATTTATGATTACAATACTATCTATCTATCCTTGATAGTGCAAAGTTCACTCTTGTAGAGCAACTCAAATTCTACTCTCAATCTTTAAAAAGCAAAACAAAATCCCACCAGATTAAAAGCCACAACTTTAATCACTAAAGAAAATGCAACAGAAAGAGAAGGCTTTCTTCATCCTCATTATCTGTTATTTTTCCTTTCGCTTCCCTTTTTAACAGACTTGTACAGGCCTAAACTTTTATTTCTTGACTTTGGGAAGAATTTTCTTGCATTTGTACTAGGTACAACCCAATACATCCAAAGTGGCATTAGCCTTCTGTTGAGGTTTTATCACATTGCTGGTTCATAGGATATGGTCATGATTGACCAAGATTTCCAGATTTTTGTCCTTCTGACTTGATTCCAACTGACATGTTCACATCTGAGAGCTGAAGCCTTTGCTTACAGTTTCCAAGCACATGATTTTACAGTTACACTTCAGACTCTCAAAGTTTTCCCATTATTAGACATTCAAAGAAGATGATTTCATATTTTTATAAAAGAATGAAGCATACAACACAACCATTAGGGAGGGCTTATGTTCAGTCCATAGTTTGTTCATTTGGTAGGTTAGATGCCATGAGTCAAATGCTAAGGTGAAGAAATGATCATGTGATAAATCCTTAACTAAAAGGAAGACTTTGGGTTTCATTAGGCATTTTGGGAAGAAAGTGAAGCTGCCCAATAAATATGAGTTTTACCACTTGTGAGTTTCATACAATGTCAGTCTCCTCCCTAGGACAGATAATGGCCCCGTTCAGACAACACGCTAAACCATGCTGTTTAACCACAAAATGGTTAATAGAATGCATTAAGGTTAACGCATTCAATTAAACATTTTGTGGTTAAGCAGCATGGTTTAGCATGTTGTCTGAACAGGGCCAATGCATTGCTCTAAATGAGGGGTGTTGAACCTCTTTCAGCCCAAGGGCCAAATTCAATTTTAGAGCAACGCTCAGCACTCCAGTGGTGGGTGGGGCCAAAGGCAAAAGGAGGCGGGGCCAAAAATGCCAGTCACAAAGCCTTAGGAGAGGCATTTCAACTTTTTAGAGTGGGAGAAATTGGGCAATTGCTGGGAAACCATGAAATGATTGGTGGTTGAGGAAAAGGAGGTGGGGCTAGAGGAAAGTGTCAGGTATTGATTCCAATGCAAGAGGCTTATAGTAAGAAGAGGGAGAGAAAGGATTTGTACCCTCAGCTCTATGCTCTGTCTTAGATTGGCTAGTCCCATTTTTGACTACTGGAACTCCACCATGACTAATTTTACATACTTTTGAAGCCTTTGGAGTAGTACATGAAAATGAGGGCTGGACTTGTGGTGGAGTGCGCTGACAATGGCTTCTTGTACCCAGTGTTCAGTATCAAAAGTAATCACCATGCACACTGTTTATAAGGTTTATGCGAACCAGTCATTACATTCTAATAAACCAGTAAGTAGAAGTCCTAGCAAGAGGTCTGCTAGCACCTCCTTCTTATTTTTTTTAATGGTATTTTGCACTGACTGTACCTTTTTCAAGACTTAGGCCTAATCTACACTAAGCAGGATATTGCGCTATGAAAGCGGTAGATAAAAGGCAGGAGCCACACTACTGCTTTATAGTGGTATTGAAGTGCACCTGTTGGGGCCCATTGACACACATACCATATACCGCTTTCATACCACTTTCATAGTGCTATATCCTGCTTGATGTAGATTAGGCCTTAGTTTGCGGTTCTTCAGACAGCATTTGGAACTATCCAGGTAATTCATTGCAGAGATATAGTAAAAAGTTGCTTTAGCTCCTTCAGGTGTCACTGTGATCTACTGCTTTCTTTTTTACATTCAGTTGCAGTACAGATGCCGCACTGAATTTTACATTCTCTCTAGGACGTTCATGATATTTGGTTGGCTGCTTCATGTTTGAAACACCATTGTTCTATTATTATTCATAGAGTTTCAGACTTTTTATAGCACCTTCTGGATGAAGATGGCAAAGTGTTTTACAGACGGTAAGCCTCACAATATCCCTGTTACAGTTTATAAGTAGCATCATAAAAGCTGGCTTAATTTTTCTACACTTTTGCAAAAGCGAGTGTGAGTTATTTTACAAGTTCATGGAAAAGGTGAATTTCTGCCAAAACATTTTGAGTTGAAATCTCTGCAGTCAAAGGATTCTCTGGTGTTTTGCACTTATAAATCCATTACTTGTTTAAAACACACACACCATGAAATATATCCAAAATACTAGGTGTATATCAGAAGTGAATCTGAAGGAAAGGGGAGGGCAGAAATGATTATTTCTACACACAAAAAAGTTAAAGGCTTGCTCAATATTAGTTGCAAAAACTTAAACTGATAATAAGCTCTGATAAGGCTGGTGCTAAATGGCGGCTCATGATTTCTTTGACAAGCCCAAGAAAAAGTAGCTGTATGCATTGAACCAATTCTGAAAAGCCTCAGGTCCTGTGGAACAACATGAGTCTCCAACACTCCATGTCTTTTAAAAAGAACTTTGTATATATTCCGCAACATTTTATCTATGCATTTCCTGTCACATGAAATTTGGAGACATTTTAGAGCAGAATTGGCTTTATGAAACACTATTTACGCCCAAACACTATTTTCCTGTTTAAATTTAGTCCTGACTGTCATGGAGCCTTTCAATTTGTACCACAGAAATCATGTTCTTCCCACGCCAATCAAAGAGCCATTTCAGAGGGAAAGGGTTGTACCCAGACTTAGGCCTTAGCTAGACCTACCTGTTAGTCTGCAACGGAGGGGTGAAGACATCACAATGTTTTTATCGCGAGTTTCCCCCTCTGTTTACATGCAGTGCACAATGACCTCAGAGGGAGAGGCGTTGCGCCTGCCATTTTCTTTTATTTTCTTAAAGGGGAAGATGCGCACGAATGCTCGTGCGCAAAAGGTAAGTGGTTTTTTAAAAATTAATTACTTTCCTCACTCCCCCCACCCTATCCTCAATGGGCGCCGGGCTCCCAAGGAGCTCTGAGCCCCATGAGCAGGTCCCGGCTCCTCATGATGAACCATGAGGGGCCAGGACAGACCGTGGTGCCCAGTCACATGTTCCGCGGTCTCGGGCTCAGCCTGAGACAATAGAAAAACTGGGCCTAAAGGCGGGTGAGATCCCGGGACAAGGGAGGGATCATCCCTCCCTGATCCTGGGATCCCCTGTGCATCATGTGAATGCACAAGGACGATCCTGGGGATCGCATCAGGATTTTGCCTGGTCTAGCTATGGCCATAGTCATACTTACAGTAGACCCAATTAAATCATCCTGTTCATTCCAGTGGGTCTGTGCTACATATGCCTATGTCTGGATTAAGGATGTTGGAGAAATCCACAACAGATTCAAATGAGTTCAGATTGCTATTAATCTGACCTTTGGGTTCTGCAGCAGACTAGTTTTTTTCCCAAGTCATGCAGATTCTGCGGACTTGTGGATTATTATTATTTTAAAAAAAAATCTTAGGGGGAAGATTTGTGCAAATTTCCACTTGTATTAATACTCATTACATCCATGTGCTAATGCATTAGCACAAGTGCAATGAAATCCGCATGATTCTGTCAATGAGTAGACAGTGGCATGAAAGGCATATGACAATCTGCAAAACACAAATGGAATGGATGTAATAAAATCCATGCACATGGAGACTGGATCCAGTCATACCGTTTAGTGATCCTAATTCAGATGGGACTGTGGCAGGATCCACACTACTGCTTTATAACAGTTTATAATAGTCTGGGTGACTGTTGGGGGCCCAGGACACATTCCACATAGCGTTGTCAAACTGCTTTCAAGCTGTTTGGGGTAGACCTGGCCTGCTGTTATTTTCAAATACTTCTGGCCCAAACTGACAGCATAGAACCCCATCTTATAGTCAGCATTCCTCAATGATGATGCCTTGAATGGGAAGAAATATGGGGAAATTAGGAGAGTGATTACAAGAAGAAATGAATTACAATTAATGAGTTATGATGAACCACACCTGCAGGCCTTCCAGGGTGGGGAGGGATGATCACAGGCTTTCCTGCTTCTGGGATCATCCCCCAGGGTCTAAAGAGAAGTGAGTCATCCAACTCAGTGTTCTTTTTTCCTTTTTCCTTTTAAACATGGAGACGTTTGCACAATTTCACAATGGCACGGGCATGATTCTGTGCCAAAAGTATGTTTGTTTGTTTTTAAAAAAAACCTTCCAAAAATTGCTGACAGCCATCCCAGGGATGGCGAAAATGCTGTCCCCCATCCTGATGGGAGCCCCCCGCACAGCTCCATGCCCATTTGAGGAGCCCCGCTACTCATGGGAAAGAAGAGATGAACCCAGGAGCGGGTACCACTCCACCCGTGGTCCTTGAGGGTGTCCAGGGACCGTGGAAAAATTGTGAAATCGGTGGTCCCTGTTATCCCAGGGAAAGTCTCTGGTTGTCCCTGCTTGACCCCGGGATCCCCTGTGCATCATTTGTATGCACAGGGATGACCTAGAGACAATCCTGGGATATATGCATGGTGTGATTTCCCAGTGAAGGCTGTCTGCCCTATTATATAGATTGAAAACTGACAGTGGAAGAAATTGCTGTAAGAGATAGCAATCAGATGTTATTTCTTGGGAGGGCTCTCCCTCTTTTCAGGTGTCACTTAAAAGAAGAAGAAGCTTCCATCAGTGTTACAGGGAGACTTAAGTTCCAAAAACCATATTAGTGTAATACTTTTATTAGGCTAACCAAAAGATCACCAAAAATGTGCAAGCTTTTAAGATTTCAAGATCTCTTCATCAGCAAGATGTTACAAAAAACAACAACAGATAAGGTAAAGTGCGTAGGGAGGGAGAGGAAAAGTTAAAGTCTTGGCTTGATGTGGAAGTCATAGTGTCTACAAAATGACAATATTGAGTTGGAATGGGGACCGTGGAAAAAACAGGCCCAAAGTGTAGGGCTCTATCCTGGGGCAAGGGAAGGATGATCCCTCCCTGATCCTGGGATCCCCTGTGCATCATGTGGATGCACAGGGATGATCCCGGGGTTCACCCCGGGGTAAAGCCCCATCTAGCTAAGGCCAAGGTTTCACTTTAAAGTGGCCCTAAAGGGAAACTGTGGGGCAGCTGATGTTACATCCAAATCACTCCAGAAAATTATATTTTCCTAACCCTAACCTTAGCTATTTGTAATCTGCTCAGAAAACACTGGATATTGGGCAGATTAAAAATATAATATATGAATAAATGCCTTTATATACTCTCCTTATGGAAGTGATGAAGGTCTCATTTTCCTGGGGCCACCAACCTGGTATGAAATGCTTGCACACTCTATTTTACAATGTCCAAGTGGTGTCAGAGCTGCACAGTAGATCACATTTCACATTAAGTGGGTGTTTAGCTGTTTTGTGGACCAAATGGGAGAAAAACAAGGCTAAATTAATTAATTAATAAAGCAAGGTGCCGGGACACAAGTGTCATGTTAAGTGCCTGACACAAACACCCCAGAACAAATATGGAATGGATCTTGTGGACAGATCTAGCAAATCAAATCAAACAGTCACTCCAGAAGTCATAATCCCTTTTCTTGCTATTTCCGGATGTAGTTCTAAAAAAATACACATACTTTTTTATTTTTAGAAAGTCCAGTGCTTCTTCATGTATTTTTAGTATAGGACAACTGGAGCACTGACATGATGGTGAATGACTAAACAAGTTTTCTGATTTGAAAGTGAAGAAAAAAGAGCATCCAACGCAACCCAAAAAAGCATTCATCTTTGTCACTAACGGAAAGGAGTGTGAACAGATTTGATGGAATTTCATCTACAAAATGTGCTTCTGGATGAAGGCCAAGATGCATACCCAAATATAAATAAATTAAGCTTCTTTAGAAGTGTGGGCAGTCAGAACAGAGAAAGAAACTGACTTAGATACCGCAGCATTAGTGGGCATCATTAGAAGATACACCCACACAGGCTGATGAAGCTGCGTATTTTCTTCACCATGCTTAGTCTTACCTTGGTTGGGAGCTTGACTTCCCAATGGAAATGAATGCCTGTTTGAAATAAAGAAACTAACTCCTGGTATACATTTTCATTTGAATGGGAAAGTGAAGGGATTGTAATGGGCATGCAATATGGGATGGCATAGAATCATAGAATAGCAGAGTTGGAAGGGGTCTACAAGGCCATCGAGTCCAACCCCCTGCTCAATGCAGGAACCCACCCTAAATCATCCCTGACAGATGCTTGTCCAGCTCCCTCTTGAAGGCCTCTAGTGTGGGAGAGCCCACAACCTCCCTAGGTAACTGATTCCACCGTCGCACTGCTCTAACAGTCAGGAAGTTTTTCCTGATGTCCAGCCGGAATCTGGCTCCTTTAACTTGAGCCCGTTATTCCGTGTCCTGCACTCTGAGAGGATTGAGAAGAGATCCTGGCCCTCCTCTGTGTGACAGCCTTTTAAGTATTTAAAGAGTGCTATCATGTCTCCCCTCAATCTTCTTTTCTCCAGGCTAAACATGCCCAGTTCTTTCAGTCTCTCTTCATAGGGCTTTGTTTCCAGACCCCTGATCATCCTGGTTGCCCTCTTCTGAACCCGCTCCAGCTTGCCTGCGTCCTTCTTGAATTGTGGAGCCCAGAACTGGACGCAATACTCTAGATGAGGCCTAACCAGGGCCGAATAGAGAGGAACCAGTACCTCACGTGATTTGGAAGCTATACTTCTATTAATGCAGCCCAAAATAGCATTGGCCTTTCTTGCAGCCATATAGCACTGTTGGCTCATATTCAGCTTGCGATCTACAACAATTCCAAGATTCTTCTCATTTGTAGTATTGCTGAGCCAAGTATCCCCCATCTTGTAACTGTGCCTTTGGTTTCTATTTCCTAAATGTAGAACTTGGCATTTATCCCTATTAAATTTCATTCTGTTGTTTTCAGCCCAGCACTCCAGCCTATCAAGATCACTTTGAAGTTTGTTTCTGTCTTCCAGGGTATTAGCTATCCCACCCAATTTTGTGTCATCTGCAAATTTGATCAGCGTTCCCTGCACCTCCTCATCCAAATCATTAATAAAAATGTTGAAGAGCACTGGGCCCAGAACTGAGCCCTGCGGCACCCCACTCGTTGCCTCTCCCCAGTTTGAAAAGGTTCCATTGATAAGTACTCTTTGAGTCCGATTTTGTAGCCAACTGTGGATCCACCTAATAGTGGTTCCATCTAGCCCACTTTTAGCTAGTTTGTTAATCAGAATGTCATGTGGTACTTTGTCAAAAGCTTTGCTGAAGTCAAGATATATGACGTCCACAGCATTCCCACGGTCCACAAGGGAGGTTACCTTATCAAAAAATGAGATCAAATTAGTCTGACAGGACTTGTTCTTGACATCATGATCCATCCTTCTGTTTTTGGCCAGCGGCTCAAAGAGGCTTTTTCATTTATTTCATATATATACTGCCCCATAGCCAAAGCTCTCTGGGTAGTTTACAAAAGTTAAAAATAGTAAACATTAAAAAGTATACAAAATTTAAAACCATCAAAAACATAAAAGCAACAGTATAAAAACAGCAGTATCCATTTAAAAACAAAAGTTCTGGGGTCTGTTAAAAACAAACTTAGCGTTGTTAAAGGCTGTTAAATGCCTGGGAGAAGAGAACAGTCTTGACCTGGCACCTGAAAGATAACAGTGTTGGCATCAGGTGAGCCTCATCGGGGAGATCATTCCACAGTCGGGAGGGGGGGGCACCAGAAAACACTGCTGTGCATATAACAGGAGAGGACTGCTGATTTTCCCTGGCCGTGGCAGCCCATCATTGAACACCAATCCAGGGGAACCTTTGGAGGAGTTTTTGGAGAAGGATGTGGGGTTTCCACTGGGGTGACCTCCAGAACAAGAAGCATTGGAAATCACCATGAGTGAGCGCCAACTCCATGTCCAAATGGAGAGAGTCAGGAGACCCTTCTGGATGGGATGAGCTGTGGGGGAAGAGTTCCACAAATCACCATCTTCCACATGTAACCCTCCCATGTTTTCCCTGCATCCCTTCCATCTTGTTTCTTTTCGCAAAAGAACTTTTGAGGAGGAAAAGATGGAAGAGTGGAACAACGTCGTTTGATTGATAACGCTATAAGCCATCCACCCAGAAACAACCTGTAATTGGAAAGCTGAGAAGTTGTCTACGTGTATGAGCTGCACTGCCACCAAATTTATGAAACCCAGCCTTTGAATATAGGAGTGTATAGAAGATACACTTTATATTTTATTTGGTATAAAATGTGTGTGTGTGCATATAAATTATGAGACTATAACTTGTTCAACGATAGAGTAAAGAGGTATATGAGCAATTTAACTTTGGCCAGATCTACACCTTGTGTCAAATCATTACAAATGTGGAATAAAAAGCAGATAATAACACTTTGAAAGTGGTATATGGAATGTGGATTGTGCCACAACAGTTATCAGTGCACTTCAATACTGCTATGAAGCAGTGGTGTAGATCTAGCCATTGTTGCTTTTAAACTGGATAGAAACAAGGCATACCTCATTGTATCTGGTTTTTTAGCTCATATCTCACACAAAATGACTTTGTAAACAACATTAGGGGACTTTTCTACATGAGGCTTTTAACCCACTACTTTAGGGATCTGGATTCTTTGTGGGATTAAGATTGGCTCCTTTACACATGTTTTTCTGCCAGGGGTTTTCTTTCTTTGCCTTTCAATATGCTCCATTACACAACCACTAGGTGGCACTGTTGGATAACAGAAATGCATAAATACACCAGTTATCTCATGCCGTCATTCACAGAAATACTAGACTTTCCTTTCCAGAAAAAAAAAACCGCTATAATGTTTGCAAAGTACGGGAGAAGCCCTGGAGGATGACAACATTATGTAAAGCACTGGAAACCACCATGAGTGAGGAATCACACATGCACAATAAATGCCTCGTGCAGAAAGGCTCCAAATTAGTCAATGTAGTTCAGTCTCAAAACAATGGAAGTGAAAGAAAATATCAACTGGAAATGAACACTGAGAAATGGAATCCCATGTTAAGCTAGAATTCTCTAATCTTGCCTCCAGGGTTGTGCAAGAGCCCTCTGGATAATTCAGATGTGCATGTAAAACATTTAATATTGCATCGGTCACAACCCCCTTTCATGTGCTACCCACATGAAACGTTCTCTATATGATCAATGCGCAGGGGGCCTGTTCTTCTAGCCCCATCCTTGGTGTCCACATGAGAGGCATGGATGTCTGCAAAGCCTACATACATAGATTTCCCTGGGAACTCTCATCTTGCAGTTTTCCAATGTTCATGGAAACCTCTGCACAAAAGAGGTCTATGTAGAAGTCTATGCTTACTGCATGGATATGGAGGGTGGAGGAAGCTATGTGATCTTGGATTAGGGCCAGTGGTGCAGCCCCACTGGCCCTTAGTCACATGTAGACTTGTTGTTGTTGTTGTTACCAGTGGTTTTAACAAAATTGTATTTGTTCATTCATACGGAGACCCTTTCACACAAGAAACACACGAAGGGGGCTACAGTTGAATGACTGACCTGTCTCTATTGAAGACAGCTGCATTCAGTGTGATTTGAATTGACATGAAAAGTCTGCCAGTTGTGCTTGATCTGTGCTGGCTATTTCATGACTTGCAAGATATCCCTTGAAGTCACAGTCATTGAATAACAAACACACATGTTTGAACAGATGTTCAGAAACTGAATTCTCAGTATGCTCAGGAGTCAAAAGAGAAATTTCCCACTGATTCTTACATGGTGGTAAGTGATGATTCCTATATTTGTGAAGTTGGTAGCTTATGCTGACTTCTTTCCCTCTCACTGTATTCCCTATGTTGTTACCAGAACACTGTTTTTGCAATCATTCTGCGGTGTGTGTTTTACCCCTTCCCCCATAAAAATACAAGTACAAAAATATTTACACGTTTTTAATACGTGAAATTTTCCAGAGGCAAAATTTCACAGCCATGTACAACAATCTGTTATATGGAATCTGAGCTCTACCCCAAAACATAGAAAATTAAATTAAAATTAAATTGAGGCATTTTGTATCTCCATCCACAGTTGGATATTTAGATACTAAATTTTAGAATGGTAAAAATGTTATGCACAGTCACTGCGATAAGATTTTATTTTTGTTTCCTACTCCCTATATACTTATCTAATATCAAATAAAATGAAAAGCACTTCAAAGAATGTTGGAAATGGCCATGGCTGACGGTTCATGGTTCTCTTGCTTTTCTGATGTATTATTTCTCCTTTGTTGAACTGATGTCTTGAAACCAATTTATGATAAGCAGAAAAATGATCAAAGACCATTCCATGCCTGAAACCCACTTGAGCTCTGTTACAGAACATGTGGGTCAGCCTGTCGGCACTAAAACAGTATATGAATCACACACTGAAGAACTGATTTTCCGGCGATTTTAACATGAAGAGTGCATGGAAATTTAGGCTGCTTTGAGAAACAGAAAACGGTGAGATTCTGTTCATTCAGTATACCATGCAATGCAAAATCCGACAAAAGTGTGAACATTTGGAACACATAGAGGTTCTTCAGATGAGTGTTTTATAGCACGCTCATGACTGGCCAATCATGGTTGTTCGCGGGTCATTTTGACGATGCAGTTGCATTTCTCCCGCTCCTTCTGCTATTTTTCCCATCACAAAATAAGACCCCCCAAACCCAATTTTTCTGTGTTATAGCGATATTTGTTGCTATTTCCTGCTGTGTGCAGGAGAAGTTGTGCTATGAATCGCCCGCTAGAGGGTGATGTCCTGCCATGAGGTCGCTGCTTTCTTCCTCTTTCGTCCCCATGTGGTTCTGCTCGTCGCTATTGTGGAAGAGAACCAGGAAGCAGAGCAATGGTATGGAAACATGGTTTCTCGCCCGGCTGAAAATCCTCATATTATGCAAAATTTTCCTTTCACTGCAGGCAGTTAAGCTGCAATCATATAAATGGGAGTAAACACATTGAACTGGGTGGGAGTTATTTATTTATTTATTATATTTGTTAGACAAGTCCTCTAGGCATCATGCAAAATTGACTAAAACATAACAGTAATAGATTAAAAAGATATACTGTATATCTAGAAAGAGGACATCCATCCCCATGAAAGAGGATGAAAAAGGACACCAATTTACATAAAATTTGCACATGCTAATACTATATATATATATAGAGAGAGAGAGAGAGAGAGAGAGAGAGAGACAGAAAGAGAGAGGGCACAAATTTGGAAATGTTTTTTTTTATAATTTATATAGAAATGCAATATATAGCGTGTAAAACTGTAACCAGGTGACCAGTATGCCTTGCTCAGCCTGTTGTGCAGGTAGGTTGATGGGCAACTTCAAGGCCCAGCTCTCTCTTATGATGGTTCTTTATCTTTAAACTGGACTTGGACTGGACAGTTTTTCATGTAGAGGATGCCTTGGCTTGAAATCATAGAATCATAGAATCATAGAATAGCAGAGTTGGAAGGGGCCTACAAGGCCATCGAGTCCAACCCCCTGCTCAATGCAGGAATCCACCCTAAAGCATCCCTGACAGATGGTTGTCCAGCTGCCTCTTGAATGCCTCCAGTATGGGAGAGCCCACAACCTCCCTAGGTAACTGATTCCATTGTCGTACTGCTCCAACAGTCAGGAAGTTTTTCCTGATGTCCAGCTGGAATCTGGCTTCCTTTAACTTGAGCCCGTTATTCCATGTCCTGCACTCTGGGAGGATCGAGAAGAGATCCTGGCCCTCCTCTGTGTGACAACCTTTTAAGTATTTGAAGAGTGCTATCATGTCTCCCCTCAATCTTCTCTTCTCCAGGCTAAACATGCCCAGTTCTTTCAGTCTCTCTTCATAGGGCTTTGTTTCCAGAGCCCTGATCATCCTGGTTGCCCTCCTCTGAACACGCTCTAGCTTGTCTGCGTCCTTCTTGAATTGTGGAGCCCAGAACTGGACGCAATACTCTAGATGAGGCCTAATCAGGGCTGAATAGAGAGGAACCAGTACCTCACGTGATTTGGAAGCTATACTTCTATTAATGCAGCCCAAAATAGCATTGGCCTTTCTTGCAGCCATATCGCACTGTTGGCTCATATTCAGCTTGCGATCTACAACAATTCCAAGATCCTTCTCGTTTGTAGTATTGCTACAAACATTGCTACAAATAGAGGACAGTGCTCTGTAAAAGAGAACACATGGCCACCTCCAAGTGGGGAAGCATAGGAACAGCCAAAGCATTTGCTGCAATCATATTTGGGGTGGGGAGGAAGGCCCCTTCCACCAGCGCCCTCACAGGCAGTGCCCTTTTAAAAGGTTAAAATGGGGGGAAAGGTGGAGGTCTTCAAAGAGACCGAAAGAAGGGGCCCTGAGGATTAATATCACCCTGTAAACCCTTCTTCCAAAAAGCCCTGACCGTGCTGGGGCTTGAAGACGTATCCCCTCATTTCTTCCCACACCCACAGCAGCGCCCCCACCTGTGGTCAGGCAAGCCAAATGTAGGGTAGGGTACTTGTCTTATGCTCTTGCGATTGTGTAGATCATTACTATTTCTGCTATAAACTCACTTGTCTATTGATATTTGTGTCTTTTAATTGTTTCATTGATTTTTGTTTTTATTGCTGTTGTTATTTGTCATGGATGTGCTTCATGGAGAAGTGGGATATTACACACACACACACACACACACACACACACACACATCATTTTGTCATTTGTGTGTTTTTCAAGATTGCTAGGGGGGAATCCGCACGTCGTTCCGAGATCGCTTCTAAGCGACCCCAGTGCGGCGTGAAAGCGATCGTGTAACTTGCCTTTTGAAGAGCCGACGAAGAGACGTCCTCACCCCCCTGCCGCCCCCCCCCGCCACCCAACTCCCTCCTCGCCGGCTGGGACGGAGAGCTCGGGGGAAGAAGGCGGGGTGGGGAGCTTCTTCCGCTCTCAACCCCGCCTTCTTCAGCCGAGCTCTCCTCGCCGGTCGGTGAGGAGGTCTGCGGGTGGCGGTGGCGGGGGCGGCAGGGGGAAGGACGTCTCTTTGTCGGCTCTTCAAAAGGCAAGTTACACACTCGCTTTCACGCCGCACTGGGGTCGCTTAGAAGCGATCTCGGAACGACGTGCGGATTCCCCCTAAGTTAATAATGAATTGACCATGTGTTCCTCTTGCACATCATTTTTATTTATTGATAAGTACATTTATGATCCACTTTATTCCAATGCAGCCACGTTGCTGCTGCTCAAGGAATGGTTTATTACAGGGGAGGGGATTATTTGGCCCTCCAGATGTTGGTCGGCTGCAACTTCATCCAGCCCTATAACTAGCATAGCCAATGGTGAGGGATGTGCTACAGTTCACCAAGGTCTGGATGGCCACATGGTTTTGGTGTAAAGTTGGTGAGCTGTCAAAATCCTTGGCTCAGTTTACAGCCCTGCTGGTGGTGGGTAGAAAAGTGATTTTTCACGTATTTGTACAGCCTGTGCACCTATGAAAACAAAATGTGGGACATCAAATACTCTTTCAGAGACCAGCTTTTATTCTGTTCTCTTTTGACCAAGCTCTTAGTGGCCACATCGTAAATTGCCTTACCCCTTACCAGATTAGAGAAGTCAGCATTTGTTTAAGAAATCTGGCCTGAAATACTTCAAAGTGCAGCCTGTTGTTGTTTTCCACTTGAAATGAAAGGGAAATAAAAGGTTTGTATTCAGGATGGAGTGTTCCAACTGGAGCCTTTTTGCATTAGCAAAGCTACTCAGTTGGGTATAGCGAGGGGGGGAGGGGGGGAAATCCCAGCAGCAACAAAAGGAAAACAAGAACCAGAATTCATTATGATGAGCCCTGGAACTAGAAGTAATGCACCTGCCAAGGCAGATTGATGGCAGGCAGTCCACATAGATATTAAATATGATTTCTCCCCCTTCTCCACATTCATAGAGATGTGTCCCTATTTGTAATACAGGGAACAGTAGTGTGTGCTTCAGTATTTTTCATTTCTATTTTTCTTTTTCTTTTATTGACTCCCTCCTAAATTTACTGTACTTGAACAATGCTGACACTAGTTCATTTCTTTCTGCTTTAAAAAGAATTTAGGGTTGGTGAACACTAACAGTCCTGGAGAATGAAATTCTTCAAATATGTATAGAACCAATTCAATTTCCCCATCACTACCATGGCTGCATGTTTTTCTTTGTTCAAATGATAGCTCCCCACCCTGTACTTCCTTGTTCTTTGGGGAAAAGTGCACAGAGCAGTGGGGGCAACAGCACACAGCAACCCGGGCCTAGATATGAAACGGAAATGGCCTTGTTCACCCTGTGGGACAACCTTTGCCGGGAGAGGGACAGGGGGAGTGTGATCCTGTTGATTCTCTTTGACCTTTCAGTGGCTTTCAATACTATCAACCGTGGTATCCTTCTGGATAGGTTGTCAGGGCTGGGAGTTGGAGGAACTGCAGCTCCAATAGTTCTGCTCCTACTTGGATGACTGATTCCAAAATGTGGTGCTGGAGGATTATTGCTCTGTGCCTTGGCAGCTAAGTGCCATGGGGTACTTTAAAGCTCTATTTTATCCCCTATGCTGTTCAACATCTACCTGAAGTTATCTGGAGGTGTGGGCTGAGGTGTCATTAATATGCGGATGACACCCAGCTCTAACTCTCTTTTTAGTCAAATCCAAGTAAGGCAGTGGCTGTTCTGAATCAGTGCCTGGGCACAGTGATGAACTGGATGAGGGCCAATAAACTAAGTCCAGACAAGATGGCAATACTGTTAGTGGGCAGTTTGTCTGCCTGGCTAGGTGATGCCCAACTTGTTTTGGAAGGAGTTGCACTCCCTCTAAAGGATAAGGTTTGTAGTTTTGGGGTGTTCTTGGACCCTGCGGAGTTAGATCCGGAGGGGCGGATCGACATTTTGCCCCCATTCCCTACTTACTTGCCTCCATGGCAGACAGCGGAGGCAGGTAAGTGGTGAAAGTGGGGCAAAATGGGGGCTGAATAAGCCCCCCTCCCCTTACCTGGCTCTGCCACCATCGGGGCCTGCTCTTCTGGCTTGAGGCCTGGCCCTCAGTTGAAGCCAGCGCCAGACCGTGATGGAGGCAGGTAAGCCCCGCTCCCCCCACCACTTACCTGCCTCCATCTGGCGCAGGCTTCAACTGCTTCCACTTTGAGGCCTGGGCCTCAGTTGAAGCCTGCAACGGACCGCGAAGGACACAGGTAAGCCCCCTTGCCCCCTTACCTGGCTCTGTCACCATTGCCGCATGGACTGTGCCAGTGGTGCCGGCACTAGGTGAGCCCCCCTCCCTTCCTTACCTGCATTTGGAGCTCCGGATGGAGGCAAACCATTTCGCCTTGATCCGCAGCTCCCCCAGCCCGATCTAGATCCACCTTTGGCAGAGGCGGATTGGGTTGCTCCGCTCCGGATTCGCGATTCGAATCAGAGTGGAGCATAGCCCTACTTTTTATAGCGTAGGCTGATACACCACCTAGGCCCTTATCTGGACATAGTTATCCATACTCTGATAACCTGTCATCTGGATGACTGCAATGCATTATACATGGGGCTGCCTTTGAAAAAGGTCCGTAAACTTCAGCTGATCCAAAACAGGGCAGCAAGATTGTTAAGGGGAATGGGCCAATGAGCCAATACTTTAACAGCTGCACTGGCTACCAGTACAAATCCAGGCCCAATTCAAAGTGCTATGATTAACGTTCAAAACCCTAAACAGTTTGGGTCTAAGGGTTTGTCTACACAGGTGCTTTACCCCAGAGTAGCTTCGGAGTGGCAGCAGGTGATCTACATGACACAGCTGCCACTCCGAAGGGATCCAGGGGCAAAGCCCCAAAGCTCCGTGCTAAAAAACACGGGTACTTACCCCAACTTTTTTAGTTTGGAGCCAGGCTCCTCGCCTCTGCGGAGCCTTTTAAAGAATAAATAAAGGGGGGGGGGGTGGAGGGGGCAGAAAGGGAGCTCTGGGCTCCACACATTTTCAAGAAATGGGGGTCTGTTTTTTTAATTTTTAATCTGTAGATGTGAACCTTCGCATCTACAGATTAAAAAAAAAAAGGGCAGTGGTGGGGAGACGAATGGGGCAGCCAGAGTGAGCTCAGAGGGAGGAGAGCCAGCTGCCCCATTCATCCCCTCTCCTTGCTCTTGCCAGTGACGGCAGCGGCAACTCCAAATTGGCACTCCTTCCCATGCAGCACCAATTCTGGAGCCTGGGGCCTTGGGACGCAGACTCGAGGCTGTCAAGATGGGGGCCAAGTTATCTGAAGGATCTTCTCTTCCCATATGTACCTAAGATTACCTTAAGCGGTTCATTTCCAGGAGCCCCTGCCAAAGGAAGTGAGATGGGTGATTACCAAGAAGAGGGCCTTTTCTGCTGTGGCACCCTGATTATTTAATGACCTTCCCAGAGAGGCTTGCCTGGCGCCTATGTTGTGCTCTTTCCAGTGCCAGGTGAAGACTTTTTTTTTAAAAAAAAAAAATCCCAGGCATTTTAGCATTCTAGCCTTTTTAGCTCTGCTGTTTTAAATCTGTTACTGTATTTTAAATCTCTGCATTGCTGCTAGGTTTTATTCTAGTTGTATTTTTATACTGTAGTTTTTTAAGCTCCTATATTTTACACTGTTTTATGCTGTACTACCCAGTCAAATTTTAAAATGTCTTAAAAGGTTTTATGATTTTAATAATGTACTGGTTTTATGTTTTTAATCAGTTTTCTGTATTTTAGATTTTTGTATTCAATGTTGTTCTCCGCCTCAATCCAGAGGGAGAGGCAGGTAAATAACAACAGCAACAAGAACAACTTTGTGGTTTTAATTTTTGTGAACCACTCAGAGAGAGAGCTTCAGCTATTGGGCAATATAAAATAAATAAATAAATGAAATAGTGCTGTTACTCTTGGCTTTTTCTTCCTGTGAACAAAGCCAGCCCAAGAAATTTTGCTGTCTGAGGATGGAACCCCCTTCCCATTCTATTTAAAGAAGCTGACTAGACTGGAAGTTGAATCTTAATTCAACACTGGTGATGGGTCAACACTTTCCATCAGAGCAGGCTGGCTTTGGGGTTCAGTTACAGCCCAGAAGGCACATACAGCTTCTTTTCTCCTACATCTCATTGCTACTTTCCTCCCACCCTCCAAGTATTTGCCTCCTGCGGCAGTAGTCCGCCTTACTTTGCCTAATGAACCAGAACAAGCAGAATTATTTTATCAGGAGTGGTCTTTTGTGAGAAGGTAGGTTTTCTGTTACTAGAACTTCGGTAGAAACTCCTTTATAATTTAATCAAGTCACTCTGACTTGCTAGAAGGATTCACTAAGAAGCAGCCTATATAAAATGATTTTACAACATTGCATTACAACCTGAAATTAATAAAATAAATTACTTTTTTTTTTTTTTACTACGAGGTTACTCCGATCAATGACAGAGTGCTAAAGGACATGGCTGATTATGAAACTAAATGAAGGAAATACAAAGAAAAGAGGTATTCAGTGAAGAAAAAAGATGCAAATGAATAAAAAAATAGGTTGCTTTTTGCTTAAGCAAAGGCATTGAAGGAGAAAAATTTCATAGGTAGGGGACGTCCTGTCAATAGATGGTAGAATTTGGTGCAGAATATATATATATATTGGATGGTTCCAGATTTAGTCACACTTAAGCCAGATGTATAGGTTTACATTCTAATAAAATTGTAGTAAAACAATAAGGGGAAGGGAATGCTCCAAACAGGCATAGGAGAGAGTAAAACTAACAATATAAAATGTTATAATTCTTATAATTCATTTGCTTTGAGTGATAAACTTGATCAATTGCTTCATTTGATGGTTGAATAGTCTTAGGGCTCTTACTTTGTATTATTAAAATTGTTATTATATTTGTTGCTGATATTTATAGTATTATCTTGTGGATGAAGAGCCATTTATATGTTTTAAAGGCAAATAAAAATGAATTCAAAAATATAAGAAAAGCCCTGCTAAATCAGAACAAAGACCTATCTAGTTGTGCATCCTGTTTCCCAGAGTGGCCCAGTCAGATGCTTATGGGAAGCCCACAATCACTGGGGGACAATAGCAGGAGAGGATCCTCTCCTGCTGTTGTCCCCCAGTGATTGGTATTCAGAGACATGGGGCTCATCTACACCAAGCAGATATTCCACTATGAAAGTGGTATGAAAGCGGTATATAAAAGGCAGGAGCCACACTACTGCTTTATAGTGGTACTGAAGTGCACTGACAACTGTTGGGGCCCATTGACACATCTACACCAAGCAGGATATAACACTATGGAGGTGGTATGAAAGCAGTATATGGTATGTGTCAATGGGCTCCAACAGTTTAATACCGTTATAAAGCAGTAGTGTGGCTCCTGCCTTGTATATACTGCTTTCATACTGCTTTCATAGGGGAATATCTTGCTTGGTGTAGATGAGCCCATGCTGCCTCTGAACCTGAAGGTAGTATATAGCCACCTTGAGTAGTAGTAATTGATAGCCACATCCTTCCTAAAGCCATGGTGGTATTCAATACACCTTGTGCAAGTGAATTCCATGTGTGTGTGTGCAAACCTCCCCCCAAAGACCCCTCTCCTGAAGCATCAAAATAGATTATTCTGAATCGAGTTTTTTCCCCTCATATTCAGTTCCATTATAAGACTTGCTATTTGTACAAATGAACAATCCTGACCATTAATATAAGAATTCGTATGAACAATGTAACATAAACTGAACGCAGAAGTATATATCTTGTATTTTTGGTGTTTTAAGAAAGTGTTGTTGCACTGTTGCCCCTATCCTTTATTGCCTTTTTCATTGCCTTAATTACCTGTTTTGCATACATATGTACATTGTTTAACTATTGAAGACTTGATTACTGGTCTTAGAGGAATACATTAACTGTCTCTGTTGTAAAGTACTGAGTCTGCATTGATATCAGGTGATATCTATTTCAGATAGTTCATTGTGAAAGTAGTGGTCACTTCTAGGTCTTTTCACGTACTTCCCAACCAAGGATGGACATAACTGGGCATACTGGCACTTCTGACTGTACATAGGAACTTACATGTGAGCTGGGTTGTATGTGCATGCTTTTTTATCCTACGGTCTCCACACACCCTTTTAAAAATCAGATATATCTGTACTTGTCACATATAGACCTGGTTCCCCCAGTACCAAGTTGAGTGTAGGTTGTCATTGAACTGTGTGTTATTGTTTGGTTGTGGGTTTGTTGTGAATCTAGCCACACTCACACCATGGTTTTTTAACCACAAACAACAGAGCAACCCACGATTCAATGACAATACACTCAACCTATACTGTGGCTTGTCGTGTTGTGTGAACACAGCTTCAAACGTGAAGTTTGTATATATGTGCATGCCCATCCACTATTGTATTACAGGATTGGGTGAATAGTCCAATGAGTGATCAACATCCATGTATAAACTATGAAGTTGTGAGTTGGGATTATGTGTGTGTAAGGAAATATGTTTTGTGTATGGATCAGCCTTTTGCTGTACATTTTTGTCTTCTTTCTGGTGAGTGCACATGCCAAATTACCAAGCTGGGATTTGACCCACATTGGGCTAGTTTCATATGTCTAGCTAGCTAGTCACTTCTTGTCAGTGTTCTATATCATGTTGTGGGTTTAGCTATAGCTGTGTAAGCTTTACTTTTTCCCTTAGGTAAGTTGTTTCCTTCTTATGGCCATTAACAATTGCTTGCCATCTGGGGGTTTATAGACCTGCTTCAATACATTGTAATTCTGAGCTTTCTGCTGCTCTGCGGAGGAGATTCTTGAAGGCAAGATTACAGGCTGGAAGCTGTGGAAAGCTCTGCAATATGTGGTCCCTCCTTATTTACCATTTTTGAGATGTGGATTTAAGCCTTTGACCGCTATGGTGGGTCATCTCAGTGGAACAATCAGAGGCGTTAGTTAAGGTTTAATGGATCTTTCCTTGATCCAGCCGCTCTAACACTTCAGTGAACTGCTAATTCTTTTCCCCTCTGTTTACTGCGGGGCATGACTGGTTTTAATGCAGAGACTGGAAATCTCCAGCACCCAAGTCTAATCTGGCCTTTGGGGCCTCTGAATTTGGCCCAATTTCTCCCTGATTGACATGCACCTTGGTTCTTGGGTCTATATTGATCTCACAGTGCTGGAGCCCTTCTAAAGCATTCTTCTTCCTGTTCTTCCTGTGCTTGCTTGGATTTGTTAAAGCACTTCGGCCTTTTCCAGAAATGGTTCCTGCCCTTCAGGGCTCTTCCCTGCTTTTCCCTTGCTCTCATCAGAAAGCAAACATGTGTCATAAACTAAAGCTCACTTGCAAAGGTGTTGTATGAGGTGAATTACCTCAGGAAGTTTAGAAATAAGGCTCCCTCAAATTGTTAACAAAATACCACATACCACCACATTCTGTTCCCTGAAGCTTGTACTACTCAGGTAATTTGGAACCCAGTGCAACCATAACCGCAGCATCTCACCCCCTTTAAAAGCTCTCTCTGTGTAAAAGCTTCTACCATTTTCTTGGGAGGCCTTATTATATTTATTTATTTATTTATTTATTTATTACATTTCTATACCACACAATAGCCGGAGCTCTCTGGGCGGTTCACAAAAATTAAACACATTCAAAGTATATAAAGACTTTTGCGAGCAGCTGCAAGGTTTCTGGACATCAGTTATGTTCTGTACATCAATTAAATTCTGTACATCATTTTTTCCTGACTGTGTGACTCAGAAGTAACTCATTCTACCATGGGTCCTTTGTGATTCTAGCACCTGTATTTACGAGGTAAGGGAAATGTCTGCTGTTTTGTTGGGTTTCTCCATTTCCTTCAGCCTATTCATCACTGAACTCTCTTTTGCAAGGCATTGTTGATTTAGATTGTGTCTGCCTTGCTTTTTCTCTAATTTTCACTTCTCGTGCTCCCATGCCCTTGTTGATGCTATTGCTCAAGTGAGATTTGTTGGCGATGTGACCACCTTTGATCTAGCCAGCACCTTCCGCCACTCCATCAGCAACTCTCAATAATTTCAAAAGTTACCTTACTGGAAAATAATGGTTCTTAAGGCTCTGCCTTGCCACCTTTTGTCTAGACTCCGACCTTCTTGCTGAGTAGGTCACCAGGGTTTGAAGCATAATGGAAACACACTAAGGGAGGTGCAATTGTCTGATGATGTGGTGTCAGGTTTCATTTAGCACTTATTACCATTCCCATTTGAGCTGCTGTGTCTGAATGATGCTTGCTGGCGAAGTTGCCTTGTAGAGCAGAATGTCTGATACTTGACAAATATTAACTGGAAGAATATTTCCCATAATGACACATGTTGCTTGCTTTCCACAAGCTTTTCTTCTTACATAAGCTAATTGGCAAGGGATTGTCATGGATGGATATCTATATCTATATCTATATCTATATCTATATCTATATCTATCTATATATATATATATATCAAAAGGACAAGGCATTGCTCCTATGTGGTATGTGTTGATTATGAGCAAAAATTGGTAATCATTTTCCATGGGTGGCAGTGACGAAGAGGAAATCAATTTGCACTAGTGTATTTGGCATAAAGGGAGCTCTTAGTATCCGCGTTTGCTACAGAGCTGATTAAGTAGAAATGCTGTGCTTTATGAAAGCATTAATGTAAGCTATGAGAAATGACTTATGATAGCGCATGTCTCTTCTGGATGTATCAGAGTAGAAGTCATTTTGCCTAGTATAAGATGCTGATGGAATAAGGAGTGTTATTAGTCATTGCCATTTTCAGATAAATAATAGCCTGTTTCTTTGTCATATAAGCAAGTGGCAATATTCAGCCCATGTGCTATACATAGAAGGCACCTCATGATTATCTCTCTGTTGAAAGGAATGAGGCCATTGAAGGTTCAATTGAAATGGATGGTTCCATTTTGGGAAGGCGAAATTAGTCATCACTTACATTAATACTGGCCTTTCTCTACTTATCTGTTTTATCGTCTATGTATCCAGTATTCTCAAGGATCATTCACACATATTTTTCCTGCAGGAAGAGAAATGTGTTCACACTCATGTGTCAGGTACCAGTGCAAGTGTTCCTTTTGCTTATATCACATCTATGAACACTTGATTAATGTGATTTCTTGTAAAAGCATCTTGTATTCTTCTTGCAGCAGAGAAGTCTGTCCACAATAAACTGTCTTAGTCAGAGTAGATCAGTATATAAGAGAAAGTGATTCAAGCCCTATTCAGGCATTTGCCTGCTCACAAGACGGCCTAAAGTGTGTAGGGGCATGTGGGTGCACAAGTAAGTCCCATCCCTAGCATCCCCATGTACCTAGAATCCAGTTAGACCTTTGCACATTGAAGAGGACTCTGTAAGCACATTCAGCTGAACATGCTTACTAGGTTCCCATTTACAGCTGAATGCACTTACAGAGTTTTCTTCAGATCTTCATGTTCAATGCATAAAGGCCTAACTGGGTACCAGATGCTTGGAGCAGGGATTACTTGTCTACCTGTGACACACACACACACACACACACACACACACACACACACCCTATATGCGAGCAGGTAAATGCCTGAATAGGGCTTTGGTTACAGCACAGTCCTACGCATCCCTACTTTGAAGTAAGTCCTATTGGGTTCAATAGCGTTTATTGCCACATAAATGTTCATAGGAGGGCAATCTTCACCTGCCCTGTCCTTTCTCTGGAATGCAAAGGGAGGGAAGACCACCACTGTGCACTGCTCCATATCTCTTGAGTCATCCATGGCTGTGGGTATCATTGCAAAATAAATAAATAAATAAGCTGTAGGTCTGTTGCTTTGATAGCAACCATGCTGAGCTCAACGCTGCTGGAGCAAATGACAAGGACCACCTTTGAAAAGACAGCTGCAACCACTGATGGATCCCCTTCCCTTTCCTTCCTGGAGAGAGCATGAAACAGACAAAGGCGAGCAGGTGATTCTCCACATAGTTGCGTAGGAATAAACCCCACTGAATTCTATGAGACCGCCTTCTGAGCAAATATACTGTAGCCTCTAGGTCTCCCTCACATAGTAAAGGGACAGGATACATGGGAGAAGAGGTGAGGAGAAAGGATGGGCAACATAAAGAGCATCAGGGGATGGGGCAGAGATCCATCAGGAAAGAAAGAGATCTCACAATCAGTTGATGAGATAGCCTAGGAGCATAGGAAATTGCTTTATATTGAGTCAGTCATTTGGTTTATCTAGCCCATGATTATTAACATTGATTGGCACCAGCTTGGCCAAGATCACACAGCCCCACCTGGACATGCCAGGGATCGAACTGATAACTTCTGCATGCAAAGCATGTGCTCTGCCATTGAGCTATGGGCTCCCAGTAATGTTCACTCCATGAATTTCTCTTGAAGGGAAGAGAATTAGGTGTGTTGGAATTTACCAGCCAAAACATTGATTACATACTGAAAAGGGGGAAGCTCCTGACGATAGCGGAGCTGCTGCATTCTGCACTAGCTTCATCTTCTGTATCAGCCTTAAGGGCAGCCCCACATAGAGTACATTGCAGTATGCAGTCTTGAGGTTACTAGGGCATGTGCCACTGTAGCCGAGCTATCCCTGTCCAGGAGAAGCTGCAGCTGGCATACCAGTCAAAGCTGGTAAAAAGTACTCTGAGCCGCCATGGCCAGTGGGGCCTCCAGTGACAGTGATGTACCCTCAAATTATGAACGTGTTCTTTCAGAGAGAGTGCAACCCCATCCAGAACAGTCAACAAGCCTCTCTCCCAGTCTTGGGAACCAATTACGCACAGGACTTCTGTCTTGCCAACATTCAGCTTCAATTTACTGGCCTTCATCCAATTCATTACTGAATCTAGGCACTGATCCAGGATTTGCACAGCCTCACCTGATTCAGATGTCACAGGGAGATAGAACTGCATGTCATCAGCATACTGCTGATACACATATATGCCATCATTTGCCAACAATGCCCTTCTGCATTCTACATAGGACAAATAGGCCAGTCTCTAGGCAAGTAAATAAATGGACACAAATTTAACATCCACAATGGCAATATTTAAAAAACAGTAGGGGGACATTTCAACTTCCTAGGACACTGTGTGAATGACCTCAAGGTGGCCATTCTTGAACAAAGGAATTGCAAAAACAGATATCAACAGGGAATTGCTGAAAAAAGGTTGCTGTTGTTTGTTTGTTTTAAAATCCAATACATATGCTAATCTGCTCTTCTTTGCAATGAAATCTGTGTTATCACCCAACTACATTTTGTGAATTGCAACTGTTAAGATAATTATCACTGTACTTTTTGCATTGGAATTCCCTCTGACCACAGGAGTTATATCCCACCCACTACCAACTCCAGCATATATCTGCCAAATTGAAGTTAACACTTCATGCATTTAATGAAGTGGACAATGTCCATGAAAGATTATGCCAGTATAAATCTGTTCGGCTTTAAGGTGCCACAAGGCTCTACTCTTTTCTTTGTAAGTGATAACAACTTATTTCCACTTCCAAAGGATATAAGCCTTGGGAGTAGTTGTGGAACATTGCCCACCTTTTAATGATCACATCAGAGCTTTTGCCAGGCTGACATTTGATTATTTCAGAACAGTGAAACGCTGCATTAGCACCTCTCCCAAATGGATGCTGGATGGCTTAGCCATGTCTTTAAAACATCCCGGCCGTGTTACTGCAAGCTTCTCTGGAGGTTTTCCAGTAAGAGAACATTCCGCCAACTATGGTTTGCAAAGGATTCCTGGTCCAGCTCAGGAGTTTATTGAAACCTCCTTGTATGTGGTATAAGGTAGCTTTTGCCCATTTGTCTCCTTGTGTGGCTGTGTGGTACAGCAAGTTACTACTATTATTCTTCATCTCTGGAAATGTGAGCTTAACTCTGGCTTAAGGTCACAACTAAAGTGAGCTTGATAATACTGGCCGGGTCTTTGGTGAATATGTGTCAGCAATACAAAAGAGCCACACTTCCTAGCACATGATGGGAAGTCTTCCTGTTGAAAAGAGTCATTGACCGACGTGCAGCAGGAGTGCAATTGGCCCTAGGTGAAGCTGGGAGAACTGAATAGCAAGGTCTGTCCTTGCTATGGCAAAGCACTCCAATCCCCAGGATACCCACAAAGCACCATCTTCCTTCCTGTCATACATCATCTAGTCTTGAGCTTCAGCTGCACCTACAAGGCATCACAGGGCCTGAGATTTCTCAAAGCTGGGCAGCCAAGCAGTGCAAGTTTTTCAGCATCCATCTTGCCTTATTGACTGATTGATCGCTTTTACATCCCACTCTTCCTTCAAGGAGCTGGAGATGGTGCATATTGATTTCCCCCCACCCTGTCCATTCAACAATCCTGAGAAGTAGGTTAATCTTAGAAAGAGGGACTGGCCCAAGGTCACCCACTGAGCTTCATGGCAAAAGGTGCATAAAACCAGATCTCCTAGCGTCTATCCACTGCCACATCTTGTGGTTGCATTTGGTATTCCAAAAGGGTTAAATTAATAGAAGAGCCTGAAATCTTATGGTCCTACTGGATCATCATTTTATTTCAATGCCCTGTAAAAAAATTCAGTACATTTAAAACTAAATAATCAATTCAATGCATAAGCAGTAATGTCATTGATCCACGCATTCAAAGAACACATAAAGGACATCATTGGCATATATGGTCTGGACCTGCCCTTTAACACTGATGTGCACAGCAGCCAGGTTCCCTTCTGCCTGCATTCTCGCCACATGTGGGAAGAGGTTCGACATGTGTACTGACATATGTGCACAGAACTCCTGTCACAGGAGGAGGATTTCTGATTGGGCCAGGATGCCCTCTTGCATGGAGGATATTTTATATTTGAACATTTGAAAAGCTTTTGACAAAATCCATCACCAAAGGCTCCTGAATAAAGTTAGGAGAAATGGGATAAGAGGATAATTCCTCTTATAGATCCACAAATGGTTAAAGAACAGGAAGCACAAAGTTAAGTATAAATAGACATCAAAATGGAAGGATTATAAGAGGTGGGGTTCCCCAGGAATGTATAGTGGGTTTTGTTCTTTTTTGTAGATGATCTAGAATTAGGGGACAGTGTAGAGGAGGCCAAGTTTGAGAATGACACCAAATTATTTTTAGTAGTAAAACAAAAAAGGGTTAGCGAAGACCTCTGAATAATCTCTCTATCTCTAAACTTGGCAAATGGGCAATAAAATGGCAAATATGGTTCAATGTAACTAAGTACAAAGTGATACCCATTAGAGAATAATATGCTAACTTCACATATAACTGATGGAGTCCAAGCTGGCAATGACTGGCCAGAAACAGATCTTGGGGCTGTGGTGGATAGCTCAATGAAAACACTGACCCAGTGTTTAGCAGCTGTGGGGGGAAAATTAAATTTCATGCTCAGGATCAAGTGATTAGAGAAGGAATCGAAAATAAAACTGCCAGTGCCAATACTGGGATCCATTTATACAAATTTGTAGCGCAATTACACTAGGAATACAGACAATTCTGGTCACTGCATCTCAAAAAAGGATGTTGTAGAGCTGGAAAAGGTGCCCGAAAGTGCAATGTTAAAGGAGTTGGAACAACTCCCCTATGATGAAAGGTGACAATGTCTGAAGCTCTTTAGGTCACATAAAATGTAACAGGGGATATGATAAAGATTTACAAAGGACCTGTCTATACACTCTATGTACTCCATCATGGCTGCTCAGTTGTGCCCAGTAGTTTATATGATGCAGCTGCCAACTCGCAGCCGTATTGTACGATTCCCTGTGAAGTTATGTATTTTTCGATGAGTCATTTTACCATGGGTTTTTACTTTGCTCCGATGTCACTATGGCTGTTTGTGCATGTGTCAATGGTGGGTTCAGTTTGGATTAAGAGAGTGGGTGTAGTTAGGGGGTGGATATCAGCGCAGGCTGGTGTGAGAATACAGGGCAGGAGCAGGCTCTAGGTGAGTGTTTAGTAATCGCTGGCATAGTGACATTAAAGCCTCATTCTGGAACAAAAGTTATTATTTATAGTGTATAAATTCAATGAATTGTAACAGCGCAAATGCACAGCTACAGGCTTCCAAAGCCACAATGTTGTGCAGAGTTATTAGAACTCCTCCCCCACTGCCCCCGGAAAGGGTTTGGTGGTTTTCAGTGCACATTACCACTGTCTCACAGCATGCTGCAAATTTTCTTGGCTCGCTAGACCACGCTCACTCCTGCCATGTGCCCTATCAGTGCCACTTCGCATTGATGCTGGAGGTTTGAGGGGAAATCAGTAGGTAAAGCAGCACCATATAGATGTCCTCAAAGTTATGCATGGTGTGGAGAAAGAGAGAGGTACATTTTTTGGTCTCATAATATTACAACCTGGGGTCATCTAAAGAAGATGAGAGTGGTAGAATCAGGACAGTCAAAAGGAAGCATTTCTTTTTGTAACTAGGACATTATTTTCTACAAGGTGTGGTGAAACTTAGGAGAGTTTAAGCTTGGCGTAGACAAACTCATGGAGATTAACTCTATCAATGGCTTTTATATTACATCCATTCTGAAGTACCATGCTTCTGAAAACCACTCCCTGGAGAACAGCAGCAGTTGAGAGCTATGTCCTTCGTGTCCTGCCTGTGGGCTTCTCAGCAGGCATCTGGTTAGTGACTGTGTGAAACAGGATGATGACTTAGGCAGGGCTTTGGTCTGACCAGCAGGGATCTTCTCATGAGATCTATGCTGAATCCATGGGGCTGCTCTATAGGTTATTGGAACTCCCAAAAGAGTTCTGTTGCCATGGAGCTTCAACATGTAAAGGGTTGGATGGGGAGAACTGTATGATAAATTTAGACAAATCGGAAATTCAGATAACCTTTTTTTCAGCTAATGTAGATCTGTGTTCAATCCCTTAGCTGCTAGCAATGCCTGGACGGCCAGCAATGCTCCTTTCCTGCTAGAAATTACATTAACCGCAGCTTTACAGCATGCAGTCATGTCTGAAATTATTGAAAAAAGATAACGAGTATATTGCATTCTAATCTAATTATCTAAATCATTTAAATTATTTATAAGGGCTGCTTCTAGTCTTTGTTCTAAAAGATCTTTATAGACTGCACATAATTTAGTATTAACACAGTTGAGACTCAGAGGGACCTTAAACGATTCTCTTTTCTTTCCCCTTCTCTCTTTTTTTATGTTCTGCAAAATAAAAGGAGCTCCACTAATTGACAGTTTAATAGTTCCTATAACTGTTGATTCTTAACCTTATTCCAAATATGATTTGAGTAAAGAGAACAATTCAGCACAATGGTCTTCAGGCAGCTGCTTTTGAAGCTGCTATAGTAACAAGTGCAGAATCTGAGCATGCTTTTCTCATAGGGTGATCCTTACTTTTTATGGACTTCAGCTGGGATGGAGCCAGAAAGAAGGTACTTGTAGTAGGATTGGTTGAGAACCATCAGGAGAATTTTGTTCCCGTTTCTGTTGTTTTGGCACAAAGAAACATTTCATTGAAAGGTTCAGATCCTGCAGTTGTGAACATTTACATTGTGCATGTGGATTTACTTCACTCCCACTCCAGCATGGGCTTGGAGTTTTGAAGAGTGATGTGGGACCAGCCAATATCAAAACTTTAAAATGGTTCTTAATGTGATTATAGGAGGTGATTAGACACAGAAGATTTTATAAGAAAAATCTGTGATACTACCGAATGAAATGGTTTGTTGTGAAAGGATTTTAAAGAATTCGTCACAATAAAACAGGAGGAGCAGGGAATAGTTGTGAAACTTCCTCCAACTTTTAGGTTGAATGTGCCATGATAGGTTCAGTGGAAACATTAAGCATTTGTTAAGATTGCCAAACTTTCTGGGGTATTATTAAAGCCCTCCTGAAGTGTTTAGTATGAACTGGGGATGGGGGAGAAATATGTTCTTTTCAACCAATATGCGAATTATTATCTGTTATCATTCAAAATGTGCGCTCCTCTGAATTTTGCAATGGAGTTCTCCAAATATACATACACGAAATGCATATATTAGAGGAAATTGCACCAAAAAACACAAGAAAAAGAAAAAAGGATACTAGTGAAAATATGTATACACTGCCCCTGAGATTCAGAGTTTGGGTGTACTCCTAGGCCAGATCTACACCTTGTGTCAAATCATTACGATCCCATCATGGTCACGCTATATCCCCCTTGCACATTTATTAGTCGTAGGACACACAATGACATTTGTTGCACTGTTTTCGATAATGTGGAATAAAAAGCAGGAAAGAACACGATGAAAGTGGTATACGGAATGTGTAATGTGCCCCAACAGTTATCAGTCCACTTAAATAACGCAATAAAGGAGCAGTGTAGATCTAGCCCTGGATTCAAGCCTCAACCTAGATGCCCAGGTTTTGGTTGTGGCCTGGAATGCATTTGCACCCATTCCTAGTGATGTTTGATCTGGCCAGGGTCATGGCTCAGTTACATCCTATTTGGATTATGTACATGGAGCTGCCTTTGAAACTTCAGCTGGTCCAGAATGCTGTGGCCTGCCTGTTGGCCAGAGCTGATTACAGGGAACATGTGGCTCCCTTGTTACAACAGCTTCAATGGCTTCCAGCCTGTTTCTGGGCATAATTCAAAGTGCTAGGTATGACCTATAAATCCCTGTATACCTTGGGACCAGGCTATGTGAAAGACCACCTTCTCCTATACGAGACTGCCCAGGTTTTAAAATCTTCAGGGGAGGCCCTTCTCTTGGTAGAGCCACCTTCAGAGGCAGGTTTGGTCATGACATGAGAGAGGGCCTTCTCACTGGCTGCTCTAAAGTTATGGAAGTCCCTGCTGTAGGAGGCTAGTTTGGCCCCTTATCGGATGTTCCTCTGCTGGAAGCAAATATATTTTTATTGAGTCAGGCCTCTGACATCTAAGCTAGTCTGATGCTGTTGTGTTTTTAGTTGTGTTTCTGATTTATTTGTTTTTATGTTTTTTTTTAATCAAGTTCTTGTTTTTAATATGGATTTTATTGTTAGCTGCCTTGAGCCTCATATTTTATAGAAAAGCAGGACATAAATGAAATAAAGAACACATAAGAACCCAAATAAATAGCTGGTCAGCTGGAAGGATTGGAGGGAGGTGCTTCCTTTGTGATTTCAGTGAGGCAAAGACTGCTGGAGTTGCCTGTAAGTCTGTGTTTGCCAGTCAAGATTCTAGGGCTACATGCAGATGAGCCTTTCCTATGCAACTTGCAGCAGTTGTGGGACTGTACACACAATGGCTTTTGAATATTAATGCTAGGACCTCCATGCCCAGAAACTCTGTAGCAATCCCTGCCTCTCTTCAACCTCTCCAATTAATCAGGGGGCAAATTTTAATTTAATTTCTAAAGCTTGGACAAATTGATTATCTGCTGCCACAAATTAACTGCTGGAATCTTAGACAGCCTGCCATTGCCCAGCGTCTCCCAGACTTCCATGGTTAAAAGTTGGCAGAGAGAAAGAGGGAGGAGAACCATCGCTGCTGTCCTTCCACTTGAGGGTAAAAGACCTTTTTATTTAAACAAGCCTTTGGTGTGTAAGTGGGTCTGTTGGGTTGGATGCTGCTTCTATTCTGTTATTGTTGTTTTTAATGCATTTGTTTTATTACTGTTTTAGGGTGCAATCCTATGGGTTCCGTCCTAAACCCCTGAATTTGGAGATTTATGAGTATCTAAAGCAGGGTGGCTGCAGCAGGGAGAGGATCCTCTCCTCCATGCTCCATCCACCTTGCTTTGTTGGCTAGAGGGCCAATTTTGATTGTCTAGATGGGGGCTTTAGAATAGAAGGGGGAGGCTGAGAGGTGGGTAGGAAGCTGTCTAAACCTGCTTCTGAAGTCTCCTCCGCCCTGGACTGCTGGGCCCTCCCGCTTTTCTCCCTCTCTGCACTTGGTTTACCGAGCACAGAGAGGAAGCTGCCATGTTTCACTCCATGCTGGCTGCAAGAGGTGGGACGGGGGAGCATGGTTTGCTGGTTCCCAGCTTGGATTTCTGTCTATGAGTTTAGTGCAAGAAAACCTGGAGGAGAAGGCTATCAATTGCTACCAGCCCTGATGGTTGTGTGCCATCTCTAGTATTCACGGCAGTAAGCCTGTCTGCACCTTTTGCCGGGGAACATGGGTGGGAGGGTGCTGTTGCACCTCGTCCTGCTTTGTTGGCCCCTGGTTGACAACTGGTTGGCCACTGTGTGAATAGAGTGCTGGACTAGATGGACCCTTGGTCTGATCCAGCATGGCGTTTCTTATGTTCTTAACCAACAAATTCCATGACTCCCGCAGAGGATGTCTAGGGGACATAGGATTGCTCCCTTAATCTAGTTTTATTTATGATTGTAAGCCACCATGCATGCCATTTTTCTTGGTAGAAAGGCAGGGTTCAAATCAAATAAATAAACAAACACTCAAAATACATTCTATTAGGAAGATTGCTTTTTAAAAATGGTATATTAGGCAAAATTGTATATAAAAATGCATTTTTATGGAGAAATGTCTACAAAAGCACATACAAATTTTAATGTGAACTTATATATATATATATATATATATATATATATATGTGTGTGTGTGTGTGTGTGTGTGTGTGTGTGTGTGTGTGTGTGAAGATTGGAAAAATTCTTAAAGTTTGAGACAAACCAAATTTAAGATTGGGAAAAGGAGAAACCAAAACATATATATTTGCCTATTCCTAGTTTAAACACCCAACGGGGCAAATGGAAATGGGTTGGGCTAGCCCATCTGCTTTCAGGGGAGGCTAAAATGACTGACAAAAGCTTTAATGCCACCTTTTGTTTTTTAAAAAGCCATCACACATCCAATCAGTTTGAGGTATGTGATGGCATCACTGAGGACAAATGAGGCTACTTCAGAGTGAGAATTGTGGTTCTGGAATACACATTGCTCTCACTCTAAACTAGCTTTGTTTGCCTGCAGTGACATCATCAGTGGGCAAATCTGCTTGGCTGAGTGATTGACTGACTGTTTCTAACATGTTTTAGAAAAACTTTTTTTCAAACAAACAAAAATACTGCTGAGGCTGCAACCTGTTGCTAATATGAAGAGAACCACAATGGATAACTTCTGCTACCCTTTGTCAATTGAATAACACAGCTGGGAAACCTTAAAGCGAGACTGCCTTTGCCTCCCGACCAGGCTGCTATTACCTCCTGATGTGGATTTTGTAAGGCAGCTGAATATGTCACAGAACACGGAGAAATCTTCCACCCTATTTGTATTTCCATCCCTATTTGTAGAGAGAGTTGCACAGAAAGCATGAAAATTATTTAAGGAAATCCATAATGGCGGCTCTAGCAGTGGCCTTGGCCTACACGATGGAGCATTGTTAGACAATAAAAGCTTCCATCCTGCAGTTCCAGTCAACAGGTAAGCTTTTCTTTTGCTGTTGATTATTATTTAACTGAGGATCTGAAAGATGAGAAATACAGGAAGCTGCGTAACAGGAAGTCAGACCATTAGCCAACCTAGCTCAGTATTATCTAGCTTGAGTGGCAGTGCAGGTCTGCAGAGTTTCAGAGAGGAGTCTTTACTAAGCCTACTTGGAGATACAAAGCTTGTGCTCTACTACTGAGCTACAACACTCTTCCTAGCACTCTTCATGTACAACCTGCCTCAGATTGCATCCTCTTCCAGGATCCCTTGTCTTTCCAACATTTTTTTGTTTTGTTATAAAATAGAGGGAATTCCCTTTGATTCCTTTAGAACAGAGTTGCTAAACTGTGTTTTCTTCCCAAAAGAGGGGGGAAAAACATATGAGACCTAAGGTGGTTCAAGTGAAGAGAAGGCCAATAGTACTTCTTCTGAAATGAAATGATGAAGGCATAACTGGCTGTGAGACTCCACACAGTTAAAGAGATTGCTGCTACACGAGGATTCTCACGCCAGCTTCCTGCTTTTAAACTACAAGCAGATGGCAGGGCACAACGGTGTGTTTCGTCGCACCAGAGTAGCCAAAGAGTTTCTGCAGGGCAGTTAAGCAGTAGCAGAGAAGGGTCCGTGAGCCAGGAGCTCAGTGGGACCTGTTAACCCAGCAAAGCCCTGGGAGGAAACGGGGGCCTTACAGATGTGCTGTCAGCAACCTCTCTGCCTGGTTCAGCAATTGCAGCTGGGTCTGCTTCCTTACTGTCTGCAGCTGAGACTTTTCCTTCCTCCCATGTAGACCCTTGCTCCTGAATATACCCTGGGTGAAAGGGACTTCTAGCGACCAGGCAGGCACTCTGAATCTCCCACCTGGTCTGCCACCTGTGCTCTGGTGAGTTGGGAACCAAGACAAGGCTTGGGCTGCAGTTGAAGGGATTATTCAGGGGGCTCAGGCAAAGTGTCCCTCTGACGCATTGCCCCATATTGTCTGTGGAAGTGGAATCCCAGTCCTCTACTTCTGAAGAGCTCTTCTCTGGGCTGACGTTGGATGGGAGCCAGACTCCAAGACAGAGATGTCATTCTGTGCTGGAATGGTTATATATTCTGTGCTGGAATGTACAATTTCGACTCTGAAAATAAATGCAGTAGAATACTCTGAATGTGTGTTCAGAAGCATGTCCGGTGCACCTAAGTGTGATATCTGTTTTCATCCTTGCTTCCATTAGTGCCTTGAGTCCCAGTACTGGGAAAAAGGTGGGATATTAATATTAATAATAATAATAATAATAATAATAATAATAATAATAATAGAAACCTGTGTGTATGTCTCTATTTCCCATTTACAGATGAGTGCCCATTGCTCTCTCACAGCACAAGGAACAGGGCCAGCCCAACCATTAGCAAAGTAAGGCAGGTGCTGGCTGGTGGTGGCAGTGGTGGAGAATGGAGCTGTGTGTGCCATGTGGCCTGTCCTATGCACCCCTTAAGTTAGCCTGCTGCCCTCAGGTGTGGTGGAGGATGCACCTGAGGGCAGCAGAAGATATGGCTATCAATAGCTACTAGTCCTGATGGCAGTATGCCTATGTACACCACTTGCTGGGGAACATGGTAGGAGGATGCTGTTGCACTCATGTCCTGTTTGTGGGTTCCCCATGGAAAGCTGGTTGGTCACTGTGTGAACAGAATGCTGGACTAGATGGACCCTTGGTCTGATCCAGCAGGGCTCTTCTTATATTGTTGTGAGGACACTGTCCCATTGCCAGCACTGAAGTGAGATTCAACTGCCTGTCTGATCACCTTCTGGGAATGGAATGTGGGGTGGGAGAGGTGGCATCTTGATCTTCATGTCAGGCTGCAAAATGTCTTGGACACACTCTGGCAAGGAATGGGAGCAACTCAAATAGTTCATCTATCAGCTGCTACTGATATCAGTTGCAAAAAGTAGTGCATAGGCACTAGAAATGTGGGATCAAAATGTGTATATAAATATATAAACATGACAATCAATAAAGGAGAAACCAAACTGGAGGGCCTTAAATTTCAGAGAGCCATCATAAGTTCCTTTCGAATAGAGAACTGCCTAATTTTATTTTATTTTACTTATGAAGCTATATAAAGCGCCACATACATTGACAGTAGCACATACGTGCATGCATATTATTCACAGAAAAGAAATATTCACCTTGAAACCCACCTCGTTGAGTTGGATAGGGGGCTGCCTTGGCTCAAACAGATATCCCAATTTGCCTCAGAACCACTTTCCTAAACCTCCATCGTCTTTCCTGTTGACTACAATAGAAGAAACAACAAATGCCTCTAACAGTTTTATTCTTATGCATACTCTGCATAGTTTACATAAGGGAAATATTTATTTATTTAAAAACTGTATAGCTACTGTTCAGTCTTTGGGAACCCAAAGTATATCAAGTAGGTGACTTGTTTACAAATATGTCTGTCATTTCAACTCACTGAGCAATTTATATGTCAGGAGATGATGTCATGGCAGCGACAGTCAAGAGATTAAAAAAAGAAAGATAAAGGGATGACAGGAAAAGAGACATTATTATCCCCTCCCTCTGCATCCTTCAATGAGACTTCATTATACCTCCCTCCCCCATCAATTGATACAATGAAATAAAAGTGAGCAAGGAACTAAAATATTGAATTGCAATTCAACAGGCGTCTTTATAGCTAAATCATAGCCCTGTCAAGTTGCTGCTGGATGGGCACTAATTAATGTTTCTCTTACTTTGTATTCAGTTCTGATCTGCGCAAGGAGTGATGAGGAATTCCTGAATTGATCACAAGGAGGCATTTGTTAGTGACAGCATCCATCTTATGTTCGCAGATGTTGCTCCACCTGCCCTGGATGAAGGAAGGGGAGGAGTGTGTAATTAGGCAAAGCTAGATGGGTTATGGGAAGAAACAGCCACTGCAAATGAAGCCAATGTTGTTTTCATTTTACTATGTGAAAAGATAGCATCATGTGGTCAAGGAGGATTAGAATATTACCCACTGACCATGGCCTTCCTCATAATGTGCGTAATGCAGTTATTTGAATATAACCTGTAGTCTGATATTTATAGTTATTTAGTAAGATCTGCTCATTCTTCCAGTGCAAAATAAAAAGAGAAGCTAATTCTCCACAACTGCCATCTGAAAACCTTTGTTCATTCAGAGACAATTAATATTTACAAACATTTATATTAGATGAGGGCAATAAAGTAGAGTGGGAAGGAGATCGTGCATGTAATTGTTCCAGTGGGGATGTTTCAGTCGAAAAGGTTATCATCAAAAGGAGAGTTAGGAATCAAGTGCAAAATTGCTTCACCTGGAATGGATTTTTGCAGATGGGAACCTGCAAAAGAAGAGCAGTGGAAACACCATATACCCTAAAAACCGGCAAGCCATTTCCCTAAACATCCTTCTCCAACACCCCCAACCTCCACTTCCCCAAGATAAACAACAGAGTTAAGAACATAAGAAGAGCCATACTGGATCAGACCAAAGATCCATCTAGTCTAGCATTCTGTTCACACAGTGGCCAACCAGCTGTCTACCAGGAATCCACAAGTAGGACATGGTGCAACTGCACCCTCCTACCAATGTTCTTCAGCAACTAGTGTACATAGGCTTGCTGCCTCTGCTACTGGTGGTAGCACAGCCATCAAAACTGGTAGCCCTTGATAGCCTTCTCCTCCAGGAATCTAACCCCCCGCTTTTAAATCCATACAAATTAGCCAGGTACTACTTAGAGAAAAAATCCTTCATTTTTTCTGAGTACCTCTTTTGGAATTTGGAGAATCCTCACAAGTCCTTAACACCCATGGATATTAATGCTTTATTGTTCCTTTAGCACTTTTATGAAGCTCATGATATAATCCCATGCATATTTAGACAGAAAAAAGCCCTAGAACTCTCAGCATTCCCCAGCCATCCAGTAGGACTTCTTTTTCTGTCTAAGCATGCATAGGATGGCACCCTTAACAAATTAGACTGAATAATTTATCCTTGTTATCTTTTCTGTGAAACGTCAGTATTTCTGTGAATCCTTTCTTAACATGGGGACAGAAGAACAGGAGGTATAGGTTTATCAGATGTTGACCTTTGATTTGACATTTTATTTATTTATTTGTTGCGTCATAATATAACTTTCTCTGGGTGTTTTATAATGTAAAACATCATCATCATCATCACCATGTACCAATAAAAACAACAATATAAACATGCCCAAACACTATAAAATATAATATCAGATATAGGAGATAAAACCAGATCCCAAAGATTAAAGTAATAAAACACTAAATACTAAAATATTTAAAAAACTTTAAAAGCCTTAGAAAGCTAGAAAGTCTTAGCCTGGCAATGAAAAGATTGTGGGTGCCAGGTGAGTTTCCCTTAGGTGAACATTCCAGAATTGGTGGGGGGACATCAGTGAAACCCCCACCATCTTGTTGCCACCCCCTGAGCCTCAGAATGAGTGGGCCCATGAAGAAGGGCTTCCATGGATGGTCTTAAGGTACATAGAGGTTTGTGGGAGTATAACGATATGTTACGGGCAAGACTGGTGTTGGGGTTTGAGTTTTATCAGTATCTATGAAGTCTAGGAGCTTCTTTAAAGGAGTGATTTATAGCATGGTCATTACTTGCTACTCATGGATGTCCCCTGGTTTTTTTGACAACGCTGTCAGCCTCTTGTGCCACTCCTGCTTTTCTCAGTTTTAACATCACAAAATAAAGCTCAGAAAACCCGACTCTTCTGAGGTTGCACTATAAAATGCCAGTGTGGTGTTGTGGCTAAGGTGTTGGACCGGGAGTCGGGAGATCCGGGTTCTAGTCCCCACTCGGCCATGGAAACCCACTGGGTGACTTTGGGCCAGTCACATACTCTCAGCCCAACCTTCATCACAGGGTTGTTGTGAGGATAACATGGAGAGGAGGAGGATTAGGTATGCCACCTTGGGTTCCTTGGTGAAAAAAAGGTGGGTTTATAAATGCAATAAATAAATAAATAAATAAAATGCCCACTAGAGGGTTCCATTGAAATGTACAGACGATGTGGTCGCTGCTCTCCTCTCCATGTAATTTTGTTTGTTTCAAATATGGAATAGAACCAGGAAGAGAGCAAAGGTAAGGAAACATGATCCCCCCACCGCATCTGAAGAGATCCAAGGCCTGAGCTAGACCCACCATATGCTTGTATAGCTCTTTTTAAAATAATAAATCCATCAAAGTGTATGCCAATTACCTCAAATCAGTCATATTAATTTAGGCTGCTATTTTAAGCATAGGAATGACAAGGAAGGACGTCCTTTCAAACTTCAAGCCAAAGGGCACAATTCAGTGTGACTAACCCATCACACTGAAAATAATCGAATGGGCCCAAGTCGTGATTAATATACATCCCACTGATTTCAATGGAACATAGCCATGACTACCTTTTACTGGATTATGCTGGCATGATCGGGCTGCAAACCTCATATTCTAGAGCAGGGGCAGCAGAAGATAGGTTGGGATCTCCTTGTAGAACTCCAGGTTCTAGATAGACCAGAGGCTCCAGTCCATCTAGAGGAAAAACATTTAAAAGGAAGACAGAGAGGTGAAAATTGTCTCCATCACTCCTTGGTCCTGCTGGCAGCAGCTTAGCAGGGCATTCAATATGAGCTTAGAGGCTTTCTTCTAAGGGAGTGATGTAATTCAAATTTCCAGTTACAGCAATTTGTCGCACTGGAGCAAGTTCCCCCTTTTTTATTGTTTTCTGACAAGAGATATTCATGTTTCTGTACAAAAATAAGTAGATAAAAAGAGAAACATACCAGTTTAGCTCTAATACATTCATTGGGAAGCGTTTTCCTGTTCTGATCAGAAAATAATAATAATAATAATAATAATAATAATAACAACAACAACAACAACAACAACAACAATAATAGGTTTTCATTCATGCCTTTTTGTGCAGAAATATGAACCTCTTTTGTGTACAATTCCCCTCCTCTTTGTTCTTGCGTATATTGCCATTTTTTTGGAACCTGCAACTGACTGAAATGAACAAAAGAGGTACATAGCTTGTGCTTTTGTTACTCTTTTGGTGGCAAATTTGATAGCATCTTTGCTGGTAAATGTGCTGCGTGCTTTTGTTCAGTTTCTCCTTCTGGCCTATAAATGTATGTGCAGGAATGAATGTCTCCCATGCTCCAGGGCAAGCTGGGATTCCGTAAAGGCATTTATTTGTGCACAATATAGCTAGGAAATTGGGATGGGGCCTGACTGCAGTTAAGAGATTGTACAGATGGAACCTGCGTCTGCTGGATCCTTTCATTGCAAAATTATAGTTGCAACTTCAAAATCCTTGCCCTTCCATGAGTGTAATGATAGGTTGGCTGTCCTGCAGATACAAACACATTTTCACTGTACGTACGTACGTACACACACACACACACACACACACACACACACACACACACATATATATATATATATATATATATATATATATATATATAATAACCCCCAAGTATTTACATGCATGCATGGCAGATGACAGACAGTTCAAAATGGCTGAGCCTTCATCATTGGGGCAGACTCTCTGTGTGTGATTAAATAATGAATAAAATATCGTTTCAGATTAAAATGTTACACTGTAAATAATTCCATTTGTTTACTCTGTATTTGGCATTGAAGTTCACCTCCCTTGGAGCTTTCTTTGACTTCTGATGCTGTTTTGCTTTGCATATGTTTATAGCACTTATCTTGGCAATCTACAAGTATGAACTTGTTTTAGTAATGTTCATGAATGGACTACTTATTCTGTTTAGATTTGTACTCTGCATTTATTCAGGGCAAATCGTTAGGAAACATGACATATCTTGACATCAGCCTAAAACTAATATTGACCTACCTTGTAGCCTCATACCAATCCTGACCTACATTGTAAAGTTGAAGACTTCACACAACATGTTCACTCCCCCTTCACAATGATAAATGTGGCTCTGATCCATTGGTGTGGAAAAATTGATTACATACAATGATTGGGTTCACACAGCATGACAACCATGGGTATGGATTGAGTATTAGTTTTCATTGAATCTAGGGTTGCTAGCTTCTAGGTAGCTGCACTAATAAACTATGGTTTGTTAACCATGAACAATCCATGAAGAGAACTATGGTTTGTTGTTGGGTTGTTAACTCTAGGTTGTTGTGTTTTGTGATCAATCTCATTGACCCATATTCCTTAACTGTAAGTTTTTTTGTTATTATTTTAAATAGTTTATATATTTAAAAGATAGTTTCAGGAATGGTTCAGGACTACATTACTGTGGATAATAAACCGATACTAAGCAACACTTAGCAACATTTAGATTTAGATCTAGAAAATACATGGCACGTTCACACTGACACATTATGGCTGGATTTACTGCTGGAACTATTGCTAGATGAGCTCTTATTGCTATAGGTTAACACTTGACCAGCAGCAGTTCAGAGTCAATTTTTGCTGTAAGATCCAGCAGCTGTTTATTGCTGTGTCCCTTAGGCTGCACAGAAAAGACACTGTGAGTAGGGATGTCAGAGAAATCCACAACAGAATCAAATGAATTCAGTTTTCTATGAATCCAACCCAAGGATTCCACATCAGGCCAGCTTTGCCCAAGTTGCATGGATTCTTTGAACTTGCAGACTGTATTTTTTATTTACTTATTTACTTTCTGGAATCTTATTCAAATTTAGTCATAAAAAAAGAACAAAATAACAAAACACTGGCCCAAAACGCACATTTTCCCCATAGGTTAAAGCATGAAAATGTGCATTTTGGGGGTTGTGCATTTGGTGTGTGGGTGTGCACACATGCATTTTCTCAAGTGCAAATTTGCACAAATGCGAATTTGCACAAATTCAGGAAAGTAGAAAAATTCTAATTCTCTCAGCAAAAAAATATGCTTCCCGCCCAACCTGAAAGTTTGGGCGGGAAAGCAACGGTTGTGGGTTGGGAGGGGCTGGAAAGGAGCAAGAGCTCACATGGCTCAGTGTGCGAGCCTCGTGTGCTGGGGGCGGGGCCGCGGCTATAAAAGCCGCACCGCCCGAGGCTCGGCCTCTTTCTGTTTTTTGGCTGTCAGCACGGACAAAGAGACCAGTCTCTGCAGCAGCAGCAGCAAGAATCGGCAGCAGATTCGGCAGCCCAGAGGCTTGACTACGGCGGCCGAGTCTCTCGCAGCTACGTGGCAGCCTCGGCGAGCGTCGTCGTCGGCCTCTTTCTTCTATTTCAGCTGGTTTGGAGGGAATAGGGTGGACGCTTGAAAGAGCCTGGGGGTTGTTGGGGGGGCTGCCTTCGGGTAGGCTTTTGCCTGGCCCCGGTCACTTTGGGAGTGGGCAGACCTTTATAATATACCTGCAGTGGGGAATACTTAGGGGGGGGGAAATCACCCCCTTTTCTAGAGCCCATCTCTTCCCAGTTCCAGCCCCATTCTTAGCCAGCCCCCTCCTCACCTTCATAGTTTATTCTTCATATTCCCGTTCATTCTATTGTCCCTGTTCTACCCTTCTGCTTTGTGTGTGGCCCTCAGGGCCCATATTATTGATCTTTAGTGTGTTTGCCTGCAGTATTGGGCTTGGTCTCAAAAGCCTTGTGCCAGCCAGTTTGCTGAAGCTAAAGTGGGCTCCGGCTAACATTGGTTTAAAGGGATAATTTGAAAAGTTTAGTTTCACTTTTGGTTCCCAATCGTATTTTAGTTGATTCCCTCAGCGTTTTGTTTAGTTTAAATTTTTCTGGCCTAATTCTTGGTTTGTTTCTCCCAAACTGCAAGTTTTATTGCCCAGAATTATTTTAGGTGTAGCTGAATTGTGAATTTTACTTGATTCTATTCTATTTTATTTTATTTTATTTACTTACTTGCAGTTGGCAATTTTATTTTTATTTATTAATCTAATCTGGTTATTATTAGCTAATTGATTTAAATTCCAGTTTAATTGTAATTGAATTGAATTAATAAATTTTATTTTTAATTTTAATTTTAATTGTGTTTGCCCTGCAGTATTGGGCTGGGTCTCAAAAGCCTTTGAGCCAGCCAGTTTGCTGAAGCTAAGGTTGGCACCAGCTAGCATTGGTTTAAGTGATAATTTTGAAAAGTTTAGTTTCGCTTTTGGTTCTCCTCTTCATCTGACGATGAAGAATCTTCTATTATTATTATTATTATTTATTTATTTATTTATTTATATAGCACCATCAATGTACATGGTGCTGTACAGAGTAGAACGGTTGGTTTCAAGACCCTGCCGCATAGGCTTACATTCTTGGTCCTTGGTTTTACAACGCATTGCTGTTTTGGAGCGAGACAATGCAGCCCTCAAACAACAACTGAAAGCAAGGGATACGAAATACAGGGATTAATAAGCAGAAGAGTAAAGAGCTAGTGATTTATCTGTAGTTACTTTTTCAGAACAATCTTCTGTAGTGCAAGCAGCAGACGTCACACAAGACGAGTCAACTTCAGTGCAAGCTTCTGAGGCTTCCCAAGTTACAGAACCTGCAGCAGTGGCTATGTCCACGTTGGCATCATCTGCAAGTTCCTCACGTAGTGAGTATCAGTGCACCACAGCAGGTCATACACCTTCACCAGTTGCACTTGGGGGAACGCCTCTGTGGGCCATGAGCCCATTCTGGCCTTTTCTAGTCCTAGTGAGCTAGGAGATACACAGGAAATAGAAACCCCTTTACAGGTAACCCCAGAAGCATGTATGTCTGTTTGGCAACCCAGACTCTCTTCTACCAGGCAAGCAGTTTCTGAGACCCAGACATCTGCAGCTCCTATTATTGAATGCACTGCTCCTGTGCCTATTAGAGCGTCGCAAACTATACAAACTGAATGGGAAACCAATAAAGAGGAGCCAAAGTGTGATCCTCATTCCTCTGTTAAAGGGTGTAATACCCCTTATAGAGCAATTTCTACGCCTATCGGATGTCATTTATTACATGCCACCAAAGGAAGATTAAGAAAGGCGAGTTTGTTGATCTGTCTCTCTCTTATTTAGAGAGGAAGAACAGAAAGACAAGGATAATAACAATGAAAGAAATCAGGAGCGCAGTAAGAAGAGAAAGGTTGAGAGAACCTGGGCCAACTGGTTGGCCGGATATATAATATTCATAAGAGTGGCTTTATTGAAGCACCCCGAAAAGGCAACAGTGTTAATTAAATATTTAGATATAATTTAGATGTTATACTGAATATGTAGGCCCAGCATGGCTTGGGTATGATGAGGCTTTTCAGATTGAAGGCCCAGTTTAACCCAGAAGTTAAATGGGATGTGAAAGAGCCAGATTTATGGCTATAATTTATGACCCCAGCTAAACCAATCTCTGGCGAAAGCTGATAGCGGGCATATTCTATCACGCCCGGATGGGGCCTTTCAGCATAAAGGGCATGACGAGCAATCGGTTCAACCCCGATTATTGTGCTGGGAGTTTAGCTCCAAGGGCACGTGTGCGCGGACACAGTGCAAGTTTAAGCACGAATGCTCTATTTGTGGTGGGGATCACCCATACTCTGGATGTCCCAAGATCAAAGACTCCAAGGGTGGAAGAGAATTCTGCCCTGGTAACAAGCCCAATGTATCCAGCCCTGTTATAAAGGGCCCCAGCCCAATTAAGATCCAGGAATTATCCTTAGCTTTACGCGATTATATACATCAGGATGTCGCGTCATTTCTTTTCGAGAGGTCTAGGTTTGGCCTTAGAATTTCTTTTCAGGGTCCTCCGATCCCAGTTTTTTCCAAGAATCAGGCTTCCATTAATGCAATGGAAGATCTGGTTCAGGGGGGTGGAATTCTAAAGGAAGTGATTGCAGGTAGGGTTTTAGACCCGTTTGTGCAACCTCCCCTGCCTCGTTCGAGGCTTTCTCACCTGGGCATTGTGCCAAGAAATCCCCGAGAGAATATCGATTGATTTGCTGGAATTCAGTAAGCAGTCTTGCAGTCTGCCCAGAGATAAGCTAAAATCTCTCAAAGACCTCTTAGAAACCATATCCAAGGCCCATAAGATCACTATGAGGCAACTTCAGGAGCTGGTAGGCTACATGAATTTTGCCTACAGAGTGATAGCACCTTGTAAGGCATCGTCCAGGCGATTATACGATGCGATGAAAGGGGTCAAGTGACCCCTTCATCGCATACGGGTATTGGCCGAAATGAGAGTTGACCTGGAGGTATAGGCTTCTTTTTTGAACCAATTCAATGGCATTCCTTTTCGAGTGCTAACTTTCTTTTAGAAGTTCAGTTATAGGTGCACTCAGATGCGTCGGGGTCATATGGCTTTGGGGTGATCCTTAAGGAACGCTGGTGTGCTCAACAATGGCTAATAGGTTGGAGAGAGGAAGGCATCTGCCATGACTTGACCTTGCTGGAATTTTTTCCTATTGTCATAGCAGTCTGGCAGTGGGCTGACCTCCTTTCCAATTCATCCATACACTTTCTGTGTGATAACCAAGCCACAGTGCAAGTTGTCAATTCTATCTTCCAAAACAAGCGAGTAATGAGACTAGTCAGAGCTTGATGCTCCTTTGCCTCCAGTTTAATATCATATTTTATGCAAGGCATGTTCCCGGGCTGGATAATGGAATCGCTGACGCCTTGTCGCGCAACCAGATTTCCAGGTTCCAGGAATTGGCCCCAGCAGATAGATAGTTTCCAGATCCCATGCCCAAACACTTGTGGGATCTTGGAGGGACGAAGCGTTTGAAGCCATGAATAGGTCTGGGCCCCAGGTACCTGAGCGCTATAAGAGCGCGCAGGTAGGGAATTCCACGCATTTCTGATCTCCTCAGATTTAGCAGCTCAATGGCTTATTCCCATGGACCACATAATGCAGTTCCGCGTGGCTTCGCACAGTAGAGGCGTAGCCATCAGGACTTTGAAAGGGAAATTAGCAGGTTTGTCATTTGAGGCTAAGACTATGGGGTTCGACGGCACACACCTTGGACATTAGAATCAAGCGTATGCTGGAGGGCTGGGGCTAGAATTGCTCCAGCCCCTTCCGACAAACACAAGCCAATTACCCCGGATATACGGTTGGGACTACGTCAACAGTAGATAGCAATATGTTCATCACCTTATGAGCAGGATTTATTTCATGCCAGTGCCTTGATAATGTTTTTTTGGTGTGTTCCGAGTTAGCGAGGTACTGGCATTCTCTATGAAAGACGTGTCTAACAAAGCTTTCAAATTAAGGACATTCAATTCTTGGGGACAAGATTAGGATTGCCCTTAGGCAATCTAAGACAGATCAGAGAGCTAGAGGCACTAGTATAATAGCGTCTGCTAGATGTTCTGAAATTTGCCCAGTAGCAGCAATGAGAGCCTTGTTTACTAGAAGACTCGGCAGGGCTACCATTCCGACATGTGGACAAGTCCCCAGTGACCAAGTTCCAGTTTTGGTCTGTAGCCAAGAAGGCGTTACTGGCTATGGGACTAGATAATTGCCAATTTGGAACACACTCCTCCCAAATTGGAGCGGCATCTACAGCGGTAGTGGCCTGGGATGCCTGAAACAAAGATTCGGGCCATAGGTAGATGGCGTTCTAGAGCCTTCAAGACCTATGTGCGTTACTAATTGGATGTAGAATTAATAGTTTTTCATTTCCACCAGATTTTGAGTCAAGATGGGAACCTCCCCTGATTCTAATGTGAACACAGTGTGGTGTTCTGGGCCAGTCACAGAGCGTCTCAGACAGACATGGGTTCTTTGCTGAGGCTTGGACTGGCAGCCGCCGTTCACTGGGTTGGACGGCGAGGTTTGAGATGGAGAGGTCTATTTCACACTCTATCACAGTTTGAGTTTAAGTTTGGCCCTCCACAGGTGTTGGCGATTCACTCAAGATTGGAACCTCCCCTGATTCTAATGTGAACACAGTATAGTGTTCTGGGCCAGTCGCAGAGCGTCTCAGACAGGCATGGGTTCTTTGCTGAGGCTTGGACTGGCAGCCGCCGTTCACTGGGTTGGACGGCGAGGTTTGAGATGGGGAGGTCTATTTCATACTATCACAGTTTGAGGTTAAGTTTGGCCATCCACAGGTGTTGGTGATTCACCTGGGAGGCAATGATTTAGGCCTTCTAAAAGGAAAGGCCCTGATTATACAGGCTGAAGAGGATTTCAAATAGACTTGGAGACGATGGCCACTGTCGTGGATCGTCTGGTCTTGCATGTTGCCTCGGCGCCATTGGCGTGAGGGACATAATACCAAAGGTTTAAATAGGGCGGTTCACAAGGTGAACAGAGAAATTAGAATGTTTTGTGGGGAAAGTGGGGATGAGACATCCCGCACCCCGATATTGCACCGGACAGAACAGAGCTTTATAGGGCAGATGGGGTCCACCTTCCCGATGCAGGAAATGATATTTTCCTGCAGGATCTGAGTGTGGGACTGCGGGATTTTTTCCCTGGTCGGTGGGGGAAAGAGGACCTAAGCTGAGGCTTGGTCCCCTTTTGTGGCAGGAAGGTGCGGGAATCTAAACCCAGGACAGGGACGGTGAGCCCACTGGCACCCTGGGCGGTGAGCTGCATAGCCAGAGGACCTGCTCCTCGGGGTTGTGCGGCTTGCGAGTCAGGCTATGGCGTGCAGTTGGAGACCATACTGACTGCATCTACCCACTGTCCCTTATGGCAGTGGGCGGGGGGTGCAGTGGGATGGTCTCTCCACACTCTCAGAGTGTCGTACAGGCAGGGAGCCGGTGAAACGGCTTCTTGCCTGGAGAGTGGCTCGCCCTTTGGCAGGCAGTAGGCCTGAGTAGATGTGAGATTCCCGCACTGTCACACTCAGATCCGGGGAGGGTTGGATTAACAGAATTATTCAATAAAGAGGCCCTAGTTATACCCAATGCTCTGGTGTCTGTGTCTTCTTTCATGCGTCCTCCCTCACCCACAAATATGCTTCCCGCCCAACCTGAAAGTTTGGGCGGGAAAGCAACGGTTGTGGGTTGGGAGGGGCTGGAAAGGAGCAAGAGCTCACATGGCTCAGTGTGCGAGCCTCGTGTGCTGGGGGCGGGGCCGCGGCTATAAAAGCCGCACCGCCCGAGGCTCGGCCTCTTTCTGTTTTTTGGCTCCCTCCCTCCCGCCCGTTCCTAGTTTGGGATTAGCCAGCTGCTCCTTTTGGAAGGAGGGTTAAGTAGGAATTTTTCCCACAATGTGGTTTTCGCCTACTTCATACTAGGAGCGTTAGGGCGATCTGGGTTATAAGTAGGTTAATTTGTGAGCAGGAAGGTGCGGGAATCTAAACCCAGGACAGGGACGGTGAGCCCACTGGCACCCTGGGCGGTGAGCTGCATAGCCAGAGGACCTGCTCCCCGGGGTTGTGCGGCTTGCGAGTCAGGCTATGGCGTGCAGTTGGAGACCATACTGACTGCATCTACCCACTGTCCCTTATGGCAGTGGGCGGGGGGTGCAGTGGGATGGTCTCTCCACACTCTCAGAGTGTCGTACAGGCAGGGAGCCGGTGAAACGGCTTCTTGCCTGGAGAGTGGCTCGCCCTTTGGCAGGCAGTAGGCCTGAGTAGATGTGAGATTCCCGCACTGTCACACTCAGATCCGGGGAGGGTTGGATTAACAGAATTATTCAATAAAGAGGCCCTAGTTATACCCAATGCTCTGGTGTCTGTGTCTTCTTTCATGCGTCCTCCCTCACCCACAAAAAGAAAAAAAAAGGGGGGCACATTACGATCTGCAAAATGAAGACAGGATGGATTTTACAAAATCTGTACATCCCTAACTATGAGTGGTCTAGAGATAGAGTGGAACTACTTGTCTCTTTCTTGGCAGAAATAGTTGGGCATGGTATTCCTTTCAGAAAGAGTGTCAGCCACAGTCTCTTAGGAAGCAATCCTATGCAGGTTTAGACAGAAAAAAGTCCTACAACCCCCAGCATTCCCCAGCCAGCTGGCTGAGGAATTCTGGGAGTTGTAGGAATTTTCTGTCTAAATGTGCACAGGATTACACCCATAATCTAGGGTGACATATGAAAAGGAGGACACTGTTCCTGTATCTTTAACAGTTACATAGAAAAATGAATTTTGGCAGGTGTCATTTGTATATATGGAGAACCTGGTGAAATTCCCTCTTCATCACCACAGTTAAAGCTGCAGGAGCTATACTAGAGTGACCAGATTTAAAAGAGGGCAGGACACCTGCAGCTTTAACTGTTGTGATGAAGAGAAAATTTCCCCAGGTTCTCCATGCATACAAATGACACCTGCTGAAATTCCCTTTTCTATGCAACTGTTAAAGTTACAGGAGCCCTGTCCTCCTTTTCATATGGTCACCCTACCATAATCTAAGCAAGGGAATATGGGATAGTGAGCAAACATTTCGATTCTTTGCCTGGGAACAAAGCAAAGAGAACCAGAGTACTTTATTGTAGAAGTAGCAGTGGCAAAAAGTAGAGATATTAGGACCTCAGCGAGACCTACGGGTCTAGCGCGACGGAGGGGTGAGGAACTCGTAATATTGTTATCATGAGATCCCCTCCTCTGTTTACGCATGGTGCCTGATCGCCTTGGAGGAACAGGATGTTGCACCTGCCATTTTGTTTGCTTTTTTCTTAAAGGAGAAGAGTGCAGGAGCACTCATGTGCAAATTGTATGGGTTTTTTTTAATATAAAACAATTTCCCTGCTCCCACCCACCCCTGATGGGCGCAGAGCTCCTAAGGAGCTCTGCACCCCATGCGCGGTTCCCGGCTCCTTGTGAGTAACTGCGAGGAGCCGGGACAAACCATGACACCTGCTCACACGTTCCGCGGTCTCGGGATCATCCTGAGACCACTGAAAAAGCAGGCTACAACTATAGGGCGATATCCCAGGGAAAGGAAGGGATCAGATTGTAAGCCTATGCGGCAGGGTCTTGCTATTTACTGTTTTACTCTGTACAGCACCATGTACATTGATGGTGCTATATAAATAAATAATAATAATAATAATAATAATCCCTCCCTGCTCCCACGATGCCCTGTGCGTCATGTGGATGCACAGAGATGATCCTGGGGCAATCCCCGGGATATCGCCCAGTCTAGCTACGTCCCAAGTACTTTACCACTGTCCTTAATATGGGCATAAAATACATTTATTTATTTATTACCGTCCCATAGCTGAAGCTGTCTGGGCAGTTTACATGTTGAAATGGTAGGTTGACCTTTGCAAATGGTCAACCTAACTGGAGAAGGGAAAGAATAAAGATGTGGATGATCTGAGAGTAATATATATATATACACACACACAAAATCTTTGAACACAATGGTGATCATCTTTTCATCACCATCCCTTTCACAGTAACGCCGATACGGGCCTCTGGGGAAAGATGCATAATACTAATAGAAAGCAGTCAGTATGCTTCGCTCCCATTTCCCTGTTGTCTAGAAGTGATGCTGACACTAGCTGCTGGATGAGACGAGACGCCTCTCGCTCATTTCCATTTCAAACTTGGCCTGCTTTGCGAGGAGTGCAATCAGTTCATCACCACAACCGTGCACTGCGGCTGTGCTGCGGCCGCAGTGACTCCTCCTGAGGTTTGCCCCTTTGTCTTCCCAGCTGGTTGTGACACCAGACAGCTCCCGACAGGCTACGAGAGGCACTGCTAGCGGTTATAGACATACACGAAGGTTAGAAGTTTGCTTTTCGCTTCCTTGTGTGTGGTCTTGGGCCTGTGATTTACGGAATCTCATGCGCTCACATGTCACACAGTGTAACAAAAAGCAAAGGGAGGTATTTCTTTCTCACATGCACAGCCAACCCTTTCCTGTCGCTTCTCATGCTTAAAACTACCCCAAGGATCACCGTCCCACAACTCCATTGTTTTCAACTATGTTTTCCCTACCCTGTGCCTGCTTACCCTACCCTGTACCTGTTTGCAGGTACAGGGTACCTGTACCTGCAGGTACCCTGTACCTGTTTGCATTCTCTTCCCCTCCTTATTGTTTTACTATGATTTTATTAGATTGTAAGCCTATGCGGCAGGGTCTTGCTATTTACTGTTTTACTCTGTACAGCACCATGTACATTGATGGTGCTATATAAATAAATAAATAAATAAATAAATAATAATAATAATAATAATAATAATAATAATAACTAGATTATATATTTTTTGGCCATTTCTGTGTGAACAAATGCTTTTAGAAGTGGTTTTTGTAAGGGATAACAGAACTGTATCACCAATGAGAAAAGGTTACAACATCTGGGACTATTTAGTTTAGAGAAAAGGTGAGTGAGGAGAGACATGCTAGAGGTACACATGGTTTGGAGAAAGTGGATTGGGAGATGTTTTTCTCCCTCTCTCATAATGCAAGAACCTGATGTCATCCCATGAAGCTGAATGGTGGGAGATTCAGGACAGATAAAAGGGAGCACCTCTTCACACAGTGCGTAGTTAAACTATGGAATCCAATCCCAATTTGGATGACTTTAATAGGGGATTGGACAAATTCATGGAGGATAAGGCTAACAGTGGTTACTAGTCCTGATGGATTTATGCTATCTCCAGTATCAGAGGCCATATGCTGGGGAACATATCAGGGAGGGGGATGCTGCACTCATGTTCTGCTTGTAGGTTTCCCATGGGCAGCTGTTTGGCCACTGTGTGAACAGAATGCTGGACTAGATGATCCTTAGTCTGATCCAACGGGGCTCTTCTTATATTCTCTTATAACCCTGTGAATAGCCTCCAGGAAATCTTCTGTTGCTGGGTAAGACTATTGTGGCCTTAGATGACTCAAAGCGTTGGGGATCATGGTGGGTGCAGCTTATGGGTTTATGTACATACTGATGATTTCTATAAACAACCATAGCAACAACAGTAAGGAAGGGGTGGAAAGTCCATCTGGCTTGGTGGACTTTGTAGAGCCTAGGGAAGTCCCATAAAGACTTCCAATGATCCTGACCAAGGGATATGATCATACTATAGCTTTCTCCCTGCCCTAACGTAAAGCACCAAAAGGAAACTGAGTAGAAAAGCCAAGAGACAAGAAGGGCAAGCAAGGTATACCTTAATCACATGTAATCAATAAGGCACTTGACAGCTTTATTTATCCTTTGTTCTTTAAGAGAAACAAAGCCAAAGCAGAAATCCAGTGTTGGATAGCACAAAGAAGCATCTGAAGTGACATTTCACTAGCTGAAATGTACGTCTCTTGTACCTTTTAAGCCTTACAACCTGGTGAGATGAAAGAATAACCAAAATATGCCTTTTTTCCTGAGTTATATTTAGGTGAAGTTGTGACTCTAACAGTGTTACAGGTTGTGGCTCTAAAAGTGTTGCAGGGCCAATGGGCAATGCAATAGCAAAAAGTAGCCCTTAGAGCAGCCTTCCTCAACCTGGGGCGCTCCAGATGTGTTGGACTACAACTCCCAGAATGCCCCAGCCAGCTGGCTGGGGCATTCTGGGAGGTGCAGTCCAACACATCTGGAGCGCCCCAGGTTGAGGAAGGCTGCCTTAGAGTAATCCAGGCCAATTTGCACCTAGGGATTTATTTATTTATTTATTGCATTTCTATACCACCCAATAGCAGAAGCTCTCTGGGCGGTTTACAAAATTAAGACAATTGAAAGTATAAAACAACAGTATAAAACCATAATATAAAATACAGTATAAAAGCACAACCAAGATAAAAAATGCAAAAATACATTTCACTGTCTAGCTCCTTCCTATCTCTCCTCTCTCATCTCACACTATTGCCCCGCTCGTGCTCTTCGCTCCTCTGATGCCATGTTTCTCGCCTGCCCAAGGGCCTCTACTTCCCTTGCTCGGCTTCGACCATTTTCTTCTGCTGCCCCTTATGCCTGGAACGCTCTTCCAGAACATTTGAGAACTACAAGTTCAATCGCAGCTTTTAAAGCTCAGCTAAAAACTTTTCTTTTTCCTAAAGCTTTTAAAACTTGATTTTGTTCTGACTTTATACTGTTAGTTTTACCCTACCCAGTGCCTGTTTACCCTACCCTGTGCCTGTTTGCTTTCTCTTCCCCTCCTTATTGTTTTATTATGGTTTTATTAGAATGTAAGCCTATGCGGCAGGGTCTTGCTATTTACTGTTTTACTCTGTACAGCACCATGTACATTGATGGTGCTATATAAATAATAATAATAATAATAATGGGGGAGAAATCCATGTGGTTCACATTTTAAGGAGAATTTACCTATTTTCACATTTCCAATCAAAACATACAAAAATATGTATATTATAGGAAAGTAATAACAAATGTGTGTATAGTCATGGAAACTGCTTGCAAAAATGTGAATATTATGAAAAATGACATACAAAAATGCATGTGTGAGGAGAAATGAGAACAAAAATGCATACAAATGTTGGTGCAAAGTTGTTGTTTTTTAAAATTCAAAGTTCAGAATTAATGGAATTTATGATTTGGAAAATTAGCAGCTAAGATCAACTGAAATTCATCCACACCTACTTGCAACACAGCTTTCCAGTGACCATAAAACATTTGGAGGCGATCTACTTCAAGTTTAAGCAGTTACCAGACTAAGCTATCCTAACAATACCAGTATAACTCTGGTGAAGTTACAACAATTTTTTATTTATATGTGTTCATTTTATTAATAACATGGACAAATTTTAATCACTGATTAACATGTATATATAGGAATATATAACCATCCTAAACAATGCTCTGAATTTTTAATTTTTAATTTTATAAAGTTGGGCTTGTAAACTCCATGGAAATGTAGTAAGTATAGACAGATATTTCCACAGAGATCTAAAGTCAGCAGCTTTTGAATTGGCTTCCTTAGCTGTCCTTTTAACAGCCATCCATTTGACCTGCAGCAATTAGCAGGTGATAATGTTTATTTCTCTGCAGTGAAAAGCTTCACCTTCTGGATTTTGCATATCAAATGGCTGTTGAAGGCAAGATGGTAGTCCAGGCCAAGTTTTTTTCCTGGCTGGCTGGTAATTCTATTGGCTGAGGATATATCGACATCTTGAAGGGGGAAAATCACTCCCAGAATCCTTAGAGATAATGACACGCAGCCCTCAAGGATTCTTCCTTTGGGCCTTTGCAAGTTACAGGGGGGGGGGGAGAAGCAACTCAATAGCAAAATGTGTTTTTAAGATAGTTTTTAATTACAGTATTAAATTTATTTACAGAATTCAGCTTCTATTCTTTGTGTTCTGCATCACACTGAATACACATCAGAAGAAAAAAAATTATAGTCTCTCTTTTTAGTTAAACAACATTGCACACACTGTATCATACTTTTATTGGAGTTTCTATCTATTTTTAACAACACAGTTTGAATGTCATGGCACATATTAAATTGCATTTCAGCATTTCCTAGGGTGCACATAAGTTCTTCAAAATATATACACCAAAAATGTTACAATATGAAGTGCAGACTCTAAGCATAGCACAAAAAAACCATAGATTTATGGTCAGTTAAGACCATCATGGTCACCATGTACATAGACACAGGACTTTAACTGAAGCTACTTGGTTTGTACGATATGTCTTGGCTCCCCTTGAGGAGTCTTCTTCTGAGGAGGAAATGGGCTTACCTGAGCTTGAGGACTCTCCTTCGCCCGAGGATGTTCCAAGGCAGCATTGCAGGAGAATGGTGAATGTGTGGCTGAAGAAAGAGGTTGGGCTCTCTGGAGTAATGTCTAGGAGCTCCCTTCCCCCACTCCTTGCCCAGATGAGTTGGACACTGAGCCAGGTGTGATCAGACAAGCCAGCCCCTGGGAGCAATGAAGAATGAAGCCTTTGCCTAACCCTTGTTTGGAAACTATACTCGGAACTTTGCCTGGCATGACTTTTGGACTACTTCCTGAACAACTCCTTATCAGCTGGCTGTGAGTAAAAGTGACCTTGAAGAGCCCATTACCAATAATTATTACTGTTGCTGGCAGGGTTCCCAGCCTAAGCAGACTGTGTTTGGAAAGGGTGGCTCAGACAATGATACCCATTGTGTTGAGCTACTCTGCAGAGTGGAGGAAGAAGGAGCAGGTTGTCCACCTTAGCCCAGTATGTCTCTCCTTCCATCTCCTGCTCAACAGCACATTGGTTCTCCTAACATGGCCTGGATATAAAAACTTCCAAATCACGGCTTGTTTTTTTGTGGGCAGTTGCTAGATCCTGAACATCTCTGTGACCTAGCTTGCTTTTGTTACAGTTTACCAACTTCCTTGCCTGCCTAACTACTAACTGGTGGGTGTGTTTTCCCCCATTTTTTTCTTTGCTGTTCTCCTGCATTCTGTTCCAGACTTCTTTAAGAGGTTCCTAATGCTGGTTCCAGGTGTTTGAGGGCCCTTGGGCAAGACAACTTCAATGCCCCTTTTCCTTCATGTTGCCCCCACCCCGATTTAGATTATTCTGTATGAGTTTTTGAAACACTGTTTAAGGAAATATTTAATCTATACATTGGAAGAATAAAATTCTAGGTCATAGCCAGCCAAGCAAAATGAAGGATGAAAATAAGAGTCCACAGCAAGAATGGACCACATCGTACAGGGGTGGGGAATCTCAGGCTTGAGAGTTAAATCTTGCCCTCCAGGAGTTCCAATCAGGCCCTCCAGAGTTCCCTAGATAGAAACACCCTTTCCTTGGGCCCCACACTCTTTCCCCCATCTACCAGTCATTCGGTGGTTTTCTGGCATATGTGCAAATTTTCCCCCATTTGAAAAAGCCTGAAATGCCTCTCCTAAGACTTAGTTGCTGGCAGTCAGAGCTTGAAGCTACAATAGGGTGATTTTTCCTTTGTTTTAACTGTTGGGCCCCACTCCCTTTTGCCTTAGCCCTGCCCCCCTTTGCCATTGGCCTCACTCAGCCTTGAGAGGTTCTCCAAAATTGAATTTGATCCTTGAGCTGAAAGAGTTTCCCCATTCCTGATGTATTGGGATGGACTTCTGGGACAGATTTGAAGGAGAGCCAAGGCAGAATTGAGAAAACAAGGCCACATAAACATAGTACAGGAAAGTCAGTCTGGAGGCAGAATTAATCATAGATCAACAGAAACCATCAGGGCTGGCGCCAAGGCTAGGCATGGTCAGGCACTGGTCGAGGGCCACTCACTAGCAGGGTTTCACTGACAAGAACCCCTTGGCTGATTCCAACTCTTCACCATTGCAACCTGCTTGCTCACCTGCCTCTGGCTCTGTCCTAGACAATGGTGGTGGTGACAAGGAGACACAGTAGATGTTACTGCCTACTTGCTCACTGTCGCTTGGCCTGTCATGCAAGCAAATTATGAGAAAGAGGATGAGGAGTAATAACAGCTGCTAACAAGAGAGAGGGGAGAGTTGAGGGTGTCTTTCCCTCAAAAACCTGGAACTGGCACTGCATGTGGTAGAATGTGTGATAGAATGTTTGGGGGCCGGCCCTACCATTAAACAGAGGGAGGCAGTGGCTTCAGGTGGCAGACACTAGGAGGTGGCAACAAGGTGCTGGATGAAAGGGCTGTGTGCCATGCAGCTTTCCCTGCACTCCCTAAGTTAGTCTTCTGCCTTCAGTTATGGTGGAGGATTGCCAGTATTGAAGAAAGATTAAAGGGGCAGTTCTGTCAGCTTTTATACGTGGAATGGGCCAGCTTTGAATGCTTGTTAGAGTGGACTTAAAGGTATGGAATAACAAGAATCATTCCCTTCCCTCACATCACTGTTCTGCCTGAAGCTGCATTCAGTTGGGCAGAAGAAAGAGCTGAAAGAACATATTGTTCCATTTTGCTGCTCTTCTGCTTCTTGTTCAATTCCCCCCACCCCAGAGCTCTGAGATACCACAGTGACGAGCACCAGATATATAAGGCATTATGATTACAAGATTGTAATGGCAAACATGTGATTTGCAGTGACTCATATCCATCCCTCTGATGTTTCAGCCAAACAGTACCTTAGGCATGAAGTAAAGTTGCCAGTAGTGATAGGAGTCAAAGATCCTGGAGCGAAAGTCCATGACAAGGCCAACTGATGAAAATGCTAAGAGAATATGTGTTTAAACACACACACACACACACACACACACTTACTTTTCACTTAGATATATAACCAGCCTATTCATATCATTCCAGAGTTGGTGATAAGAGACGTATAGAGAAATACATCTGCACATGTACCCAACAAAAACGAAGTGACAGTACCAAATTCAGGGCTGGTGGAGGAAGAGGAGAAATTATTCAGGTGCATAGAAATATAGCTATTGAACTCAACCCATTTCAAATGGGTTTCTTCAGTATTTTCAATATTTTCTTAGGCACAGGTAATCTGAATCTTTCTCTCCCAACTCTCAGGTCCAAACTAGATGTGACACAATTGGGTCTGTTCAGATAACACGCGAAGCCATGGTTAGGCCATTACCCTTTTGCAGCAAATGGTTAGTGAGTGTGTTTAAACCATGGTTATGTAGCCACCATGGTTAGGAATGGTTCACATGACATGCTAAGTCATGGTTTACACGGCATGCTAAGCCATAATGTTTAGCTCAAAATGCTTAACCACCGTGGTGTAGCATGTCATCTGAATAGGGTCAATTTGTGTCAATGGCAATTGTGTGAATGGCTTTTTAAAAGTAAGTTGCAGGCATGGGCCCCTACGATACAGATCAGAAGCCTAGTATGGGGACTAGGTCTTTGAACCCTTCCCCCCTCTACTCACTGCAGTCAAAAGCTGGATCACTGCCCCACTCCTCATGCCTGCTATTTGCACCGTGTAAATGCCATCTCTTAGGTCACGACTTATGAATTGCCAAAAAAGAGGAACTGCGTCACCAAAAATGAGGACAAAAGATTGCATAAAGTTTGCATATGTTAATATATATGTATACATACACATTTAGAAATAATAGTTATAATTGAAATAGAAACACAGTATACCTCTTCCTGGTGTCAAAGACTGGAACCAGCTGACCTCTATGACTGCCTGTTCAGTTTGCTGTCCAGGTGCCAACTATTGATGGACAACCATTCTTATGGTTCTTTAGCTCTGAACATGAATTGGACAGGACAGCCCTTCCAGTTGAGGATGCTTTCAAACAGAGGCCCATCCTCTGTAAAAGGTGACACATGGCCACCTTAGTTACAGCCCCTCACCTTTTGAACTTCCTCCCTTGAGAAAATGATACTTTCCTATCCTAGCTATTTGTAAACCACCCAGAGACCATTAGTTAATGGGCAGATTAGAAATATAAATAAATAAATAAATAAATAAATAAATACATACATACATCTAGTTTGCCCCTTAGAGTTGTCCATGCCTAAGTGTGCCCCTGAAGAAAATATTATAACATGCTGAGTTCAGTAAAAATATTTCTGTGGAGGCTTCCTACCACTCTCGCCCCCTCAAAGCTGGGAAGACGAGCAAATACAGTAAACTTTCTTTAAGCATATCTAACAGATCTCTTTTTAGCCCTTCTTCTGATATTCCTGTCAGTAGCTTGGCACTGTGGAAATAATGTGTGTGTAAAATTTGCCCCGCGTGGTGAATGGATTTCACTCAGCCTTTCTGCTCTTTTTCCAGGCACAGGGAAGATTTCTTTCCTTCTCCCCCCCCCTTTTTTTTTTTTAAAGAGACAGACCTAATGAACAGGGCGAGCCTAACCTCCAGGTGATAACATGCTTGTTTTGCTGCTCCTGCTGAGACACAAATAGCCTGCTGATGAGATGGAGACTGCAGGAATGATTAAGAACATTCAGATGCAGAAATGCAACTGCACAGTGAAAGCTCGGGGGGCAGCAGGCAATGAAATGCTGTACGAGGCCCTCCTATTATAGAGAATGTGGTAGTGATGTATAAGGTATGAACGATGTGGCCTGCAGAGTACCAGAAGCACTGCCTTTGCTTCTGCTGCTGAGAAGGAGATGCTCTGACTGAACTGAAAACTGCTGAGGATTTTCTCCCTAGGATACCCGTTTCTGAGTGCTTCTGTTTGAGGATCTAGTGATTCTACTGCTGGCAGACTGACTGATTCACACACATGCAGAGGGGCCCTCCCCTACACCACCAGAAGAAAATAAAGAACTGTCCGTACTGTTTTAGGAACAAAAGAAGGGGGGAAAGCGATTCCCCCCTGCAACAAGAGGATGAGTAGGGGACTGGTGAGGAAGCAACCCTGTCTGAAGGTAGGAGAAGGGATTTCCTCTGATTGCTTTGAAGATCCAATAAGTAAGGGGCTGAAGGAGAGAGATGATTTTGGATGCCTGTAGTTTTCATTAAGCCAATCAAGCTAATAATGTTTGGGGTCCCTGCTTGAAGGGATTGATAAGGTGCACACCCTCTTTTTAAATGAGTATCTTATGCTTGCTCTGGGCACGTTGGATCTGTTTAGGATGGTTTGACTCAGAGAAATACACACACACACACACACACACACACCCCTATCAATCTATATATCAGAAATGCCTTAAACGGGAAGGCTTTGCAATATGCACCATGCAGCATCTCATGGTGTATTAGTGTCATTGACAATCATCGGAGGATTCCTATTAACTTTTCAGTTTTTGCAGAGGTTGGGGATGGGAGAATGCAGTGGAATTCCATAGGTAGCCCTCAATTTGAGTTGAAGTTTTGCCTTTTCTCTCCCAGCGCTATCAAAAACCAGCTGCTGTCAGCCAGGCTGTATGTGACTGGTATAAGTTATACGCAAAGGCAGAGATTCCAGGGAAGGGGCTGGAATCTGACAGCATGCATTTATCCTCTGCCATTGCCACAAGGTCTAAAACACAAGGAAAGGTACATTTTATTATGCAAATGTGGGAATGTGAATGCAGTGTATGTCTGGCAGGATCCTTCTCTCCCTGATTCAAGCAGAGAATCATTTAACTCCTGCATGTCCGACCCACAGCAACTTACTTAAAATTCTGGTCACCCCTCTGGAAATGATACGGATACATGCATAGAGTTATTAACTTCCTGATTTTACATCGATGGGCTCCCTCTCCACCACCACCACCCCTTCTCATGCTTGGCTATATGTGTGTGCGTGTTGCGCACGCTGGTAGGCGTTTCTGATCAGTTTTAGCATTTGTACCTAAATAAATATTTTGCTGCCCTTCACACTGCTTCTCGATGTCTCTCCAAATTGCAGATGATTAATCAATTAGGCGAGTGGCCAATTAGGCATAAGCTTGTAAGAAAATAATTAGGCATGGGTATGTGGGGGTTTGACTAGTGACAGAGTATATATACCCAGATGTTGAGGCTCTTCCTAGGCTCATATATTTATGTTCTGTGGCTTTTCTAACAAACGTCAAAGTGCAGCAACTATAGGTATACTTCAAGGATTACAGATCTTGAATGGGAGCAGTGTAACATATTTTACTAGTACTTCTTTAAAAAGAAAAAGAGGGAAAGGAACAAAACCAAACAAAACCCTATATTTCCTGGTCTATCACTAAATCTTGCTTATTTATATATTCTTTTTGTAATTCTTTTGCTTGCTTTGTCTGCTTGGTTTCTATGAATGTGACATATATATATATATATATATATATATATATATATATATATATATATGCACTGCAGCACCAATGGAAGGGAGGTTACAGTGTTATGTCTGCTGAGGACAGGCATTTTTTTTACTGATCTTGTTAAATAAAGACATTATTAAATGAGTGCACATAGAATGGTGACTTCTAAGTTATGCTTCAGAGTGAAATTTCCCTTTATTACTACAGAGGTTCTGACACTGCAGTATTACAATACAGCCATATTAAAAAGGTCCTTGGAGCAAATAACCCACTGATGCTTCATCTTCAATAGACTTAAGTAATTCTCTAGAAAATAATAACATTGGATTTAAACAATCTAGGCTAAATTGTTTTTGTTTTTTTAAGCTTCTTGCAGATCTTTATGCCAGGGGTAAATGGAAAGCCTGCACATTACAAAAATACTTTAATTCCTATATTTAATATTGGCAACAGGTAATCCAGTTAAAAACAAAATGATAGCATCAACCTAAAGTCCTTGATTGTATATGTTTTTCGGAGTGGAAGTGTAGTTTCTGTATTCCTTTGGTGGGAAAAGTGGCTGCATGCTTAACTGAACTGTTTGCTACCATTTTCTTCAATGATGTAAAAAAAAAGAAGGGCTAAATAACAATAACTACAAAAGGAAAGTCAGGATGAAAAGGGAAGGAGATATTCCTGGGGGATTACTGAACTGGCAATTTCTCTGATATTAAGGCTTGTTCTGAACTATCCTCTTATTTTTGAATTGTATGTGATTGCATTGAGACATCAAATTCAATTCAGTCAGTGAGGAGGCAGGCAATACGTATGACAGTTGTCTGACACCAAATCCAAGTTTCATTCTTGAGATGAAAAGGGACACATTCCGAATGCAAAGCTTCTCTGTTCACATGACAACCTTTAACCCCTTGGTGGTTTGACGAGTAGGGCTAGTCCTTAAGGTCCTGACCATTAACCGTATATACCAGGTGATTTCCATTTATAACACAGAGGATGTGATAGGTTTGCTGTTTCCAGGCTAGGGAGAAATATTTGTTTCAGTGTCTTTCAAATGTGTTACTTAAAACCAATTTATGTCTTCATTTTGGGAGATTGGGGACAATTCCATCTTGTGATCACCAAGAAGCAGAGTGTAAGATTTTGGACACAGCCAATGTTTATGGCCAAAATTGGTCCACATCTACGCATTGGATATACTTTCTCCAAATCATTTTGGGAGACTGGGGATAAACTCCATCTTGTCAGCACCAAGAATCAGAGCTAATTCTCCTTCATATCTCGAGGGTAGATTTTGGACACAGTCAATGTTTATGGTCAAGATTGGTTGACATTTACCCATTGGACCTACTTTCTCCAAATAATAAGTCAGTGGCACTAGTTAGGGTGAACTAATATGTGTGAGAGCCCAGTGGGAACCTGGAGGACATAATTTGCATGCAGAAGGTCGCAGGTTCAGTCCCTAGTAGCTCTACTTAAAAATATCAGGTAACAGGTAATGGGAAGGAGCTCTCTCTGAGGTCTGGAGAGACACTGCCAGTCAGCGGAGGCAATACTGGGCTAGATGAAGAAATAATGTGATGAGGTTTGAGGCAGCTTCCTATATTCCTAACTAGTATGGAGTACATCAGTAGGGTGGTGAATCTTCTCTGTGTTTCAGTCAGTCATCTAAAGGAGCTATCCAAGGTGCTGAATCCAACCTCCAAAATATTTATTTATTGATTGATTGATTGCATTTCTATACCGCCCAATAGCTGAAGCTCTCTGGGCGGTTTACAAAATCAAGACAATTCAAACTATAAAACAATGGTACAAAACTGTAATATAAAATACAATATAAAAGCACAACCAAGATAAAAACAGCAGCAATGCAAAAATACAATTTTAAAATACAAATTTAAAACAGCAAAGAAAATTAATTTATAGACTGTTAAAATACTGGGAGAATGAAAAGATCTTCACCTGGCGTCTAAAAGAATATAATGTAGGTGCCAAGTGAACCTCCTTAGGGAGCTCATTCTACAGCTGGGGTGCCACAGCAGAGAAGGCCCTCTTCCTGGTAGCCACCTGCCTCACTTCCTTCTGAGGCACTTCCTTCCTTCTGAGGCAAACCGAAGGTCCACTTCATGCAGAGCAGTTGTGGCAGAGTAGATTCCTAGAGAGGGAAATGGAATCATGCAGGTGGGACGGACCCCAAAGAAAATTTAATTCACCCCTCTGCTCATGCAGAAAATCCACTCGTAGGGGCCATGGCTCAATGGTAAAGCACCTGCTTTGCATGAAGAAGGTCCCAGGTTCCTTCCCCAGCTTCTCTAAGTAGAGCTGAACGCCCCCACCCCACCTGGAATCCTAGAGAGCCATTGCCTGTTAGTTAATGCCGGCAAAACTGGGCTAAGGCAGCTTCTTATGTCCCTTCATACTACAGCACCCTTGATACGTGGCATTCCACTCAAAACGCCCTACCAAAGGGTGATTCACCATCCTCCACAGCAGTCCATTACACTATTGAACACCTTGTACAGTCAGGGTGTTCTTAATTATGTTTAGTTGACATCCTTTTTCATGTACTTTGAACCCCTTGGTTCGGGTCGTACCCTTTGGAGGAAAAGAAAGCAAACGTGACCGCCTTTCAGATATTTGAAGATGGCTATCATATCACCTATTAAACATTCTCCAGGCTAAATATATCCAGCTCTTTCAACCTTTAGTCATATGATGTGGTTTCCCTCACCATCTTCATCGCCCTCCTCTGGACATGTTTGATACTCATCTTACACTGTTATGCCCAGAACTGGGTGGCCACAGCACTCCAGAGCAGGATCTACACTACTGCTTTATAACAATTTATAACAGTATTGACAACTGTTGAAGCCCATGACACATTCCATATACCATTTCCACATCATTTTTAAAGTGTTATATCCAGCTTGGTGTAGATCTGGCCCAGGTGAGGTCTGACCAAGAGAGAAGCGTCATTGCTTCTCGCAATCTGGACAGTATACTTGTGTGATGATGCAGACTTTTCAGTTGTCACATCATAATGCAGACTTGGTTTTACCTTGTGGACTATTTTTTTGATTTGTACGCCACCTTTCTATCAAAAAATGAAACTCAGGACAACTTACAAACACTAATAAAACTTGATAAAAATAATAATAAGCAAATACATTAAAATGCAATGAAAACTATTAAAACACAATGATAACAGAGTGAAAACAGCATCTAGCTCAATAAACTTACTTATATATCAAAAGCCCATTTGAATTAAATTATCTTTGCCTACCGGTGAAAAGACAGCAGAGAGGTAGTGAACCTAGCCTCCCTTGGAAGGGGTTTCCACAGCTAGGGAGAGGCCACCAGATGTGCCTCTGAAGGGGGCAGTCTCAGAAGAATTGTAAGCCTATGCGGCAGAGTCTTGCTATTTACTGTTTTACTCTGTACAGCACCATGTACATTGATGGTGCTATATAAATAAATAATAATAATAATAATAAGAAGGATCTCAAGAGCTGGGCAAGCTCCTTTGGGAGAAAGCAGTCTTTCAGGTAGGCTACACCAAAGCTCCAACATCTTTTTCCACACATATTGCTGTCAAGCCAGGTGTCACCCATCTTGTATTTGTGCAACTTATTTTCTTTCTTAAATGCAGGACTTTTATCTCTGTTGACATTCAAATTGTAAATTTTAGCCTAGTTCTCCATCCTGCCAAGATAATGTGGAATTCTGTGTAACCTCATTGAAATGAATGGGATTTGTCAGGCTAATATTGAATGCAACCTTCTGTCTTAAGGTAGTAACTAGCCCCATCCAGTTTCATGTCATCTGCAAATTTAATGAGCATCCCTCTTCTCCTTTGTTCAAGTCATTTTTGAACTGTGGATTTAAGGGATGCTTATCATAATGCATTTTCCACCATGGTGGAACTTCAAGAACATAGTCATATATCACCACAAGACCTAAGGGTTGTTTTTTTAAAATGCAGGAAAATGAAATTGGCATTGGGGTGTGTGTGATAATGTAATTGACCCAGGATGGGTTGGATATTGGTGAATATTTTAGTTAGGGAGAGAGAGAAAAATAGTTGATTAGCAATGGACAGAACTGGGTTTAGCATTTTATGTGAGAGACTGGATTAAGGACTGAATTAATGCTTTTCTTTTCTTCAGAGCAGATTGCTTTGATCACTGTGCATTTCACCCTAAGGCTCCATGGCTCTCTTGACTCTTACATGATATGCACCACTGTGTACAGGGCTTTCCCTCTCCCGCCTTACTTATCTAAAAGGAAATCCAATCACTGGCTCTCTTTTGCATATTTTATCTTCCCTTTATTCTTAATGGCTATATAGGGAGACCCCCTTTTTAATTACTCTTTTTGAGCATTGACACTACTACAGGGGCACACCCAGATTCATAACCATCAAGTACTATTAGGATGGACAGCATGCATCAAAGGTTATAGCAGAGAGGACTCAATGCATACACGCCCTTCGCTCATGGCCACCATGCGCTGAAGTGGCCCTAGAAGTAGGGTCTATGTTTAGCTTATTGGGACTGTGACATTGAACCCTAATCTGGAGGCTTAAAGTGAATCCAGCTTCAATCAGGTTTGTAATGTGAATGTAAATCCTATGCAGAAGTGTTGAATCTCAGACCCAAGGCCCAAATCTGGCCTGCCTGGAGTTCCAACTCATCTCTGCAGGGTTCTCCAAAGGAACCCATCCCTCTCCTGGCCCCACCCCTTTCCCTAACCACTAATTGTTTGGTGATCCCCCACCCCATCCCATTGAATATTTAGTCCCACCCCTTTTTGTTTGGCTCCACCCACCAGTGAAATGCAGCCCTAAAAGCTTCTCTGAAATTGAATTTGGCCCTTGGACTGAAAGAGGCTTCACATCCCTGCCCTTCACTGCCTAGGATACTTATTCATATTACAAATGCCACTTCTGCATTTTTTCCTTCCACACGAACAACAACATTAACTTATCATCCCAGAAGGCCTCAAAGGCAGTTTAATTTGGGTGCCAGGGAAAGGGCATAGACATGTGCTGCCTGCTTCATTCCGGCCTGATATAAATGGCACCTTCCTCCCTAGCTGGCCTGCAAGTAGCACTTTTATGCTAATCTTGGGTACTGGGGTGGTCTTGGTGGCCTTTGGTATGAGGCATTTGTGGCGGGTAGTGCAGTAGTAAATTGATCCCATGCAGGCTGGTGGCTCTGATTTCAGTGGGGCTCTGAATTCATTCTGGGTTTTAGACAGAGCTAGCCAGAACTCTAAAGGAACTATCCATGGTGCTGAATCAGGTTGGCCCCTGTGGAAACAGGATACGGGGAACAGATGGGCATTTAGACTGATCCAGCAGGGCTTGTCTGATGTTCTGATGGCCAGGGTTTCATGTTTTTGCACTTTAACACACCACACCGATATATGTGTGTATACTACATACATGCATATATATCCAAAAAGAAATTGAACATAATGGCTTGAAGGAGATTCTAGACCAGATTTTTAAATGTATGTAATCTATGTGCAGGGACAATAGGTTTTCTTTTTATATATAATTTTGTGTGCCCAACAAACACATGTAAAATTATGAGATTTGGACGATCTTTGAAATCTTTGCCTATCGACTGGCTCATAGGTGTGCAGGGGATATCTCAACAAGCAAAGGTTGCTTCAAAGTGGGAGAAGATGCTGTGTTTAAGAATGAGAGAGAGAGAGAGAGAGAGAGAATGATCTATGCATTGTTTTACATGGCACAAATCCTCCCCCTGCTGCTTATTGGAAGACCAGCATTAATACTTCTCTTGCCATCACAAAAGAATTGCTTGATCTCAGTAAATACTTGTGCTCACTGTGTGCCATTCATGTACCTGCGTATGTGATCTTAGATTCTCATTAGACAGTTGCAGAAGGGCACTGCAGATTTAATGTCAATGCGGATTTTATGTGCAGCTTAAAAACAGCCAGTGTAATGCTGGGGTGGGGGAGAATATTTCCTTTTAATCCACAGGGAAACAGTTAAAGCCAGACTTTTCCCAAAACTTGATCATGATCCCTGAAGCCTTCCCCAGCCTGGTGCTCTTCAGATGTTTTGGACTGCAACTTCTAGCATTCCCAATCATTGCCCATGCTGGCTAGGGCTGGTGGGAGTTGTAGTCCAAAGTATCTGGAGGGTACCAGGTTGGGGGAAGATGTTGCAGAGAATAGCCAATACCTTAATCTTGACTGTGTTTACTTGGACATTTCTATTGATTTCAGTAGAACCAAACGTAGAACCAAAGATAATAGGATTGCACCCCAAGAGGGAAATGATTAGTGCATAATTCATTTTTAATCACTTAACAGTTTTTCTTAATTTGTAGTAGTAGACTCTAGTATATTTACTCCGGGGCTGGTATGCAAGAATTATATGACTATCCATTATACTACTGAGCCATCAAAGAAATCATTGGGAAACCATTCTGCACATGT